>NC_082381.1:9745805-10490805 GCF_027477595.1 Haemorhous mexicanus
TGAGCTTTTTCACCACTATTAAGTCAGAGTGGGAGACCAAGTTTGTTTCCAGGTCTGCTGTGGCCTCTGGGATGTAGAAGGGTGAGTTAATGACTTGTGAGTAGGAGCAGCTATCATGCACTTCATTCCTCCACATTTTGGTCATCTCCTGCTGCCAGAGAAGGAACTGATGGCTTTAGGGATATTTGTCTGTGTTCAGAAGCTGAAAGAGAGTAGATGCCTGGCTCAGTAGGCTGGGATCTATATGTACTCTTATTAAAATCACATTTAAGCTCCCTGTTACAATGTAGCAAAAGCATTGCATTCTTGGTCACTCCAGTTGTGAACATCTGCAATTTACTCTCTTTTCTGTCCGACTTCTTCCTTTTTCACCCTTTCTCAATGACTGCTCCCAGCTCTTCATTTTCCTATGCTGCTGCACAGAAACAGTGAGGATTTCCAGGCAGCTTTTTTAAGCTTGGTTTACAGTGTACAGCAGGTAATAAAAGTAAATTAAAAACCACTGCCAAGAATACAGTTTGTTAGTGCAGTGTGGCCATACTGAGAGGAGGTTTTGAACTGTTTCCTTACTTGATATTCTTGCAAACCACAGTGTCAGGGAGTGGCTATAACAGTGTGAGGCAGTGCCTACAATGTGAGAGCAAGAAACAAATTTATCACAGTCCAGTTTACACCTCGGCTACATCTGTGTTTAGGTGTCCTCCTGTCACATGCTGCTGCGTGGATTCTGTGCCCTCAGAGGCTCCCAGCTCCTGCAGGGCAGTGTCTGTCTGCTCCTCAGGACAGGAGGACAGGGAGCTCCTGGAGCAGGGAGGGGGACAGAGGGGATTCAGGGCAGGCTGAGGGAGCTGGGGCTGCTCAGCATGGAGAGGAGCCCCAGGGAGAGGGGCCTCAGCCCTGGCTGTGCCTGTCTGTCCCTGTCTGTCTGTCCCGGGGTGTCCCTGAGTGTCCCTGAATGTCCTTGGCTGTCCCTGGGCATACCCACGTGTCCCTCTCTGTGCCTGGGTGTCCTTGTCTGTCTGTCCCTGGGTGTCACTGGGTGTCCCTGTGCCCCCCTGTGTGTCCCTGTCTGTTCCTGTCTCCATGTCCCCCTGTCTGTCCCTGTGTGTCCCCTTCTCTGTCCCTGTCTGTCCCTGTGTGCCCCTGTCTATCCCTGTCTGTCCCTGTGTGTCCCTGGTGTCCCTGTCTGTCTGTCTCTGTCAGTCCCTATGTCCCCCTGTCTGTCCCTGTGTGTCTGTCTGTCCCTGTGTGTCCCTGTGTGTCCCTGTGTCCTCCTGTCCATCCCTTTCTGTCCCTGTCTGTCTGTCCCTGTCCATCCCTGTGTGCTCCATGGCCCAGAGCAGGGCTGAGCCCAGCAATTCCCCTCACAGGAGGCAGAGCTGCTGCCCTGGGCAGTGCCCAGAGGGGCTCTGGGGGCTCCTCCCTGGGAACATTCCAGAATTCCCTGGGCACAGTCCCGTGGGCTCTGGGGTGGCCCTGCTGGAGCAGGGAGTGGCACCAGGTGAGCCACTGGGGTCCCTTCCAAGCTGGCCCATCCTGGGGCTCTTGCCTGGTGGCTTTAGGTACAATGAACCTGATAGATTCATTATTTAATCCACTTTTATATCATGTTTGAGAAAAGCCTAGGAAGAAACCTCATTTGCAAGTATTTAGTAGAATCTATTCAGGTGACTTTCTAAGCATAAAAGTTTGGGATTTCATTCTGTTGGTGAACAAGTTGGAGCAAATGAGGTAAAAATTGCATCTGTCTTTTCCAGAGGCTCTCAGCAGAACTGGCCCAGAGGGTTTTCATCACTCACCCACAGAGCTCACTTGGTGCTGCCAGCTGCATTGTCCAAAACAAACAGAATCAGTTCTTTATTGCAGCTGATAGCTGTAATGCCCTCACCAATTCAAATCCCTGACACAAGGGGCTCATTTCTGCAGAGCCTAATTGATATTCTGCATGGGATCAGTAACATCACCTTCCTGTAAAATCAGATAGAAAATGATGAAAACTGGCACTTTTTTAACTCTTTAGGTGACGTGTCTTTTTTGACAGTGGCAGGACTTCCATGGAGAAAAATCTAAAAACCCATGTGACCAAAAACTGTCTGAAATAATCACAGTAAGACTTGTTAACTGTAATGATGAATATTTTGCTCTGTTCTCTTTATGCATAGGATTTGGTGTAATAAAAGAGGGCATGGGGAATGCTGTCCATGTAGGAAGGCATGTTCAGGGCTGGCATGTGGGTTAAAATGATCATCTGGAGTGCTGGTGGGTTTTGCAAGGGAATCCCTGGTTGCCTCCACATCCTACACTCCTTTTACTCCTGCCTGCAGATGGATTTTTGTGGGGATGAGCTGGGTCCCTTCCCAAGAAAGCCAAATTCAGGTGGAGGTTGTGATTCTGAACCAACACCCAGTCATTGGGGCACCTTGGGATCACATGGAGGGAAGTGATTAAACCTGAGGCAAAATCCACAATTATTATGTATTGTAAATATGAAAACCATCATCACTTCAGTAGTGTTGGCATCTCTTGTAAGAACATGTTGCCAATTAAGGTGTTAAGCAGTGGATATCCAAAAATAGAAGCAACTAGAAATCAATGAATACTTTTCAAAGTGTAATGAGGATATGCTTAGAACTTATATTCTACAGTATTTCATTTTGGTGCAGATAGAAGGGTATAATGAAGCATAATCAGAGTTTAAAAATTGTTAATGATGACTTTTTAATTGCTCAACTTTCAAATTTGGATTTGCTTAGGATGGGGAAAAGATAAATTCACCAGTGCTGAGATTAAAGATTGCCTAGCAACCAGAGAATGAATACATCTAATGTAGGGAAAACAAAGGAAGAACAAACCACTTTCATTTCCATATATATAAAGTGTGTAGAAATATAAAAGTCTGGAAATAAATATATGTGTGCATGCACAAACATAGACACACTCCCTAGTTCTTCCAAACTGCCAACCTGAAATGCTGTGGATCATAAAAAAAAAAAATAAATGGAAAGGCAAAACCAAGATCTAAGATGTGGACTAAAATTGGGAATTTTCATTTAAAAGTGATAAATCCACAGTAAGTGCTTGGGGTTTGTTTTCAATTGTCCTGCCTCACTGATGAAGTGAAAGTAGAAAGTGGAAAGAAAACAGTCAAGACCAGTAAAAGTATGTGATCTGAAAGTTTTTAAGTCTGTAAGGACAAGAAGGAAAGGAGATGTTGCCTGTCTAGAGAAGATCATAACCCCTTAGAACTGTTAATTTTGAAGGACTGTGCTAATGATTAAACTACGTGCATTCCTTGTTCCTCTGGGGAAAATGGGATGGGCAAGAAATCTGAATATTTTATTAACTGAGACACTTCAAGTGAACACAATGCTAAAAATCTCCTGCTCAGCATTAAAAGTAAAGGACAAGCGACTGGAAATTATAAGGTGTTTCTGTCACAGCTTGGAATACCTTGGGAAAGCTTGAATTGAACAAAACAAACTAATGGAGAGACAGCTTAGCCTGTCCTGTGCAGAAGGTCTTAAGGTCTTACTCATTCCCTTTCCACAAACCTCTTTCATCCCATAAATGTGAACAGGTGCAGAAATGCATGTTTATTCACCTGAGCCTTAGCAAGTGGCAAAAAAACCTGTGTGAACACAAAAATCCACTGTGTGAACACAACTGAGACGAGCAACAACCACAACCAAAGCCAAGTGTGCAGGGACTGCAGGGTAACTTTTTGCCAGCTTTGTTGAGCATGCAGAGAGATGTGGGAGGCTGTGTTGATAGGGACCAGGGTATCTTCATTAAAGGGAATTTTCTTCCCTCTCCCTGTTTCTGCAGGAAGCATCACTGCTGCTGGCTGGGGTTGGGTGCTGGGGGTGGTGTCACCAGTGCTGTCAGCTGAGCAAGGCAGGGGAACTTCTCTCTTTTTTCCTTTGATGAAACACTGTCTCGACTGATGGCAGCTTTCCTCAAATCTGCACAGCAGCCTGTGCATGAAAGATTTCCCACAAGTTGTAAAAATATTCAGAGCCGTGTTATATAACCACGTTCCCCCTTTAATCGTTTGTGATCCATTTTTCACTAATGAAGATGTGAAATGACAGGAATAGTTCATTTTCTCTTTTTCCCTGCAGAGCCTGTTGGCATAGAAATGAACTCTCTGTAACCTATGGAAGAGAGAAGAGTTTACTTTTTAAGCTGTTTTCTGTTTCTACTTGTGTCTCTTATTGTCAAACATCAGATGCTTGAAAGGTCTATAACACAGCAGGCAGAAGTGCAGTGACCTGCTGCTCTTTCACATTCAAATTAATAAAGTAGCTCATAGTGTAGACCTTTAGAAAGGCAAGAGATTATACTTTTTTTAAGGCAGAAGGGGATTTATTATGATAGAAATTAATCTCTGCAGACATTACTTTAGGGCTTTATTCTAACTCTTGAAGTAGGGACACACTTTTGCAGTAGTGCACCATTAGATCAAATCCAAATCTTAAATCAGCACTTCGTCTTCACCCAGGATTAATGTTTCAGCCCAGTCCCAGAGTGGAATTCAAACAGTAATTCTCTGATTAGAATAATCTGCCTTTCTTTTTGCAACGCCATCTCAGGTTTCCAGAAATCAGCTGGTGCAGCTCCTCAGATTAAGAGACCAGGAAAAGTTAAAATTAGAAAAAAAAATTTTGCACCTGGTTTTACACAAGCTCATTGCAGCTCTCTCCACCACAACTACAACCTACAGATTAATCTCTTGGTCACAGAGGCTTTCAGAAGCAACCACCTTGATTTTCATGAGAGCTGTGATGAAATAATGAATTCTATTCTGATATTTACATTCTCCTCTAGTTTTCTTGTCCAGCAAGTGGGGATTCCAAGTTGACATTATTGCTTGATGCATTTTCTAAAACCATTTAGACACCAGTTAGAAATTTAGCTGAACTTTCTACCTGCATGGTAAGCAAATCTGCCTGGGAAAAAGCAGGAGGAGGTAGATGAGCTATTGGTATCTAGAAACCTTATTTTTCAAATAATAAGCGAGACAATTTAATTATTCCAACTGTCTTTTTTACCTTAGGAGAAACAAATTAGCTGCCTCGCCATTAAATCTGAAGAAACAGCTTACAAATTTCTCACAAAGAACTGCAGAGCTCATCTGTTTCTGTGTTCACACTTTGCATCTCTGCACAGGTGTGTCTTCAACATGATTTATGGCTCTGCTTCAGCTGTGGAGAAATAGGTGTGAACTTGGGCACTGTGCAGATGATTCTGTAAATCAGGAAACCATTAAAGCTCTTTTTCTCAAAACTGATTTTAACATGAGAACGCTACAGGTGGCAAGTACTTTCTCAGTCTTCTTCTGGAGTTTAGGTGCTCTTCTGAGCTTCAGAACTGGTGCTTATTTTTGCTATATTTAGACCAGATTTCTGTTGACTGGCTTTTTCCTGGGCTGTTCATTTTTTTGGTGCTGCCTGGAGATTCCTCTTTTGGAACAAGTTTTATTCTCGTGAAAGCGAATGGCCATTATTTTTATTTCTTTTGAAAGAGCTTGCAAAATAAGCCATATTTCCTGTAGCCACGTAGGAAACTGAGTACAATTATGGCTGCTGTTTTAGACAGAAATGACTGCCCTCCTCTTCCCGTCCATGCTGGAACCAAAAGTTGAATTTTAAAACACAGACTGTGTAGAATACCAGAAAAGAGCATCGTGTCTCCCTAGAAGTCTGTGTGTCTAGCATCATAAGCTCATATGCCATTCTCTTTGCAGCTACAGCATCAGCACATTTACCTCAGTATCAGCTGCTGTGAATTTCACTGCCTCATTACATAATGTATACCCAATGTGTTCATATTTATATTTAATGCCCATTACATGAAAGAATAAAGAGGGTTGAATTTTTCCATCTCCACTTGCTGTTTCACAGAATGTGCTCCATTTTTAAATTATGGAAGGAAACCTGGCCCAGACACCAGAATAGTCTTTATTCAATCACTTCCATCATTACAGTTTTGAAATGTGAATCCACAGGATTTTTTTTAAGGCAGGTTTCTTTCTTTATCATCATATCATTGTCTCAAGCAGATGTCTCTCAGAGCAGCAGTTCTGCCAGAAAGCCTAATAGTTATCATTCTAGGTGTTATAGTTGAGGGAAATTGTCTCCATTTCGGGCTAATGATGTTCTGCATGGGGACTGGAATGCTTCTCTCAGGCCTAATTCAGGATACTTTAGCTTTTGGCAGGTATTTCTGCCCCAGAAACTGTAACATTAAATAGTGAAGAGCTTTAAGTTGGATTAAATAATTCTTTTTCATGTTCTTTTTTTTTTTTTTTTTTTTTTGTTGCAAATTAATTAGTGTATAATAAGGGCAGCTGGCTGGTTTCTCTGCTTTTAGGATGAGTGCTTTAAGAGGGGTCAGGTGGCTGTGGGATGGAACTTCTCCCTCTGCCCATCTCCTGCAGCCTTCACGTCACAAAAGTTGTTTTCATAAACTGTGGATTTCTGCTCCTGACAAGGATTGATGGGCTGACTGTTACCATCACAGAGTGCTGCATTATTTATACACACAAGGGCTGGGCTCCTTCTTTCAGGCTGTCCTCTGCTGTCAAGTAAGGAACTCAACTCCTCAGTCAGGAATCACGCAATATTTCATTTCTATGGGATTTTATGGGATCAAAATTACCTTATACAAATGTTTAAAGTCCAGCAAAGAGTGGGTGTGCCACTTCTACCCAACTCCCCAACACTACCTGCTTGTGGAAAGGAGCAAGAGTTGTATATTCAGTAATTTATCAAATAGCATGTGGCTTAAAAGTAGTTATGTGAACTCATGGAAAAGAGCATGATGGACTTGCAGAACAGGTTTTCTCTGGGTGCTTTTAATGAAAAAGATCATTGGTTGAGTTATTCTTTACGTACAAAAATAATCACATTTCTTAAAGAAAAAATCCTAGGTATTATTAGAGAGCAAATATATCAGCATTTTATCTGAGTTTTGCTGCATAATTCTTCCTGAGTTTGGAGAATTAGGAAAGGTTCTTAATTAAAATTCTAATTTTGAGTTTACATGGATCTCTTTGATTTTATTTTTTTTTTGTCATGCTTTTTTTTAATTCTTAACTAGCCATGGTTCCCAAGGAGAGGATGGACAATTTGAGCAAGAACTAATTTGACTTCAAAATGTTATGAAGAAATGAAATATGAGCAGAAAAACAATTATAAGAATTTTAAAAATCTCACAAATTTAGGATCCTTTGATATTAAATGAAGTCTCAAAAGTTTGTGTACTGTCTTCAGACACTTTTACATTTGAGAAGTCAGTTAAAGAAAAGCACAAGGCTAGTCAGACAGGGGAAAAAAACATGAAAATGACTGATTTTATTTGACATTGAATCTTACTGGAGTCCTTTCAGAATATCTTAATAAAAGTGCAGTAGTAATTGGTCTTTAGATTTATTTTTCTTTTTAACAATTGAATTTCTCCTGGTGTGTTTGTTTAATTTGCAAAATTTGTCAAATTACACAGTCTGTTACACAAACAGCATCTTGCCAATCACCATAGAAAGCCATCAGCAGCAGAGCAGACTCCTGCAAAATTTATTGTAAATTATATATTCCCTTTCTTAGGTTTATTTTACTATTCCATTCACAAAAGCTCTCAGGTTAAATTGTAAAACCAGTGTTAAAAGCTGAGTCACATTTTAATGGAAACAAATCTCTTTATCAGTTGTGTTAAGACAAAATGCAGCCATATCAACTTTTCTTAATTAGAGCCTCCAAAATCAAGTTCTGTTCATCAAACCCAGTGGAATGTATAACAAATTAGATTTCAATATTTCAGTATGAATGTCCTCTCAAGAGGCACAAAACATAAATTGAGGAAGACTTTGTTGATTCAAAGGTGATATTTATTTTGTTCAGCCCCATTTCACAGACAATAGGTTATAAATAATGAGAAACACTTTTACACGATTTTTGATAATTTAAGTTTCAACACTTGCACAGCCTGATACCTCCTCTTAAGTAGAATTGTGCCACTTCTCATTTCTCTGACTGCATCATATTTGATTTTGTACTATATTATTTAACCATTGTTGTTTACAGAAAGGCTTTTCCTCATTAATCCTCATTAACATTAAGTGAATGAGACAGAATAAGCTGGTTTTTGCTTGGCTTTTTGTTTGTTTGGTTGATTTTGGCTTCACTTGGGTTTCGTTTTGGTTTTTGGTTGTATTTGTGGTTGGTTGGGTTTTGCTTGTTTTATTTTGTTTGTTTGTGGTGTTTTTTTTTTGTTTTGTCTTGGGTATTTTGGGTTTTTTTGTGGATTTTTTTTTGGGTGGTTTTTTTTTTTTTTTTGGATTTTTAGTTACCTGTTCTTGCTTTCTTTTTTTTTTTTTTTTATTTTTTAGCCCATTCTCTTTAGATGTGCTCTTTATTAATTTTATTTCTGTGGTACAATGACATTACCAAAATTACACCAGTGACTGACAGGCCAAGGTGGTGGCTCAAAAGAGCAACTGGTGCAGTTATTTCCTGAACATGGAAATAAATGTCAGTTAACAGAGCAGAACATCTGCTTTATTAGTCCCAAACTGCCATCGGGTCACTTTATTTCAGGCTGGAAAAACCAACAGGAATTTTCAGGAAAATTAAAACCACACAGTTGACTGTCCACACTTTGGTCACTTCAGGAGATTTCAATTTCTGGAAATATAATGTGACATTTTGTGTGAATTCTGCTCGTCATTCAAGATGGAATTTACAAATTCAAAGGAAATTTTTTGCCTTTTGCACCAATGGCATTACTGAAATCAGAACGACACCAAATCAGGAAATATGCAGCAAAAATATCCTCTCTCATTTTAATCAGAATATCCATGTGGATTTGCATACTAAGTGTTCCTGCTCCAGATGCATCTTAGTTTATTAATTTAATTAGAGGTAAGGGAATACAGTTGTGAGAGAATTAATTTAATAGTAGCTGTTCTTTCACAACCAATTGCCTAATCCCCTACAGTAATAAACAAGCATCCTTTGCTACCCCAATAATGCAACAAAAGCAGAAAATGAGAAGTCTTGGCTTATTTAAATTCAGATAGAAAATATCATTTACTGTTCTCAAAACCAGATTTTCTTCTCCATCAGCTGGACAGCCTTTTAGACAAAACAATATCAAGTGCATGACAGTTTTCTGTGTCATGAAGGCACCCTAAAGCTGACAAAAAAATTAAATAATACTACAAATAACCCAGCAAACTACTGCACAACTCCAGTTTTTCTGTGCAACTGGTGCACAGAATTCATAGAGGCATTTTTGTTCATCACCTACATTTCTTAAACAATGTTTAGATGTAAATTCTCACACCAAGGATTAATCTGAAATCCACGTACAAGAAAGGTGTTGAAAGCCTGAGCTGAGTTTGGCACCAAAATAATCCAAAACATGCTGAAATGTCAGTATTGCTGACATAAACCAAAATAATTTCCATAAATCTCTTCAATTAAATGGAAAAAAAAAACCCTGGAGACTTTCAATTAAAAAAAACCCACAGAAAATCATGTGCTTGCTTTCTAATAATTGTCTACCTGTAGATCAGTCTTTCAGATGCATTTACTGCAGAAAATACTGTTATTTTTAAAAGCAATGCTGAGCAGGAGAGAGCACAAACTTGCCTTTAAAGATGGAGATAGACAAAAATATATCTAAATATAAGATAAACTATCTGGGAAAAATTACTAAATAAAAGTTGGCCAAAGCCTAGGGGCTGTTCTTTAGGGTTGCTTCCAGTTATCCCATTGGTGACAGAATGAAATCTGTAGATAACCTGAGAGTCTTCAGGTTAGAAAAAGTAAATAAATAACCATTTGCTATTGTCTTTTTCAAATGGATTGAGTTTAAAACGAGGACATTTTACAGGGTGAAAGATTAGGGTAGATGATTGCCTGAGGGTGTGGTGTTAAATAAACACAAAACTGAATGATCCAAAAGTCATTCACAAGAATTCGCCATTTCTTTCTGTACCTAGTTACCAAAAATCTGATGTGTTTAGAGCCTGTGGGTAATTTTTGGTGGCTTTTCTACAAAACCTTTGTTTTCCCTGTGCCCACAGCGGATGTGTGTGACTCCAACCCCTGCCAGAACGGTGGCATCTGCCTGTCAGGGCTCAATGACAACTTCTACTCCTGCGAGTGTCCCCAGGGTTTCACAGACCCCAACTGCTCCAGCCTTGTGGAGGTTGGTAAGTGAAAATTAAATTAAATTGCTGAGATGGTTCCAGTGGCTGGCCGAGCACTGATCCTGCCCGTGGTGCTCTGGGTGGTGGTGGTGGTGATGCCTTGGTGGGGCTAAATTAATGCAGAGGCCAGAATAAATAAAAACTAAAAGCATTTCTATTTACTGAAGGGCTTTCAGGAACATTTTGGGCAGGGAAATCTCCCTCAGGGGCTACACCCAAAAATGGACTCACAGGTTTTCACATTTTTTCATTTGGTCCATTTGCATATTGGGGGTTAATCTAACAATTCCAGCTTCAGCTAATGAAGTCATTGACCCCCAGTTTGCCCCCCAGCTCCCTTTTGTTGGCATCTCTGGCCCTGAGGCAGTGAGGTGTCCTTGGCTGCCAGGCCTGGAGAGGAATTGTTGTGTCTGCCCAGGATGGGACAGCAGCAGCTGACACTGACTGTGGGGTTGGGAGTTTTACACTAAAGAACTGCAGGGTCACAAATACATGGAAATTATAAAACCTAAAATCCCCAGGCATCATTGGGGTTGTTATGTTGAACATTATTGGGGTTTTACCCTGATGTCTGTGCCATAGGCATCTCTAACAATTAACTGTTGAAAATTAAGTAATTAAGTTGAAATGGCATCTGCAGAACATAATTACTCAGAAAAGTCCAGTGGTCCACAAAAAAGTCCATAGTGGTGACTTCAGCATCACCAACATATTCCAAAGATCAATTCTAGGTAATTCTAGATCATTCCATGTATCCTTCTTCAGCCAGTGCCCTCCAAATCTTCATTTCTGATAGTTTTGTGCCAATGTCTGGAGTAAAGACTAATTTCTCATGCAAATGAAGAGACAGGAACAGCAGGGGAGAAAACCAGAGTAACACATAGTGGTCACTTGTTTGGATTTCAAAATAGTTATCCATTTGGAGGCTCTAATTAGTCATTAGAGGAGAGCAAAGAGCACAAGTTAAATGTACTGAAATTTTGTGATGTGCACTTGACTCAAGCTAAACCTAAATTTGAGTGGTAGATCCAAAACATCCAGCAGATCAGGCCATTATATTAAGAAAACATAAGGAGAAAATGTCAATCTGAAGGAAAAATAGAGGTAGAGAGCTCACTGAAAGTTAACTGAGCTCTTGTATTATCGCAAAGAAGGCACAAAAATATGTTTACAGAGCAAAATGATGGCACTGCCACAGCTGGGATCAACACTGCCACTGCCATAAATCTGTGTGGGTCTCATTTTTTAATAATAATAATAATTTGATTTAATAAGTGTGCCTCCAAAAATGACACAAAGTGAGCCAAGGTTCACTGTTCTGTGGATTATGTCTCTGCCAGTGGGTAAAGGGAGCAGAACTTAGTCCAGAAATAAAGGGCTGTTCCATTTATGAGGATTTTTTGTTCATCTCCTTTCCTGAAAATGGTGCTGCTGCTGTTTTTAGAGTGAATTCCAAGTGTCCATAATGAACTTCTAAGGGAATTTTGATTTAAATTGATTCATTTTAAGTTAAACTTTCTGCAAAGAAATGGAGCTAGTTGCTGTGGGAGAATGATCAACTTCAGACACCAACTGCAATTCTTTTCTGACTTAAAAATGTTGCTGTATTTTGTTACCACCTAAAATTTGAGTTGCACAAGGAGGTGCTTGTTGCCCACTCAAGAAGCCAGGAGATACTGCCTCAAATCTTATTTTCCATCCCTTTCCCTACATTTTTTGTCAGTGCTGAATTTGTCCTGTGGATATATGTCATGCTACCCTAAAAAAGCCTAGACAGGGCTTCACTTCAGGAAAATTCTGGATTTATTGTGCACTTGGCTGGCAGGAAATTGCATTGCACATGACTGGGAGGATGCCAGAAATTACTGAATCTGGAGAAAAAAAAATCATAATGTGATAATTATCACTGTAATTAGCAGATGAGCATTAATAGGGGTTTAAAAAATACACATATATTTAACTAAAATCTTCAAGCACTTCAACAAAAACTCAGTTTGGTAAACAGACTAAAGCATATGTAAATAACTTGACAACGTGTGGCAATCACAGCATTTACAGAAGCAGGATGTTACATTTCTAGTTTGCAATCCATGGGGAATATCTGCTGGACAACATTGGTTAAATAAAGAATCTGTTTAATATTCCTACAGTAACTAAAATCCAGAGTGTTAATTTAGTTTGTGTTTGTCTTGTCTGCTACATGTGTGGATTCAGCCTAGCCTTGTTAAAACCTTTATAAATAGATTTTTAAATAATCTTTTATTTTTTATTTAAAGATCATTCTGCATTTTGTAACCCTGAACACAGTCATATAAGCCACTGGAAAAAAAAAACAAAACAGTATTTCAAGAAAATAATTTGATTTTTTTTTTCCTATGAAAATAATGGTGATTAGTGTAAGCTGTTAGTCAATCAGCTCCATTAATTCAAATACTGAGGTGCTTAAAATAAAATAATGTTGTAAGATGTCTAGAGGAGCCCCGGAGTGCAAGACCCTGAGTGATCACTCTTAGTTAGAGTGTTTATTAGATGTATGAATTAAGAAGGAATGCTAGCAAAGGTTGCTTCTCTTTGGCTTTTTAATGAGTTTTTGCCCAAAAGCTAATCTCTTAATCCCTCGTATCTCAAAAAAGCCTTCCTGGCAATTTTCTGTGCAGTTGAAAACACTAAGTTAAAAATTAGTGTTTAGGGTGTCAGGGGGTAGGAAGGAAAGAGGAGGGTGAGGAAAAAAAATGAACACACATAAAAACCACCCAACAACAATAACAACAACAAAACAACCCAAAACAAACAAACAAAAAAAACACAGAGAAGGGCCTGTGCCACTCTGCCTCCTCAAAAGGGCTGCATACAAAATTTAAAAAAAAGCAAAGTAAAAGCAGGTTGGTGTTGTCTGCATCCCCCTCGTTAGAGACTTTGTGCAATGACAGGATGCACTGCTGAACTCTGGGCACCTGCTGGGAAGTCATAAATTTTTCAAGGGACATACCTTAAACAGGAGGATTTTGACAGTAAAAGGCAACAGGGATTTTACTTAATCATGCATTAATGTGGGTAAATAAAAGGCAGTCCCATTCAGACAGCAAGTCATGAACTATGCAGAGGAAATAAAAAAAAATAGATGCATACAAGTACCCAGGAAGATCAAACATTTAGGGAGAAGTCTTCCCTAAATAGATCAACAAACACTCCAGACACTTTGGGAGCTGCATGGATTCTCAACAATGCAACTTCCTTTATTACCTTAACAGAAATAAAATTTAAAATAACCTGATATTCATAATAATACAAATTTCAAGCTAATAATTTTAACTAATTATGAGTTTTTATAAATTTACCCACAGAAAAATATAACTTTTCTGCCATTCTTCTCTTTTTTTCTGACCCTGTAACTTTGAGTGTGTCTAAACCAAAATTCATAAACTATTCTTGCGAGAGTAATTTGCATATTTTAAATTGCTATTCCCATTCTGACCCTTCTCTTTTGTCAATGGCAATCCCACTTTACTTCCTATGTGTACTTTTATACCAAATTTAGTTGTGCTAAAAGATTTGAGATGAGGTGGTAGATCTGTAATATCACCCTATTTGTGCAGCCAGGTTTTTCAGGGCTCTAACAGATTTTAAATATCTGATACAGTGGCAGAGGATAAGATAGAGAAAGGCAGGAAAAATGTGTGTTTTAGTTGTTTTCAGTACAGCACATCCTCCAGCGAGGTGAAAGAGGATTTGGCTAAACAGATAAAAGGTGATTATATCAAACATTCCAAGCAGCAGGATGTTTTCCAAAGATAATAAGAACACTATGGTCCAAGTTAATTCTTCAGCAGACTCCCTCCTACATACATGGAAACATAACTTTTAACCTGAATTGAAACCAAGTAATTTTCAATTAATTGATATTGGCATTGAAATGCATTACAAAGCGGTTGGCAGACTTTACATCTTTTAAATAACTCACAAGTCATTCTCAGGAATCATGTAAATTATCAAAATGCAATAAACAACAACTGTTACAGACAATTAATAGGAGTAATTAATTAATTCTGTTCAGGAAAACTAATGTGCTGCCTGTCAACTTGGGTAACTAATTAGCCATGGACAGCACTCGAGGGGATCTATAAAATGGCACTGGGGGGAGTTTTCTTTGAAATAAAAATTGTTCCTCTTTTGTTTGGTGTATGCATAAGGGAAAACAGGGGGAGAAACACAACCTTAAAGGCAAGAAAAAGAGTTTATTAACTTTATTGTGCCATGAGGCAATGAGAGTGTGCTGCATGGGTTGACCATGTTCACATTTGAAATCCGAGCATCTTAAAACGACTCGGTTTTGATCTTCCAAGTCTGAAATTCAATAACTGTCTGAGAGGATAAACTGGTGAACATGTTTAGTTTATTTAAGTGAAAAAAAAAAAAAAATAACAGATGTCAAATGGGCTGCCAGCATCCTTTTGGAAAGTGTCTGTACCTTTTATGTCAGCTCTCACTGAGAGGACCTCATTATTGGAAAACACGGTGAAAAAAATGCCTGTGTGCATTTTGGAAGGGTGGAAAGGCAAAGCTAATGATCTTATGGTTAATGATCCAGGGAAGCTGGGTTTCAGTGCAGCATGGAGGCTGAGAGAAGGGAGAAGAGTTGAAAGGTGAGCCAGAGATGCCAGTTTCCCATGGCATCTTTACTCCTCCAAGTGATTAAGAAGTGATTGCGGGGTTCCTTGCTTGGCACATTGCAGTTTTCCATAATCAGTTCAGCCTTCCCAGTATCCAAAGTAAACTCTTCCTTTGACAGCTGCTGTCTCTCAGCCAGAAACGCAGGAATCAAAGAAGTCCTTCCCTTTTCATGCTGTTAAATAAGAATTCAGTAAGATGGATTAGGCCCAGAGTGCTCTGATCTGTTTGCTTTGTGGCTTTATTTGCACAACCCAAGTCCCCACTTTGGCTTTCCTGACCCCTGCACTGACAAAAACTAGTACAGATGAAAGTCCTGTCACTCACTTCCTGCCAGTCTTGCAGATGCTTCTCAATGCCATGATTAGAAATGACTGAATGATTTCAAAGATGCTTTTATAGCCTTACAACGTGTGGTTTTGTCCTTTTTTAAGGAGGGTGGTTGGCACCACACGTTGAGCATATGTACTAATGGATTTTCCAAGGTAGAAAAAGTGAAATGAATCCACTCTTACAAAAGACTTCCAATTACTGCCACGTGCATCTAGAATGCAATTGACATGAAAACATTCACCTCAGCTGTAAATGTGGTAGCCTGGAATAAAGCAAGTTACAGCACTGGCCCTCCCAAAGTCAGAATAGTTGAAGATGTTGGGCACTTGTGGGGGTCTGTAGCCTAACCCCACCTCACCATGGATGATCCAAGGGTGCAGGTTTCTCAGGGCCATTTCCAGTTCAGTCTTGACTACTTTCAGGGATAGAGAATTTACAGCTTCTCATGGCAATCTGTCCCAGTGTTTGATCACCTTCACAGGCAACAAATAAAAAAAAATTTAAAAAAAAAAAAAAAAAAACAAGGAAACAAATGGAAAAACCCAAAACCCCCAAATTTATTTAAGTGTAATTTTGTGAAATTTAGTTTTTCTCATTGTGCTATCACTGGGTACCACTGAGAAGTCCTGTCTTTATTTGTATTTTGTTCTCCAGGCTTGACTATTTGATTTTAGGGACATAATCACATGCCTTGGCCTGCTGGCACTCCTCTCCCTAGTGCAACACAGTCCTCTGTAGATTGCCCAGGATACTGGGAAATGCAGGGTGGACTCCAGATTTCAGCACCTATTGTCACTGCTTTAGGTGTAGTGCCACCCAAACTGGCTACATTTATTCCTATATTACCAAAACTCATGTAAAGTGACTTATTCACCACGTTTCTTATTGTCAAGAGGAAGAATTTACTGCATGACTGTGAATTCTTCTCCAGCGAGCTGTCGTGCTTTTCTCTGGATACTGATTCATTATTTGAAGAAATTGCAAAGTCAATTGTTCTGGTTTTGCTGATATTCTCACTCTCAAAAACCATTTCAATGGCTCTGTTGGTAACAGAAGATTAACTTCAGAGGTGAGGTGGGCCTGTGTTTATTTGAATTCAGCCAGAATAATCAGGTTCCATGGTTAAAGGGTAGTTTCTTCTGGGAAAAGAGTGAGAGAGAGGAGGAGGGGAGGGATTGAAAACAAATTCTTCCTTGCAGGTCTTCAGCATGTTGAGGGCATTTCTCAGTGCTCTATTCTGAAACCTCAACCCTAGGGCTTCACATTTCTGCTACACAGCAGTGTTTTATGTGGAATTAACTGCAAAACACATTTTTTAAACAGAAATTATCACATAATCAAGATGTTCTCATAGGTTATGGAGCCCTGTTAAAAGCAATCAATACATATTAATAGGTAGTGAAAACTTTAACACCTGAATGAGAAATGCCCTGTTGAGTGAACCCCATGCTGGAATTCATATCACATTTTCCTATTTTTCTGTCTGCAAAATTTTTTTTTTTTAATTTGTATCTACAAACTGGCAAGGTCACACACTAGAGGGTAAGCAGTTTCCCACACTGAATGAGATTTTATGCATTTTATGCATCTAATTAAAAGGGCAAATGGAAAACATCCAGCCCCTTGCTGGGAGGCCTAATGCTCAGGATGAAAGTTTGCAAAGAAAAACCAAGTTTGTGAGCATGGGCTTATTTGCAAAAACACATCCCCAGCCCCTGCTTTTAGTTGGAGGGATGAAGGACCCATCAGTGCATCACATTTGGATTAAAAGCTGCAACACTGATGCCAAGATTTTCATGTAAAAATGCTCAGAAAAGCATGCATAAATGGGTCATGGAGAACTGTGACAAACTGTGAGGTGTGGGCTTTCCATCCAGGTGTTGTTTAACTGGAAATTCCAAGTACACAGAGCCTGCTAAAGGCAGGGTGCTGCAGAAACAAGAGCTGGCACCTGCCTGGGCTGTGTGTGAGGCATCTCTGGTGAGCCAGGTCCATTTCCAAGAGGTTTTGCCCTGTTTTATTGGGTGAGGAAGACAAGGGAAAAAAACAGAGGGGAAAAAAGAAAAGATAAAAAAAGGGAAAAAAGAGCATTTTCCTCAGAAATGTGTTATGTCTATGGCCTTATATATATTTTTAAACCAGCTTCAAAAGAAGCAGGTAGAATAAAATAGTTATGTTTTGTCAGATCTGCCAGTGAAAGAGGCTGCACATAAAATCTGGAGAGCTCCTGCTGACAGATAGGGGAAAATTGCTCTTTGGATAGGTGTTCTTAGCATTGTCTGGAAAGAGAAGTGTTCAAATAACTCAACTTTGGTAGGCAGCAGCTGCATTGGGTTGAAACAGCAGAGCACATGGCACACCAAGATCTAATGAAATAAATACTCTGGTACACAATGTCCTGCACATTTCCACATCCATGAGTGCCTCTGGAGTGGTCCAGGTGCCTGTGAGAGCTGCTGACACAGCTGCTGGGCTGCTTCTTGTGATGTTCCATGTGATGTTGGCTTTGTTCTTTGGTGTCCCTGTCCTGGCGTTTAAAATGGTTCTCTCACCACTATAAAATTATTATTATTATTATTATTATTATTATTATTATTATTATTATTATTATTATTATTATTATTATTATTATTATTATTTTTATTTTATTTTATTTTATTTTATTTTATTTTATTTTATTTTATTTATTAATTATTATTATTTTATTGTTATTGTTTTTATTTTGTTATTATTTTTATTATTAGCATTATCATCATCATAATCACATCATCATCATCATCCTTGTCATCTTTATTAAAACATGGAAATCATATCCATCTTATTGTTCCTAATCAATTATTACAGCCTTTAAGACAGTTTTTATTACCAGATTTTTTTTTAATCTATGCCATTATCATTAACAAATACTAGAGGTCTCCAGGTTCCTTTCCAGTTGCAGAGAAATTATTTATTGCAGGACTTTTTGTACTCTTGAAATACACCACTTATTAGGAATTAATAATTCTTACAGGTTAGGGATCATTAAATATCATTATGATCAGGATTAATTATTATTTGGTTTTGCTAGAATTGGGGTAGTAGCTTTATTTTCCTGTTCCTTTAGCTTCTTGGCTAATGCAAAGTAAATAAGTGGTTTCTAAGAGACCAGACAATACAATTTCTGATAAAATTTTGACTTAAGAAATGTTCTTGAAGCACTGCCTCTGTTTGTTTTCCAATTTTATATAATATACTTTTCTCCTGGATTTTTTATATAGAAGGATGTGACTCAACAGTATGGAAGCAACTTGCTAAAAAATAAAAATGCCAGAAGGAAGCTGATTCTTTAGCTGAAAAAGCAAATTGGTCTTTAATGAGATGTTAATTCTGGCATCCTAGGAGATTCAGATTAGAAGATTTTATACTTCTTAGGAAAAAATGATCAGATGGAAAACCTGGTGGTGTTGAACTTAATGCAAGCTCTAAATGGAATTTGGTTCCAGAGTAAAAGAAACACAAATTAAAAGCTGAATATTGGATCCAGAGACAGATGGACATCATTGTTGTTTTTTCCTTTCCCTCTTTAAGTTTTTTTACCAGAATTTTTTTTTCCAAACTGTTTATATAAAGTGCTCATTAAGCAGAGCAAAATACATCATGTTTTGGCATCACTTTTTCTTACTTTTTTCTTTCCATGTATGTTTACTTGTTTTTAAGTAATGAATTAAGGAAATACATCTTTCCTACAAAAAAAAATAGATTAAATAGCTCAGGAACCCTTTTGATTTTCTCCCATAATATAAAAACTTCTGTTCAGAAGCAGAAGAATAACAGCACCCAAGGGTTTCTCCTAATAATTTTAAAGTTTCTACCTGGGAAAAATTGCTATTTTGTAGCTCAGAAATTTCTTTTCCCTGTGCAACTCTCTGTGATCTGATTCTTTTCTATGCTTATTCCTTTTTTTTTTTTTTTTTTTTAAATCTCTGCTAAGTCTCTTGCTTAAGGGTCTTTGGTGTTCATCATCCAGATGCAAAATTTCCTTAAGCATTTAAAATACTGTGGAATGATATCTACTCTCTTTTTTTTTATTTTTTTTTTTTTCAGTTCCAGAATAAAATTGAACTTGTTGAAGATTTTAAACTGCAATAGATAAAACTAGTATTGTCTTGAGCAAATAAACCTTATTCTTTAGTATATTTAGGATATTGAGCACTGTAGCTCACCATTGCTCTTCTAAAACTTCTGCAGTTTTAGAAGAATGTAGAAAAATTATGCTAATAGGGATCAGATGAGGCCTTTTAACTTCTTTCAGCCAGGAATCAATTTACTCCAAAAATCACATTTTCCTAAGGGGAATAACTAAATGATTTATTTCTTGATTGGTTTGTTGTTGTTTCTTTTTTCTTTATTTTTTGCCCCAAATATAAGTGTAATTACAGGAACTCCCTAAGAAGTCTATGGCTGAAATTTTTTCCTATTAGGCTACAGAATTAATTCATATTTTGTTGCAAGAAATCAAGAAACCAGAGGAATTATACACAGGATAATATAATAAATATAATAAAAAATAATTAGCTATGAAAATTATCAGCCAAAAGTTATCTTTCCAGGAAGAAATATGCCCAAATTTCCCACCCCATTTCAGGGTTTTAGTTTTTGACAGGATTTATTGCTGTTTGGCCAGATGTGCCTGTGCTGTATCTGTTCTTGTCTGAAACACCCTCACTTTTCCTCCTTCATTTACCCAGTAAATTATCTGGGGTGGTCCTTTTGGGGTGAAAAGGCACGACGTGCCACGTGCTCATCTTTTTGTGCATTCATGGGTGAAGAGGATAATGAGGACTTGAGTGAAATCCTGACTGTTTGAAGCATATGAATAATTCAAATTCGAGATACTGATTTGGAGGTTTTTTTGGTTTTTTTCAGGTTGTATCACAGGTGTACAGCTTTCTCCTACTTGATGATGCTATAAATTAATGATTAATAATAATTAATTTATATTTATGTTATATTAATGACCAGAATTATTAAGGCATGAGGTTTCATGCTGAATTATGGTTGCAGAGCATTATTTCATGTGCATTACTTGAGCTGAACACCTGCTTGAGAAACTGACATTGCAGCATGAGTTAGGAGAGTCAATATATTATTTCCTATGTTAGAAGAAATTAATCAATGAGATTGAAATTAATGTTTCAGCTGCTCCCCCGTGGCTACATCAGTAATATTAGAATGCTAATTTGAGGTACAAACTCTCAAGTTATCAATACCATCTTCACTTTGAAACATGCACTGGAATGGCAACACTCTAAATCAGAGAATTATGAAGTCTGGAAAATTCAAAAGTTTGACTTGGACATGACTTTAATTTTTTGTCCCTGAAATTAGGAAAAGAGTGAGGTAGAATTCAAGAGCATCACGATTTGGCAAAATCACACTTCAGCTTCCTTGGTATTTATGATTCTGTTCAGTTTCTGTGTCACTTCATGCATAATTGGTGCAAATATATGTAGTTCCACTCTTCTGATCTATGCTTTTGACAGATATCTAATTCCAATCTGCATGAATGCATGCAAGGTTTTAATTTTCTTTTTTTTTTTCAAGTGGATGGGTATGAGACATGCATATAGAATCTGCTTTGTTGGCCTGCCCATATCCATACTACTCTGAACACAGCATCACAAAATGGTTTGGGTTTGGAAGGACCTGAAATCTCATCCAGTGCCATGGCAGGGACACCTCCCACTGTCCCAGTGTCCAGCCTGGCCTTGGGCACTGCCAGGGATCCAGGGGCAGCCCCAGCTGCTCTGGGCACCCTGTGCCAGGGCCTGCCCACCCTGCCAGGGAACAATTCCTCCTAATATCTGGTCCAAACCTACTCTCAGTCAGTTTGAAGAACCATTCCCTGTGCCCTGTCCCTCCAGCCCTTGTCAATTGTCTCTCTCCATCTTTCTCACTGGTTCCTTCAGGCACTGGAAGGACACACTGAGGTCACCCCAAATCCTTCTCTCCAGGCTGAACAATCCAAATTCTCCCAGGTCCTACACTTACCTCCTGACAGACTAACAGAAGAGGTCAAAATATCCTGGAATATTTAGTTTTATCATCCTCTGCATAGACAGCAGGATGTAAAAGCTCAGACTCCAAATCCTCATGGAGATGCTTCCCATGTTGCATTTCCATTCATAGACAATTCTTCCTGGCCCTTTCCCTTTGTATCCACACAAACATAGGTTATTGCTTTACCTCTGGGTAAAGCAACTTTTTGTTCCTTTTATCCAGCAAAAAAAAAAAAAAAAAAAGATCACAGAAAGAAGTTCCAGGGCTTGCAGATATTTATCTTGCACAGGATCCCACTCTCTGGGAGACAGGGTTGGGAGTGATGTGCCTGTGGATTCAGAGCTTCGGGGGGGAAATCCAAGATATCTGTAAATTCCAGAGTCTTTTCTCTAAGTTCCAGCCAGTATTTTTTGTAGCTCCTCATGGCTTTGAACAGCAATAATTATTTGACTTCTGTTGACTCTGTTTGCTTAACTGGTCCTTCTAAATGTAGGAAAAACTGGAAAGGACAGAGCAACTGCGGCTGTGGCAACTGCCTTAGAGTTTCTGTTCCTTCTAAAGATACTTAGGAGTTTCCATGGAGTCTGATGTGTTTCACAGTGCAGACAGAAACAGGACAGAAAAAAAAAATCTCATTTGGTGGTGATGCCTCTGTCTCATTTCCAACATAGACCTGAAGCAATTTCATCTTCAAATGCACATTTAAAGTCAAATGATTTGGTTATGAATGAACATTGAATATACGTTACAAAACCAAACCAACAACAAAAAAACACAATCAACAAAACAACAAAAAAGCAAGAAGAAAAAGCAGTATGTTAGTCCCCAGACTGATAGATGTGTTGTTGCAAAAGCCATCAATGGGGAGGTGACAAGAAATGATGTACCTGAAGAAAGGGTAGCATGTTATTAGAAATGTGCTGAAGAACTGAGATCTTTTATGTGTCCATTTCTTCTCCAATATGATACTAACATGTTATTATGTTATCCATACTGTCATTAAAAAACATTTCCTGTTTCCTAATTCATTCAGCAGTTGCAGTGACTTGAGCTTTAGAAAGGGTGAAAAGCTCAGTTCCAACAACTTGCATTTAACAAAGATGAAAATTATATTCTCAGTGAGAACCTACAGTGAGTATTATGGGACTCAGCAGAATATACTTGTCTAAGTACCAATGGAGATTAGAAGAAATCATAAAACACTGCCACACTATTTTCAGAGTTCCCAAACCATGTTTTGAGTTTAGTTCTGCACACAAAAACCCTGTTCTTACGGCAGGTGTGTCTTTCCCCTACATTAACCAGCTTTCTCCTGTTGGCACAGTACAAACTAAAAACATTCCTGCTGTGGCAAGGAGGAGTTCCCATCATTATTAAAGAGTCTAAACTACTTAGACACACCCGAGAAAAGGTTCTGAGAAGTTTTTGCAGCCCTGTGTTAGCACAAGATCTGCATTTGCACAGGCAGTGATGACATCAAGAGCTGCAACAGAACCCTTGTTGTGGATGAAGACTTAAAACCCTGAGAACCCAGTAAGAAAAATATTTTTAAGAGCTAAATCTCAGTGTATTACATTACCATTATCTAGAAATATAAAGCATCCAGTTCACATTAAGTATCCAGTTCTGTCCAAGTCAATTTGAATTGATATTACATCAAACAAAAATCACTTTTTGAACCTGTCTTGGTTTTCTCCATGTGTTAACTAAGATGAGGGCTGTAAGGGTGTGAAATAACATGAAGACAGATGTATGCCAACATATTCAAGTACAAATGTAATCTTGCTGCAATTGAGAGAGAGAAGCGTGTCTTGATTAAAAATTCCTATTACTTTCCTCTCCTTCTTAGGCAGGTCAACTTTTTAATCATCAGCTATATTATTCATTATGAACAGTCTAATGAGGCCAGAATTTGGTCCTTTAAGATTAATTTTTGCAGATAGGAGAACTGCGTTGTCAGTGTCACTTGATTTATTCAAAAATATGACTGAATGGGCTGTAATTTATAAAGGGGAACGACGACAGTCATAAAAAGAAAATATTTAATTTCAGCTTCTGCTTTTCCTGGCATGAAATAAGAAACATCTGCAGTAGTCATTAGCTTGTAGCTGAACAATACATTAGCCTAAGTCAGCAACAAAAGTGAGCAGTGGATTAACTTTGTCCTCACTGGTGGCGACTTTGAGATCAGTTTTACTTACATTAAAACAACAGATCCAGACCAATGCAGCATAAAGAAAATTAAATAATTATATCCACCTGAATGCAAGGTGGTGGATGCTTCTGAAACACCCATGCCTTCATCACTTGCCCTCTCAGGTGGGAGGAAACCTGAGCAGTTTAAAAGAATCAAAATAAAATAGATTAATTTTGTTTCAGGCATTGCAGCTGAATAAGTGAATACCCAGAGACCATGGAACAAAAAGTTTACTAAAATAAGGAATGCAAATATTAAACTAGCAGGCTGTGAATCTTGATACTGATTAGAACTGGGATGTGTCAAGCATTTCTTTCATGCATCTTACAGTAAAATACAGGAAAAATTAAATTACACAGGTTTTGTCTGGTCTGGCTGAAATACACCTGGTGGCAATACTTTAGGAGAAATACCTGACCCTTGTTTAGGAAAAATACATTATAGAAATACCAAAATCTGGCTAATCAGCTTTGAATTAAATGTCTTTTTAATATAATTTCATTTGCCACTGAAGTTAATTTCATACTCTGTAACAGAGAGCGTTGCACCTACATTTCTCAGGAAACGTGTCCATTTAGAAATGGTCCATAGTAGCTGCACTGCTCTGCTTTGACTTGGCAGCCCTAAAATCTAGATTTTCTGTGCTGAAAGCACTTGGCTTGGTGTGACAGTTCTGCTTGGAGCCCGAGAACTCTACAGGTTGAGCAGGAGAGGAGGCAGGACTTGTGGGTGACACAATAAATCTAGTTTATTTGCATTTTTAAAGCCTTCACGGCCATATTTGGATAGGAGAGAGACAATTTAGAAACATAAACATAGATTTTTTTTTTAATTTCTTTTTTTCACATCGTTAGCCAGTGTGTGGTACCCAAATCACAGTGGCAACACCCTGTCTGGTGAGAACTGGAGCAGCAGAGAGGATGTGATTAACAGAAAACCAGAGAGTACTACACTGAAACGTGGCAGTGATGGCCTGCCTGGTGAGAACAAAGTGATGCAGGGAGGCTGATTAAAAGGAATCAAAACAGCCCAGAAAAACAGCTGAGCAGCATTGTGGTGTTTTCTTTCTTTTTTTTTTTTTTTTTTTTTTTTGTTTTGTTTTTTTGTTTTTTGTGGCAGGAAGGAAATTATGAATTTGACTCTACGTTTTTGGAAGGTTAATTTGTTATTTTATGGTGTTATTATAGTACATCATATCACTTATATTATATTTTATTATATTATATTAATTATATTAATTGTATTATATTATATTGTATTATATTATATTATATTATAATAATTCTATTATAGTAATTATATATATTGTATTTTATTAATTCTATTATATTAATTCTATTATATTAATTATATATATTACATTATATTATATTATATTATATTACATTACATTACATTACATTATATTATATTATATTATATTAATTCTATTATAGTAATTATATATATTATATTATATTATATTATATTATATTATATTATATTACATTACATTACATTACATTACATTACACTATATTCATTATATTATATTCATTATAGAATGTTTATTATAGAATCTTCTATTGAAACTATACTAAAGAATAAAGAAAGGATACTTACAGAAGGTTTAACAAGGTACTAATGCAAAACTGGTGGCTGTTTCTATAGTTTTGACACAGTTGGAATGTGATTGGTTATCAAGCAAAAACAATTTACACGTTGGATAAACAGTTTCCAAACTGCATCCTAAAGCAGCAAACACAGGAGAAGCAAATGAGATAATATTATTTTTTCTTTCTTTATGAGGCTTCTCAGCTTGCCAGGAGAAGAAATCCTGGCAAAGGGATTTTTCAGAAAACATGACAGTGACACAGCATCACAAGACATGAAGAGGGAAGCAATTGCACAAGTCAAGAGAAACTTCAGGGAAATTGAGGTTTTTTGCAGTTTAATGGGATCTGTAGGACTATATCAGCTGGAGAACCACACATTCCCCTGTTTGGGAGCAGAGGAAATATCCTCTCAGACCAGGGAAGGATTACCAAATCCTTTGGCAGAGGAGCTGAGGAAATGGGGGCCATGCATTCACATGGACTGGAACAAATAAAAAAGGTGAAAAATAGTCTGTGTGCCCTTTAACATTTTTAACAGGTGTTCAGGGCCCATTATCCACCAGTTTTAACTCGAATACAGTTAGATTTGTGGCTGTCTGTGAGGATTCATCACCGTTAGGAGCAGAACAAGCCATCACTAGGAGAGGCAGGATGAGCTCTGTAAATCACAGCGTCCCATCCCACCCAAATATTGCTGCCTGCAGCCCAGAGAGCCACCCCCAAGCTTTGCTTTCCCCAGGAAGCTTACAAATAGGAGAAATCCAGGAAGAAGAGGGGATTTAGAGAAGGGATTTTGATAAGGTGAGAGAAGCTGATCTGATCTAGCTGGCAGTCTGCTCTAGGAGTAGCTAGAAAATGGCATTGTTTGGATTATGAGTATTTCAGGGTTTTTTTTTTCCCTTCCCCTGTTCCTTTACCTGAGTGCCACTGTGGTACAATCTGCAGTTACAACTTGGTCTGGAAATGTCACTTCTTTTTTTGAGATGAGCATCAACAATTAAACAAATAACAAACAAAACCAGCTTCTCAGCTCTGGGTTTATTTTCTATACATAAACAGTGCTCAGGTGCTTCTCTATTTATGTTTTCATCAACCAAGCAACAGAGCACTCTAACCCTTACTTCTGATTAATTCTACTGTTTCTTGTTCTGGTAACAGTTCTGTTAATTTTCTCTTTCTCTGATATTTTCAAGCTTTTGTTGAAATGTAGACATAAAACCCAGAAAATTTAACCGAAATCTGTTTTAAAACCATTATAGGAGCTCCCAAATTAATTTTATGTGTTTACTTTTCTTTTTGTTTTTAAAGATGTCTTATATCTCAATGGTCAGGAATCTCATTGACTGCAAAATTTATTCTTAGTATTGAGAAAGAGTGGGTGAGAAGATGGAAAATGGATGGTATATAAAACAGCAGCAGGATTTGTATCTAAAATAGTGTGGCCAGAAAGAGCAGGGAAGTGACAACGTGGGATTAGGCCACAGATTGGTCTCCATGATCTTGGAAGTCTTTTCCAACTTAAATGATTTCTTGATACTGCAATTATTTGATCAGTTGGCAAACAGGAAATATTTACAATATAAAAGACTATATTTACACATAAATTGCTGATGAAAAAGGCATTAAGCAGAAAAAGGGGTTGATCTGACCCGCAGACACTCAGCAGAACCACTGTCATGTAGACAGCTGGATATTGCAGATATTCAAACCCAAATATTGGCACTGGCTGTAATTCAGTATAAAACTGGATGAGAATAGTAATTTTTCAGTAGTACTGAGTGTTTTCAACACAGATTAGAGGGTGTTATCAAACATGGGCTTGCTGTGGGTCCAGGTGAATCCTTGGGTTATCATAACACCAGGTACAACTGGCACTGTGGTGATGATGTTTGCTCTTACTGGAAAGGAAAAGAGAAAAACAACCTGTGAAAATAAAGTATAAGGTTGTGGCAAGTTCTAAGTACAATTTTATTGCAAAAGTATGAAATTCTAACTGATTTTCAAGATTTTGATCAGAAGGATATCTTTTTGATCAATAATTCAGATTTTTTTAAGGGAAAAGCTAGCATCCCCTATGCCCCTACTATGCAGTGGAGAGCAAGAAAATTGATCAGAAATATCCTTTAAAGGTTTCAAGAAAGGCCAGAGGACTTTTGAACCTGAAGAAGAAGAAAATGGACAGAAAAAACTTTCTCTTCCTTAAGTTTACTGTTCAGTTTTTATGGATAACATGGATCCAACACTAACATCTTTCCTCTTTAATGTTTTTTTGGAAACATATAACATCTACTATTTCCTAATTTTTTACCAAGTTACTCAGTTTGTGCCAGTTTTAAGTTGCTTGGTAAATCAGGTTTAGGACTGAAGAAGAAAAGGAAAGTTCATCAAATTGAGCAGTCCTGTGCCCCAAGGAGAACAGAAGCTTCTGGAAGTATTTTAAAAAGTCCCAAAAAGCAACAACCTAACCAAATCAACAAGAAAAAAAAAACAAAAGAAAAAACCAAACCAAACAAACTAAAAGCTCCAACCAAACAAGAAACCCAACAAACCCCCCACAATCAAACAAACAAAAACCAAATAAACAAAAACCAACCCAACACCCAAAACCCAAACAAGACAAAACCAACCAACCAATCAATACCTCAACCAAAAAAACCCAACAAAAAATCCCCAGCACCAGAAACCACAACAACAACAAAACAAAATGAAAAACCCAAACAAAAAACCCCAAATCAAAACAAACAAAAAAACCCACAATAAAACAAACAAACAGAAAACCAAATAGGAGGGGGAAAAAACCCTTCTCTTGAGACCTGATTGATGACCTTGGTGTAGAGATTCCAGTAACTACTGGCCTCCCCCAGAATTTTGGGGCTGCATGTGGAGTGGAGAGTGAAAATATTTTGGGGAACAGCTGGAAACAACCTCAGCAAGACTTTCAGTCACTGAGGTTGGCATTAGTGATGGCAAAATGGCAGCAAAATTTACACACTCACTTTCCACTGGGAAACACTGACCTAATTGCAAAGGAATTAAATATCATGCAGTTGTAAGCTGGGATTTGGTCCTGGCTAGGCTCAACTCTGGTGATTTCAGTGGATATCTACATTGTAAAGTGGTGTGAGGGGGCATTAGGATAATTCTCAGGCTGCAAGGCAGTACAGTAAAAGAAGCACAGCTAGTGAAAAGTAACATAAATGTGTATTTCATTGATTTATTCCAGGTCAGCAGGAGACAATAAGTTCAGTCAGTCACTTTTATGCTTACAAAATGCATCTCACCTAAAGAGCTTTGTGTGTTACAGAGGATCAGGAAGAAGACAGATGGGTGAAGAAAACCCAGCCAAATTTTGGCTGTTTATTTTTAGCAGACACTTTTCCCTGTCAGCTTACGTAGAATAGGGCATGTAAGTTTGGATATATGTTTTTTGTGTGTTTTTTTAAATCTGCAGTGTGTCGTTGTGTCCTTTTGATGCAGAGTCATTGATAAAATTCACTAGGTTAAAACATGGAATATTGATGAAATGCAGCAATTTGCTCAACGGATGAATATTTCATGACTGATATTTTTTATGTCTGATTTCTTCAATGTACCTTCAACTTAGTCACAACAATCTTTGATGTAGAAAGAGCTTGCAGAGTGCTGTATAGAGTAATTAACATAGACTTTAAAATAGGTGGTTTAAGGCAAATTTTAATATTCCAGTGGATTTCATTAAGAGGAATATTTTCTGTTTGGTGAAATCAGCAGAAAATTCTTGATGAAAAAAGGTTTTGGTGAGGGAGAAGTTAGTGTTGGGGATTAATTTCTGTCTTTTGCATTTTGTCTTTGTCTTTAATTTAAGCTCTTGTTAGATTTCAGCAACTCCACTGACTTAGTTAAGTCAGTATTTAATGTTAACATTGATAGTTCTGTATAAAGTTGAGCAATTGACAATGCAGTAAAAGTGCATCTGTTAGCATTTGGATCACCCAGTTCTGAACCTGAACTTTTCCTTGCATGAATATTAACTGGAAAGTGCCATGGGGGCCATGCAAATTATTCATGAGCGCGTGGTAAATTCAGAAGGAATTTTTAACTTTAGAAACAAACACATGTATTTGACCTGAAAACTGACAGAAAGTCGTGCAACCTAAAAAAAAAAAGGAAAATATTTATGAAAATGTATTACTTTCACTTTAATTTTTTGAGACAGTGCTTATTAGTGCCTAATTTTGAACTTTTTAAAAGTGCTTTGAAATGGTTGTGCTTTTCTTTTTTTTCTCTTGAAAAGACTGAAGTTGAGATGATTTACTACAAGTATGGACATTTTTTTGGTTGACCCAAATAAAAAGTTTCCCACTTCTACTTAATGTATACTTTTTAAAATAGATAGGTGTTGGGGAAAAAAGCCTAAAAAACCCCAGGAAAACAAACACCAAAAGATTATTTTTCACGTTTTGTCCTGAACTGAGCAGCTGATGGAGAAGACAAGCTGATAATTTATTTTTTTGTTAGGGTATTTAACAGGAATAAAAACCAATCAAGTTCCAGCCCAGGCTTTTTGACCATGTGAAGTACCTGCTGGTCATTTTCCCAAACCTCCAGGATGAAAAACTTAATGTGTTTATCCTTAATACTTGGGATGAAAACTATGGAAGAAGAAAGGAAATCAATCCTTTAAATTTAGCATATTTCAATAACCATAACATCTCAGAATGGTTTGGATTGGAAAGGACCTTAAAGCCCAATCAATTCCACCCCTGCCATGGCAGGGACACCTCCCACTGTCCCAATGTCCAGCCTGGCCTTGGGCATTGCCAGGGATCCAGGGGCAGCCCCAGCTGCTCTGGGCACCCTGTGTCAGGGCCTGCCCACCCTGCCAGCCAGGAATTCTTTCCCAGTTTCCCATCTAACCCCATCCTTCAGTTTGAAGCCATTCCCCCTTGTCCTGGCCCTCCAGCCCAGCTGTCTCTGTGCATGCCCCACTTCTTTATGCCTTTTTTTTTTCTTCCTTTGACAAACACAAGACATCATTTGAACCCAGGAGCAAGGACAAAAAGTATTGATTTTCATTGTTCTGACCTGAAACGACCCAAGTTAAAAGCATTTCCAGTGCCAAGGAGAACAGATCATAATGGTGCTCCCTGTTTTTGTGACGGGCTGCGGCGGCGCGCGGTGAGACGGGAATGTGTGGAACACTTCTAGACTCCATCCAACATCAGCTGGATTATTTCCTTCCAGCAGGGAGAGGTTCTGCCATCTGTTTGCAGAACAGAAGAGGGGAAAATCCAAAACCAAGGGCAGAATTTTAGCACATCACTCCAGAGCCTGGCAGCTTTTTTTTTTTTTTCTCCGAGTGGGAGGTGCTGGTTGGGAAGGGTTTTGAATTGCTGCCACAAGAAAGGGTGCTAAGCACCCCTTGGAAACCCAAAACCCTGCACTGAAAAGGAAAAAATGTCCTCTGAGAAATGTATGGGGAAGTGGGTGAGACACGGAAAAATCCATACACTCGGGATGAAATAAAAACATCTTTGGAAAAAAAAAAAAAAGGAGAGAAGAACTCAAAATCAATAGGCACAACTCCTGCACTAATGAAAAGTGAAGGGCATGGAGGAGCACCAGAGTGCTCACTGATGGCTGCTGAGAAAATGCTTCTTTCAGGGCTGAATTCAGAGAGGCTGTAAAGTGTTGGCTTCCAGTCAACGGTTTTATTCACCTAGATAAGAGAAAAATCAGTCTAAATGATCTCCACTTGTTCATGAGAAAAGGCCTCAATTTCTAGGTATTTTCTGAAAAAATTAAGAATTACACAGATGAAAAATTAAGAGGAAAAATGCAGCATTTCTGAGAAGAACCAAGGAAACTCACACCAGGTGTATTTTTTCTATTTCCTATCACACTCCTTTTGCCTAGTTTGCACCTTGCAAAGCCATGCTCCTGTGAGAAAGAGAGAAAAAAAAATCACCTTCTTTTACACTTTAGCATGTTTCTCACTTGGCATTCTTGTTTGTTGAAGTGAAGGTGTCAGCAAAGAAGTTTCTGTGTTCAGTGAAACTGGTGTAGGACACAGAAATTTGTTCAAATTGGCCAAAGTTTAAAGTAAGCTTCCTTGCCTGTCATATTTTAGGGCAGAACAATATATTATTTTTGAAGAGCTCTGGCTTCAGCATGGCCTCTGCAGATACCCTGTGACAAATTGATATATGACTAATTATTACTGGTTTTAACCCCAGATCTGTGGTAATAAATTTTTTGAGATCTAGATTAGGGCAGTGTTTTATTCAAACTGGGTATTACTGACACTCTTTTGCCACAGTCTAGATCACACATATTTTTCAACATAGATTTTTCAATGCTGAACAATAATGGATTCAGATAGGTATTTAATCTGGTTGTACTGAAGCTGAATATAAACCCAATATTGGCTGCACAGTTTATAGGATCTTCTTTTCTTTCTGCTCAACCAGAAAAGTTAGAAGAGAGTACTTGTGTTGTTATTATTCCTTAAACAGTAGGTTCCAGTTTCCAAACTCCACCTGAACTATGAAAATAGTGTTTTACTCATTTAAAAATATCTTCCTTGCCTTTCCTGCACCAGGACTTGATTCTTCTCTCAAACCTGTGCTCATGCTGTGCAGCTTTATGGTGGAGCATTTCCTTTGTTCCTGAATTCACCAAAAAAAAAAAAAAAAAATTAAAACCCACACATTGAACCAAAGCAATGTGTCTCCCTGCATGGGACCCCTCCAACACCACATCTCTCATTTTATCTGCCATCTGCTCCTTTGAATTCTCCTCTTGGCACATGATGCAATTTACAGTTCAGGTTTCCTGTGATGGAGATCGTGTTGTGTTACTAGAGCAGCATGCCAGTCAGGTTGGACAGAGTAGTACAGACTTATTGTGAATAAATGTAAGAAAAAAAGCAGTTAATTCTTTTGTAGAGCTCATAATGAAGCCAGTTTTTCCCACCAAGAACTGTATGCCCCTGCTCCTATGCAATTTTATTCATTCTGTTGTATTTTCTATGAAACTCTGGCTATTGAGTCCTTTTCATCTAATTTCAAACTAAGGACTTTTAATACTGGTGGCTCAGTGTTTTAAGAGCTGTTGCCCAGCCTTAATGGTTTTATGATAAAGTTGCTGTTGGCCTGCTGGTTTTTATACCTCCATTGCCCAGAAAGGATGGCAGCACAATCTTTGCAACTGGCACACTAGGTAACTTGCCAAAACCCACAAAGTATTTGGGAAAGCACTGAAAATTGCAGGATTCATATTTATCCTGAAATTTTAGGGTTTGAAAGTCTCTGGGATTTCCTGTGTACTTATTTAACTTCCCAGTATGTGTTTCTACAAGGCAAAGTGGACAGTCTGGGTACAGACCAGCTGGTTGAAGTTATTTTGGGGTTAAAAATGGCAACTACTGTGACAGAAAGCTCATGCATTAAGATCAGTGAATGATATTACAGGCCTGAATAGGGTTGGTGTTTATTTATCTTAGCTGCTATTTCCTCATCTGTTTGGGGCATTTTTTATGGCCTTTTGAATCCTTTTTTATGCTGCTGGATGTTGTATATTGAATATTTTCAAGTGGTGTGGTACAGATAAAATACCACATGAAGAGACATAATCCAACCTCCTGTACCAGCCCAGAGCCAGCAAACATTCTGTGAACACCTGAGTGAGCTTTTATTGCATTTTTTGTTTTCTCCCCCAGGTGGGAGAATAGCCATAAAACAAAAAGTATTATCACCATTATGACTTTGCAGTGTGGTGTGCAACGTTATTTTAAAATTCTGCATTCACATAAGAACAGGTAGTAAAATTTCCCTTAAAACACACAAAACAACCAAGTGAAACAGCTTCAGGCAAGTGACTGAAATATGAAAAGATGAAATTGTTTGGCTGGAAAGGCAAAGCTTTCTGTCTGTGACTGTGGGGATTTCCCAGGGAGGTTTTTTGCATCCACAATAACAGATGCTAGCAGGTACCTGCTTCTATAACTGTATTTTACAGGCTTTTTTTAGCATTTTATTTTAAGATTATTCATTTGGTTGCTCAAGAGTGCTCTTTGACACTTAAAGAAGCAAAGACTTCTACACAATGATTTGCAGCCTTATCCACTTCTACCTTTTTGAGTACACTTACTTTTTGGACACCAAAGTTCCAGGGGCACCTTGTCATTCCATTTTCTGCTCTTTTGGAACGTTCACATATTCTCAAATCTGCATATGGCATCCTGTGTGTAAAACTCTGTGATATTTCAGGCCATGGCAGACAAACCCTGGTTTCACAATTTCAATTCTCAGTCCTGTTATGCCTTTGGCAGCACTGGAATCCTTGGCAAGAACTGGAGCTTACTAAGAACTCAAGAATTGCTTTAAAACTTAATTTCTTTACACTGTTTTCCATAAGATCATCCTGACGAATACCAGGGCACTCCTCCCTTGTTGTGAAGGCACCTAAAAAAAACATCATTATCTAATCTTGTCTTCTACAAAATGCAGCATTTCACCTGAATTCATTTTTTATTTGATATTTCAACATATTCTCATTCAGCACTGATGGTCCTGGTGATTGGTAAAAAAGGAAGACCAGTGAGAATGGATGAGATACCTTTACTGTCATTTTAAGACACTAGTATTCTAGATTTTAATAATACATGGCATTTTGCTCAGACACCCACTTTTTTGTTAGATTTTATTTTTCTTGAAATAAAACAATGAAGAAAGAGTAAGTTTTTTTCACAGATTTTAGGTGCTTAAATCGATGTAAACCTGTGGAAAGTGATACATCTTCTCTACTAAGTGCCAAGGGCCATTTTTGGGGTTTCTTAATTAATATATTTGTTTTCCATCGAACATCTGTCAGCCAAGCAGAGTTTCATTAGTTCATGGAGAGTTATCTCTGCCATGCCCTGGTGAGGGGCCTGGCATGTTCCTTCTGGCTTGGTTTTTGTTCATTTCTGTTTGTTCTGTCGTGCCTTTTTTTATCTGTTTCTTTGGGGTGTTTCTTGAGGTTTTTTGGCGTTTGTTATATTCTGGGCTTGGTTTTTTTCCCCCTTTTTCTCATGAAAGAGTGCAAAAACAGCTTGGCCAGCTGAAGGCAGGAAGGAAAAATGCTGCTCCAAGGGCCTGTGGATGCTGAATTCTGTCAGATGTGGAGAGAGGGAAGAGACAGGATTCTCAGGCCCGTGTTTTCAGTGGAACATCTGTAGCACTAAAATCACATTCTTAATGACTACAGCTGAGATTTTGGGAAGTCAGTCTGTCTTCCTTGCACACAGGTCCTCTGAGACCCCTGAGATTTGATGCTGAGCAGACTATAATTTAGTTTTGGTGCTGCATTCAGAAAAATGTTATTTTCTCTTGGAGCTTACTGTTCCTTTGGATAATTTCGTGGCCCTCCTGAACAGATTTTCCATAGGGATAATTCCATATCTATCCAAGTTTATTCCTTTGCATATGAGTCTAACATTTTATTTGAATGTTAAAAAAAACCCCTTCACATTAAAATAAACTTAACACAGGCTTTAATATAATGCAGAACTACTGTAATGTGTCATGAGATATAACATAGCATAGCAGGCTGGTACACTGGATCTGCCTAAACCAAGATATTTATGCTTCAAAATTCAGATTTTTTTTTTTTCACAGACCTGTCAAGGTTTCTGCCATTGTAACAGAAATAATCAGGAGTCTGGCAGAGATATTCAGATACCATCCAAGCATTGCCTTTCTGCATTATCTCTCTTAAGCTAATGTTGGATGACATGTCACCTGGTAAAAGCTTTCCAAACCTGCCCATGTCTTCTTGATTTATTTTTTTTTTATATCCCACTTATGTCATGCAGCATTATTCACCTCTAAGAAAAACAAAATTAAATTTTCCCCAGTGAACATCAGAGTTTTTCTGAAGACAAAATTCAACATCTCTCCTGCTATATATCTTATTATATTTTGTCAATGATGCATTAAAAGGGGGAAGAAATGCATTGTGAAAAATGCTTTAAAAGCTGTAGAGCAATTTACAGCTTAAGATTTTGCAATGCTGTCATAAGACCATGACTTGGGGATGTCTGTGACTTTTTTGGGGGCTTTTTTTTTTTTTCTTTTTGTTAAATTACTGGCTCCTCTGTGGGAGTCACGAGGAGGACACCAGGCTGATGGGGACCCACCACCCACAGCAGTGAGTCACCAGCTTCTGCCAGCCCAGCTGAGCAAGGCAGCTCCATCTTACCCCCTCTCCACTCCTCTGAAACAAGCAAAGAGTAAATTACAGATAATTACCCTGGGGATGACTCACTATATAAATAGATTTTTAAAATAACTTAGTGTTTTAAATCACTGCTGATGGGAAAAAAAAAAAAAAGGTGGTGTCGTGAAGGGAATTTTTGGTGGGGTAATTTAGTGCATTTCCTTCAGAAGTGGAAAGCAGAGTGCTGATATTGCATTTGAGCTGGTATGATAAAGCAAAAGTAGGTATATTCTTTGTGTGCTCAAGATCTTACTGAAGGCTGTTTTTTTAAACATGGCTTATTAATCTAAAGGGAGGTAAAAATATCCTGTCACAAAAAGCAAGAGATTAAGTTAATTTTTTCTAGAAGTCTGTATGAATTGTGAACAGGTTCAGAACTGCATTTTCATCTCCATTTTTAATACTCATCTTTAATTTCTGTCTAGGATTAAGGAATGCAGTATTGACAAGTAGAATTAGTCTTTTTGCAAATGCAGTTCTCACTAACTCTAACTGAGGCACCAAAAGAACACAGTCTATTCCTGGATGAGCTTAAACCAGCAATCAAACAGCCAAAATAATTAAATAAACAGAAAAGTAACATTATTGGCATAGCCATTTTGGCATCTGAGTGATTTATTCAGCTGAGATTCAGCTATCCTGTTTTATTTAGATGTGTACCTAAGTGCAGAGTGGTCCCTCTGAAACAACCACCAGAGTAGCAACTGAATCCAGCTTTGAATTGCTAATGCTGCTATTCATCCTGATAATTAAGTCTCAGAATATTATTCAAATAGCAGTCTGAAGGAAATGGTTACTGGAATAAATATTCCTTGTATAATTGGACAATTTTGTTTAACCAGGTTTAAAGCAGACTCTCCAGTACTCTGAATTATTTTTCATTCAAGCAGCAGCAGAGCTGGAAGCTAATATGGATTTGGGGCATTTGTAAAATTCTGACTCCCTGCTTTCATGTTCTGTTCTGTTTCTGTGTAGTTGTCTTTTCCACTGGTACCCTGAGAAATTGCAACCTACTTTATTGACTTAATTTTTAGTTTGTTTATTTACTTCAGAGTCTGTTTTTCTAAGATTTAAATATTACAAATATTCTGGTTTAGGGGCTTCTTGTTTTGTTGTTTTTGTGGGGTTTGTGGGAGAGGGGTTCTTTGGCCTTTTTTTTTGATTGGCTGGTTGCTTTCTTTGGTTTTTGGGGGGTTTTGTGTGTGCTTATAATCAGCTTTCATATTGTTAAATTAATGATTCAGCTGATTAGTTCAAGTTAAAAAGAGTGGCATGGCATTTTCCTTCTTTTCTTTCATTACCTTGAAATCCTCTACTACCACAAACACATTTTATTTAAAATTTTTTTAAGTACTTAAAAAACCCCTTAGAGCTTGATGTGATTTTTTACATATGTACACTGCATAATGGATTAATCCAGTTTCAAAATACACTTTCCAAACTTAAATAAGGAGTTACAGAAGGCAAGGCTCTGCTAAGTACCATGTTAAGGCCATTTTAAATTATGTCTGACATCATGTTATGGTTTTTTTTTTCCATGTAGCCTTCTTCAGGGTTTATCTGAACGCCAAACTTTAGAAATAAAAATCACCTGTTTACCTCCAACGAGTGTGGTTAGAGACAAGATGGTTGGCTGGTGCTTGAGAGAGTAATTCATTATTTCCTCTCGATTAGATTTGACAGTCCCCAAAAGGACACCATGCTACTCTGCAATTAGGAATAACTGATGTGTTCAGCACTGGTTGTCACATACAGTTGCATACAGAATATTGTGCTGAATTAACCAAGGTTCATGGCCTCTCTCAATTGCACTTGGTGTCTGCTGACAATTTTTTTTGCCAAGAAAAGGGAAGGTCTCCCTGCTCCTCTCCTTGTTTCTCCCTGCATAAAACAGGGGGTGATAGCAAAAAAAAAAAAAAAAAAAAAAAAAAAAAGTCAATTTACCAAGTGTGGTGGTGGTCTTTGAGGAAACGTTTGAAATTTTTGGCCATGCCATGTGCAGGTTCTGTCAGGGTGCATCAATGCCTGCCATGGATGAAGGAGTGTTGTCTGAGCTGGTTCTGCAAGAAATCAAAGCAGGAGGAGCTTCCATTTCAACTGGCAGCAGGCAGTCGTTAAAAGAGAAAAAGCAAAAGTATGGATACACGTGTTTAATATCTCAAGAGGGCTTCTATATCACATTTATGGAGAGTTCTCTCGCTTCTGGGTCCTTTTCACAGTATCCAAGTGAGAAACACTTGAATTCAGCTTTTACTGTCATCCAAAAGTTTTTCAAGGCTGTGAAGAGATCGTTTTTGTGATGCATGTGTACATAAACCACACTGACTAAAAGAAGAGAAAGAATTAGGTCACTGATGTACTTTTAAAGTTCACTTTTGCTGGGAATATGTCTGTTTCCTTCTTTTGAATGTCAGGGAAATAGATAGTCCAGAGCCATCAGTGCTTTTTGATGGTAACTTAAGGCAATTTAATGGTTATCTGTCAACAAAAGGGAGAGGTGAAGACAGGATTTTTATTGCTTTTCCCAGGAAAATAAACATCTGGAATGGGGAGCCCAGTTACTGTGTGCCTGACAGACAGACAGACACACAACCTACCCCAAAACTACCACTTTGTCTCCCTAGCTGCCCAATTCCCACCAGGCTGGGAAGAAGTTGACTAGGACAGAAGGGGTGGAGGGTTATGAGAATAAAGTTTTGATTTTTATCTAATTGTTTTTATGCTGTGAAAATGTAACTAATACAACCATTAGCATTACATGGATTTCTTCATTTGTATTTTTTTTCTCTTTTTCTCTCTCTTTCCCTTCCTTCCTCTTCCCATTCCCTGCCCCTGCCTCCCTCCCCACTCCTGACACCTTTTTGCACAGCCTCCATTGAAGAGGATCCAACTTCAGCAGGTATGAATTATTTACATTACATCTGCACTGTGGCAACCATTTCCTGAGAGCTGCCTTTACTAAAATCATGTAGCCTGTTTCGTTTTGTGTGCAACTTGGCAAATTCCACAACTGGGATCTATCCTCTTCTGTCTGCTCCCCCTTCTTTTTTTTCTCCTTCTCCTCAGCTTGGAGTCAGCAGGAAACACAATCCTCCTGTAGCATTTAAAAATATCAATGGCATGTTCCTTTCTTCTTCCATGCTTAAGCTGGCATCTCAAGCTTCAGGTAACAGAATGATTCAATCAGGAGTTGAAGAAAATAAAAATCACTGGGGTTTTTTTTGGTTTTTTTTTTTTAAATGTTAGATTTTTCTCTTCTCTTTATGCTGTCAAAACTCAGTCACCTGGATGATGCCCCCAAAACTGACATCCTTTAAAAAGCTGGGAACAAGCAGTGAAGGAAGGGAAAAGAAAGGCAGCAGATGCAGAAGCATCGTGCTCAAAGAAAACATTCTCCAAACGATGGCTGGGGTCTCTGCTTGCAGAACTTTTATTTCCATTGACAAGCTGCCAAGCCGTGAGAATGGTTACCATCACAGTCATAAAAATTAGTTTAGGAGCTCCCAGAGAGACACAAACGCATCGTGTTTATTTTATTGTGAAGATTAACTATTTCTAATTAATTGGCAATCCATTAGCTGGGGAGTATTTAAAGAAAAAAGAAGACAGTGTACCAGAGAAGAATGCCACTGAGCAGCCTAACATATTTGAAATGGCACTGAGTTGTACAAACCCAGCGAGCTAAAACATCAAATAAATGGGGAATCACTTTATAGTGGCTTGTTAAAAGAAGGAAAGGCCTCCAGAGGAGCAAAAGAGAAAAGGTGAGGAAAGTGAATGAAGAGAGGAAGATGGCAAGGAAGGATTGAACACTGTTTACAACGCTAACCTACAACTTGGGAGCAATATAAGTAATTAGGATACAGCAGAGAATAATAAATGAAAGGACAGAGAACAAAGCCAAGAGTAGAATGTGAGAGAGGGAGAGTAGTTAAGACTAGAACTGAATACAGAAAGCAGCAAAAGGGAGCTTTAAACGTGAATTCAGCAGCAAAATGAGCAGGAAGGAGGACTGGAATGAGAAATAACACTGCAAAAGAGAGAAAAAAGAGAAATTTGGAGGGAAATGTAGACTATTCACACACCCCAGTGGGCTATGCATTCTAATTACTAAATATCAAATTTCAACTCTTCATTTCTTGAGAGATCTGTCAGTCTTGGAGTTTTCATGGAAAGTGTTTGAGCAGAAATCCACTGCAGCCATTCAACAGAAACATTACAAAGGAATGTGTTTTTGTTTTTTTTTTTTTACTTAGTAAAGAGCAAAACCCCCAGCCTTTTTCCTTTTAGGGAAATAGTTTAAATACACACATTTTTTTAGAGCATCTCCCAAAGACATGGCCTCCTTGTCAGAACACCACTGCTGTTGCTGTGAGAGCCCCTAACTGTGATCTGGCCAAGCCACCCAGGCACATCAGCTGAAAATGTTCAAGTGGAGGGAAGTGGAATTCATAACACAGCCACGTGGGCTGCCCTACAGATATGATTTATACTAAGAGAAAAATCCATGTATAAAGTGCAATCCAACATTAATTTCTATCTTAAAATTTTAGAGGCAATGCTAGCTCTTCAGAGGCTCCATAATTTATGATTCCTATTGATTTTGCTCTAAGATATGACCAGATGTTGCTGTTTTGAAGGTAACAGATTCGTTCTGCACTCTTACAGGATTGTTTTAATACAACTTATTTCTCAGATTGCATTGCCATTTGTAAAACTGTGGGTTCTGCCTAAAGCAGATTCCCCTCCCTCAGGGTAGGAATGCAGCCATGCAGTTTGGAAGTTGCAGGGCTGCAGAAAAATAAATAGAAACTGCTTTCAAAACGTCATGCACTCACCTAGAGCCTTTCAGTGGCATGTGCCTGGTACAGGCAGTTTTATGAAATACCAGATTTTGCTCTTTTCCACAAAAAAAGTGCAGCAAGTTTCCTCCAGTTAATGCAATTTTTCTAATCATTATCTAAGCATAATCAATACACACAGTGTTTTTCCAACAAACGCCTTCACTTATGAAACAACATGAGGTAGGATAAATTGCATCTCATATTTTTATGAAGACTTTAAAAATTATTTTGACATTTTATGAAAATTAGAAACCGTTGAGTGACCTGTGATCAGGACCAAAACTAAAATTTCTTTTCCTGTTTAATCACAGGGATGAAACACTGTCATTTCCCATACTCTGCTTTTTGGGATAGGGTCTAGCCTCTCTGACTATGCCAACTGTGAGGAATCTTGTAGAAGCAAAGTTTTACAATTTAAAATTTTACTTTGGGTGTTGTAACCAGTAAGTTGAAGATTAATAATCCTACAATAGTAAGTACTCTGTAGTTATCTCCCTATAGAAATTGTATTTCACTGGAGTTCCTTGAGTTTCAGAGTGCTTCAGACTAATTGTGAACTCTAATTATAACCTGATGCTTTTCACCCAAGTTGCTTTACAAGGAAAGATAAACCAAGGAGCTTTTCCAGGTACTGCTCACAGTTTAAACAAAGTTTCCCTTAGCAATGCCTCTGGGTAAGCATTATTCCAGATCTCTTTTTTCTTTCCAGGAAAATACCTATGATTTTATGTCCTTGTGGAAACCTAAACTCTATTTTGAGTTACTTCACCACATTTCTTAATTTGATTTAAAATAAAATCTAATAAAATAAACTAATTAAATAATTATTTACTAAAACTAGGAAAATCTCAGGAAAATTCTCTTTCTCAAGTGTTTTTATCCCATCCATATGTGACATGAGTCTTTGAAAGCTGTTTGTTGAGCCAGGAGGAAGCTCCTCTGTTGACAACTATTTTTCAAAGCCTAATGTAGCAAGAAACTCCCGCTGGATGTCCTGCTGTTTGAAGCTTTTCATCCCAAAAATGTTTCCCCATGGTTTTATGGATTCCCCCCCACGTCTCCTCAAGGAGCCTGGAGTAGTTTCTACAATTATTAAAGAGTAATTCTTCCAACACCTGATGAGACAGAGCACAGCAGTTTGTTCACTTGTCTCTACACAGTGATTTTGACTGAGGTAATAAATACATCTCCTTTGAGATCATCACTTAACTGGAGCCATTCCTTGCCTCTGCCACTGATTTATTTTTATTTTTATTTTTATTTTTATTTTTATTTTTATTTTTATTTTTATTTTTATTTTATTTTAATTTTTAATTTTTATTTTTATTTTTAATCATAGTACTTTAAGAAATGTGGCATTTTTGTCTTTGCCTTCCATCTATGTAACATATGCAAACACATTTAGAGTTTCATGGTAATAAAAGCTCTTTTTCAGGGTGAGTTTTGCTATTATCTCAGTTAGGTTTAGGTGTTGTAGAGATTAAAGATTCACTACATGACAGGGCCTCCTTCTTCAAAGACATTACTAAAAAATAATCCCTTCCACAACCTTGTGGCAGAGTATGTAAACTGCATTGAATATTTGTGTATCTAAGGAAAATTATATTACCCTTCCAAAATTCCATGCGAGATCTAACCTGTTCCCTCTTTACTTAGATTGTTGACTTACATAAAAGTTATTGTTTTTCTGAAATAAGTAAATAACATAGGGGGGAAAAAAAATCACTTTAGAGAAAGAATAAAAGTTCAAAATGTCTTATCAAATGAAAAAGACTTCAGCAGTAAAAATATATAGAATTAAGCTTATTTCATTAAAGGAAATGAATGACATTGTAGAAAAGAATAACAATGGAAGACCACAAGTTCCAGGATGAAAGATGTACTAGACATAACACTTACAGTTATTAAAAAGCCATGAGAAATAGAGGTCTAAAATATTCAGAGTTTACCCTTAATTGCCTACCCATTACCCTTACTCTAGGAGCATGGTATCAAGCAGTACCTGAAATCTAAATTCCAGATTAAAAATCTAAACACAAGTTACATGCTCAGTTTCGTTTCTTCTAGGAGAACTCCAGGTTTCTTTTTCTTCCCTGGATAGCCTGTGTTTAAGAAATATTTTAAAGAGAGACACCAAAACATATTGTGTTGGTGTTTGTCTTTTTATTCAAAGAATTAAAAAAAACATGGTTTACAGAAATGAAATAGATTTCAAAAAATGAAAAATTAAAGGTAATGTACAATATTTTGGTCAGTAGATATTTCAAAGCTGATCTGCTGGGCACAGCCTTGATGACTCTTAGGAGAGTATTTCTGTGAAATTATTGGATCCTCAGAAAGAAAATTTTTCCTGAGACATGTAGAGTTAAAAAAAAAACAAACAACAGAATGGATATTGTGCTATAAAAATGTTGTAAAAGAAGGAGTTTTCTTTATCTAAATATCTTTGCATTTAAAAATTTACTGTATTGTCATTTTTTAAAGATTTAAAACACAAGACATATTATTAATAAAATCCTATGTAGCAGTTTAACACTGCTTTGATATTCAGAATATCAAATTTTCTTGGTTTGGATTTTTCACAACAATATAAAGTGGAAGGTAGGAGGGTTCCATTTGCCACCAATCCTAAACAGATTTATATTAGTTTAAAATCATTTTAATTTAGACAGCTTAAAAATTGGCAGATTTAGATGGGATATTGGGAATGAGGAATTGTTCCCTGTCAGGGTGGGCAGGCCCTGGCACAGGGTGCTCAGAGCAGCTGGGGCTGCCCCTGGATCCCTGGCAGTGCCCAAGGCCAGGCTGGACATTGGGACAGTGGGAGCTGTCCCTGCCATGGCTGGGGTGGCACTGGATGGGATTTAAGGTCCCTTCCAACCAAAACTATTCTATAATTCTATAATTCAAATATTAGATAGGTCTTTTCTTGAACAGGTGAATATTTATTACCTTGAACAGGTAATCAGTTTTTCCTTTTCTTTCCTTGCTTCAGGTCAGAAAATTCTTTTGCCATTTGGTGCTGCCCCTGCTCATCAAAGAGCAAGTGAGATCCATTTGGTCAAAGTTCTGGGCACTTTGTGTCCTTGACTCTCAGGGAATGAGACTAAGAATTGAAATGAAAAACATTTGAGATCACACTGACATTAATATTTACATGAAAAGTATCCTTATATCCTTATATAAGAACTATACCACGTCTTTGTCCTAAAAATGCTTAACTGATGTGGCTTTGAAACTGGATTTCACAAAGGGTCTCCCTTCTCTGTGAAAATAATGTCCAGAGAGGCATTATTAAGAGGTGTTTATTAATTGGAGAAAAAAAAAAAAGGAAAAACAGAAAACAAAATAAAAAAAAAGTGCCTTCTTCAAAGGTTACTATGATGAGTTTTGGACCTGGATGATTTTTTGGTCCCTTCCAACCCAAACCATTTTATGATTCCATGATGATGAGAAAAGAGAAACCCAACCAGATTTTTCTCTCTCTCTTTTTTTTTCCTTGGGTTTTTTTTTCTTTTCTTTTTTTTTTTTAAGTTATTGAAATGAAACTTTAAAAATGAAAGCATGACATGTTTAATCTGCTTTCTGTGTCACCCTCAAAGCATCAAGGATGTGTCTGGTCAAGTCTCAAGGACTTCAGTTTCCTGCCCACTGCACAGCAGGATCTGGAGTTGTGGTTTTGTGACAGCTCCCAGGCTGTCTTTGGGGCCACAGTGATTTTGCTGTGGTATGCAAAGCTCTTCCATTTCACACATTTCAAAGAGGGAAATCATCTTTCAGAATTATTCTAAAAGGGAAAGGATTTTCCATTCCCCCAGGGACTGTACCACAGATTTACTGTCTTGTTGAACTTGGTTTACGCATTTGTAGCAATTCCTTTTCCTTCTTTCTTCTCCAACTGCATATTTTATTTTTTTTTCCAGTGCCTGGAGCTAGCTTCCTAATTACTTTTCCATCTATTCCAAGCAAAATATAGACTAAATCAGAAAATTATGTAAAGGTCAAATTGAACCCCATTCTGATGGAAATGAGGCTTATGCAGTAAAAATAGTCCTAGATGCCAGGTGGCACTGAAGGCTATTGGAGCAGCCTCTCACATTTAAAAGCTGGAAATCTTGCTTAGGTCAAGAATGAAAATTAATTAGCATTTTTAGCCTATCCCTTAGTGACTGTCCATCCACATATAAAAATAACACAGTTTGGCAAAATGGCTTGCTTCTTTTCAAGACTGACAAAAAATGTCAGCTAGGAGTTTGAAATCAGCCTGCAGTGCTGGCAGCTGCCTGAGAAACTCAAGCATGGGCATTTTTATATAATCTGCACAGTTTCAGAGAGTGGTATTTGTGGTGGTTATACAATATTCATCCCAGTGTACAAATACAGTGGGAGATCATGTAGTATCCCCTAAACCAGGTTCTGATTTCTGTAATGAACTTTTCCTTCCTTGCTTTCGCCTTTCTTACCTCAATTTTGAGGTAGAAGCTTCCCAAGATGAAGGTTTTCATGCCAGGCATCTGCCTCAGACTGATCCAGGCTACGTTGGATGGAGGTCTGAAAAACCTGGTTTGGTGGAAAATGTTCATGCCCATGGCAGGGGGTGGCACTGGGTGATATTTAAAGTCCCAACCCAAATTCTATGTTTCTATCTGTATCAACAAGGTAGTTTTACACAGGTGCAGCTGTTCCCATCTGGGAAGCAGTGCTCCCCCAGAAAGAGATTTTGTAGGCATCTAGTCCTTGACAGGACAGATGAAAAGAGCAGGACTAGCTCTAGCTCTGAGCAGCTAACCTAAGCGAATAATAAACAACCAAATATTATTATTTGGTATTTATTTCTTCATCCTCTGAAGGAAGGAATGAGAAGATGAAGGAGGTGCTGTTCTGGTTGCTCCTTGAATCCTCTGCACTCCTGACAAGTAGAGTTGAAACACAGGGGAATTGTAGAAAAAGAACACCTTTTTGGGGGACACACGATGTTTTGGAAGTGAACCACTTCACTGGATGTGGCACTGAGTGCTCTGCTTGGTTTGACAGGTTGGGATTGGTCACAGGAAGTATTCCTGCTCCTGCAGGTTCTTCCCAACCCCAGTGATTCTGGGATTCTGTGAAAAGGCTAAACATGACAGAGAAGAGTTGACAAAACCCTTTGCTGCTAGGAACGATTTGCATCCGACAAGAGCTGAAAACCGAGAGGGGAAATTCTTGGGGAAGGAAGATGACAGGCAAAAGAAAATGGGATGAATGAGTCGAGCACAGGGCACAGAGGGAGTGGGTCTGCATGCAGGGATGCAGAGAGAAAGGCAGCAGTGGGGTTGGCTGCTGTTGCAAGGGTTGTTTCCTTCACACAATTCTGACTGCCTCCTCCAGCACACCCTGCTCTCCCTTGTGCCTGTGCTGGCCCTGCACAGCTCTGTGTGCAGCTACATCAGGGGGCTGCTCCAGATGAAAGGGCCTCAGCCAAAATGCAGTTTTCCTGGTGGAGTCAGTGTTCACCTGGTTCAGCTCCCTGACCTCTCCTGCCATGCAGGGGCATGCGTGCTGGGAAAAGGAAGGGGAATTTGGTGGGAATGTGCATGGAAAGCTGGAGTGAAGGTGAAGAAATTGTCTTCTCTGGTCAAGTATTGGGATCATGTTCCACTAAAGATTCCCATCCTGCCATCTGATATGTAGAAAGTGAAATAAAAATAAGCAAATACTAATGCAGGCAAACCAAGCAGAATTAGTGGTTGGTTGAGGATTTAGTAGCAGGTTAACAAGCCCAATGAAAAAGACTGTAATGAAAAAATAGCATCACAAGGAGGCTTTATGCTTATTTTGGGTTTAAACAGCCTTATGACCATCTTTAAAGCACTGGGTTGACTGTGGAAACATAAAGGATACTGAGGAAGGAATTTCACTCCTTTACAGTGCAAATTTAAGGGATTTTTAGTTGTCAAGGCTTTGTATTGCACATCAATTCAGGAGGAAAAAAACATATTGAATAATGACCTGTTTGCAGAAAAGCTGTTCCAGTTCAATAAAAGAAAATTATTCATTAAAATAAATATAAATATAATTTAAAATTATTAAGTCTTACAACCACATCTTTTCAATAATTAATATTTTATTACATCAGAGTGTTAAGAAACCTGAGCTTAAGCAGGTTAGTTGGCTGCTAAAGAAAGCATGGAGGAAGTCCCAGGGAAAGCTCTCTGGCAGGTGGCAAAGTACAGAGAGCATGGCTGAACTGAGAGAATTTGGTACTTCTGTTAAATTCAGCCTCCTTAGAGGCTGATTGTATAATCAGGATCTTGTATTTTGAGATCTTTAAGTCTGTCATAGCATGAACAGAAAAAAAAATGTTGAAGGAAGATTTGGCCTTATTATTTTAAAAAACAGTGAAATGCTGCTTGTCACTAACATTGGGCAAGAATAAACAGCCCTCTTTAAACTGTATCACTGAAACAACCTAACAGGTAAAATTTAGATGCATTTCTTATCATAAAGAGAATATAAATTGCTTTAGGTGCATGGAAATATCAAGCAAAGGCTTGAATGAGCTCACTCAGACAGGACTATGGGGATTTCTGCACATATACAGCAACTTCTTAGATGATTCCTTGCAGTAATAAATATGTGCCACTTCATTCCCATCATTTTTACCCATATATTGACTTTCCATATGGCAGTCACTCTTTGCAGGAGCCAAGGCCTTCCTGTTTTCTTTTGTCTTAGAAATTGAATAGATTCTTTTTTTATTATTGTATATAATTTTGAAGTTTTACTAATGCAATTAAAATGCACTTTGCTTTTTTCTACTGGAAATCTTTTAGATAAACTGTGTTTTGCCTGGCAGCATGAATGTCCTTTATTAGGCCTAACAAAAGCCTAATATGTTATGTGGCATTCAGCTACCTGTATATTGAGTAATCATATATACATATTTTTAGTAGTTAAAAAAAATATTTCGGAAACAACTATTTTTGCATATTTTTATCTTATTTTTTTTCTATTGTCTGCAGTAGTCTTTCTTACAAATAAATGCCATGTGACTTCAAAACAAAATTGTGGCAAAACCCTTTACATACAATGCACAGAACTGTAAAGCAATAAAATGCTAAATTAAAATTGTCAGAATGACTGAAGATAAGTAAAAGGCCAAAAGATTTCCCAGTCCAGTTCTAATTCCAGATACAACTTCCACTGGCTGCCATGGGAGTTGTGGCTGTGTGGCAGCTGTTGGGATAAAAATAACAATGATGAAACTGTAATATGCTCCAATTATAACACAGTTGTAATTTTAATTGTAACATGCTCCCATGAATGTCCAGTTTTCTATTATTAAAAAGATGCTAGCATGAAATCTACCTTTATACACTTTGAAAGTTATTTCTGTCACATAACCTGAGAAATGCCTTGGAATTCCTGAAGTTTTATTGGAATGGCTGCAATAGCTACAAGAAGGAAGGCACAGCCCAAGAACAAAAGGTCTGGGTAGAGATTTATGTATTCAATTTTCCTACAGCACTGTGTTTTAACAAAGCATGAATTAACACTCCACAGTAATATTACAAGTCAGTGCTACAGTTATTCATGAATTTCATTATTTTCGACTTTTCGACAGAATTTCACCCTGTTCAAACTGCAGAACAGTTTATTTTTAATATCCACTAAAGGAAAGAGTAAGAGTATTTCAGTATCTTTCCATGTTGACCAAAAATGTCTCAATTTTATTTTTTTAATCCTGCCTCCTAGATGACAAAACACTTCTACTATTTTATTTTTTTTTTCTGCAAAACAGGAACTCTGAGCTTTTCTTTTTTTAAACAAAACACAAATCAAACATCCTGCCAGGTGTGTGTTCTGCTCAAACCTCCTATGAGCAGGGGCAGGGAGAGAAGCTGTAAAGCAATGTGTTTCTCACCAGGTCATGTTTCCTTCTCAAGTTTTTATACAACAAAACAGACATATAATATAATATCCTAAGAAATTCAAAATAAGTTTTTTGCCTCAAACTGTTTTAAGTCATGCAGTTGGATGTGTCTGGCAAGCTACTTGTGATCCACCTGAGGGTGGACACCAGGAAAGGCACTATGGCTCTGATGCCAAAAGATTTTTGCTTTTTATATATTTCTTTCATCTATTTGTAGCTCTGTAAAGTATCATTGTATAATTCTACAGTTTCTTCAGTGGGAGGACAAAACAAGGGGGGGGATTACCACAGTAAATGTACTTCTAACTGGGCATTCTCATCAATTATGCTAATTTGACAAACTGATAAAAGTGTCAAAGCCCTGTATCACATGTGCCCTTGGCCATAAGTGCACCTGGAGGACCTTGAATAAACACGAACATCATTTTATCACTTCAGTCTTGTTTGGCTCTTTTAGGGGCTATAAGGCAAGATCTCCAGTGGAAGTGTGCCATGCCATTCCCTAAAGGAATAAATCATTTCCCTGGAGAGTGCTGCAGCTCAAGCCCCATGCCTGGAAGGCAACATTTACCTGTGCTGAGAGCTGTGCTTGAACTCCTTATCACAAACTATTTACATTACTATTAAACACAGGCAGGAATTTCAAGTTAAAGCATTAAAGCTTATCAGAAAACACCAACCTGCAGTATTGCTGTGCACGGCTTATTGCCATTAGCCACCAAAATAAGTCAGTGCTTCCATCCAGGTGCAACTGGCATCATGTGAACCACATTAATCACAAGCAGTTAATTTGAATTTTTGCTGTGGAAGTAGCTGGTGCAAAGGAAGCAGATCTCAAGTGATCCTGCTGTGCATGTTACAAACTGAAGGCTCGTGACTGCAAACATGGGTTGTGATTTTAAGGTGGGATACTTAACCCCTGTAGGTTTCTGGGTTGACAAAAAACCAATGTGGAGGAGGAGTGGGAGATGAGGAGAGAAAAGAGAAATGCTTTCCTAGCTGGATTGTCTAGCTAGGAAAGGAGAAAGATTTGGAGAATAGTGACAGGATCTGGAAGTCAATAGGATTTAGGGTTTTTTACATGGAAATAGCAGGGTTTGATGGCAGCTTGGGAAAAAAGTGGAAGAGGAAAGGATGTATTTCCTTTGTCCTACATCCTCAGGGAAATAAGTGACTGGTGTGTAACTCTTGTCTATTTCCCTTGGTTTCTGCTGTGGACAACTTTATGCCTGTTTGGACTATATATATTTCACATTTAGTGATTCTCTTTCATCACTTTTTAATAATATTTCATGTCCTGAGGATAACCACCCTCTGAGGTTCTCTTCTGCTGTTTCTGTGTCATTAATGCAGCACTAGTAATTAGGATCTGACTCATACAAATATGAACAGCCTAAGTTTAGGCTGTGGCATTTTTTAGTTCCCACTGGAATCCTCAGCAAGAGGACTAACTGGATTTATTCTATTTGCTGTTATAATTAAGGTTCACATAATCTTTGCAGGTTTTTTTTTCTCCATGTTCCATTTATAGAGGTGAAAAAGGATGAGAAGTCCTCATCATTGGCAGTTTAAAGTGCAGTGAAACAATAAAAAATGACATCTTCATAGATGATGACAAGAATTATGATGATAAAAATAACATTGTTGCACAGAAATCCCAATTGCAAGTGAGGTTCTGCATTAGGCACCAAACAATATACAGTTTCTTTATTGATGGGTCTGTTTTACTTAAGCCATTAACAGAGCAGTAAACAGAGACACAGATTTGTTCAAATCACGTAGAAAATGGATTTGGAGAGTTTGTTTTAATGCAGAATCTGTAGACATTAGCCTTTTCAGGACTGCACCTTTGAACTAAATCTTCCAGACATCCCAACTGAAATCTAATCTAATATTTCTTTGAATATTTTAGCATTAAAAATTCAAGTCTGCAGTCCTTCAGCAAAGTTTTTACAAAATTATTCTCTCTTTTTGCAGACGGTGGTTTTGGTTTGGTTTTTTTTCTGTTTGATATAAACCAGAATCAACTGAAAAATAAATTTGGAAAATATTTCTAATGTATGTTGGAAAATTAATCTAGTTTTAATGAGACAAGTTAAATCACAAAAGGACTGTAGCAAACAATCTTGGCCACATCTGGGTCAGAAAGACTGGGAGAAGTCAGTGACAGAGAAAGGATCATTTATGAGAAAAACAGCAATGATGCTGCCTGTGTGGAAAGCTAAAGGAGGAGGAAGAGGCCTTGGAAATGTATTTTCTGTAAACTGATCAGGGGTTCCCTGGGAAGATAAAATCCTCCTGTGAAAGGTGATGCAGAGATGCAGAGCAGGTCTCACATTAACATTTGCTAAGGAGGTTTGTGGAAGAGCTGATGGGGGAAGAATTCTGTGGGCATTATCCAGAAACACATATTTTGGGGCAAAGGGTACAAAGAGGTGAAAAACAGCATTGAAAATTGGCAAAGAAAGCTCTTAGCTTCAAAAGCTGAGGAATATGAAGAGAAATAATGGAATAGGACTTGCGGAAAATGTCTTGTAGTGCTTTGAACACTTTCCCTAGATTTTAGAGTATTTTCATGTCTCACCCTCTGTAAAATCACAGTGCCTGCTACACTCACCATGCCTCAAATTTGGGTATAATTTGCCATCAAAGGCTAAGTTTAAGACTCTTAAGGAAAGTCATTGTATATCCATCAAGTATAAATTGCTCCTTTTCAGAAAATATTCTAGCTATTAGCTCAAAAAAGGTTGGGAGATGGCTGGACAATCCAGGTTAAATTTCTCCCCTGTAGAAGAATTGTAGGGAATAGAATTGGAGGGAAATGTGCAGAAATGACCCAAAAGCCATTTTGCACTCAGGGGGTGAACTTTATCTTTTGCTGCATCCAGATGGAGACACCTTGATCATTATAATCAACATGCTCCATTTGCTGCATTAAAAACAAGATAAATATTTAATCACAGTGCAATTAAGTCTGGATCTCTGCCATTCGTTTATAATGAATATATAGGCAGATAGAATCTAATACACTACTAATTCACTTACAAGCCAGGCTGAACAGATTTTTTAAAATTTTTTTTCCCCCAAAGCTGGTATTTTGGGTATGTTCATGAGATGACAGTGTGTATCATCTAATTACTTTCTCTGCTTTCATGCATTAACTGGAATAACATGCAGCAATCAGTTTTTGTTATCAATATTCCACATAAACTGTGAATGATGTTCTGCAGTGCCTGTTCTTTTCAGGTTGAAATAAGCAAACAAAAAGCAAGGAGTAGGTCAATACATATTTGTTGATGCAAAGTACATGTGTATCCCAGCAGTGAAATAGAAACAACAGTAGCAAATTCAGAAAGGAAATTTTTGAAGGATAAGAAGGAGCTGTTGGGGATTGGTTTATTCCCTTTTTTCCTTACTTTACCAATATTTGAGTGTGTTGGGCAAGGAAGAATTTCTTGTTTTATTTCAGAGGCTTTGAAGGATGAGTTAGTTCAAAATACAACTTCATTATGATCATCATCATTAACTGATGATGATCAGTTTGTCATGGTGCAGCACAGTAACTGGAGTTGGGCCCTAAAACATTTAGATGTATATCTTTAAAACAGAATTACTTTTAAATGAAAGAAAGAGTATTTTTGAGTGAGAAGGAGCAAACACTGGGCTACAAAGCATTAGTTCATTACTGCTAATGCTTAATACTTCAATACTTTAATACTTTTAATACTTTAGTGGCAGAATGAGCATGTTGTCTAGAAGACATTTTCATGATTGCAGTGCCTTCAGAAGGTCAATAGCACATCTGCTGGGAACTGCTCCTCAAACGTTCCCAAACTCTGCACTGCAAGGCAGGCACCTGAGGGCAAAGTCTTCACAATAATATTGAATTAACAACCAAAGCAGTAAATGTGAGGAAGATCAGAGACCCTCAGAAGCTTTTGTTGTATTCCTGACCTTTTTGTGCAATAAAGCAGATTTCTGCCAGAACCTGTAGAGACATTCTTGATGGATTTGAATGCTCATCTGCGTGTCTCTGTGGAAAATGGTCCCTTTTGAATAGGATTAGGTTATACTTTGGGTTTGTGTCTGCTGAAGTGTGAATTCTGCAATCTCACATTTGAAGGGGCAGACCTTCAAAAATCCATTTTAAGTTTTTAAAATGGCAATGAGGAAAGAAACAGGTCAGTGTACTTCTGAAAAAAAGGCAGTCTATCATCTGTGTGCATAATGGTGGTGAAATTTTTAAACACGTGAAGAAAACATGCATGTCACTTAGAAAATTATGTCAACTATAAAGACTTGGAAATTGAGCTCATCACAAATATTTGTAAAATATCTAGTGCAGACTTTTGCTCGTTTCCACGGCAGGATGGTTCAGCTTTGTGCTCAGGTTGCAGGAGCTGCTGAGCAGAGGCAGTGCAGGGCTGGATTACGTGGATACTGAGCCTAATTCAGTGTGATAATCCTTAACTCCCTCCCCGTGGGCAGCTGGTGCCATTCTGCTGGCTTCTGCAGCAAGGAGGATGATTCTTGACTTCCCATAAAGGTGAAATAAGTTGTTTGTGACACTGGCTGCCTTTGCACACACTAATTCCAAAATACAGGAGCTCCTGCTAAGTGAGCTCTGTCACTGCTTATTTTGAAGGTTTTGTTTTGGCAGAGGAAGCACCTAAAGTGTCACGTACTATCCAAATACAGAGGAAAACTTCCAAGTGATGATGTTAAAACTGTGTGAGAGGTCTCTGGTGAAGATCTCAATTTATCAGATGGGGGAAAACCCTATGTGACATTCATGGAAGGCCAAGAGGAACTTAAGCTGTTGTCACAAAGGCACACAGCTGGAGAGTACTTTTCTTTAAAATGAAAAGGAAAATTATTTGATATGTTTTATTAGTTTGATGATAGCTTGCAATATTTGTTTTGATGGGATTTGCAGCTTATTATATCATCAGAATAACATTATCTATTAATCCTACTTCAGTAATACTCCAAAAAATAAATGAAGCAATTAGCTTTGTATCTTTACCTTGATGTATATTAAGGTCAATATCTAATTTAGTGTTTTTCATTAAAGTCATATTATTTCTACATGAAGAGAAAACTGGTTGACACCATCAAAAGTGCTAAGATTTTTTAATTTCATTTTACTTAATTTTGATTGTAAAAAATTGTGGTTATTTTCATGTTTCTCTCCATTGGAGTACACTTTTTTCCTTTATTTTCTCCTTATATTTTTCATATTTGTCACTTAAGCTTGACTTACTAAGAAAAAGTGGACTTTGATTTTTTTGGTCAACTGTTTCAGCATACTTTTGAATTTAGGGAATCCAACTGTGTGATGAAGATGGCCTGATGTTGATTTCTTGTTTAATGATATCCCCAGTAATTTTTGCTTCCCACCAAAGCATCAGCAGATTTTATATTTGGCAACAACAAATGCTTATGTTGTTTTTTCAGAGGAAGATGGCTATCACTAAACTGGTTTCCTTGCTTTCCTGGCTTTATCTTCTCTAGACAAACTCCTGGTTTCTCTCAAATATGCAGTTTCCACTGCAGTATGGCATGATACAAGATTTTATTTTGAATTTTCCGTTGACTCTCCGTGTCAAATGAGAAAACAGATAACATGGTTCTGCCTTGAGCCCCTCTGCAGCTCTGCTGAGGATGCATTTATTTGATTCATACCTCTATCAAGTCTCAGAGGTTTTAGTAAGAACATCTAAAATTTAAAACCTGCTATGCTTTAAGTTAACTTTCAATATTTTTTCAAAAACAGCATGGGATTTCAATTGAATAACAGGATGATATATTTTGGACTATACTTATTATGTTGGCTGATACCCCTGGAATTGAACAAAGAAGGACTCAAAAGAGCAGCAAAGTGAACAGATCTATTACTTTGAGTGCACAATTAATCTTGCTGACATTATTTTATATGAACATGGATAAAAATGCCTGGAAACCACACCATTGAATTCCTCTGCTCATTAATATTGATCAAATGTTGTTGTTCTCTTTGTGTTGGAAGCCACTTAAAGATTACCTGTAAAAGTATTACAACACTATTGATTTAAGAAAACCCAATCAATCCCTGAAGTTCACTGTTTTTGAAAATCAGTTGACATATTTGGTTTGTTATTTTGTTGGTTTGTTTGGGGTATTTTGTTGGGTTTTTTTGTTAGTTTTTTTGGTATTTTGGTTTGTGTTTTTGGTTTTGGGGGTTTCTTTTGGTAAAATATGACTTTTGTGGACTTGCTGCTATAGATCTGAGTAACAGACCATATTAATCAGGCTGTCACAGAATTAATTATCCAGAATTTAACACCATGTTGTTTTAAAGCCTAGACATCCCTGTGGAAGTTGGCTGGGACCTCTCCTCATGTGCCATCTGTGCCCAGATCTTACACATCACATTTCTGGTGCTTCAGTGGAATGATGGCAGGATTAGGCCCCAGTTCCTTCCAGGCACTTAAATCTGAAGAAATTGAATCATTGGGATCCTGTAGACTCAGTTAAAATTAATTAATTAACTAATTAGTTATTTTTGAGGAATCATATTAGGATGCTCATGCAATTTAAATAAGCTCAAGATGTGTGAACTTAAATTTTGGTTCTTTGAAGAATTAGGAGAAACAATGGTAGGATGGCACAGCCTTTTTAATTTCAATCATTCATTCATTCATTTAGAACACAGAGTTAGTCTAACCCATGTTTTTATCAATTAAAAAATGTTAACTAGTCAAAACTATGTGACCGTAATTTTTTAACTTGAGCACAAATAATGACAATGTTTTGTTGCTCTAAAAACAATTTTTGAACTACCAGTTTCTATGAATAGCAACAACAAAAGCAAACAAAAATACCCAAACCAAAATACTCAACATTTATATTGAAAATGCTGATATTATTTGTCCATAAAAAAAATAATTAGGAAAAAAAAGTTCATATTGTTGCTGTGGGGTTTGTTGTTTTGTTGGGTTTTTTTTCCAGAAGAAAGTCTTCATAAAAGAAAAACATTAGTTAGAAACACTGTCATGCACCAGTATATTTATCACTAGGCACCTCAGATGACCTTTTAAGCCTTTGCAGTTTGGACTGATCTGAAAAAATGCAAAATATAAAGAAAAATTGATGAAAGCAGGCTGAATGTGTGCTTAACAAGCCATACAGAGAAAGCAGAAAGCAAAATGAGAAAGTAATTATTAAGAGATTTATTGTTCTTGGAAGATTAGAGATCTTGCTTGCATAGAAACAATTAACATATGAGGCTGCCTGCAGGTACTCCCCAAACTGTAGCACTGTGATAGAGGCTTGGAAAAAAAAATACACAATTCATATTTATTGGGAGGCTAAAAGTGCAAATTATTAGACAGGTTTCTTCCCAAATTATTATGAAGTAGTAATAGCATGAAGTAGTAATACTTGAAAGAATAGAAGCAGCAATACTTGAAAGACAAATATCTTCCCAGAATTAAGAACGTAGTGTACCACTACTTTTAAATTATAATACAGAGTGAGTGTGGCAAAAGGCAAATCAGGGAGCAGCCATTCTCTTTGTTTTCATCTTCTCGATTTTTGCCCTTTTTTTTGCTAATAATACCATTTGAAGTCATCTTCAGTACGTTCATGTCCATTATTTTTCTGGCTCAGTGAGACATATCCCATGTTTAATGATGTACACAAGCAAAACCTCTGCAGGGCTGTGTCTTGGAACAGGCTAACGACAAAAGTCATAATAGAAATGTGCACCTGCGTGGCTTCTCAAATTGCAATAGCCACATGGGCAGTAATAACTGGGGAATGTGTTCTGACATCCTCATCATTCAGCTAATTTTTATGCTTTGCAAATTAATATTTGCTTGGAGAGCGCAGTGTTCCCTGACATGACGTCTGGATGAATGGAGCTGCTGTGAGAATCTTTCAAACCCGGGCTTGTAATTGAAAACGCGAAGAGACAGACACCCAGAAGCCTTGAATTTACAGATCTTTAAAGCCTAAATCATTCTATTCGTTCATTTGTTGGCTCACTAAGGTGACTTGTCAGGTCACACCAAGCCCCTGGAGCACTCCCGGCTGGGGCAGAGGGCTGGGAAGCTGGGACAGGCCCTGGGGTGCTGTGCTGCTGAGGTCTCTGGTGTTGAGATGACCCCCAGGAGTTATAAAGTCTCTTTTCCCAGCCCCAGACCAAAGAAGAAGCCGAGATGCGGGGGTTCTGCCTCTCAAGGTTGTTTATTTTTCCTTCTCCATAACATTGTTTCTCTGACCCGCCCAGGCCTGTCCGGCAGGCCGGGCTGTGGCACACGGACACCCTCAGGCTGGTGTTGGCTGTTTATACTAAGAACTACGTGTGCTTTATTTACCATAACTTCCCAATGGCTGTCACCCGTGTCAGACAGTCTGTCTCTACCCCAAACCGATCCTGCAGTGCCACCATCACAGCAGAGGATGGAGGCTCAGAAGAAACAGGAGGAAGGACAGCACACGCCCAGATTGCTCCATCTTGCCTCCTGAACCCCCATTCCAAATCCCCAAAATTGTACATTTTCACCCTGGGATAAATTCACTAACACTCTACCCAAACCCTTGTGGCTTGTAACTCCTGGCACAAGGTTGGGAATTGTTTCCATGGGTTAAAATCCAAGGCTCAGGCGTCTGTGACTCCCTGCCGAGGTCTCTGAGCCCCTGGCAGGCTCTGGAGTCCTGCAGGGCAGCCAGAGGAATGTCCCGGGTGCCGACGCTGTGGCAGCAGCTGGGCCCAGCCCCGGGGTGCCCGGCTGGCCGAGAGGCCGATGGCCCCTGGGCTGTGCCCGCCGCGGGCGGCAGCAGGAGCGGGGCAGGGCCCGGCCCTGTGCCGGCCCTGCTGAGGCCACACCTCGAGGGCTGCGGCACCTCCGGGCCCTCACACAGGGAATGGAGGGGCTGCGGCGGGGCCGGGGCAGGGAACGGAGCTGGGAAGGGAATGGAGCCCCAGCAGGGCCTGAGGGAGCTGGGAAGGGGCTCAGCCTGGAGCAAAGGAGGCTCAGGGGGGCCCTTGTGGCTCTGCACAGCTTCTGCCAGGAGGAGACAGACGGGGGGGGGTCGGGCTGTGCTCCAGGGGACAGGGACAGGAGCAGAGGGAACGGCTCAGGCTGGGCCAGGGCAGGCTCAGGGTGGGCCCAGCAGGAATTTCCCCATGGAAAGGGGGCTCAGGAACTGCCTTGGCACTGCCCAGGGGGGTTTGGAGTGCCCAGCCCTGCAGGTGTCCCAGGAAGGGCTGGAGGTGCTCTGGGCTGGCAACAAATTGAGCCGCAGGTAGAGCTTGGACTTGATGGTTTTGGTGGTCTTTTCCAGCCTCTGTGATTCTGGGATTCTAAAATTCCCAACTCTGATTGACAGTAAATGATTCTGTAGATTTCTCTTTTGTTTGCTTTGGGTATTTTTTTCCAAATGCAATTTAAAGTGAGTGAATGATTATGACATTGCATTTCAACAAGCAGTGGTTATCACCTTTCAGGGTACACGGCACAGGTGGCAAGTAACATGCATTATATTGAATTTACAAATCAAGACAAGCTTGCATGTGGGGCTTTCTAAACAATGTTTACCACTTCTTTAAAATGAGATAGGGAAAAAAAAGAATCATCAAAATAATGTTTTCTTCTGGTAGGAGTCGTGCTGGGGGTAGCGTTAGTAAAACATTAAAATGTAAGTAGCTCTTTTCAAGTGCTGTTTAAATGAGTAAACTTTAGACCTAGGTCAACCAATTCCATTTTTCAAAGGTACTTAAAGTTATAGTAATTTCAATTCTAGCAGATCTCCATGCTGAAACTTTATACATCCTAGCATGTGGCATGTTGGGGAAAATGAAAATTTAGTCAGAAGAGCTTTTTCAAATCATCTCGAAGTGGTGACAGAGGCACTGAGTGGAAAAGGATAGTTGGTTTGGTAGCTGCTAACTACTGGCCCAGATACTCACATTTCAGAAAGTCACCCGGAGCCATAGCAAAGATCTCCTCAGACTGCTAACTTGACATGTAGTGATCATTCAGGGACATTGTACATGTCACTCTGTGCATGATAGGCATGTTTGATTAATACCTATTCCCTCAGTGGTGCAAAAACTAGAATGCCTGTTATCTTTAACAGAAGAGCAAGATTTAGCCTCACTGTCTCCTGTCTTCTCTCACATTAAAAACTAATGCCATGATTAATGAGTAGTGACACACTTCATATTTTTTTCTTGTTCATAAAAATCCTTGCTGGCAAGTTTCTGAAGTAAGTGAAGGGTGTATTTTACTGAGTTAGTGGAATATAAAGGCCTGCGTAAGGCATTTTATTTCTTTAATGAGTGCTTATAAATGACTGAAATTATTATGGTTGTTATTGTGGATGTGTACATACTTCTCACCCTTTTCTTTTTTTCTTTTTTTTCCCCTTCTCACAGGACCCTGCCTTCCCAATCCATGCCATAATGGTGGGATATGTGAAATTAGTGAAGCATACCGAGGCGACACATTCATAGGCTATGTTTGTAAATGTCCACAGGGATTTAATGGGATTCACTGCCAGCACAGTAAGTTCCACATGGTAAATTTTATTGTATTTATAGATAGGAGCCTTTTTACTGCCTGCACTCTTAAGGATTAATACCGGATCTGGTTTTCTGGAGTATATCAGACTTTGGCCTTTATATTGTGAGCAAGTTAATACCACAGAATGCTGCTGCTGCCTTCAGAAAATGACCTGACTACCAACCCACTGGACGCAACAGGACATGATTTGCTATGCATGTTTTATGCCATGGCAAGGACAAAGTAAATGTATTTTGCAGGGCTTTAATGCAGAAGCGTATTTGAAATAGAAGGACTATCTTCTTTTCTCAGTAGTGTTTGTGTGTTTGCTTTGATTAATGTTAAAAAAAAGGGAAAAACACCTGAAATTTCTGGATAAATGTCTTCTACATCTTTCTTTATCTATGTCTTTATAAATAATGAAGAAATGCTGAATCACAGTATCTAAGTTCAAGACCAAAACCTCCAGACTTACATCATTTAACCCTGTTTAAAATACAGTTTCTTGATCTCTTTCTAATCCTTACCATTTATTTGGGGAGTATTTTCTATTTTCAGATCAGATTTGGAACAGCAGGTCAGTATCCTCATCTTACAGTGTGTAGTTAGAGAACTTACAACAAACCACATGGGGAAAGAAAGTTTGGGTGTGCTGGATTTGGCAGGAGCAGAGTTAAATGTCTTCACAGTAGCTGGTGTGGGCTTGTGTTTTGGATTTGTGCTGGAACCAACATTGATAATTCAGGGATGTTTTAGTTACTGCTGGGTAGTGCTAACACAAAGTCAGGAGCTTTTCTGCTTCTCACTCCACCCCACCAGCAATCAAAGCCAATTAGTGAGGGATTTTAATCTGCTAGTGACTGAGCAGGTCGTGTGCTAACCTATAGTCTGCATTGTCTGTTACTTTAATAGAAACTGGGGTTTTTTTCACATGCAAAGCTTATTCGAAACAAGTGCTTGCCTGAGGAGAAGCTCACGAGAGAAATTTTGGGGTTTCTGTTTTGTGCATGAATGGTTCTTAAACCAAGAGCAGCATCGCTCTTTAAATCTTATGTTGTTGATGCACCTGGAAGCCAGCTGTTACAGAAGGTAAAAAACTCAAGGAAATAGTGAGGAATGCAGCTCCACTCACATGTAAAAATTAGTTCAGTTATTCAGCTTACAGTGACTAAGCACTGAATCCAGCCTACCTGAATTAATTGCTCCATTTAGATACTTGTCTATAATTGGAAGTGTCCAGGAGCAATACAGTCCAGCTCAGCTAACATCTTCATGTTTGTTATGTCCCTTAAATACTCAAAGTGTGTCCAAAGACTGGAATATGGATACTCAACTCCATAAACTTTGGCCACACTCTCAGTTAATTGTGTGGGTAATGTGGGCAATTCCACTGACTTAATCCACTGAAAATATACACCCACCTCCTCCACTGGGAGCATGGAAGCGAGTGTTTGCTGTCCAGCCACGTGGATGTCTCATGTGAAAACCCAATCACATGGACATGTGCTCAGGGATGCTCTTTCATGGGACCTGTCACGTTGATGGCAAGAGCTGGACATACCTCTGGCTCTGATCCAGGGGGTTTTCCAGATGCCTTTGTCCCATCTGGGTCACCAGAAACTAATGCCTTGTGAAGGCTGAGCTGGAACAGAGGCTACACAGAGTTACAGACTAAAACAGGGATTTATTGAAAGGATTTCCTCTATGGATCCGCCTTGGGCAGCACAAGACCCCAGCCAGGGCTGCACCCAAGATGAACCAAAATGGTCCCAAAATGCACGGCCGGGCACGGGGTCTCTCCCTGGGATCAGCTCTGCTCCATTTGCATCTTGCAGTTCATTGTCTAATTATAGCTTTAGGTTATAAAGTCCCATCCTTCTTGTTTTTCTCTCTTCAGTGCATGTTGTTTGTACTCTTGGGCCTGAGATTTGGATCATTTGTTCCCCAGCTGGAGCAGGAATTGTTTTGTCTCCCTGCTCTGTGCAGAGAGCTCACCATCCCCTTATATGAAGCCCAGACCCACACACTAAAGCAGCACAGAATGTGAAAAATATAAAAGCTAAACCTGAGGCATCAGCATGGCACACAACACTTCTTCCATCAAATATCAAGGAGCTGACCTTTTTTAAAGAAGTAAATAATACCACAAGTTCTCATCAAGCAAAACATGTTGCTGAGCACGAGTTTTGGGTGGAATGCCATCTCTTGTCACCTAATTAATGAGTAAGGAGCATACAGCTGGTGCATCACAGAGTGATTCATCAGAGTTGTTTGCTGTGTCTACAGCATCCTTTTAAAAATATTGAGGTGTATCATGTTAGCTAATGATCCTGATAATCAGCAAGGTGTGTTTGTGTCAACTTCAAGATAAGACAAATCCTTCACACAGCTGACCCAGGCTCACCACAACCCCAGAAGGCAGCTGAAGTGATTTGAGAAAAGACTAGTTTATGTGAAGAGTTATTCTTTGGGGGAGAATGAGATTCAGTCCTTTTCAGATAATCTGATTTAAGATGGGATGGTAAATCAGATACCCTATCCAGGTGTCCACAGGGTCTCTGGGGATGGGAGCTGTGAGAGGCAGCCACAGAGCTCTCTGCAGTCAGGGAGAATTGTGGGATTTTCAGTGGCTGGACTTAATTTAACATTTATATATAATATCACCTTAGCTCAATTCACAGTGTTCCTTTGATACAAACTCCTGTGCTTCATGAAGTTTAACAATTCAATTCTGAACTCACTGTAAATCAAGTAAGAAGTCTGTCAAATTTGTCATAAAGAGATAAATTAAAATGACCTCGTTGCAAGGCATGTCTCTTCTGCACTGTCAAGAATTCCAAAAGCCACGTTGTGGTTCTCTTGTGCAAAGCTTTTTATCTTGGGTTTCTTTCATGTCTAATATTCTGTTGCCAAGTCAATTAAGTCAGGTGATTGATTTTGCAGTCAAGATACATTCTCAAAGCTGGTATTTTATCATTCACATCAACAAACACCCTGTCAGTATTTCTGAGATTTGTTGACCTTTTGCCCATGTAAATAATTAATATGTAAACTATAAAAGAGATCATTAGCAATTTTACTGACTGTATATTCTTGATGTATTGCAAAACTGATATTAATTGGCTGTGGTTGCCTGAAAAGATTCTGGTTACCCAGTGGCAAAAAAAAAAAAAAAAAAAAAAGAAAAAAAAGAAAAAAAAAAAAAAGAGTTTCCCATTTCAAAGCTTATAAAGGAACCAAAACCAGGAAAGTCTGCCTCTGGTAGAGGCCTGGACTGGATTTTGTGCTGATACCACAGCAAATCTATTTTTAAATATTCCTCCATTATTTAAGAGGCATTTAGTTATCTGATTGGAATGAAGATTCAAGTCAAGGGCTCTTCAGAAGCAAGGCTGGGAGAGCTGGGTATGAAGAGAAGGCTTCGGGGAGAGCTCAGAGCCTGTTCCAGGGCTCAGAGGGACTCCAGGAGAGCTGAGGTCCCCATGGCTGGGAGGTTGGAACTGAGTGATCTTTATAGTCCCTTAAAGCCCAAGCCAGTTTGGGATTCTATGTTAAAACAGCCTAGAACAAGTCAGAATCCATGGAAATACCCCAAAAATTGAAATGGACAGCTTCTTCACCCAAAAAACCCCCAAACCAGAACAAAACAAACAAACAAACAAAACCAACAAAGAAACCCCAAACAAATCAATCAAACAGAAAACTAAAAACCCCAACCCCCCCAAAAAATCAAACCAAATAAAAATAAAAAACTAAAAACCAAAAAAACTGACATAAAACTCAAAAAGCCCCAAACCAAACCAACCAAAAGCCAAAATTAAAAAAAAAAAATCCCACAAAAAAACCCCCATACAAACAAATACAAAAGAAAGAAAACCCCTCAACACAAAAAAACCCAGTTGAAACATATATACAGTATGCATTTTTGTGACTATCAGCTAGAGACTGCATACTCAAAAAATTAGAAATTTGAGATATTAGACCCAATATGTGTTACTGGCTGCCACTCAAGTAGCTGAAGGAACAGAGATCCAACCAGGAAAATTCATGTTTGAAGCAATAAAGGGTTCAGATTTAGGGGTTTAAGTCGCATGTGGGTTTGTATTCTGAGGATCATTACCTCCACCAGACATAACTGAAATCCTTGCATTCAAAGATTAAGGGTTATTACTCAAACATACTTAATAATGTAAGCAAGCCCTTCCCAGGGTTGTACTGAGTTCTCTGTTTTCTTCTTCCACCTCATGGATGGCTTGTGATATCCACATGTGCTGCACAAATGTGTTGGGAAACTGCACCAGCCCTGTGGCAGATTTCCATTCTACCTTGAGTTACCATCCCAGCTATGCATGGGACAGAGCCTTTTTCCTGTGGTGCCACAGCTGGAAAGGCTGGTGGCCACACATTTCTGGCCAGTTGACCTGATGCATAATCTCTACCAGCAAAAGTTAGTATACAGTCAATTAATCTCCTGAGCTGGAAGCAACCCATGATATTTACCAATTCAAAAGCTTGGCCCTGTACAGACCCCCCAAAATCCCACCCTGGGCATCCCTGGAGTGTTGTCCAAACTCTCCTGGAGCTCCGGCAGCCTTGGGGAGCCATTCCCTGGGGAGCCTGGGCAGTGCCCAGCACCCTCTGGGAAAGAATCTTTCCCTGAGCTCCATCCCAAATCCCTGGCCCAGCTCCAGCCCTTCCCTCAGGTCCTGCCAGTGTCACAGCGACCAGGGATCAGGGATCAGAGATCAGGGATCAGAGCTGCCCTTCCTCTTCCTCTCACGGGGAGGTGTAGCTGTGATGGGTCTGCCCTCAGCCTCCCCTTCTCCAGCTGAACACACCAAGTGCCCTCAGCCCTCCTCACACGGCCCCTCCACACCATTCACCACCCCCGTGGCTTCTCTGCACACTCTCTGACAGTTTAACATCTCTTTTCATGTTGCGGTGCCAGAACTGCATCCAATATTCCAGGTGAGGCTGTCCCAGGCCAGAGCAGAGTGGGACAATCCCTCCCTGGTCATGCTGGGCCTGGTGTCCCCAGGACAGGGATGTCCCTGCTGGCTCCAGGGCACTGCCACTAGCCTTTGTGTTTGGAGGTTGTTTTGACAAGCAAGACAGGACTGCTGGGGTACATTCTTTGAGCTTTTATTGCAGCATCAGCCTCATTACATGGTTGAGACAATAGAAAGTTGGCAAAGCTCACGCACAGCCAGCAACCACCAAAGATTTCTTTGCTACAGAGCATTTAAAAAACATTCTAGCCAATAGCACATTGCTAAAGCTTACAGACAATTGTTCTAGCCAATCACTAAAAGTAAATGTACACCTGCTTCACACAATGCTTGCTTGTCTTCTTTTTATCAACAATACACAATACTCCATTATTAAGCCTAAAACTTTTTATATATGTTTTGATATAGAATATCTTGTTTCATATTTTTCTGCAGTCCTAAGGTCAATGTTAGCCAAGTCTCAAACTCAAGCTATTGTTTGGTGTCCTTGCTTGCTGCAACTTCTTCTGCTTTCAGATGTTGCAGCTGCAGCTAGTTCTGAGTTTTCTGTTCATTCTGTTTTTAAAAAAGCCTGCTTCTACACCTTTCTTTCAATTATCTTACCTTTGCTACTTCCCACAACCAGGACCCCCAGTCCCTTTCCCTGACACTGCTTCCCAGCCTCTCATTCCCTAGTCTGTCCGTGCATCCAAAGCTACCCAGTCCCAGGGACACAATCACAGTGATTTTTCCAGCTACCAGGAAGGAGTTACTGTGAGGGGGGTGCAGAATGTGACACAGATTTTGTGTTAAAAGGAATGAGTTAAACCACTCCTGGCTGCAGTTGGGTGGCAGGGCACTCCAGAAACCATTCCCCACAGGTGGTTTCCATGCAGCTGCCCTGTTTTGAAGACTAAAACCCATTGTTTTCTTGCACAGATGCAGGTTGCTCCAAGCCAGCCATGCCAAGAGCCAAGTGGGCAAGTTTAATGTACCAGTGTGCTTGTGATTGCACCACACCAGATTTTCATGCTTCTCCTGACACACACAAACTCTGGTTCCTCCTTTGGAGAAAAATATCTCTTTGGGCGGCTCTAAAGTTTAACACGTTGTTCCTTTTTATTCTGTGGGGGAGGGAGGAGTTAATCAATATTAACTCTATGAATAGCTTTAACAAATTATACTGCCAACAAGATACTTACCAGTGCAGTAATAAACTCTACAGTGCAGTAGCCAGTTTCATGTGTAAGTTTGTCCTTGTGCCTCTAAGCATTGTAGAGCTGAAATTTGAAAACTATTCCCATGTTTGACCAGAAGCTTGGACCAGAAAGGAAGGAGGAAGGATGTATCATTATTAGTTTGTGAAACTTCCAGATTTTGCCTCAAAATGTGAAAGAAAGTGGGTAATTTGAAAGACATCTGAGAGTGGTCACCAGTAAAGAATATAAAAACAAACAAACACTGAAGGCTATTGGAAGAAAAGGCAGTAAAATGTTCCCAGAATTGAAGCTGTGTCAGGGGGCTGAAGGAAATGGCAGAACCAACAAGGTGGGAGCCCCTGGTGGTTTTGTCCCATTCTCACAAGTCCAGGGTAGCTTGTGTGGGGACTGCCTGGAAAAAGGAAATTCTGTAACAAGGTGAAAAATGACAGGTTTGTCAGCTGAAAGTGGAGGATGTTTTGCTGATGGTTCTCTTACAACAAACCTGTGGTGAGTTTGGACAACACTGACAGCAGTTTTGGGGCAGTTGGAAGGAGGTGTTTGTTTTCCTTGAAGTCCAAATAAATTTTGTGGTTAAAGCAGTAGGTAACTTAGCTGAGGCTTGCCTATGACTTGAAGTTTTTATTTGATTCAATAAGAGCCAGAGATTGCCTAAAGTCCCAGGTAGGAAGTAAAATATCCCCACCAATTTTGTTTCACTCTTCTTAGAATTTGCTTGTATAGCATTGTTTATTCTTTTTATCCATACACAATTCAAATAGCTTTTTTATTCTTGTTGAGTTACTGATCTTAACAATTTCCTCATACACAGCATTGAGTTTCAAAGTCTAATTTTGCTGTATACTGAAAAAAAAACCCTTTTCAATTTCCGACCTGCTGTCTTTCAGCATCTTTTAAATGTTTCATCCTTTGTCTATTACAATACTGGGAGAAAAGCAGATTTTGAGTGCCTTGTGTATACCACTTGTTATTTTGCAGACATTTGTTATGTGCCCTCTTACTTTTCCTGTGCAGCTAGTTAAATTTGTTGCCTTTTCTGTGCAGTGTGTTGGTTTTTCTTGCACTTTTAAATTGTCTCTCAGTGGCCTTCTCAAAACCTTCTTTGTTCAGTGTATTTTACAGCAACAGTGATTTATAGTAAAGAGAAAGCTGTAAGGTTTATTTGTCAGAAGTTCCTTACATCCTTACATTCTGTATTCTTTATGCAGCATTTTGTTGTTAAATTTCTTTCTGGTTTTTGTGGGTTTTTGTTTGTTTGCCTGTTTTTTTTCCCTGTTTTAACCAGAACTGGGTATGGAGCTGATGCTTTTCTTAAGCAGGCCTTGGTAATGGCTGAGTTTCTTTCATAAGGTGCCATAGGGGGAGGAAATAGATCTTCCTGATTGCTTTGGGGTTTTATGGCAGTGTTAAACAGAGGGGTTGGGCTCCTTCCAATCTAGGCACTGACTGAATTACATAATGAATGGTGCTTTTAAGAAGATGTGTGTTTCTATGGTGTAAAAGTCACTTATGCTGTCAATAGCCACTATAAACTTTTTTTTGTAGGTGGGTAAATCTGTCTTCCCCTAATTAGTGTCTTTCTGAAGAAGTAGTTTGTTTAGGTTGTTTTCTTTTTTTTTTTTTTTTTTGATGGTGGAAAGAAATCAGTGTTCCAAAAATGCAGGAATTGCAGTTTGATTGCAAAAGAGATTAAATTTGTTCATGTTCTGCATTAAAAATATAGCATATGGAGATGTTTTATGCAAACAAGTTTCTCTTTATATTTGAATTAAAAATAAAAAGCACTGAATGAAATAAGTCCACTCTAAAGTTGAGAATAGTTATCCCGTTGTAATGTCTACATCATACATTCCTGTTTTTATAACAGAAATATTGTAATAAACTGAGGTTGCACTGAGTCGCAGGGAAGAGTTGATGAACCACAATAGAGAGGTGTATAGTTAGAGAAAGAGCACATGATAACTTTGGCTGGACAAAACATCTATTTTCTTTTATTTTTTCCCACCCTCTGTGCCTATTTAGGTAGATAAAGCAACCCATAAGTCAATTTCAGCCACTGTGATGGTTTAGGGTCAACACAGCCACCTGAAATTTTAAAAGAAGAACTGTGTTCAGTCTTTGTTGCACCAGCAACTTTCTAACAGATACACCAGCATATTCCTGTGAGGAAGATAAACAAATAAATAAAATCTTGAAATTAAATCTGATAGTTTAGTGAGAGAGCACTTTATCAGTTAGAATTTCATCACACAGGGATGTGGTCTGGAAGCAGCTGTTAGAAAAAAAGGAAAAAAAAGGGTGATTTTTGTAAATCACATGTTTTTCTTGGGTTTTTTGTTTTACTTCTGTAAGAGCTACTGTGCTCAGCCATCTGTATGTGTAGGTGTGTCAGGGATGCAGAATTAAAATATTGTATTTGCATTTGGAACTCATGCTGGCACATGGCTGTGCAGTTCCCTATTACTATATAAAATATTGTACTGCTCATTGAACTAGCTGAAAATTTTATGAGTGGCTTTATTGTTGGGAAATTGAAAAATTTACATGGCAATTTTTCCTGAAAAATGAAAGAAGGAAAGCATGTTCAGTTATCAGGGTTTGTTTGGTACTACAGACCCAGTGAGAAGTTAAAAGTTAAAGAACATAAAATGAAGATCCGGGAGAACATTCAGTAGTCCAGCTACTCTTTTGAAGCTATAAGCAGTATTTTTATGTGGGTACACTTTTGGGAACATACATTGTACAGAGAGAGAGAAGGTTATTGCATCACACTCATTGCATGTGCAAGAAAAATTTGAAAAATCAGTATTTGTGCTTGAAGCTCAGTGTAATGATAAATTGGTCTAATGGCAGAAACCAGTCTGCATCACAAGTTAATCCCTTTGTATTCCTAAAATATCTCAAGCAAAACCCATGGTGCTGTCACATTTTCATATGAATACCCAGAATATTAATGTAGTTTGCATTTATTCTGCACTTACTCTTAAGTAACATACAATTATTTCTGTAGATCACCAGGCTAAGAGTTTTAGTTTGAGTTAGGAGTCTATTTTTAAAGAAAATCTCTTGATCGTCTCTACTTATCATGTTTTGCTTTGTGTGACAGCAGGCTGAGACCACAAGAACTGGATCCCTATGAAATTAAAATAATCAAAAAGAAAATAGCCCAGCAGTCTGAAATTCCTGGGATTTGACATGCTGGAAATTTACTCTGAAACATTCCAGTAGGCAAATGGAAATTCAGTCCACCCAGATATTTCTAGAATTTGTACAGAGAAAACATGCCTGAGACCTGTGTAGGGATGTGCAGACGTGTTCTCAGCTGCAAAACTGCATATAAAATTCTGCAAGGCCTTGCTTTTTACAAATGCAGGCATACTTTGCTTTTCTCAAAGCACACTGAAAACTATTAAAAAATCCTGTTTATCTTCCTTTTGTTATCATGTGCTAAGTGTCTGATGTCATGAGACACACGTGGCTTTCTGTCAGTCATGCTTTGGCTTGAGATTTGTTTGGTCCTCTGGTGGGAAGCTCTGATTCTGCCAAAAAATAATGATGCCCACCTTCACTGGAAGTTTATCCCCATCAGACTTCTGTTTGAATCAGCTCACCAGGATTGTCTGGAAGTGCACAAATCAGCTGCACCAAGGGAAGTGAGGAGATGGGAACATGCAGAGGGACATGAATGGCATTAATTGTGGCTGCCCCTGGATGCCTGGAAGGGTCCAAGGGCAGGCTGGACAGGGCTTGGAGCAGCCTGGAATAGTGGAAGGTGGTTGGAATTATATATCTTTAAGGGCCCTTCCAATCCAAACCATTCTGGGATTCTAGGATTTTCTAAAAAGTTTTTTTTAAAGAAACCACTAGCTCTACATTTGCAATAAATCCAGTTCAGGAATTACGTTCAGGAATTGCCCAGTTACAACAAAACATTTACAGTGAATTCATGTTCCCTGGTCCAGATGTGTAGGCATTGCACCATAAAAGAGTATTTTAAATGCTATTTACCTCCAAATAATAGGTAACCTTTGTAATATTGTCAGATCTCTTTTGCCCTCCCCACAAGTCAGTCAGGAGGCATCTGGCTCTGAAAATGTATTCTCTGTGATCCTTTCACCTACCTAGCAGAGCTGTTTATGCACACAGACATTACTCTCATGCAGTTTTTACAGTTTACTTAAAAGCAACATTCTTTTCCATACCAGCAGTTGTCACTGTACATTAAAGAGAAATTAATCTGCTCCCTTCTCACCCTCTCCAATTTCTTTGTCACTAAATACTTAAGGGAGCTTCAGAATAATTCTGCAGAAGACACACACCAGAATTAGGAAAAGAGTGCAAGGCAAAGAGAGCCTTTGTCCAAATGTGAAATTAGGAGTCTACAATGCTTATTTCTGACTTGTTTATGTCAATGCTCATAGCAGAGAGAGAACCGCCCCCCATTTCTCAGCAAAAGCAGAGATTTTTACAGGAATTGTAGCACCCACACCATAAGCTTGGTACGTGGTACATGTTTTATGTACACATTGGAAGACAATATTTTTCTTTCTGAACCAGACAGTCATTGCTGATGTGGTGGAACTGCTGCATGTTTTGTGGGGAGGGAGATTGGCTCTTCCTTGTCACCTTTGCAGAGGAGGCAAGGAAATCACCACAGCCCAAAAGGCAGAATTGGTGCTGAGTGTTTCTTTCCTTGGTGACATTCACCTACTTGCAGTTGTAGATGAAATACTAGATCCATTAACAGTAAAACAAACATATATTTATGAACAACTAAGAGTCTGAATTTGAAAACTGTCAGCAAAGAGTTGAAGTTACCTCTTTGTAGCACATAAAAGTGCACTTATGCAAGTGCCTCAAACAAATATTTTTGATTGTTTAAATAGATTTATACAGACTGGCCATAAATGAGTACCCTTCACACTGTGTGTATCAAATAAAGACGTGGGGGGGAAAAACCATAATCATCTGGTTTTGTCATTTTAGAAAATCCATCTTTGTATCTTCCAGGACTTGTCTAGTGACATTTTTGGAAACCTGGGCCATAGCTATGCTCACGTAAAAACATTGCAACCCTACCCTCACTCTGTTCTGAAATGCATAAACAACGGCATTTTGAAGAGATAAAATTTTTTGGGATGTATGAAGGGAAATAATGCTAATTTTCTAATTTGGGGTAAAACTTATTGTGAAAATAATTGGACTTATTGCCACGTGACCACCTACACTCTTCTAGCAAATCATCCAGTTGCTCCAATGCTCCATAATTTCACTTACTCCTGAAGCTGAGGTTTTTGGAGCGTTGCTTGTAATGAAAAATGATTCACCAGTTGAATCACTTTTTAATAAGATTTTTTTTTTCTTTTCCTCAACTACAGTTTAAATGATTTGTCAAATGCTTGTTATATAAATAGCCAATTATTTTAATAAGGTTCATTGGAAACGCCAGGAATAGTTGCCCTGAAGATGTACTTCTACAGTGTAAAATTAAATGGTAAGTTACTTAATGGGATGAAGGTTTTCATGCCAGTATTCATTAAAAGTAATTAAAAATGAAAAATCTGCTTCAATGCATATTAAAACTTTTAAAGTATCAACTCCTTTAAAACTAATAAAGAACGTCCCAGCTAGGCTATTGCAAAATTGCATTAGATTAAAATTACCTCAGATGAAAAGCCATTAAATAGGCATTTAAACAGGTAAATAGAAGATCAAGAAATACTGACTAGTCCAGTGTTAGAAGTATGACTCCACAGAGAACATTGTAATAACTTTTCAGTGGCTATAAGGAAAAGATAAGTTTTCTGCATAATAGAGAGTAGGTACCTATGCAGAGTATAATTTCACTGCATGGTCTATTTTATGAGAGTTCTCAAAATTGAAATAGGGATGAAAAAGTATCTAAAAATACAAAAAAAAAAAATCTTGTTAACAGCACAAGATATATCACTACTGTGGCAACAATTCTTGTAGAGCCCTGTCTTATTTTAATCCCTCTGAAGTAGACAATTTAAAGTGGAAATGTATTCTGGAATACACTTAATTGTGTCCTTCCCTTTATTATTTTTTAAATTATTATTATTTTTCCATTAGTTTTACATTTAATCCTAGCATTCTGAAACCTGTGATTGTAGTTACTATTGTATGGAAATGAAGTAACTTCAAAACTTTAAATTTAATTCTGAATTTTTTTTTAAGTGAGGGTAGCATAAGGCAAGTGCCACAATGGAATGCAAAGAAAAGTAGGAAAATGCTATGGACAATAAATCAGTTTTAAACTGGATTTCTAAATACAGCCTCTATTTATTTCACTGCTATCACTATACCTATAATATTGAACAGAAGTGTAAATTGCAGGTGAAAAAGGGGAAAAATTAAGTGGTGGAGAAAGAAATAAGTCATCATAAAAAATGCTGCTTTGTCTAAATTAAGGATTTTACTTACCATATGAAATTTAAGAAGGTATTAATTAAAATAAAACTTAAAAATAGTCTTACCTTTTCATTTTCTCAGAGCCTGGATTTTTACAAATCCAAATGAAGAGAATCTAACAATATATTCCAATTTTCCTGAAACAAGTTGACCTAGATATATTGTAGAACCAATAGGAAGGGAAACAGCATTGGATTGTTACCAAGTAGCATGAAATATCTTTTTTTTTTTTTAATGAAGTCTAGTTACAGAAGTATATTTTAAAATGTGTAAACTAGTATTTTTAAAGAAGCCCAAGAAGAGATAAAATTGCTTTGAAAAAAGAATGTGAGAATGGTTGAAGAAGCAGTTTCTGAAGGAATTCTAGGCAGGAGCTCTGGGATAATATAATGTAAAATATTTGTGTGAATTTTGAGGAAGAATCCTAACAAACAGCCCTGTGGTGGATTATCCCAGCTTTCAATATTTTTAAAGAAAACCCAAAATACTTCCCCACACAGTTGTGCTTCAAAATAAAACTGCTATGTAGCTGACAATGTGTTCAAATATCTTTACTTTTGAAAGCTGGTGTGACATAGTGTGGACAAAAAGTTAATACAGAATAATTACAGGAATAATTACAGAAAAATTGCATTTACCTCCTCCTGTAAAAATATAGGAGCTGGAAAACTTTCTATGGAATTGTGAGATCAGGGGTAATACAATGTTTAACCCCAAGGGTGGAGGAGCAAGAGGTCTGTACTTTTTTTGTCTCCAGTGCACAGCAGTTTTCCCCTCTTTCTGAAGATCACATAAGAAGGATATCTGAATAGTGAGTCCCTTCAGCGTGGCACGTAACACTTGAAGTTTCCTGCAGGTTCTCTTGGCACAGTGTTTTGAGAGCCTTCTGTGGTCAGGAAACTGCCTTTGGAAAAGCAATAAAAACCTCTGAATTCTAACAGATGCCTGTCCTGTGTGGAATGTTAATACATCCAATTCAGATTTAATAATATATACTAAATTCCTGTATTTCACGGGAATGTGCCACATTATTTTTAAAAGTTTCACACCAGTGTTGAGCCAAACACGTGCTAGTGCTTGTTTTTGCATAATCCTAATTAAGTCAAGGATCAGTTATAGCTGAAGTTACAGTTTATCTGTTTGCATAAATTATAAGCAAACATTCATTTGGAACATGTTAGAGACCTTCTTAAACCTCTAATTAAGATCATTAAAAGAAATATTTATCATGCCAATTATTTATATATTCCGTATCTTTTGCCAAAAATTGAAGGTCATCCACCTGTGCTTTTTCTGATACATTTTCATTTTGTTTAGGTAATTTATTTACTTATTTATTTATTAGTTTTCTAGAGAAAAAAAAAACAAACCAGCAAGTTAACCTAATTTAAGAGATCTTTACAGTTTCTATAAACTGTAGGAATATGAGGAAGAATGCTTTGATTTGGGATCTTTTTTGGTAAACATTTTACCAAAAATGTTCTACTCTTAAGGAAGATGAGTCTTTCTGTATGTGAATTGCTGTAATCCTTCAAATTTTATCATATCACAGAGTAGCTCACTGTTAAGATAATTTTATTAAATTTCAGTTTCTCATGAGGCAGATTATTTGCCAAATAAAACCAGTATAATTTCATTCTTTTCAATGGAGCTTTGCCATTTAGTATTTCTTAAATATATTTGGGGATTGTGCAACTTGGTGCAAATAAAAAAAAAAAAAAAAGTGTGTAAGCAGAGTGTCATGATACTAGGAAATCCATAAATAAAAAGTTTGACCATCTGAAAACTCAAGCTTAAACAATAACAAGCTACTACAAAATTCTGCAAGCAAGATCATACATTTTGTGTGAATTTACTGACATGGCATTGACCTGTGTAATTTAATCATTCAGGATCAATATACAATAAAGAAAAGATACCTAGAATGCATTTTTAAAATCTATAAAGAACATCAAGCAATTCAATAGCTTAGCTTAAACCCCAAAGATAATTAAAGATATTAAAACTTAATTATTCCATATTATCTTTTTGTCCACATTGTATCATACCAGCTTCCAAAAGTAAAGATATTGGAACACATTGTCAGCTATATAACAGTTTTATTTTGAAGCAAAATGGTATGGGGAAGTATTTTGGGTTTTCTTTAAAAATATTGAAACCTGGGGCACAGGAGGCAGTGTGAAGTGACTCAGATTGGGAGTTGCTCTTTATCCAAAGTGTATGGCTGTGGGTCTTCACAGAAGCCAATTATGAAACAGATATTGCTAGATGATTTTTTTGCTCCTAAATTGTACAAAGTTTCGTCCTAAATCGACTTTGTTATGGGAAAGAAAAATGTTTGCAATTTTAGCAAAGGATAACTGGATTTTGTTTGATCAATTCTCCTAATAAAGGCCATGTTAGCTTCCAGTGAAGACTCTTGAACATAATTGCTGTTTCTCTGATGGGCCAACCACTTTATCACCACAGAAGACTGATTTTAGAACATGACTTAAGGCTGAGATGAGCAGCCTGAGTGTGATCCAGAAGCCAAAATGAGAACAAAACCAAAATATGAGGAAGGAATGTTCTGGTCAGCAGGAGAGAGCTTCAGGAAGCCTGAATGGCAAAAGGCAGTCCTGGACCAGAAATAAGGGCTCAGGTGGCAGGAACCAGGAATTTGGGCTGTGAAAAGAGCAAACAGGCAGGGGACAGGAACAAGACACTGGTGTGAACTCACAGGCAAAGCACGAGGTGTGTTGGCCAAAAGAAATGCAGTTAAATTGAGCTTATTGGTCCCTCCTTCAGAAAAAAATCAGGTTTGTACCAAGTAGCTTGTTAAAGGACTCGAAGGGCTTTATGTAAGAGTTATTTTTTTTATTATGACAGCTGCATAATTTAAATACCCATTTCATGGGGGGGGTGATTTTTCAGGAAAATATGTGTGACTCTATTTAACAGGTAAAACCCAAAATGAGGCCTAGGCATTTTTAATTATATTACATTTGCAAGTAGTAGTTTTTATTAATGTTTTGTTAAATACTTAGATGAGTATAAAAGTATATATATGCCTATACATATATATAAATAATACATCAAAGGAAGGTAAAAGCACAGCAATCTGCCCCTTGATGGTTTTCCAAGTCACTGTGTGACATAGCCAAGTTGTCTATTACTTTCCTAGTTTTGGACAATGTAGTTTTGTTCCAGGGTGCACAACAACTGTGCTTCAAACAGAAGTCTGCTTAATAACTTTGTGATTATGGATTGATATTAGGAGATAGGAAATTTAAGTTCAATCATCTGCAGCATACTGTTACTTTTTAATCAGCTGTCTCAGCCCTTCAAGCTATTTCTTCCAAGGAACAATATGTTTTCAGAAAATGGTTAGTTTCCCTGTTCCTGCATCACCTTGAAATTCAGAATCCCTCTTCAGCAGAGAAATCATGAGAGTGTAGGCATTTGGGGTTTTTGAGGTTGGAAGGTTTTGGGGTGGTTTTGTTTGGGTTGGGAGTATTTCTGTTCTTCTTTGCCTTCTTATGTTTGTTGGGTATTGCAGTTCCTCTTGGTTTTCTTTCATTTCCTTCATTGTGGCTTGTTTGTTTGTTGTTTCTTTATCTAACTGGACACTATCTCGAAATCCAGACCTTCCCTCTGTCTTTTGATGAGCCCTTTTCACTCAGTGTTTATCAGTTCTACCACCTCCCTCTGTGAGGAACTCAGATGTCTCTGGCAGCACCCAGCTCTTCGTATTTTATTTAGTGCAAAGCAAAAGGATCTGCCTTGAAGCTAAGACCTAACCTTACCTGAAAAATTGTGAGCATCCTGCAGTGAATTTACTGTGCATTATTAATTTACATCAAAAAAACCCCCTTTATCCTTCTTATGTAGGTAGGTTATGTGGTCGGTAAAGAATTAGGATTTGATAACAGAAAAAGTTTTCTGCATAAGTCTCTATTGCCTGTAGGAGCAACTTCTCAAGAAACCTTGGTATTTTAAAATTATTAGTGAAATTTACTTATGGTTATGATAAAATAATAAAGTTTATGTTTTTCAGAAGGAAGGAACACACCAGCTGGTGTAAAGTGTGGTATCAGAATTGGCACAGCTGGGAATTTGAACATAAGCTCGCCACAATTCATAGGAACCACCCTTAATTAAATAGTCTTCATCTGCATGTTCAGTCAAATGAAATAATAACGGGAAAACATATAATTCTGTAGAAGTTATTATTTAACCCATGTTCAGGAATGTTTTTTATTCTTTAACACGGTTCATTTGATTTTCTTTTCAACTAAACACATCAGACGTGATGCAATGACCAACCTTTCCTCATTCATTCATCAAATATGGCAGATTTGTTTGAACTGATGGGACTCAAGCTTCTGAAATTACTGGAAAAAATCACTGTGGAAGCCAAGTAACAAAGATATTAATTAACAAATTCCACCTTTCTGCTATGATCATTGCTGATTGCTCCATGGGGATGGAATTTGAGGATTTTGTGAAAAGGATGTGGTGCTCCAAACTCAGTTTATTTTTTCTCCATCACCACACAGACAATATGAAACATTCTGGAAAGCTATGCATTTTCTCCTCCTATTTCAAGAGGAATGGTAAAATTGGGGGGAAAAAAATCTTGAGAAGATATTGTCTTTACACAGAAAAGCTTTTAAGAGGATAAATTACCACCTGCATAGTGGGAGATAGTTCATATGTTCACTTAATGTTTTTTAGTTCACAGTGACCTTGATTTTTTTTTCCCCCACAAATGTGTTAGCCTGTATTAAAATGATGAATAACCTGATAAAAGTGTAAGGTTAATGGGCTTTGCTTAAAAAGGCAAATAGGGAGCTGAAGAACCTTGTTAAATTTTATAAATACATATAAAGAATTTAATTTAGAACTGAACGGGTCTGCTCTTTGGTCATTTCCCTTGGCAGGTTTTATTTCTTGAACTCTAAGCTGTTACTCCTCTTGTTCATCTTTAATAGAAAAAATTCAGCTAACTTTAAAGTTTTATTATGCCAGTATGTAATATCTTTATAAGCGAGAAATAGAAAAACATGAGGGGTTAAACAGAAGACCAGGGATCCATTGCCATCATTAATTTTGTCATAAAATCTGAAAACTTTCTGGTTCAAACAAGTGAAATTAGTCTTCCTATTCACTGAAGACCTGTCTCTGCATTTCTGTTCACAGCAATGGGAAGATTATCCTATCCACTGTATAAAACGCTGATGTTTTGAATACAGATTCCTGTATGAAAATGAAAAAAAAATCAGGTTGAAAGTACAGAAGTCACATACTTAAACTACCAAATATCAAGAAACTTTGTTGACAGAACTGAATTCTGCTTCTCCTGAGCAAAGCCACATTGCATAAGATTTAGATATTTTTGTAGCATCATCTTTAGTTTGTGGATACCAGCAGAAAAAAAAAAAATTGCCTTTTGGGGACAGAAGCAGATTCAACACAACAGCAAGGAGCATGACTTCAATTCCCAGTGATTTCCCATATTATCTACCATGTCATCTACCATATTTACCACATCCTCTACCTTTTTAAAATATTTAACTTCAGAGGTGCAGTCATTTTTGAACAACATAGAAAATCTATACGACATTTTCAGTCCATGCAGAATAAATATAAATGTGGAAAGTGAGAACTTCAATTATGATGCCTCAATATAATCCCCCTGCCAATTTAATGTTGACTGAAAAATTCTGTGTCACATTTGAGAAAAGGAATCTGATATTACACTTCAGGTTGCTACATTGAAAAACACAAGGGAGTTTTATTCTGGCAGAGTTTGACAAAGTATACTGAAAAACAGGAACTCAAGTGAGATTACCCACCTTTTCTGTCTTTTGAATTTAATGAAATTTGCTGGCTTCTAGATTGAGTTATTAGTTTCAATTTGCCCACTAACTCATTCACAGAAAGGGAATTTTTTAGATGGTTAAACAGCCTTGTCAATTAGATGTTTAATGAATTTGAGATGAACTGAGACACATTCTTAACTGGCATCTGTTGATAAAGAAGCAACTACATTCCTTGAAGTTGAAAATCTCTACTGATTGCTCCATTAGAACTACTACAATTTGGTTTTCTTTTTTTTTGGGGTTTTTTTCAGGCCAAAGTTTTGGCCCTGATATCATCTGGAAGTTACAGTGGAAATCATTGAGCAAAACTTTGAATTACGTTGTACAACAGGACATAATACAACTTCCCTCTTTTTTTATTTTCCCAGTTCTTTTAAACATCTGCATATTGCTTTTACCATTTCTCTGCTAATCCTGGCATCCTTTTTTGTGATTCCTGCAGATGTGAATGAATGTGAAGCTGAACCCTGCAGGAATGGTGGAATCTGTACAGATCTTGTTGCCAACTATTCCTGTGAATGTCCCGGTGAATTTATGGGAAGAAACTGCCAACAGAGTAAGTACAGCACGGTTTAAAACCATTATTTTTAATAATATAATATATTATTTTAATAATATAATATATAATTTTATTTAATAATACAAATACAGGATTCTATTTTTACGGGAAAAAAACCCAAAACCAAAACACTAATTTACTGTGAAAATACTTCTTTACACATAAAGAAACCTCAAAATAGCCATCTTATTCCCTTCAAAACCAAGGGAATTTCAGAGACCAAATCTGTCACACATTCAAGTAAAGCATCTGATATGATGGAAACATTCACAAAATGTGTAATAATTGTCTATTGTTAAACAAGAAGTGAAATAGTGTAATGTAGAAAAATACAAAGATTTATTCTGGCTGAGGTATCATCTCATCAAATATCCTGTCCTCAGCAATGTTATTGGGAGAAATCAACAAGTGTAGCAACAGGGCAAAAATATCAATTATTTGCTCTGACATGTCTCTAGCCTCTGAAATTTGAAACACTGCTTTGCAGAAAAGTCATTAATAGAATTAACAGTCATTAATGGATTTGTCCTGGGAAAAATCTCACATGATTTTTTCAATAACATTGACTATGGATGCACCATAAAGGTCTGATTCCTTAAGTTCTTCATGTATGAGAGACCAGGTAATCCTGAAGACCAAAAATAACAAAAATAGAATAAACTGCTTTGGCACAAAATGCAATATACCTTAACATTTAGATATTAGAGGTTGTTTGGTTTGAAATACTGCAAAGATGACAGCCTGTGTGTTTTAGTCAAACAAAAGATGTTAAAATGATGGTATTGTGGATAAAGCTAATATAGTTCCAATGTATAGTACCATAAAAAGAAACAGGAAAGTATTTGACAGTTGGTTTTAGTACTGTTTGGTTTTACATTCAGAATACCTGAAATATTGGGCTAATCCACACTGAAGAAAGGGAGCTTCTAGTGCAAGGAAAATCCTACTTCATGCAGCAAAAAAAAAAAGAGAGAAGGTGTTACATGTTGGATCATAAATAAATGAAACCATAACAAAGCTGAAAAATATTATTGTTTTCCCTGCATTCACATTGTGGATGTATGGGGGAGAATAGAGAGGAAAACAGGATGGACCAATAACAACAAATGTTTATTTGAAGTGGCTTTAGTGAATTCCCAGATTTATACACAGCAGAGGAAAGATTTGAGGCACAACATAATGTGTATGTAGTTCTAGAGAGGAATAAAAGATGAAGATTTGCTTTGAGAAAGTCACAGGTCTCTGTGGCTGCCTCAAAGAATTTATTTAAAAAAAACAAACACACAAACAAACAAAAAAAACCACAGCAAAACTATTAAAGTGCTTTTCAGAACTTGCTGGTAAAGCAATTCATGCATTTCCTTATTAGGTGCAATTGAATTGCCATTTGGAATTCTTCCAGGAATCTCATCCATCTCTTCAGAGTTTATCCCTTCTGTATTTTGGCTGCATCATGAGCACTGCTCAGATAATAGATCACATAAACCCAATCTCCTGTTTTGCTAAAAATGGGGTAGTCAGAGCTATTACTTAAGTGATCATTGCATTTCCTGAACCATCATCTGTTATTTTATATTGCTTTTTTTTTAAAATAGATGCATATGTAGCGATATACAAAAATAACTTTGTGTGTGAAGTTGCATATCTCATATTTTAAACTGAATTAAGTTTTATGTGTGTGTATCTATAAGCACAAACAAACATTTCTGGTTTTGAAAACATATAAGAGAAAGTATATATATGTACAAAAAAATTGAAATTTTCCATATCATTGAAATAGTGAAAGAACTCTGCTGCTCTATTGCAAAATATGTTATCCACACTGTGTCTTTTAGGGTCTTATTTTGAAGGATTCATACTGATGTAAATATAAATATATATAGTTTACCATCTCTATAACTTGTACTATACCATTTTCTATAGCTGGGCTTGAAAATGCTTTTTTTTTCCCATCAGAAGTTTGGTTATGTCATCACACTTAATTACGTAATTACAAATAGTTATTACACATTCTAATTACACCATCAAAGTTTTACATATATTTACAGTAATCATGTAATTAAATACTGTTATGCTAATTACGTAAATTACTGACTGCTGTCTCAGAATTACCTCACAAGGCTCAAAGATTCCTGAGTCACATCACAGAATATGTAAAATATGCTAGATGTAGAATTAAAAAACCCTGCAAAATTGCATCATACAAGCTGCTTTTACAGGATGCATTTACAATAATTTATCTGGTTTATTACAGCCCAAATATCACTGCTTTGCAACAAGGACTTGTCATGTTACTCATCAGCCTCCTGTGCTTAGTGTCAGACTCTTTCCTACACCTCCACCTAGGTTTTCCCTCTTTTAATTCCACCATTTGATTTCACCACAATTATTCCTCTTATCTAATCTCCTAAACAATTCCCTTCCTTTTTATCACGTGCAGCACTTTTCAGGTGTGAGACAACTGCTGTGCTACACCCAAATCCTGGGAGCCTTTTGTGACAGCCACCCCAAATCCTTCTGAGTAGTCCCAAAAGCCTCTGGAATAATTAGTGCAGCTAGTCTCAGCTGGCCTGAGAAGGAAAGGGTTGAAACTGAATAAAAAATTACAATAAAATGAGATTTTAACCTTATTTGGACCACCTTGACCATTCTCTGAGTCTGTTTCTGGCATGGATGAGATTCAGACTTGTTTATATTATTCAGTTTTTTCCTTTTCTTTCTTTTCTTTCTTTCTTTCTTTCTTTCTTTCTTTCTTTCTTTCTTTCTTTCTTTCTTTCTTTCTTTCTTTCTTTCTTTCTTTCTTTCTTTCTTTCTTTCTTCTCTCTCTTTCTTTTTCTTTCTTCCTCTCTCTCTCTCTCTCTCTCTCTTTTTCTCTTTCTCTCCTATTAGCTATGGCTGGTTTTAGCAACTCAGGCATAAATGGTATTTAAACCAGCTGCTTCTCATTTCTGGAAAGCACAGGATGAGGAAAATCAGGGTAAAGTGGAGTGTGAGAACACTGACAGCCTCAAAACATATTCAGCCATTCTGGAATGAGCTTATCAGCCTGCTAAAAGACACTTCAACAAACATCTGGTATTTACAGAATCCGCCTGCAGATGTTTAGCAAACACAGAATGGGAAGAAAGCACCTTTCCCCAGCTTCTGAATGTAAAATTTAAGCTATATTAGTTCCATATTACTTCCCAGATTTCTAAGGCCTCGGAATTTCCTTGATGCAGCTGCATCTCCTTCTGCTTTCTCACACTCTGAAGCAATTTCTTGTTCCTGTGATGACTTCAAACTATCAATTATGATCATGACCAATACAGCTTTCCTTAGTCTTGGAGTGTCCATAAATAAAATACTGTTTCCAAGACAGTTTCTCCTATGGTTGGAGGGGTGTTTGTTTGTTTGTTTGTTTGTTTGTTTGTTTGTTTTTTACTCGGTGAATCACAACGTTCTCTTGAAGGCACTTTCATCAGTGTCAGCCTGTTTGCATTACTCAGTGCAAATCTGTATTGTTAAAATCTCCCATGATCAGCGTGGGTGGAGAATTGCAGGAGTATGTGAGCAGTTCCACAGGTGATTCTTCAATCACTTTCCCTTCCATTTTAATGTTTTTAATCAAGCAGATGGTGCCAGGCAGTGGATGACTTACAATTCCACCACTGTGCATCTTGGAGCTGTGTTTTGCTAAATGCCAAGAGTCTCTGCCATTAAAGCATATGGCAATTCCTCCTATGTTTTTTTCTTTAAATCTCTACATCAAAATAGTCACTATAAATATTTCTTTACATATCCTGTGGCCCCTTCACCTCCTTTTCTGTGGATTCAACATGCCCATATGTAGGAGAACTGCATTCAAAGCAAGTGCAGCAATTTATTTGTCTAGCACGTCAGAAATCCTGCCAAGCAGTGTACCTCCACCTTGTTTTCATTGATTTCCTCTGCTTTTGTGGGTTAGTACACTGTTATGTTTCTATTGCACTGCCTTCCTTTCTGTGGAAATCAAAGTGGCATTTTCTTTCCATTCACATGAAAATGCCTGTCTTTTTAACTTAAAAAATTATCTGAAGGTCTGACAGATCTAGGCATAAAGAGATGTTCAAGACTCCTGCTTACTTGCAGCCTTACACTCCCAGACTAGATGGCTTCATCCAAAGCACACTAATGCATTATGATTTTAGAATTTTCCTTCTCTCAAAATTATACCCAGAGCATGACCCTGCAGCTCACATGATTTGTAGTACAGGATAAATAACTGATTTTACAGTATCTTTTCTAACAGACCTTTATTCCTTTTCATGCCATCTGTATTTCACTTCTGTGTTCTCAAAGGCAGAGTGTGGGGTCTTTTTGGCTTCAGGTGCTTGTCTTTTGAACTCCTCTGCTTGATGCTCACAGTCTTGGGTGAATTTTGGATATCTCAGTCTTACAGATCAAGCTCTGACCAGCCCTGGCCCTGCAGGGTCCAGGGTTGATAAATCCTTCATGCTTAGGTTCAGAAAAATCCTACTCAAAACAGACATAAGGGCATAAAAAGGGCATAAGGGCATTTCAGACAAAATGAAACAATTTATGAAACATTAAAAAGCTGTGATTTCTGGGGGAAGGCTTATTGCTGAGAAAAATTTCGCCTTCCAGGAAATCTGTGCTTTCAAAATATGAATAGAAATTAGAATTTCAACACTTTCTGAAATCGATGAACATGGTTAGGGGCTTTCTGGTGAACTCAGCTCATGGAACTGACCTGTCAAAATTAAGCTGTTAGGAACTGAATGGTAAAAAAGACCCCTTTGCATATATGCCTTATTTCTGGATTACCTGCTGGGGAACCTTGGTTTCAAGGGCTGAGACTCTTTGTTCACCTTCAGTAATGTCTTGGTTTGAAAAGCCAGGATGTCTGCTAAGGAAGGCAGGAGCCTCCCCTGAAATGGAAAATGCAAACACCCTCCCTCTAAATTATTGTAATTTTGAAATTAAGGGGGTCTCATGCAAAGACATGGGAGCAGGAATAACAGTCATTTATTAGGGGAGAAAATAAAATAAACAAGCAAGCATAAATAAAAATGCAATAGTACAAAACAAACCACAGCCAGAGTCAGAGCATGCCCTGCCCCCAGTGTGTCAGGGTGGTGGCACAGCCCCATCCCAGGGGGGCTCAGGGTGGTGGCACAGTCCCATCCCAGGGGGGCTCAGGGTGGTGGCACAGTCCCATCCCAGGGGGGCTCAGCCCTCCTGCAGTGCCAGCTGTGGTTCTGCTGGAGCAGGGATCCTGCACAAGGGGGGAGTTTTCCTCTGGAGCTCCAGGGCTGCTGGAGATGGGCCTGCTCTCCCTCTGGGAATGCAGGGCAGCAGAAAGCTGCTCCTCTGGGAATGCAGTGGGCAGAGGCTGCTGGGGTGTCCCAAACCTCAGATTGGATCTAGGTAGGAATGCTTGGCTCCTCCCCTGGGCGGAGCATCTCCCCATGGAATGATGGATTTTGATTATCCCTGCAGGGACACTTCCCTGGCCATGGACAGAAGGTAATTAATAATGAATGGGCCATGGACAGCAGAGATCTCCTGGAGGGAGGATGGGCTGTGGCAGAGATAAAGAAAATGCCCCATGAAACAGAAGAGAACTGCCCCAGCTCTGACTGATGGTAATAGAACACACATCCCCATTTCCAACTTAAGACAAGTAAATACTTTGAGCTTGCAGTGAGCCTCTGTGAAACCCTTCACCTGCCAGGAATCAACACAAACTCAAGTTCCCTAAATTTCTGATTATCATAAAAATCTCTGTCAATTACATTTAGGAGGGCATACTCATTCCTACAGCTCAAAATATCAGTTTGACTAATCCTGAGATTAATGAATTATGAAGTTTGAGTTTAAACTTCTTCTTTATTATTTTGAATGAGTGCCTGTTTCATGATCTCTAATACTGGTATTAAACATAAAGTCAGAAATCATTGGAATACAAAACTGGACAAATATACCAATGAAGGAGTGGCAAGGGGGAAAAAAAAGAAGGTAATTAATAAAGCAGATCACTTCTTTGATCCAGTGAATTTAACAGCACACAGGTATTGGGCTGGTACAAAGGAATGGCAGGGGAAAGAGACTGGGCATGAAATCAAAGCTTAACACCAGTTAAAAAATGTTAATCAAGCCTTGTCTAATCAATAAAATAGAAACTTTTCTGTAATTAATTTTTAAGGCAAGAGAAGAGTTTATTTAAATTTTAATATTTTTCTTGCTTTGTTTCACTTCAGAGATCATGAAATTTAAAAGCCATGGTTGTCAACTTATTGTCTATCAGCAGAGGATAGACTGCAGAAAAATTTGATAAATATGTGCATTCTTGCTAGTCATTATTTAGAAGTCAAATTCAGAACTTCTATGAAAAAATTAAGGAATTTTTTTAGAAATGCATATATGTGTGTGCGGGTGTAGATGTATGTAAATAAAATTATTAATCACAGAGAATTAATTTTTTAATGCCCTCAGGAAGTTAATTTATCATTAACGTGATATCCTTGTGGATTTAAGGGATTATGTGGGGTTAATCTCATACAAAAGGAAGAATGAAAAAAAAAATTGTGCCTAAAAGAATTTTATCCATTTAATATCAAATTAATAGTACTAGTATGAGCTCCCTGGATTACAGAAATATCTCATAGCAGAAACGTATCAGAAATATACTCTGAAAGTGCAGAAGGGAGAATTTTTACATGTCAAATGTGACTTTAGGCCATGTAATTCAACTCAACCTCAGTAATTTGTCCTTTTCTGAACATGCCATAAGAACAGAGGCAAAAAGTATCTAAAAAGTTGAATTTCTCCTTGAAAGAGAGGCTAACATCAGTAATAAGAATTCTGCATTATGCACATCTTTAACTATTTCAGCTAATCTTGAATGGAATACAATTTCTATATTTGCATTGGACAAAACCCCTTTTGAGCCTTTTGCTGAAAATGATGATTTTTGCTGAATCTGCACCACTCTGTGAATGTTGTCTGGCAGGCATTTCTGCTTTCATTTGGTATGAAAGTGCAAAGAGGCAGAAAATGTTATAGAAACGACAGAACACGTTGTTAACATTGAAATGTTCTCCCAGGCATTTCAATGACCTAGTGAGAAATATTAATCAAACTCCAACATTTCTAAAACCTTCAAGCAAAGCTCCACTCTGGCCCTTCCACTGGGGACTTTCTCTGTCCAGGCACCCTGTGCAGGGCACAGAGGTGTTTGCAGAACTGGGCTCAGCAGATCAGAACTGCAATTCTCCTGTTCAGCAGAAAAGAGAAATGAGACTGATCTCTCTGTGTTTGATGTTGAAACAAAGTCCTCAGCCCTGTGCCTTCGGGTACATTTTCATCTTGCTGCACTGGCACTGCACAGAAACATCTCCCTTTGAAAACAAATTTCTCAATATCTTGTTTTGATTAGGCGGGGGAGGATTCAGTCTTTACCTGGCAGAAACTCAATGTAAAACACTCCGGCAAGCCCTGAAGGCCCAATAGGAATATTTTAAAGGTGTAATTGTTTCCTTACTCCATGAGTCATCAGGTGCAATAATAGCTTTTGTGCTGTGTCAAAACCCACAATATTAACTCAACCCTGGATTCAACCCTATATAGTTGACTTTAAATTGAACCATCTTGTTGTGGCAACTTTCTTGCCACGTTTTCTCACTTTAAGCTGTGGATCTGGTTTTCTAAAGGGTTCGTGTCATTCTTGACTCAGTCACCCTCAGCAAAAAGAGGATGGAGTCAGGGATTCCTTCTCCCTCTTTTCCTACTGAGGGAGCAGTGTGAATTTACCTTTTCACAGAATCCCAGACACTCACAAAGAGTGGAGGAGTTAAAAACAAAACCCTCATCTTATAAACATGACCCACTGTTCCTTTGTTGGAAGAACTTTTATGTGCGTTTTTATGTGTGGTAAAGCCTATGACAATGAATATTTCAGTATTTCTAAGCCTTAAAAGAAAAATTACAGCACTCCATTATTCTCAAAGTAGCCCCCATAGCTCTTATGTTCCTGGTCTGGTCAATAATGCACATTCTTTTTTTATGTCCTCACTGGAATGAAAAATAATTTGCAGGCAAGAAACTGGTACTATAAAAGAAATAAAAGCTGGACTGTTGACTGCAGAAGGAAGCTCAAAACAAATCACGGGTTATTATGACCAAAAAAAGTGTCCTAAAAGTATGGAATGAAAAGCCACTAATGATTATAAACGTGTGAGAAGGGGTATATATTACCTATAAACATATAAGGGTATATTAAATATAAAATATTTACAGCTGCAGTCTGTTTAAAAGACTTCCCAGCAGCCAAGTCACGGGAACATTTTGAAATACCTTATTTCAAGGCTTATTATATAAGATATTGGGTATTTATTTCCAAATACATTGACTGGGGAAGGTGCCTTGCCATAAGAATTAGCCTGGTCTTGTTTGCTGCTACCCTTTGGTGGACACAGGAATCATCAATTTGAGTAAAATCATCTCCAGGGCTGCACAAACTCCTCAAAATGAAACTGTCCTGAGCTCTGGAGTAGCTAACAAGCCAGGCACAGAGTGGAATTACAAGTGAGCATGGCATAAACCTTCTAAAACTTGGAGGTTTGAAAGCTAGCTCATATTTTGGAATTTCATTTAGTCTTGGAGCTTGAACCAAGCTGTGAAACATGAAAATCCATATGAACTGCGGGGAAAAAAAATAAATAAAAACCAGAACGCAGTTACATGAGCCCTAAATGAACTCAAATCTCCACTCTCAGCACAGCTCTCCCACCTGCAGCTTTCAGGAGGGGAAGGAAATGAGAAATGTGGAGTGCTCAGCTTCCCACTGAGGGAAGGTTTGCAGCTCCTGCTGCTCCGGACAGACGGACAGTCCGGCACAGCCGCGGTGCTGGGCGCTGGTGCAGCCACGTGTCAGGAACCTGGCAGGGAATGCTGGGGGCTGGCAGCTGCTCCAGTCCCCAGCTGCCACCCCTTGCATGTGTTCATTCCATCAGGTGTGCCCAGGGCTTGCAAGGGGATGAGCCGATGTGAAAGACTTGGTGGCAGTGCAACAGGGAGAGAGATTAATTTTGTTTTCTTTTGGTTGTGGTGATGGTAAAGAAGGGCTCAGAAGGGTGCAAGTGAGTTTTTGGAATGAAGTAGAGTGAAAACTTTAAATATTCACAAGTGTGATAGAGTGCCTTCTAAGAGCTGACAGAATTAACTCTTAATTCAATTTTCCTTCATATCTTTGACTGTTTTCCTGTATTAATGCTGAATGTAATTTGGCCATCTCATAGCTTGGTGCAGACAGAAATTTTCTTTACAGAAAATATAATGTAAAATTTTACCTTTTAAAGCATGTTAATATCCATTGCTGATCCAGAAAAATCTGGTATACCTCACCCATAAACATGATGTCCCTCCATTGGCAAATCTGTATATTTGACAGCAACATTGAATGCCTTCACTGAAGATCAGCTTCAGTGTGTAGTTTGCAATATTATATTTATTGTTATTCTAATAATATCAATTCCCATTTATCCTCCTGCTGCTGAGACCTAATTTTGTAATTACACTCTTCCTGGTTTCTTACGAAATTCAATTTTACCCATCTGTGATGTGAGCTTTCATTATAGATGTAGCACAAAAAGCAACAGTGCTGTAATTCATTACATCAAAGTTAGCAAAAAACAAATAATGCTGGGAAATGTACAACATTAAAAGCAAATTTGAATCCTCATGTCCACTCTTAGCAAAAAAAAAGGATTATTTTTCTTTAGGGATTCTGAAAAATTCCCTTGTTCTTCTGGATTGGATCTTCCATACAGGAAGCTGAATAATAAATTTATTGCTATTAATGAAACTTCTTCATCTTCTTTTTGTTACCTCCTGGTCCCTCCACAATATCTTTCACAATGTCTTTTTCCCTTCCATCAGGTGTGAATTTGAGTGAGTGTTTGGTTTCACTCATTTTTAGACATAGGAAGATTTTTTTCATGATAAAAAAGGTCAGGTGAAAAATCCTCAATAATTAAATTTCTCTCCCAAAGTGCACAATGGAATCAGTTCAGCCTCATCTCTGCTGAAGGTGTGGTGGGTTTTCCACTGAGTTTTCTGCAGGTGAAATGGGGCGCAGGTCCTTCGAAAGCTGAGTTTAATCTTAGACATAAGTATATTTCTGCTGGAAGTAAAATGGGATTTAATAATGAAGTGCAACATGATTGCCCCCTTTATATATGTTACATGTCTCTAGAATTGATTTTGCATTGTTTTAAATATTGAAACACAATTTTTGGGGTTGTTTGTTATTGGTATTTAGTGATGGAGAGTGCTAATTTCAGAGACTTTCCACAATTTAAAAAAGTGGGGTGGAAAGCCAATTTTTTAGCCACCAACTAGCCCAGTGATAACAGCTGTGAAGTACAAGGAGAAGCAGGTCCAGTGATTCTTCAAGACAAGTTACTGGGTAGAGAGTTTGGTAAATTAGTGGGAAAGAAAGGTGGCAGAAGAGCAATTTTTGTCAACAGCAAAAAACTATCTCTGCCCAATGTGCCCATGTGTAAGAAATGCAATGCAGAGGAGTGTTTCCTTTGGGAAAGCTGAGGGGCCACCATCCTCCTCTGGGGCTGGAGAAGGGAAAAGCAGATTCCTGTCTCTGATGTAAATGGGATTTTTTATGCACACTGGAGCACCTTCAGAAGCCAAGAATTCCCAGTACCCCAGGAGCTGGGGCATGGATAAATTACTCCAGATCTGATCAGACAGGAAAGGAATTTCCTTCTCTTGTAAGCAGACCCCAGTCTTGTTCCCTCAAACTTTTCAACTCCTGAAAGGGACATAAACCTGCAGCTCCAGCTGCCCCATTTCCCTGCAGCTCATTGTTATTCACAATTTTGGGAGCAAACAGATGCTGAAGAGACATGGCAGCCAAGTGCTCACATCCCTCCCTTGATGCTGAGTTTTGCTGAGATTAGGTCTTTTCACAAAAGGCATCTTGGGAAACAAATTTTCCTGCCCTTTCAATTCCTGTTGCAGCTGAATTAGTAAAACAGCCCCCAGTGTTGTAGTGCTTTGGTCCCTGCAAACCCCAAAGGGATTGGAAGTCACAAGGAATTTTACAAAGTGAAACTTTGACAAGAAAAATGCTAGGAAGTTTCTGGGGTCATATGAGAATTTTGCACTGGCAGTAAGGACATGGGATGAAGAGGATATTGGGAATTCAAAACTATTTTTTTCTCTTTTTTGTCTTAAAGTTTTTTGATAAATCATTATGGACAACTAATAGCTTACTTTAGTACTACTCTTTTTTTTTTTTTTTAATCAAAAGAACAAACAGATTGGCCCTGGTAGTAGTACTGCAATTTTGCCTTGTGCAACTTATTTGGAATTCCCTAATACAGATATTACTGGCACAATAAGGTCCCCTGGCTCACATACAGATGTGAGAGTTTAATGAATCAAGGGAAATTGGTGTATTTGCACCTATTTATGTATTGCTGACAGGTAACTTTACATTTGCCTTTTCTTGTAACACTTATGAATAGTTGTTTTAACATAGACAGTCGTGAAAGCTACAAGATCAATCTATGCCTCTTCAAACACCTTCAAAAAATTTTTTGTAGTATTAGGTGAGAAGATTTTCTCCACAGTAAATTCAAATGTTTATACATATTTTACTCTTAAAACAAAGATGCCAAATTATTTGGATTTTGGTGACTAAATGATGTTACCTAAACTCTTGAAAGGTAAGCACCACAGTTATCTACTGGCTTCATTGCCCACGTTATTTTTATTTCAGGAAAGAAGATATTTTTCTTAGTTTTTCAGCTGAGAAATACAACCTTCTTCTTGGTAATCCCCAAGCAAACTTTTTTTTTTTTAAATTTCTGTATAAAATTAAATCATTGGATAATTAGATTTCCTACAGAACACCAAGTAAAGAGCCTATAAACAACATTAAAAGAATATGCTTCTGAAAAAGTAGCTTTTTAATGTTTAGTTTCTGTTCTAATGGATGTATTCATTATGTATGCAGAGTGTTTTCTTGGAGAGTTTATTTTTAAATACACTACTTATATGAATTAAAGAAAAGGAATTTTTAGCTGAATTTCACTACCATGTTAGTGGTAAATTCTTTAGAATACAAAAATCCTTCCTATGAGGTCAGGTATTTCATCAGTGGATGTGTCTGTGGTAATGACATCATTTAATGAGAATATTAAAAGTACACCCCAGTCAGTCTCTTTAGTATCATCCTTGGATCTGCAGTGCCTGAATTTGTCCAGTTCCTTTTTGAACCCTTGGGTGCTGCATCTTCTTGAAGGCTTCAGAAGATCACAACCCACCATGCCAAGAATTACTTTTTTTTTTATTTTAAACAGGCTAAATTAATTTCTTGTGAATTTCAGTAATCTCGAGGTGACAAGCAGCACTGTATTCATCTTGCCAATGTTCATGTAAAGTTGTATCCCTCCTCATTCTCCAATCCTGTGTTCTTGGCAGCAGTAATGGCCATTTTCAAATTCAGTACAGTGCAGGCACATTTTCGGGATTTTGTCTCTTCTTATTGAGTACATTGAGGTCCACCTGTCACCTTTTTGACCACTCACCCAGTTTTCCACGTCCTTCTGGAGCTGCTCATCATCTGAGTGGCATTTGATCCAGAGAGCTTCAAATTGGACAATTTCCCCATTCACAATTTCCTCCAGGTCACTGATAAGTAAATCTGACTCCAGCCATGACCCTCAGGGAATGCCACTGGTAACATTTTTGTCCTGAAAAAGGCATTTTCTGTTCTGTAATTAGACTTCTGGCTCTAGCAGGGCCATTTCACCACTCCCTGGAAAGATCCTTTCATGTGGAACCTCATCAAGTACCTTCTGAACATCCAAGTGTGCTGTTTCCACTGTATTTCCTTTTTCCTTTATCCCTGTGCATATCATCTCTATTAAGGACTGCAACAAGTGAAGCAGAACTGCCATTTAGAGGAGGAATATTGGCTCTTTTCCACACCTTTTCTTAGATTCCTGGTGAACTTAATTATACAACTATCAGTACCCTTGTGTAGTTCCTGAATCTTTTTTTGACCCAATTCTTAGAAACACTGTGCCATTAAATCACTTCACCACCAGAAAAAATGGTATTAAAAAATCCTAAAAGAAGCCTGAAATCCTTTCTGCTTACTTTTTTTTTTTTTAATCTCACCCTACCCAAGAGTTGCCTAAATTTATTTTCAGTCTGAATCCTCAGCAGGGAGCCTGTAGAGCACATAAAGGCCCAAAGTTAATTTTATGACCTTATTATAAAAATTTGAAAGAGGGTTTGATAATGGAAGTGCACGACAGTCACTTGGCAATAATGGCACTCTTGAGAAGTAGAAAGTAACAATTTCTTTTTATTTGATTAGTCCTCATGGCCACTGCTTACACACATGGACTGTGCTGGCCACGGTGGTAACAGAATAATGCACTGCTTTTGGGGGAGATGCTACATCAGCATCAAATGGGTTTAATCTCTTTGGACTTATCAACAAATAGGTGGCAATTCTTCCCATTACTGCCTGAAAAGCTGTCTTCTGCTGCGTGGAACATAACTAATCACCTCATTGTCATGTCACTTCCTGCAGACCTGGAGCTCAACACAGCACCCTTTGAAAAGTTTTGCTTGTCTGAAAGTGTCTGTGTGCTCGTTAGGCACTGCTGATGCAAATGGGTGAAGATGTTGCCTTTGACATGCATTACTTTATGTGAAGGCATAAAACAAGATTAATCATACCCTGCACCTCAGTGCTGCAGTGCCATGCTGTCTGCTAACATCCTTGGGAGTCACACTTCAGGAATCAGAGCAATAATAATTACAGTGTTAATAGGTCAGGGAAATCAATTTTTTTTTTCTTTTAAGTTTGTGGAGCAAACTTATGGAGATAAATGTCTTCTGTTAATCAGATTTCAGAGGTGAATAGCTTTACAGAATTACCACATCCAGGAATGTGAAAATATGCTGTTTCGTGGTGTAGTTAGGAGTCACCTTGAAGTTACAAAGCCTGTGACTTCTCTTTTATCTAGACAAAAAAAATCTGACATAGTCACTGGCACTGCATGTTCTCCAAGTATACTGGAGTGCAAAAAAAAAAAAAAAAAGAGAGTGTTTGTAAGTTATATTTTGCTATTTCATTTGCACTGTGATTGAAAGAGGAACACATGATCTGCTTGCTGCCTTGTCCCAGTGGAAATGCTGATTGAATTCCTTCAGTGGGAATGAAAACATCAATTTGGTCATGCCCGTAGGATGAGTCCTCAGAACAATTAACACAAGCCATTACAACAGAGCTGCTCAATATCTCTCAGATCAGAACATTGAATTGTGGAAAAAAACTCACTTGAGCAACCAGGACCGAGCAAACAGTTTGATCAGGTGCAGAATGAATGAAATACCCAGTGGCTAAAATGTGCAGAGCTGAGCTGTGTTGTGGTCATGAGGATTCTCCAAACACCAGCCCATAAAATGAGACACTGAATACTCAACCCCAAAGCAGCACCAAAATGCTGAAACTGGAGATTTTTAGTTTTTTAGTAATGGCCTGATTAGCTACATCAGATTTATAGCTCACATTACTATGGAATTATACCATCTCCTTTGGGCGATGGTGATTTTAAATTCATTTTAGAGATATGCAGAGTTTTTAAATTTCAAAAGTTAGTATTCCATGTGTAGGTCTTATACAGCCTGGAATTAATTCCAGGTGAAAACTTTCCTCTGTGTGGGAGGGCTTAGGCTTTGCTTGTATTTAAAAGTGATGTTTTGAGAGGAAGCATAAGAAGCAATAGGTGATTATGGGGGAAGAAAAAAACATGTCATGAACTCAAGAGCAGATGAGATGGCACTGAAAATTTTCCTGGCAAAAAAAAAAAAAATTATTAAAAGAAAAAAAGTAGGGAAATGCATTTCAAAAAAAAAAAAAAATAAAGGAGTATTTAGAAATATTCTTTCTGTGTCTGTGTAACCTCTAGCTGCACTGGTACATTGCAATGAGTGCTGCTGGACCACTGCAGCCTAGCCATGAAATGATTAATGGGATAATGAGCTGGGATGGATGACTGTCCTTCACACAATGTTTGTGCTCTGTGCAAGCAGGACTGAAGTTAGACTGAATTTACAAAGCCAAACCAGTGCTTCAAATAACTTCAGATTTTAGCTCCTCTTCAGTCTGTTGTGGTATGAGCTCTCACATATGGTCTGCACGCACTTGCAAAAGCAGCAGCTTCTGGTAAAATGAAAAGTCTCCTTGGTCCTCTACCTTCCCCTGGAAATGAAGATGTAATTCCTAAAATTAGAACTTCTACTTTTTAAAAATATGCTGAATATCCATACAGCAGGAAAAAATTGATTTGGTATAGGAAAGGAAACACAATTTTGTTTGTCAGCTATCATTCTAAAAGGCTGGGACTAGTTGGAACCAAAATATTTTCATATCTAAATTTATTTTTAAAAATTGGAACTGCAAGCACATTATGAAACTGTTCTCTATACATACATACATACATACATACATATATATATATATATATATGTAGGTATGTAAATATGTAGTGTTCTGCCTATGACTGGCTCCCAGGGGAAATAAAGTGCTAATGAACAAATTACGTGTTATTATTTAATGTAAAACTGTATAGCCCTACATAAAGTCAAGTACTTCAGGGACAAACCTTCACCTGTTTTAAATAAGAGAAATAAAGATGTTGTTCCAAGATCAAGACAACAATATCAGATTATTCCTTCTTGGGAAGGAATCCTCTGGGCTGGTTTGTTGCCACGAATTTCCTCTCTGCTAGCATTGATTTGAAAAGAACTGGAGCTGCAGAAATTTGGAACCAGAACATCTCAGACAGGTTGAGAATGGCAGGGCCAGCTGCTCCAGCTGCCCTCCTTGAGCAGGTGCATCTCGAGGCACCTGCCCAGGCTTGTGTCCACTCAGGCTTTTAGTGTCCCCAAAGACAGATTTCCACAGCCTCTTGTACAGCCTGGTGCAGTGTTTGACCATTCCCACATTAAAAACCCCCAAACACCAAGAAAAATCCACCAAAAACAAAACCAAAAAACCCCCACAACCCCAACAGCATTAACAAAACCACAAGACTAAAAATACCACAAGAAAGCCCAAACAAATAAACAAACAAACAAAACAGCACCAAACAAACTAAAATCACAGACTGAAATGTAGAACCAACCCCATTTTTTTGTGTTCAAATGACATTTCCCGTTTTAAAACTTGGTGTTACAATTTCACATTTTAAACCTGGGTGTTCACTCCCTCCACGAGATTTTTTTTTCACATGGATATGACTCCCCTGAGCCTTCCCTTCTACAGGCTGAGCACTTCCAGATCTGTCAGTGTCTCCTTGCAGGTCAGATGTTCCATCCCTGCCAGTTCCAAAGTCACATCCACCTGTTTTTGATCATCTTTGTCAACAAGAAAACCAAAGTCTGGAATGTTGGGGTTTTTTTAATTATGCTCATCCATCTCCTCCTCAGCATTCCTTTTTTAAAGACCTCTTTCTGTAAAGCCCAGGTATGTTTACTGCCTAGTTATCCCTAGCTTTGCAGAAAAATAGATCAACATATATTTTTAAAGCAATGCTTTTTCAGTGGTTTTAAAATTCATTGCATTAATTTCACTTAATTTTATCCTCCTAAACCTAGGCACACTAAGTTGAAATAATGCTCTAGGTTTGTTCTTGGTCAGTAGACACAGAAAAAAAAATTATATTTATCTTGAATATTTTCTTAATAGATGATGAAATGATGAAAATTGTGTTTTAGGCTTGCCTGTTTCCTCCCACAAATGACAAACAGAGCCTGAGCAGCTACTCTGGAGTAGATACAGAATTTTCAGATGTCTGAAGCTAAGTCACATGAAGTGCATTCCTTATGTTTGCTTTTTTTGGTTCGATATTTCTCGAAACAATTCAGAATAATGCCCCTTTTATGGCTAGATAGATGTTGATAAGGAAAAATAAGGGGACATAAAGCAAAATAAGGTCATATTCAGAAAATCTGGATGTAGATATTTTTGCTTAAAATACAGCATGGAGTCACAAATAAAACATCTCATTTTACTTCACTGCTATACTAATAAAAGAATTCTTCTACTGTATATCTATATATAAAGCCAGAACTTTCTGAATCTACATTCTGAATTTTTTCCACCCTTATAAAAGTGCACAACCTTTAAATTATTTCTGTCTTTTTAACAGGGCTTCAAGCCCTGATCTGTAAAGCTGCTTTACACGAATATAAGGTTATATCTACAACAAATGGCTTCTGGGAGCAAGATCTAAATGAAGATATCTGAATTTCCAGTTATTAAGATGTTGGATGGCTTATAGAAGGAGATGGAAACAGCTTAGAGACCATAAGGGCTGTTTCTGTGTAGCCAGATTTAAATTACTGTCGTTTGCATGCAGTTTGTGTCCAGTGCAGTGAATACAGCTCATATTTAGCATATCACTTCAGCAGTATATTGTGGAATATTCCCATCCTTTTACTTCTTCCTGAAGAACATGTACCTCATTGTAATGCAGAATTCATGAGTGCCAAAATGTAGTTTTTAAACTATTCCAATGAATCCCTCTTATAACAATTCCAATGAACACATCTTGTAACAAGCAATGCTGTCACTTCTAGGAGCAGTTGCTGTTCTTCTGGAGGGGGGGGGAATAAAAACAATGCCAAAGCCACAAAAGGCAGAAAGAACATCTCCAGGCAGCAAAATAAGAATTGCTTCTTGAAAAGCACACAGTCCTCTCCTGGCAAATGAACATGCTCGTTGTCAAGCCAGCTGGCAGGAATGCTAATTACCCTGGTGCTGGGATCCCACTGATTTCCATTGTAGGCCTGCTAGAAAAATGCAGATTGTCTTTCCTTGTGACTCTATCTTGTCATTGCAGTCTCACTTGCAGGAGAACCTTTGGGTTTGGGGTTTGTTTGTTCAATTTTTTTTTTTTTTTCCGAAATTTCTTTTTGGAGCAGGCAGAATTAAGGTGCAATTGTTAGCCACATGCAGGCATATGTCATGAGCTGCCTTCAAATTGGCAATGTTTGTAGTTGGCTATCCAAATTACTAACTTTTACAGCAGAAATATTGCACTGTGACCCCCCCACCCAAAAAAAAAAAAATCAAGATCCTTTGGGGTGAATTTAAGGAAAATAGAAGATACACTGTGATATAATTCAATTTCTTCACAGGTAGGGTTTGTTTGTGCAATCTCCATAAACAAATAAAAGAAAACTACATGCCTCTAAAGATATATGAATGTAAATATAAAACCTAGAAACTGTGAAAGAAGTTGTCTATAGTTGTCAGAAAAATGCCTAAATAGCAAATTTCCTAAAAAAGGCAGGAAAGCTGCTGAGTTTCCTTGTATTGTTCAAAAAAATATTTCTATCACTACTTGAGAAGAGGAGAAATGCATGGATTGTGCAGGGCCCAGCAGCATCAAATAAAGATTGTTTTTAAGTGCAGCTTGGTCCCCAAGTTTGTTTGTAAATGCCTAAGTTGTGCTTAAATTGTTAATTAGCTTTAAGCCTTTGCCACAACCATTTGCAATGGCTAGAAATGAATTAGGTAATTAACAGATCCACCACAGCAGAAATCCCCTCCACCCACCTCTGCCTAAATCCAGGTCCAACAAAAAATATCTGGATTGGTAAAAAGTACTCAGAACCATGTATTTTTCCATGTCACTGCACCCTAAGCTAAAAATAGTAAAAATCAATTGCTGTTATGTGGCAGTTAGGGGCTATGGCTTCTTTCTCTGTCATCTCTTAGATGTGTAAGCATGACAGTTATTTTACTTAAAAGTTACTATGAATTTGCTTTCTATAATATAAATGTAGTTTCATTCTTGTGAGGTAGGGTTTTTGTTTTTTTTTTTTAGTGTTGCACCATAATTTATTTTATTTGGATTGATTTTAGTGGTATTTAAGTGGCTGTGAGTTATGTCGATGGTTAATGTCAACATTCAGACATGGTAGAAATGTTATTTTTCACAGTGTCAGTTTGAAAGGTAAAAATCATTTTTCACACAAAGATTAATTTATTTCTACGTGAGAGCTCAACAGAGTTTGCGAAACTAAAGGCCTTACTGCAGTTTAATTTTCTTTTCCCTAAAAATCCAGATTTGTTGCTTGAGAACAAAATAAAATAAGAGCAATCTTTTATTATCTATTATATATTATAAAATAAATTATATATTATTATGTATGATATATGATATTTGATATATGATATATGACATAATATTATATGTAATATGATATATTATATAATATACAAAAATATTATATATTATTGTTATTTACTAGTTATTATTCACTGAATCAATGAATTTTTAAATGCTGTAACTTAAATAAGTGGTATAAACTCAGAATCACACAGAATCACAGAATGACCAGGTTGGAAGAGACCAACCCAGCCCCAGCCCCTCAACTCAACCCTGGCACCCAGTGCCACAGCCAGGCTTTGTTAAACACCCCCAGGGATGGGGACTCCACCACCTCCCTGGGCAGCCATTCCAGAACTTTATCACCCTTGCTGGAAAAATCTTTTCCCTGCTATCCAGCCTGTATTTCCCCTGGCACAGCTTGGGGCTGTGTGCTCTGGTTGTGTCAGTGCTGCTGGAGAAACAGCCCAGCCCCAGCTGAGCACAGCCACCCTTCAGGAGCTGCAGAGAGTGATGAGGGCACCCCTGAGTCTCCTTTTCTGCAGGCTGAGCATCCCCAGCTCCCTCGGGGGTTCCTCTCAGGGTTTGTGTTCCCAGCCCCTGTCCAGCCTCGCTGCCCCCTCTGGATGTGCTCAGTGTCCCAAGGTCCTTCCCAAACTGAGGGGCCACAACTGGACACAGCACTAGAGGTGTGCCCTCACCACAGAATGACCTTCCTGCTCCTGCTGGCCACACTATTCCTGATCCAGGCTAGGAGCCATTGGCTTTTTTCAATTCAGGAAACACACTGGGAATGGTGCTGCTGCAATGTAGTTGGAGTTTCTTTGTACAGAAACTTCTCCAGATAGCTTGATGCTATGGTTTTCTCAGCTAGGGATACACAAGTCTTCATTCTGAAATTCTTCCCTGCTCAGTTCCACTAAAACCACTTTGAACATGCCTAGGGATGATGTCAGTATTTTTGATTTGATAGAGTTCAACACAAGCACAATCACCTCATGGAGAGATATCAAAAAAAAATTTTTTTTTTTTTTTTTAAATCAGATTGCACCTTTTTAGATATGAAGTTTTAGATGTACTCTTGTTTCTGAGCATAGGAGTAACAATGCTTGGTCTGGTGACAGCCCATTGGCTGTGTTTCAGACAGTGACCAGAAGTGAATTATTGGTGATTGAGTGTAAGAAAAGGGAAAAGCACCAAGAGATGGTTGTCCCAGTGTATTTTTCTAGCTTCAAGGAGTCCTCAGTTTAAGGATCTTCGTGAATCAGAATCTGTATCTTCCTTTAATTTTAATGCTCTTGAATAGGTCCCTTCTTCAACTTCGTTCTCTGTTGCAGTTGCCCAGCATTAAGCCATGAATAAATAGGTTTTGATGTGAAATTTGCAATCCTTTCCATCCTACTCAAGGAGCAGAATGGAGGAAATACCAGACTAGAACTAAGCAAACCAGTCCTGAATAACCACTGTACATTTCAGTCACAACATTATATAGAAAAAGACATAATCTGCTTTCACTGCTGTCTCCACATGCTCGTGTGCTATGCTGGAAGTAAAATTTCTTGCACCCTTGCTCAAGGTAGGAAATCCCTCTGAACATCCATCAGAGGGATGTGAATCCCAGCCTGGGGACTGTAGTGTGGAAAATTGCTCATAGGCAGGGAGTGGAAATCTCTGTGTGGAAGAAGAAGAAGAAATAAGCAGAAGCCTGGATTGCACGTGTGTAATCTGTGCAAACACCAGCAATTATTAATGCAATATCAGTGGTTACCTGCAACCCCACTGTCCAGTGGTAAAGTTGGCATCTGGGGACTGTAATATCACTGAAACCATGATGGGGTCCACAGACACTTCAAGGAGGAATGGAAGCTGGGTCTCCAGCCACCTGTCTGCAAAAACATTTTGGGTAGCACTCACAAAGAATGTTTTGGGGTTATCATGAGATGGTTGTGACAAAGCATCACTTTGCATATGGGTGGACACTTTTGGTACCAGACTCTCAAACACCTCCTTAACAAGCTCCTAAAACTCAGACTTGCTGTTATCTAAGAGCTGTCCCTGGCAGAGCAAACTGGGCAAGGATATTTGTGTGTCAGGAGGAATGAGAAGAAGAAATTGGAGCCTGGGCTGGAGGGTGGGGAGCAGCATGAGCAGGGCCAGAGGTCATCTGTAATCCCAGTCAGGGTTTGTGTTCAGCACCATTGCCAGGCCCTGCTAAGCACAGCCAGGGTAATCTCATTCCAGAAAATGAGGTGCTTGGAGGAAGAAAGGATTGCAGATGTCTAAAGCAGATTTGTTTTCTCCCTGCCTCCAATTTTGCATCTGTTTGTTTTGATGACGTTAGCTAGAGGCAGACCAACAGAGGAAATAAGAGTTATATATTCGTGCTGCAAAATCAGGCATGTTTCATCATCAATAACAAGAAACCTTTTCATTCTAGTTGCAGAGGCATAATCATCACATTTTCAAGCCATTTTTAAACCATTAGGACATTTTGCTTAATATGTGGACTGACATAAATGTAAAAAATTCAAATTAAATATGCTCAAGTAACATATTTACCCAGTGATTTCTTCTTATTATCTCATGCTGCAGTAACTCTTTATCTTAAAATAGTTTGTCTTTTCTCTATAAAGAACAGGAATCAGCTTCTTATTTTCCTACTTTAATGTTCTTCTGAGGAGATGTCAATGTACACCACAGTAAGCTAACTGCCATTTACTTTGTTTTGCTCAAATATTATTGTTCAGCTGGAGGGATTTGTTGTTGCCAGAGATCAGGGTGGAAGCACAGGACTCATCTCCTTTCTGGGGAGCTGTTTGATCCCCTTGGTCTACTAGGGAAATCTGGACTAAAAACCGATTGGTTTGTGGTGCAAAATGTTGCATAATGTTTCTGGATCTAATTAAGGTTGTAAAAGAAGCCTCCAAGGCAGATTTATAACTGTCTTCACATGGTGGGGACTCTCAGAAGAACTGAAAAATTCACTTTTCCACTGTTAATTTTTCCCATCCTTCTCTGGATCCATTCACATAGCTCTTGGTACACCTTGGCATTTTTATCTCCATGGACAGTGAGATTTTATGGACACAGGTTTGTGTTTGGTGAGAAAAAGAGAAGCATTAAATGGGTTTTATTTAGTGCATTCCTGTAATTGTCACTGTAGGACTAAAACCAATATAACTTGCCTTAGTATCTTGCTTTTTAATGGCACTGAAATAACAGCTCCAGATGACAAAATCTGCCTGGAGAATCTGTATCATGTCAGGCAGCTTAATTGCTATTTAATTTTTCTTTATTTCTTTGCATCAAGTGTGTTGTCATTCCCCAATGCCTCTGCCTTAACTAATAAAAATATCCCTTTTTTTAATCTAATGACTAACATTGACCAGTCTGAATTGTACACAGTTTATCACTGTAGTGATATTATTATTTCCCAAGCTGTTGTGATTTCTGTTAAAAGAACTGTGGATTTAACAGAAACAGAAGCATAGCAATAAAATATAATATATCTTGCATTTCTACAAAATATGCCTCTCAATTAAAAAAAAAAAAAAAAAACTGAAAAAGCTCTTGTCTCCTGCTTTCATTGTTAGTAGTTAGTGGAATATCACAGCTCTTAAACACCTAAAGAAATAAGAGATGACTTGAAGAAAAGTGGGGTTTGTGTCTGAAATTTAATATCGTGTGCAGGAACTGGTCTGTAACCAGTCTTTTAGTGATAAACCACATTTAATGGAACCAGAGATGGTTCATTCATCTGAGAGTTCTTAGGAAAAACAAATTCCTTGTGAATTTAGAGAGTAATAGCCCCATTAGAGTTTTTAGAAGAAGGAAGAGTGACTTAATAATGTAGTGGAGTTTTTGGAAGAAATTAATGAGCATATGGCCAAGTTAAGTCCATTTGCTGTGGTATTTGACTATCCAAAAATGTGTTCAATATTTGATTTTAACTGATAAAAGAGTGAATTGAAAGGTTTTGTTATAAAAAATGATTCTGATTAAAATAAATACCTAAAGGGTGAGTAAAAGGGCAAATTTAACAGTGGAAGGATCTCACTGACAATATCTTAATGAAACTTCTGCTGAAATCCTGGCTGTTCAATAAATAAAGAAAAAAATAAAAAAAATACAGGAGAATGTTCTGGTAATTTAAGAAATATAATTATCATATTGTTTAAAAACCATTATCTAGTATCATGCTTTTCACACATCTCGTGTTGTTAAGTCTGAACTGAACACCAAAGTAGAAAGTATCTCTAATGTAATTTTAAATTTTAGGAGTGGTATTTTTCTTTAGCTCAGATTGAAAAATGGACAAACATGACAAAACCATGACTGGAACTGCAAAGAAAATAAGGAGCTTGTACAATAAAGTACCTATTCCCTGAAGGTAGAGATTGTCTTTGGATTTCAGGAATAATCCTCCTAAAGCTAAGGAAGATAAACACTGCTGAGTGTGTATGGTCATACTGAAAAAATAGAGTTAAGTGCTCTGCTTGGTAATTAAACTTAGAAAGGACATTGCCTTCAAGTTAGAAAGGAAAATTCAACTTGGTTTTATAAGCATTTCACACATATTTCAAATAAAATTTAATGCCTCTCAGACACGAGATGCATTAACAGACATGGCAGATATTAACATGGCTCCAGCATGTCTCCTCTTTAAGGTCCTCTCAGAAAACCTCTCTTCTGTTTTCTCACATCTCTATTTTAAAATAATTATCAGTCCATGATTGCAGCTGTTAAAGATGGTAATTTACTTCATTCAAGTGTCCTGTAGGTATGGGTGTGTTGGTGAGTTACACGTGCACACAGACACATCTGTGTGAACTTTCTTTTCCATTTCGAAACAGCACAGATTTTCTTTAATAATTAGCTATAGGAAACTTTTGAAAACCTGCACTTTTCTTAGGAGAGAAGAGTCATTTACCTCTGTCTTCCAAGCAGATGCAGCAGTTTGCACACCAAAAGATTCCATTCTGCCTGGATGAAATTACTTCAGCAAACAGCTAAGATTTGAATAGGCCTTTCAATCCTCAAGTGATGCTTGATGAAAACACAATGAGGAGTGACACCTTCCCAACATATGTGGGTTTTCTGAGTGTGTTCTGCATTGGCCCTGCCGATGCTGGTGACAAAGATTTTGTTTTCTTCTGGTGCCACCTCGCGCCTGGCGCAGCAACAGGAAAGAGCCACATTTTGTCCTGTTTTGTGCAGTTATTACTTGAGTGCTGAAGGCAAAGCTTTTATTTTTGGCTGATAAAGAGAAGTAGCATGAGGAGTTCAGGTTCTAGCTGAGCTTTGTGGGCTGTGTGGGAACCCAGGGAACAGGGAATATTTCTCTGTCTGCTCTAAGGGGTTCTGACCCCCAGAGAAGCCCTGACTTTGACCCTCACCCATGGAGAAACTTCCAAGATTTTGAGATAGACTAGAGTCTACAAGATTTTGAAAAAGATAATAGAGAATAATGTAGTTTATCACAGAGTGAAAGATTTAGGTTTTGGGGTTTTTTAATATGGATGCAAGATGAAGGACATCAGGCATTGTCCCAGGCTTCTTCTTCTTCTTCTTCTTCATCTACTCCATTTCCTGCAGTATTGGTGGCACAAGATGACTGGTCAAGGAAAGCTGAAGTTTTAGGTTACATGGACAGACAAGGGATGAGTTATTGGTAGATAAGTGGAAATAAAGTGCGTTTTGAGAGTTAATTGGATGAAGCAACTTCAAAAGACCTTGAAACTGGACATCTGGGGCCATTTTGTGGTGCTTTTCAAGCACCCAAAGTCTGGTGCAGGCAGCGTGCTGAAGTTTTGGTAGGATAACAATCAACAAGCTGAAGACTGAAAAAGTCCAGTGCATCTCCCTTTCCTGGCACAGAACTGCTCCAGGAGGGCTTCCCCTGACAGGGGAGCCCCCAGTGGGGCCCAAAGTGGGGCCAGAAACCCACAGGTTGATAAAAACCTGTGCAGAATCATGATGTGGTGCAAGTCAGTCACATTCACTAATTAGGATTTCATGTAAGCATCTCCTGGAAGTTTTTAAGGTTTGTAAGGAGGAACACTCCCTGAAGCTTTGCTTTACCTTTTCAGAGCACAAGCTTGTGCTTGTCCATCACCATCATCAACTTAAAACTTCAGTTCAGTTTATCTTTGTCTCCATCATCATCCCACACCTGGGGGCTGCACTACCCTGCACCATCTCCTGGCTGAGAGGAGCAAATTGCACTGGTCACTTGTTCTTCTCTCCACCTTTAAATTAATGAGGAATTAAATTATTTGTGACTCTCTGCCTGTGTGGTGTGAGGATTTCGTAACAGTGCCATTTCAGAGTTCGTTTTTTGGGTACTGCTTGAGGTGAAAATCTGCCAGGTTTCTGAGAAAACCTGAAATGTAAGTAAACATCTGCCCTGTGGTGCTCAAAATTGCCAAAGTGCAGCTGACCTGCAAAGCAGAAGGTCTTTTGGGCCACAGAGTAACAGTGGCTGCCAGAATAATTCCTGTGATTACCTTCTCTCCAGATTCTGCATCAGAACTGAGGAAAGGAAAATCTCAGATACTCAGTTGGGTGTTGAATACTAGATAAACTGCCAATTGTTTGCATATAATGAATTTTCATAATTTTCTCAGTTCAGATTGCTCACAATAGCTGAATGCTTTGGTTCCTGTGCCCACATGGAGTGGTGGCTTCAAAAAACAATGTATGCAGAAATATCTTGATTTTAAAAAAAGATTAGGTCGACAAGTATTTCTTGTGAATAAATTAATGATGAATACCATACATAAAATTATGAACACTGGAGCACTTCAGTTAAACACATGCTTTGAGACTTGCTGATTAAATGGATAAACTTTAAATATTTTAATGTAGCTAAACAATAACTTTTGTCTATTTTCATATTTCTAGAGATAACTGCAATAACAATTTGTAGCACTTAAGTTAAATGCTGAAATTTGACGGAAGAGCTGCAAAGTTCCATACTGCAATATGGAACTTTGCAGTAATTACAGGATTTTAAATTTACTTTTAAACAATCATTTCAATATTTGAATCTGAGGATTTTTTTTTCATTGTGTCCAACCCAAACTCACAAGTCTTCAGCTAGAACAAGCTAAAAGAAATTGAAAGTTTAATCCTTTTTATTACTTGTATAATGAGAATAGTTACTTGCAAGCAATAATTTTATAGTCATTTTTTAAATTTCTACAAACAGGTGATATAGGCAAGTACTTTGAATTTCTTCTAAGCTAGATTTGGCATGATATTCTGGATCTATTTGTATTCCATTGCAATTGCAGTGACTTGGGGCTCAGAAGAGTTGATCATTTCAGTTTAATTTATTCTCTTTTTTTTTTTTCCCTCCATTTGCAGGGTGCTCTGGCCCACTAGGGATAGAAGGAGGGATTGTGTCAAACCAACAAATCACTGCATCCTCCACTCACCGAGCTCTTTTTGGACTCCAGAAGTGGTACCCCTACTATGCACGGCTTAATAAGAAGGGTCTTGTGAATGCCTGGACTGCTGCAGAAAATGACAGATGGCCGTGGATTCAGGTAACAGATGGAGCTGAGGAGGGAAAAAAACATCCTTGATTCAATTGCCAGTGTCACTTAAGAAACTGATGAAGACAAGTGGTTAATAAACAGCTAGATTCTTATTCACTGTCAGAGACACAGCCCAGGCTAAAAGGGACTATTTAGTTGCAAAACAGTGATAATCTTGACTTTACAAATGCACAAGCCCCCTTTTTTGCTTTTTTTTTTTTTTAATTAAAAAAAAAAACCCTGTGCATATGTTCCATTGTGGCTTCTAAACTGTGGAAGCAGATTTATGCAGTCTCCTTTCAAAAAAGCTGCTTTCCACATATGTCGTATTTGGTGGCCAGTTCCTTTGAAGCCTACCACAGCTTTATCTCTTGGTGGAGATATCCTGACACATGCTAAAGGGGCTTGAAGTGTGGTTTTGGCAGTGCCAGAGCATGCTAGAAGAGCTGGTGCTCTTTGCTGAGCTGCTCTGGGCACACAGGTTAAGTACTACTGGAAGTAACAAGAACTGTTTTAATTAAGGTTGAAACAGCTGTTAGTTCAGACATATCCACGGGGCTAAAAATACAACTTTTCTCATCCCACTCAAGCATGGCCTTGCTTGAGTGATTCAAATGGCAGTGCCCTCACTGTGTACTGGACTTCTCTGTGCCCACAAAAATGACTTCAGTAAAAGCAGTGAGTATGAAGTCCTGTAGTAGTGTTTTAATTGAAGTAATTATTTAGGGGCTGTTGTAGCTCTTTGCTTGGGTTGTGTTTTCATGATATGTGAATTGGGCAGCGCTTTGGCAATTTCAGCTGTTGTTTAATAAAGGTTAGTGTGTTAGACATTCGTGTGAAAACTTTCTGCACTGATCCTCATGGTCAATGTATGAGGAGGGTGCTTCTCTTCCAGTGAACCCATGGCAGGATTTAGTAAAACATGGTATTTGAGCATTTTATCTGCCAGCATTAATGTCCATAAGGCTCTCAGCTGTGTCAGACACACTCTTCTAGAGGCTACCTTGGTGTACATGGCATTAATATTTGTTCACAATCAATGTTTTTGCCCTGGCTACCATCTTTAATTTTATAAAGAGGCTCCTACATATCTGGGGGGGAAGCATACCTAATTACCTGCTCATTCTTCTTGTATGGAGAGCAGACCCAACACACTGTTTGATGAAGTTTTCTGAAACTGGTGCAGTGGGAGTGCTGGATGTTGTCACCTCTGAAAAACGACAGCCAGTGTTACTGCTTGTTATTTATTGCAGAGTGAAAACACAAAGGCCCTTGAACATGTCGTAAGTCAGTTTTCCTCCATAAAGATCAAGGGGTTAGGAAGTCTGTACAATTTCTACATTGAAAAGAACTGGAAAGGATCATGCAGGGGAACCTGAGCAGAATTATTGCCATGGGAGTAGAAAGCTAATGTAATTTTAATGCATAATGAAAAAGTCAGCTTTTGGGCTGTGTTAAGAGTGTAGGCTTTATTAAATGAGCTGGAGAAAGATTTCAAAATCACTTAGTACTGGCCCCCTAGACATGTCTTTTTGAGGAGAACTGAATGGGGATATTTAATGGTCTGATGCTTCTACATTTGTGCTTGGCACTGTGGGGGCAGCTGCCAGGCTCCCTTGGACTTTGCTCCCTGGGAAGTCTTCCCTCTGCTCTTGAAAATGTTTCTAAAATCTCAGCCCATTTCAACAGGTCTGAAGAATTTGTTCTCTTTTTTTTTTCCTTTTTTTTTTTTTTTTTTTGACTTTTGGAGGTTATTCCAATCCCTTACAGGTTATTCTGTAATTTTGGCAGCCATGGGGTGTAAGGACTTTTGAGAATCTTACATCACACAATTAATGTGTTTTAAACATTCTCTTATTTTCTTCTCATTTTTCTTGCAAAATAAAATTTAATCCATCATTTTCACAAAACTTGCCAAGTGCTCTTTTTAAATCCTCTTTTTTTCAGTTCAGAGCAAAATTAAAAATATTTGTAATTTCAGAGCAGAGACCTTGAGAGGATTTCTTTCTTTCCTTTTCTCTTTCTTTAAAACACCTGGAACTATAAAATCTGAAACTTTTTCAGGGAGATGATAGGTGGAAGGAAGGTGTTCTGCAGAAACTCTTTTTAGATCTGGCAAGGTGGAGACATCCACAGACTCACACTTTATGCACAGTAGATCTTTACATCAGAGCCCTGTCTTGTTCTCCAAGCATGAAATAAGCACTAAGAAACAAACCCTGTCTGACCCTCGTATGAGGGAACAGTTTGATGAGAGGAGAAGCAGAAATCCCACATCTTATTTCTGCACAGACCTTATTTCTGCACCTCCCTAGGCATTACAGGTTCTGTAATGCCTAGGGAGGTGCTCCATAAATGTTTGTCAAGGGGTACAAAAAATCAGACTTGGCCTAAATTTCTGGCTTATTGGAGAAAAGATGTCAAACCTTCTACCTGGGTTTTTACTCTGTTGTGTCACCAGCCTCTCCCCAGACCCTACTGGGAGCAGCCTGCACATGGAATCTTTTCCTTGCTGCTCTGAGTGACGAAGCACCTGGTCCAGAAGAAGGCACTGGAAAAGGGTGTGAGTGCTTGGCAGAGATTAAGTGGAAAGTTACAAAGCCAGAAAATCCATTCTTAGGACAGGCAAATTAACATTTAGTGTGGTTGAACCTGAAGCAATCTCCTGTTCCCCTCTTGGAGCTTCTAATGCTAGATAAATTCTAAAGGAAGCCATTTATAATGGGCAAAGTCCCTCAAAGTATGATTATGTACAAGCCTGTAGCTATTTTTGCCTTGTTCCATCATTATCAATTTCCTTTGTCATTTAATTTCTTTATTTATATGCAGCCTGGCAAATAAAAGGCTTGAGTGTTCTGCTTATAACTCACTTGTAATGAGTGCAGAAGTTTTTTTTTTCTCTAATCTTTCAGGTGTCTGATACATATGAACTAATTAGTATGCAATTTCATTTTCCTGCATTCTCCCAATGAACTGAAAATTGAAATTGCCATTTTAAATTTACACTCTCAGCATGTAATTAGTAATGGCACTACAATGCTTGTAATTGGCTTGTGATTTAAAGGGTCACTGACCATGTTTTTGGAGGCAAATTAAAGCCTGAGTAAGTCATATCTGCCTTTTAAAGTTCTCCTGACCTCTGTTTCTCCTCACGGGTTGGCTGTGATAAAATAGCACCTGTGTACTGCTTAGCACTTTATTAGTGATATTAACTTTTATGGTTTGGAGATACAATGACAAAAAAAAAAAAAAAAAAAAAAAAAATTCACATACATCTATTTTTCATTAATTGGTCCTGAAATATAACCAAAATGCTCACACTGACTGTTCCAGTAATGAGTCTTTTTTGTAAAGTCTTTTTCTTTTTTTTTTGATCAGTGGTTTCTCTTTTCCCTTCTGTCCTTTAGCATTTTCAGATTTAAAAAATGTTGGTTTGTTTCATTCTGATTTCACTTCATCTCTGCTCATTCCTTGCACCTTTATTTTTCTCTTCCTATATTAGTTATTCTTTTTAGGGAAGAAAAATCAGAATAGGTGTGGCCATGGGCAGGATTATTGTTTCTGTTATCCCTCTACCATATCCAAAATCACGGATGTGATCCTGCCTATGGATTACTATCTAACAAAAAACACAAATTGCCAGCAGGAGTTTCTGAATGTTACTCCTCTGCAGTGAATTCCAGCCTAGGAATCCATCCCTGTGACCTTACACTTTTTCTCCTCTCCCAGGTTGGTCTCCCAGTTTTAACCATCCTCATATTTCTTAATTAATTTTGCCCCCATTCACAACTTCTAAATATTTCGTGGTCTTTTGGACACAGAAATTGTTTTTACAGAGTGTAAAACCCACAGGCACCAAGAGCAGATTCCAGCACAGTTTACACCTGGAGAATTTTGAGAAAATGCACGAATTACTGAGCACCATGCCACTACGTGGGAGATGTGTTTGAACACCTGACCTCTGTTGTGTATAAAGTACTCAATAGAAAAAGAAAGAACATATTGTGTTATCTCTCACCAAAATGGCATAAACTGTTTCTCCAGAGACATTAGTATGCTTACAAATTTTTAAAATAAAATATTAAAATATTTATTTTATTATTGTGAGTAGCTGGAGGTTTGAAGGATTAATTTACAAAACAGGTAGACTGCTCACTTTGGTTGCAGAATCAAAAGTGGGAAGTAAAGTTCTTTCAGGCTGATTACTCAGCTTTTTTCCTCTAGTTTTTATTGCATACAAGATTATTCCAAATATTTAATCTGGGGTTTCTTCAAAGAATTCATCTCTTTCCACCTATATTTCATATGTTTTTCTGTTTGGAATCAATTTTTGAAAATCAAGTTATAATTTCAAAATGGAAAATCTACAAGTGTTACTTAGAATATATGGAAAGAGAACTGTAATTCTATATTTTTTTCTAATTCTTTCCCCAAACGGCTTTTCTGAAATTATGTGCTAAAATTCAGATGAAACACAATAATGAGAAATTCAACAGTTTGATGGAAAATGTACCCGACCTCTGATTGGCAATTTAAATATATTAGTACTCCAGACCAAAGTAAAATACATTTGGGTTATTTACCATTTCAGCATGTCTGTTATAAATAGTAATTTTTGCATTTTTAATTTAGCTTCCTTAATAACTATGCCCAGCTTTAGGTAAATTTCTTCACTGTATTTCTTGAAACTATGAGTAAACACTTTTGCTGCAGATATTTTTAATAAAAAAGACCACCTGTGATGGAAAGGTGGTCTAGCCCAACAGCAAAAAAATTCCCTAATCTCTGTCTTATTTAGAATTAATTTGTCTAGTCTTTTTGTTTTTTTTTGAAAAGCACAGAAAATGCTTTTTAAAAAAAGGTCTAAACATATTGCAATATTATTGCTGTTAGGTAGAATTTATATTTTGATTGAGGCTTAATTTGCTTTTTACATAAGTGTCTCCACACCAGTTTTGGTTTCAATCCCACCTCTGGTGCTCAGCCTCACCTTTTTGGGACTTTCAGTCCCATAGCATAATTAAATCTGTGACTATGAATCTCACAAACCTCATCATAACAACTATGACACACACAAAAATTATTTGTATAAAGATGCTTAAGTTCCATCTTTCTTATCCCCAAGCAGAAAACCAAAAAGTATTTGTGGGGTTTTTTCCTCAAAAAAAAAAAAAAAAAAAAAAAAGGCAAGGGAAAAAAAAAGTTAACAGCTTCCTCATCAAGAGCTTCCAAAGAGCAAGTACACACCAGGTGATAGCTATTTGCTAATGAAATGATAAAACCCAAAATACACAGAGGCCTTGCAGAACATTCACTCAAACATCTGTTGGTGAGAGCTCCAAGCAAACTGCCATCTGTGAAACCATTCATTTTGTCAAAGTTCATTTCCTCATTCATGAGCACTGGTGTACAGGCTTCCAAAAATACCTGTCACTAAATGTTTTATATCACTTAATGTAGCTCTCATCTCACTGTCAGGTGAACTTTATGAAGTGCAGTCTCAGAGTCATCCTGCAAGGTGATGTGCACCACATAGGAAGATTTAAGCTGCTAAGTTAAATGCTAAAAAGTTGTTAATGTTCTTCTTTTTATTGTGGTTATTTCAAAATTTGGCTCAATATCACAGAAGGATTTCCTCTGAGGATATTGGTGAGAAGCAGTAAGTACCTGAAGCCCTTGGCTGTGGAGAACAGAAATTAATAAGGAAAGTGCAGTTGAATTAAAACAATGCCATGCAAGACCTTTGGTCTGCAGGAATTAGAAGAGGTTGTCTGCTAGCCAAAGCCTGCCATAAATTCACTGACTTCAGTGAACTCAATACCAGTGTCTGCTCTCTGCAGACCTCCCTCAGCATCTAAACATTTAGCTCACAGGCCAAAAATGTAATTTATGTACTCAGAGCAGAAAACAAGTGGGCTGGGAGCCTATTTCTTGGTGTAATCATCCACAGACTCCCTGGTGCCCCATGTCTTGGTATCCATTTTGTATCACACCTCCTGCTTTCATCCCAGGCACGTTCCAACAACTTTGGGCTGAGGTTCTGGGTCCACAAAACAGCCAGTTCAGAGTCAGCATCCCCATGGCAACTGAGGCTTGATGCTGTTATGAACACCATCCATAACAGGTTCTGTCAGCCCCCATGCCAGCTTTCCTTAATTACTCCACCTAATGTGGCTGAAGGACTGAAGGAACAGGACTTTTAAACACATTTATCCCCTGCATCTGCAACACTGTGCATTCCAACTAGATTTTTTTTTTCCCCCATTTGCCACTCTGATATGAAAAGCAATCAAGTCTTAGAAAGTGGCGACACCAAAAGGAACAAAGATGTGTCCACGTGGTTTATTGCATCAGGAAGAAGCCCCAGCACCTGTGTGGTGGTCCAGCATGGAATGATGTGTGGGTATCCTAGTCACCTTGTGGGGATGACAGCATCCAAATCTGTGAGATGATGTCATGCTCATGTGTGATAGTCAAAGGAATAATTTTTACCTCCTAAACATTCACTTAAAAACTGGCAAAGCAAATGATCCTCACTCACAGTTACTGTCCTGCTAGACTTGACTTCTAGGAAAGCGTTGTTTCAAGTTATTTCAATAAAGTTAATGTTCAGGGAACAAAGTTTAAGATAAAGTAAGACTACGTGTCAGGATGATAAGATTATTTTTATGTGTGGTATGCAGGCATATGTGCACAACCCCAGGATGGGCCAGCTTGGAAGGGACCCCAGTGGCTCACCTGGTGCCACTCCCTGCTCCAGCAGGGCCACCCCAGAGCCCACAGGACTGTGCCCAGGGAATTCTGGAATGTTCCCAGGGAGGAGCCCCCAGAGCCCCTCTGGGCACTGCCCAGGGCAGCAGCTCTGCCTCCTGTGAGGGGAATTGCTGGGATCAGCCCTGCTCTGGGCCATGGAGCACACAGGGATGGACAGGGACAGACAGACAGGGACAGAAAGGGATGGACAGGAGGACACAGGGACACACAGGGACACACAGGGACAGACAGACATGCAGGGACAGACAGGGGGACATAGGGACTGACAGAGACAGACAGACAGGGACACCAGGGACACACAGGGACAGACAGGGATAGACAGGGGGACACAGGGACAGACAGGGACAGAGAAGGGGACACACAGGGACAGACAGGAGGACATGGAGACAGGAACAGACAGGGACACACAGAGGGGCACAGGGACACCCAGTGACACCCAGGCACAGACAGGGACACGTGGGTATGCCCAGGGACAGCCAAGGACATTCAGGGACACTCAGGGACACCCCGGGACAGACAGACAGGGACAGACAGGCACAGCCAGGGCTGAGGCCCTTCTCCCTGGGGCTCCTCTCCATGCTGAGCAGCCCCGGGTCCCTCAGCCTGCCCTGAATCCCCTCTGTCCCCCTCCCTGCTCCAGGAGCTCCCTGTCCTCCTGTCCTGAGGAGCAGACAGACACTGCCCTGCAGATGTGCCCTCACAGAGCTGGGCAGAGGAGCAGGATCCCCTCCCTGACCTGCTGGCAGTGCTCTTTCCAATGTCTCCCCAAATCCCACGGACCTTCCTTGCCCCCAGGATGCTCTGCTGGTCAGGGGCAGCTCACTGCCCACCAGAACCTCCAGATCCTTCCTCACAGAGCCACCCCAGCAGGTCCCTTCCTGCCTGGAGCTGTTCCTGCCCAGGTGCAGGACAGCATTTCCCTAATTAAGCTACAGACATTTCTTCCCTGCCTAATTCTGCAACCCCTCCAGGTCTCTTTGGAGGGCTTTACAATTTCAAAGCATATGAAGCACTTTTGGGGGGTTTGGCCTCTCATCCCAGCCATGTGTGGTCAGTGGACTGCACTGACCCCTCATCCAGCCACTGAGGAACAAGTCAAATAATTCTTTGCCCCAGTATTGAACCCTGGGGGACACCAGCAGTGGCACATCTCCAACCAGACCCCATGACACTGATTTCAACCTTCTGAGGCTGCTGCTTGCCCATTTCTCAATCCAAGTTTATCTCACCTCAGCTTCCATGGCCCCACAGCAGCCCAGGCTGTTGGAAGCACAGAAAGCCACCAGCACCATGAGAACTGCCAGAGACAACAAGGGCTGATGTCAGCTCACCCTCCTTGACCTCCCCTGGAAAAGGTGGCATGTGTTTGTCATCTCAAAGACCTTCCAATTTATGCCACACTGGAAATCTGTGAACTGAAAAATGGGAGCATCTTTTACACTCTTAGAACCTTCTTCTTCAATGACTGTTTAAGATAAAAAGGCATTGTTCAAGCCTTGACTGGCTCAATGAGACTTTTCAAAGATTGTCCATCACAAAACCAAGCAATGTTTATTTTTTTTTTTTAACCTAATCTTTTGCCTGCAAATTTTTGTAGAAAGAAAAATATTTTGAGGAAAAATGTGCATAGGAATAGGGAAAATCTCACCAAAGGGTAACTTTTGACATTTATATATGCACTTTTTTTTTTTTTTTTTTTTTTTTTACATTTGAGTCTTAATTTCAAAAGATAATAAAAAATATTTTATGAATGTGGTTGTCAGGATTCAACAAATAGCCAATTTCTTAGGGTTCAGGAGATATTAATAATTTGAATCAACTTTCTGTGTTCTGTAACAGCATCTGTGGGCCAAAAAATCATTTGGGTGGTGCAGTCTTTTCATCTGTCACATAGCCATCTGCCCCCTGTGTGCTTCAGTAGCCCTTCACTCCCCTTGTGTCCATCCCCTCTCTCTCCCCACATAACCAGTGTCTCAGCAACTAACAGGTTATCCTCAAAGATTGATTAGGATTGCCTTGACCATGAAGAAAGTGGATAAAGGTACATATTTTAATACAGGTTGTGCACCATTTGATAGCACTGTTATCACTAGATAAGTTTATTCTGGGAATGTGCAATGGGATCTTGCAGTAGGGGTCTCACAGGGCCAGGAAAGCCCTATCTCCTGAGAGTTCTCAGATGGTTAACACTCCTTTAATCAGTACATTGGATGTCTTTTCAAACTTGAAACTCTATAATTCCATGACTTCTTGGTCTGGGAACAAGCATAGGACAACACTAGACAAACTGAAGCCAGAGTGGGAATTTTTCCCAGTTGTCCTTTTTGGAGCTCGAGAGAAAATCATAATTTTCTTCAGAGTTTTTACCAGAATGCATCTGCCAAAGCGCCACAAAAACAGATGGAAAGAGTGTGAGACAAAATACCTCCCAATATCTGAAGTTATTTCACAACCAGAAATTTCCCTGAGTGTATTTTCACAGTGATTTTAATATTGCACCTTTTTGAATTCCCTTCTTTACCCTAAGGAAGACAGTTTTCATGTAGGATGAAAAGAAAAATGTGTGGTTTTGACCTGAGTCTGACATCACATCTTCCAGGTCTATGAGCTGTTGATCAAAGCTCTTTTACAAAGGGAAATACATGCAGATATTTTCACTGGCATTTTTATTTACATATTCTTAGGCTGATTCTTCAGGATGTCTTCTAGACATTGTGGGGAAGTTCTTTCTGAGAGCCAAAGGCAAGAAGAGTTTTCACAAGTTCAAAGCATATGAAGAAACAATAATAGCAATAAATGACCTTGGTGTCTCTTAGGTAACATTCAGTTTCAGATAGTTAATACTCATTTGATCAATACTTTGCAAATAAGATGATATTTTTCAGGGCTACAAACCTCTGAACAATGTGAGATTGATTATTGGTCCCTTTTTGAGATGACAGTCTAAACATGCCAGAGTTTGAATAATTCATATAACCCTGTTAATGGCATTCATAACAACTACCTTTGGGACTTAAATAATGACTTAATAATAATCAGGAACAGACTAAGCAAGTTTTTTAGTCTCTCTAATTATGTAAACTCTCTGAGGCATAAATTGAAAGTTCTCAACAAAAGCCAAATGAAGTAGGTGCTTTTTGATAATTCTCATAACATATGCTCCTCCACATTAGCATTACATGGGCCAAACAATCCTTGTATTTGTGTTTTCCATACAAGTAGGGTCTAACCTATATTCTGCTTTCTTCACAGAAAGGCAAATTAAATTAGTGGTCCAATTTGCATCTCTGATTCTGCATGTCTAATTTAAAGCAGGTACATGAATAAGTCTCACTGAGGATGGAGTTTGTTTTTAGAAGGTTGTTTGAGGCTGAGGTGCAGGTAGGTAGAGGGAAGTCCTGAGAGGTGTTTGTTCTTTCCCTGGGGTGTGATAAACTGGAAACAGCAGGAGGGTGAGTTTGCAGAGGATGTAATAGCAAAGTTATGAGGGTGCTTTGCTGGACCTGCATCCCCATAAGTGAAACAAAATGGGCTGGGATCAGAAACAACCTGAGTGTTAATTGGTCTGTCCTCAAGGTGCAATCCCACAACCACGCTGGGAATTATAATTTTCAAAGCAACCTGTAACAAACATTTGTTCTCCTAGATTATTACAAGACAACAATTTACAGTATCATGTGAATAAATAAAACATGTTTTTTCTCCATGGGGCAGACCCCCTTCCAGCGTGTCAGCAATGGTGCTGCTGTGGATAAATCACTGCACATCCTCGCTGTGTGCTGCTTAAAACACACATCACTGCCACTGTGCTGACTGCATTAATGCCCTGAACTAAATCCAGGGGAGCTCTGCTGACAGTGCTGATTAGGAGAGTATCAAAAAGCCACAGACAGGCAAGACAGATGAGCACCTTGTGTGCAGGTGCCAGCGAGGCTTTGCAAGGGGAAGTTAATAGTGACTGACCTGCTGTGCCCTTCCTGCTCCTCATCACCAGCCCAGCTCTGCAGCTGGTGTGGCACCAGGGTGGAACAGCAGTTTGTCCTGCTCAGACTGGAGGATACAACCTTGGGGACTGAAAAGGAAGCATGGGAAGGAGCTTCAGACTCGCTGACTTTCCCAGTATTGAGAGGATTGTGTCAGGTTGTTCATTTCGTGGGTTTATTAAAAAACATTTCTATTGACAGGTATCCCTATTTTTCATCAGAAAATGTTTGCCTGGGTGCTTTCTATCTAGCTTTGTCAGAATTACGACTTTGAAAAAAAAAAAAAAAAGAAGAGACAAAAAAATTAAATTTCAATCCTTCAAAACCTGATGAGATCAGCAGGGAAGCGTTGCTGTAATAAATCTTTTAATGCCAGTATAACCTTGATCTCTTATTCAACCCTATTTTTATGTGAGTAATGGTGAGTAGCAGTAAAGATATATTTACTTTGTGCTAGAAAAGATGAAGAATTATTTATGACAACACTATTCCATCTCATAACTGAAACAGGTAAACACTTTGTTCTCCATAAAATGCATTTCTGTTTATGAATCTAAAACTACATTTAAGGACTCAAAGACCCAAGGTTTCATGTAGGCTTTAAGCTGAGCATTTCTGGAAAGCTTGCTCTGGAGGAACACTTCAGACAAGGCTGTTCTGCAGAAAATGTTAGTGGTGTTATTGCTAGCAGTGAGATAACAAATGAGGGGAATATGGTTATGGATTCTGTCCAGGAGCATCATGTAGAGGTCTTCCTAAAGTCACTCTGTCTTCTCATGCTTCTTCTCCTCTCCTGCCTGCAATAATGTAGATAAGACAGATGCAGTTGGGTGCTTTTTTATCTTTTTGCCCATTTTATGGCTTCTGCAAAGTGAATATGCTAGCATTTGATCATAAATTGTAAGAGGAAGATGAGCACCTTCCACTGGAGCTGTCCCAGTCCTTGCTGTTCTGTTACATTCACACATTACAATTCTGAATTTAATCTTCTTTTTTCCTATGGTTCTAAGGTTTGTAAACCATGCTGAGAGGTTACTGATGGCCTTTGTTTTGTGGAGCCCTTTGGACTTGTTTATGAAAAACAAGCTTCTGCATTAACTCACAGCTACCAGTGGAGCTGCACACACACCATGCAGATTTGCAGGACTGGTTCTGAATTGCCTCTGAAAATGGTGCACTGTACAATCAACAGGAACTCTTAAAATTACCTTGTTCATATTACCACTTTCTCTTAGAGAAAAAAGTCTTCCTCTTTTATTTCCTTTGCAGTATGGATTTTTTCCAGGTTCCAGTAAAATCTAGATTGGGTATGCCTTCCTCAGTGTAGACAGCAATTTAGCATCCCCAAACAGATTTGAGTGAATCACTGGAGTCCAAAGCATGAGTGAAAATTGTTTAATAGATAATCACTCCTGCAGGACCAGTGCTGAGAGCAGTGAGCACGGCATCCCGATCCCTTTTTCCCCTCCTGCGGAGACAGGCCATGACTCTGTAACCTGCTGTGACCATCAGAGTGCTCTGTGTAATCAGGGAGTTGGGAGGACTTTGGTGGTTAAAACAAATAAGATTAGAAGGAATTCCAGGAACTTCTTACACTAAAGGAGTTGATTTTATTCCCCAGCTCTCGGTCATACACTGCTCTAGGGGGTGTCTGCCTCAAGTGATTTTATTTGATTTGTTTTGGCTACATGGATGAATTCAATGTGCAATTTTGTGCCCAGCAGAGGACCTGAGGTGGTGTTTCTTGCCACAGTCCCTGAACTCACTTAAATTGAGCTGACCTCATGCCTGTGCTCTCCCTGTGCCTTCCTCCACACCAGCACAGTGATTTTGCACCCTGTGTGTGGCATAATCCAGTTTTTGTAGAGTCAGATTTAAATACATTGGTGTCTGACTGCTGGCTTCATTTTTCACACAGTTTTACCTGAGCAACTCCATGTTCATCACTCATTCCAGTCCCAGAAATCCTCCTCATTGACATGCAAAAGCCATCAGAGCAGATTCCACAGCCTGCAGGTGTCAAGCAGAACCTTATCTGAGTTTCATAAAGTTCTTCGTGCCATAAGGTTTTAGGGCACAGGGTGTGCTTGGACTGCAGCTAAATCCCTGTCATATCCTGGGTGAGTCAAATCCCATGGGAGTCACTAGAAGCAGGAGACCCCTCTGAGGTGGTGCTGAATGCAGGCCCTTGAGCAAAGGTCAAGTGTCAAGTCTGAATCCATTGCTCCTAAAATAAATTTAAATGGTAAATGTAAAAATGGTAAAACAGATCCTTTCTTTCTTCCTTTCTTTCTTTCTCTTTCTTTTTCTTTCTTTCTTTCTTTCTCTCTTTCTTTCTCTCTTTCTTTCTTTCTTTTTCTTTCTTTTTCTTTCTCTTTCTTTCTTTCTTTCTTTCTCTTTCTTTTTCTTTCTTTCTTTCTTTTCTTTCTTTCTTTCTTTCTTTCTTTCTTTCTTTCTTTCTTTCTTTCTTTCTTTCTTTCTTTCCCTCTTTCTTTTTCTTTCTTTCTTTCTTTTTCTTTCTTTCTTTCTTTCTTTTTCTTTCTTTCTTTTTTCTTTCTTTCTTTCTTTCTCTCTTTCTCTCTTTCTCTCTTCCTTCCTTCCTTCCTTCCTTCCTTCCTTCCTTCCTTCCTTCCTTTCTTTCCGCCACTTCCTTCCTTCCTTCCTTCCTTCCTTCCTTCCTTCCTTCCTTCCTTCCTTCCTTCCTTCCTTCCTTCCTTCCTTCCTTCCTTCCTTCCTTCCTTCCTTCCTTCCTTCCTTCCTTCCGCCCCTTCCTTCCTTCCTTCCTTCCTTCCTTCCTTCCGCCCCTTCCTTCCTTCCTTCCTTCCTTCCTTCCTTCCGCCCCTTCCTTCCTTCCTTCCTTCCTTCCTTCCGCCCCTTCCTTCCTTCCTTCCTTTCTTTCCGCCACTTCCTTCCTTCCTTCCTTCCTTCCTTCCTTCCTTCCTTCCTTCCTTCCTTCCTTCCTTCCTTCCTTCCTTCCTTCCTTCCGCCCCTTCCTTCCTTCCTTCCTTCCTTCCTTCCTTCCTTCCTTCCTTCCTTCCTTTCTTTCCGCCACTTCCTTCCTTCCTTCCTTCCTTCCTTCCTTCCTTCCTTCCTTCCTTCCTTCCTTCCTTCCTTCCTTCCTTCCTTCCTTCCTTCCTTCCTTCCTTCCTTCCTTCCTTCCTTCCTTCCGCCCCTTCCTTCCTTCCTTCCTTCCTTCCTTCCGCCCCTTCCTTCCTTCCTTCCGCCCCTTCCTTCCTTCCTTCCGCCCCTTCCTTCCGCCACTTCCTTCCGCCACTTCCTTCCTTCCGCCACTTCCTTCCTTCCGCCACTTCCTTAATTTCTTTCTCTCTTTCTCTCTTTCTCTCTGTAAGTAGATTCTTCAAATATCTGTGCCTGCATCTTCTTCTTGCAAGGCCTTTACCATGCCTTAATACTTAAATTGGTGAGATAAATCTCTCACAATGCCATTGATCTTCTTTCATCCTTGCTTTTTTCCAGTTCATCTAGGTAATGATAAGGGGTCCTTAAGAAGTGAATCCATTACCTTTTTAAAAAATATATGTTATTCTTTTGTTCCTATCCTGGGGACTTTCACCTCTTTGTTTTAAAACACATGTAATTAAAATGTATAATTTTCTGTCCTGGGCCTTAATAATCCACAAAGCCGAGCTTCCTGAGCTCTTTTTCCCTCACCATTGCCACAAAAAAACACATTTGAAAAAGCTTTTAGTTCTAAAAGATGCAGTTCACATTTCTTCAGAGCTTCCTACTAAAGTATATTAAATAGGAAAAAGTTTGGCCCCTGCTTTGTTACAGCCATTGATAAAGTTGCAGTATTTTCAATTTTTGCTGAGGTTGAATGTGAAAAATTTAAAAGACATTAAAGACCCAAGGATACAAAGGAAAAATTAATTCCTGATGTATCCATATTCACTGAAAAGCACGGCATTAGCCCAGGAGGGATTTCCATATAGGCAAGCCATGGGCATTTGAAAGCATTTATTTCTTCCAACTTCATTGGGATTTTTCTGCAAATGTTGACAGGATGTATAGAGCTTGGAAAACTAGGCAGCCTGGTTTTATTGCTTATGTTGCATCAAGTTCAATACTGCTTAAAAATAAAGCTCAGTTCGTGACTCAAAGGATGGACACTGATGAAGAAATCCTCTTAAAGGAAAGATTCTTCAAATGGGAAAAGGACATCCAGTGGCTAATGCCATGGCTTCATTAGAAATTATTCTTTGAGAGTAAACAGGGAAATAAAATCCCCATAAATTCTCATCCAAAACCCCAAAGATTATTACCTGGAATTAGAATAATTGGTAATTAGGCTGAAAAAATATTAGTTAACTACATCACTACATCAAACAAAATTTGTTTGGTGTTGCATTATACCTTCCTTTTCCCATGAAGTGAAATGTGAAGATGCTACCAGTCAGCAAATAATCAATGTCTGGTTTCTGTTTCCCTGTGCTTTCTAATTTAGTTTTGCAGATGGTATTCAGTTTCATTATTAGCAATTTTGTAAATACATGGAAAATTGGTTTGCTTGCCTGTTAATTAATATTCTGAAAATCCACATAGAGAATGAACTACTCATAAGAGACTTACATAAATATTTAACTGGATACTATTCCATGTTAGCTACATTTTTAATGTAGTTATGGGATTAATGGTAGTCTCTGGAGCTGTCCTTTTACAAATAAAACATATTTATTTTATTTTACTTTCCCCTCTGAGGGACCAGGAATTGGGAAAAAGTAGTTTTCCAGGGCTAAAAAAAGTAATTAATCTCTTCCAATTTGTACCTGTCTGAATTCCTGTTGTGAGTCCATTCTCCCCACTGGAATTGCACATATTCCTGAGTTTTCCTGGTATTTGTGGGGAGATCCTGTAAAAAATCTGGTGGTTTTGTAGAAGGCTTCTCCTCTCTCAAGGGGTCTAAACCTCGAAAACACACATTGTAATCTGAAGGTTGTGGGTGTTTAATAATTTCTTATAGGGAGAACCATGATAAAACTACACCAAAAGCCAACTACTCCAAAAAAATAGCAGAGAAATAGCTAGACTCATTAAAAAAAAAAAAAAATCCCAGATGAAACCACAAAATTCTATAGTTTGAATTAAGAAACCAAAGGTTTCCTATTGTGCACACAGAGAGGTCTTAAAGCCTGATCATCTTACATCCTTCACAGAGGTCAGATTTTATTACCAAGGGGGAGAAAGTCTTCAGGCCACAATGTAAACAATAAACCAATTAAGGTAGTTGGACAGCAGATCTGCCTCTGAGTCCTCCCACACCTGTGCTGGGACTGCTGCTCCAAACAGTGGGGACTGCCCTGGGTCAGCTCCAGCCACTGGGGAGCAAAGATAAAACTCTTTTTGAGGAGACAAGTACTAATGTAGCACAATATATTATTTACCCTGTCCCAGTTGTTTGCTCTCCAGTACCTCCACTCATCTCTTTGCACTGCACACCTGCCTGCACCTTCTCACAGCTCTCACGGTGTGGCAGCTCTTTGCTGAGCTTCATTTGGTGCAAAAGGCACAAATTTTAGCTGAAAGGGAGGGAGTGCAGCTGCCAGAGGCTGAGTCTGACGCTGTTGGGTTTGAATATCTCACCCTGAGTTGTCAGGGTTCCTGTGCCACAGGTGAGTAAAGGAGGCAGAATTAAGGCTGCTGGAGTGATGTTGAAATTGTTCACTCTGAACAAATCTTCGTTTTGTACTTCAAGGAGTTGTGTTCAGCTCAGCCAAGCACGTGAGGAGTGCTCACATCCACTGATTGATATTTTGGTATTGACTGCTTTAGGATTAGCATTTCAGCCTTGATCACTAGGTATATGAATTTTCAGTGAGAGTCAGGAAGATGTCTCATTGCTTTGCTGCCAGAACTTCCAGGTAGTTTTAGTTTCTCATGGAAGTTTTACTTGAAGCTAACTGAGGATCTTTTGCATGGCATTGCAAATTGGCTTGTAACAGAACAGAAGATACAGCTTTTGGTAAATTATCACACTGTTTCATTTCCCTTTCAGGCAGGAAATATGTAGGAGTAACCCTATATGCCAAAATTAAGCAATGTCCCAATAATATTCTGTATATCCATAATAAATGTGTGCACACACAGAAAATAAGCATAGTACAGGCTTTTGGTTCAATTTTTTCATTCATTTGCTTTATACATTTGTACATGAAATCTGTGAAAGATAAAAGAATTAATGCAAGTATAAAACCAGTCATTTAAATGCCACAGCTATGGTTTTTTTTCTCTCATTTAGGAAAAAAGAAAAGGGAATTAAAGGAATCAAGGATTGTGTCCGTCAGATTAACCGTGTGCTGTTATTTCAGATAAACCTGCAGAAGAAGATGCGAGTCACTGGAGTTATAACCCAAGGTGCCAAGAGGATTGGAAGTCCAGAATACGTAAAATCTTACAAAATTGCCTACAGTAATGATGGGAAGTCGTGGACAATGTACAAAGTAAAAGGCACAAAGGAAGACATGGTAAGATAAAGTCATCTGTTACTGAAAGCATCTCATGGTGTAGCTGCCCTCAGAAGTATGAGATGTCTCTGGTATTTAAGCCTAATTGCCTGGCAGTATGGTATAAGTTTCACTGTTATTATTTTTCTGTGGGAGAAAAAAAAAAAAATCAACAAATTTGCATTTTCTCTCTGCTAAGAATTTCTTATACTTTAATTGATGGTTGCATAAATACTATTTCCCCAAGCTAGAATAATCCTGTTTATTACACTTAACTGATTTTCATATTAATTAGTTTACCAGTAATTACTCATTGCTCTGTTTTCAATTTCACTTTATTGCATTGGCAGATTAGCTTTAACCCTTGGAAACACAGAGCCCATTCATCAATGCTAATCTCTGTGCTGCACAAACAGTATCATCCAGCGGGGTGTGCATGTTTACAGTTTGTAGCTACCACTTATTTTTGATGGAGCTGTACACACAGAGCAGGAAAAAAACCCTTGACTATGTTAGTTTGCATAGAATTCAGGCACTGCACAGCATCAGATGTAGTTTCTCTGTTAGGAAATTAAGATTTCGTGTGAAGAGGTGCATAATGAATGCACAGGGATGTCTGGTTAGAGGCAGGGGTGAATAGAAAAATGCTGATGGGTTTAACTCATCCCCTCTGTGATCAATGGGAGGGTTACAGTGCACTTCAGTGGGAGTTCTTGAACCAAGGGGGGGAAAAAATAAACATCAATCAGAGCAAATAATTGCTGGCTTAATTGAACTGCAACTATTTCATACATTAACAAAGGAAAGAGGGCATAATTTAGTTGCATTAGGAGCTTCAGTTTCTGAGAGGGACAAGACAGAGACCTTGGTTTGGCCCATCGAGCAAACCCATCACAATATGGCACAGCAGGACATTCTGCTGGGAAAACTCCTGTCAGGCACTGCCAGCACTAAAACAGCTGCAATTTGGGGAAAACCTCCCACAGACAGAACCATTCAGGTTCTTTTGAGACAAGGGAACTCACTGGGACTCCAGGGATCCTCCTGACACATTTTTTTTGTCTTATGCAAACCTTGCTTCCCCGCAGGTGTTCCGTGGGAACGTGGACAACAACACCCCCTATGCCAACTCCTTCACGCCCCCCATCAAGGCCCAGTACATCCGGCTGTACCCCCAGGTGTGCAGGAGGCACTGCACCCTCAGGATGGAGCTGCTTGGCTGCGAGCTCACAGGTGGGATCTACACAGCCCCCAGCCCTCCACCTCACCCAGCCGCTCCCGACCGTGCGCGCTTTGTCCCCTCTCTGAGATGCACTTGGCCAGCCTGAGTTTGTTCAGTTGCTTTCGTTGTCTTTATCTAACTTTAAAAAATCACAGAGTCACCAGGTTGGAAGGGACCTGCAAGATCACTGAGTCCAACCCAGCCCCAACACCTCAGCTGAACCCTGGCACCCAGTGCCACAGCCAGGCTTTGTTAACACACTCAGGGATGGGGATTCCACCACCTCCCCGGGAAGCCATTCCAGAACTTTATCACCCTTGCTGGAAAAACCTTTTCCCTGCTGTCCACCCTGTATTTCCCATGATGGAGCTTGAGACTGTATCCTCTGGTTGTGTCAGTGCTGTCTGGAGAAAGAGCCCAGCCCCAGCTGAGCACAGGCACCTTTCAGGAGCTGTGAGAGTGATGGGGGCACCCCTGGGTCTCCTTTTCTGCAGGCTGAGCACCCCCAGCTCCCTCGGTGGTTCCTCACAGGGTTTGTGTTCCCAGCCCCTCTCCAGCCTCGTTGACCCCTCTGGACGGGCTTCAGTGTCTCAATGTCCTTCCTAAATTTGGGGGCCCAAAACTGGACACAGCAGTAGAGGTGTGGCCTCAGCAGTTCAACACTTGGATCAGCTGAGTAATGATGGCCACCTGCAGTGGGACAGGAATGTGTCCCAGTTAGGCTGTGTGTTATTTACTCATTAACACTTCATAACTTTTCCCTTTGTGGGTTAATCTCCCGTTGGTCACAAGAAGGACAGAACCAATGAGGCTGCAGAAGAGCTCTGAGATCATCAGGTCCAGCCTGGGAGAGATCCCCACCTTGTCACGCAGCCCAGAGCACTGAGTGCCACATCCAGTCCTTGGACACCTCCAGGGATGGTCATTTAGCAGCTTTTACATGTATTGATGGCTATGTGGACTTGTAATGTACCACCCTGAGCAGACTACAAGGCAGGGAGCCTCACCCAAAGCCTGAAAATTGTTCCTGAGCCCCAGAGCTGTTGGGGACCCTTGGCAGCAACAACTGTCACACCTGATGTGGGTAATTCCTCCTGACACCACCCCTGTGCTGTGTGACATCCTCAGAGGGATAAGCCTTCTTCCCTTGCTGTCAAGGACCAGTCCAATAAGATACAACTTGCTTGGGCTGCTTTAATCAAGATTTCAGTTTGGATTTGTTTTCTGGGCTCAGCAGAAGCAGGGATAGCATCTTGTAGCAGAAAGTAAATGAAAAAGTGGACCCAATATTAACCTTCCCTCAGATTCTTATTAAAGCTCTGAAATGTAAAGCCTGACCTCTAGCCACCTTCTGCAAGAACTGTGTTCCCTTACAAATTCAAAAAAGCATGTAAATGTTTTATCCTTTTCCAAGAAATAAACCATTTTACTGGTGGGAGCACTCCACTGATTCATTTAGGAGTGATTTTTATGTGGCTGCCTCTTTACTAACAATAGTCATCCAGTTCATGAGTGATACATCAAAACAGCTGGAGTTAAACAATTCTCAGTCAAAACCAGATTCAGAAATGAAAAGTTAATGCATTAATCTTGGTGTAGCCCTTTTCCAATATAGATAGGTTTAAGAGTAAATAGAAAATCCTGTCTAGCTCCTTTGTTCTATTAGATTTTTTTTTTTTTTTTTTTTTTTTTTTTTAATGTCTTCCACTTCTGGAACCACAATTTAGAGTAAGTCCTTGCCAGAATGACTAGGAATTGTTTTGCTCAAAGAACTGTAAAATCTAGTGAAGTGAATTAATTTCAGTGGCCTCCTAACAGTGTCAAGGTCATCATCTCTTAAAACTGTGGACAGCTGAGGCTCAGCAGAGCAATTTCAACCTTACTGAAGGAAAGGTGTAATTACACAGACTAATTCACTCTTAATTCCAGGTGGTCTGCCTTGGGTGGAAAGGCACTTTGAGGGGTCTGCCTTCTCTCACATGCCCTGCTGAGAGAGAAGAAAGTGAGTGATAAACAGAGAGAGGCTTGCAGCATTGGATCATCATAAAAGCTAACTCCTTAGGACAAACTTCAGCAAAATGTTCAATGCAATCTGCTTTATTCTCATAAATAGCTTTACTTACCAGGACCCACAGTCAGATCTCATTGAAAACCAGGATCAATGCTAGTGGAACCAACCAGCAATAAATTAGGCATTAATTTTCATGGCCCTGTGTTCCTGCCTTGCTTGTGTTTTGCACATCTCTGTGTCCTGCCCTCCCTTCCCTTCACAGAGTATTGATGTGAGGGGAGAAGCAGATCACAGCCACTGCTTATTAGAATGCCTCTATTCATTAAGTTGTTATTAATAGCAGCATCAAGCTGTTGTTTTTACCAGCAGATCAGTGCTCACACAACAGTGTCATTCACTCATGGAACTCACTCTTGCACTCCAGCATCTGCCTTCCTGCAGGCAGCCCCTGCAGTGTGCTGATCACAGATGTGTTTGTTGGCTCCTGTGTGCACCATTTCAGCCAGCTCTTAGTGTTTGGGCTTTCTCAGTTCCTGCAGAGGGATGTTGGCCCCCAGAGCCTACACATCCCCATGGGACTCACTCAAAGACAGCTCCTGTGTGTAATTTTCATCTCCTTCAGGCATGCTGTTCCCTGGTAGCTATTTCTTTATCCTAATGATGCCTTGTGCAGGCTGCCCTAGAGCAGAGGCTGGGCAGAGTCCCAGAATAGAGCAGGGATTGATTCCAAGGATCTCCTCCATGGATGCACCTTGGGCAGCACCAGAGCCCAGCCAGGGCTGCCCCCAAGATGAACCAAAAAGGCCCCAAAATGCACGGCCGGGCACGGGGTCTCTCCCTGGGATCAGCTCTGCTCCATTTGCACCTTGCAGTTCATTGTCCCAGCCCAGCTTTAGCCCAGGCACTCCCACCCTGCTTGTTTTTCTCTCTCCAGCCCACGGGGTTTGTGCTCCTGGGCTGAGATTTGGGTCATTTGTCCTTGGTGCCCAGCTGGAGCAGGAATTGTTTTGTCTCCCTGCTCTGTGCAGAGAGCTCAGCATCCCATAATGTGAAGCTCAGGACTACGCACCACAGCAGCACAGAATCTGAAAAATATAAAAGCTAAAACCTGAGGCATCACTAACTGTCCCTGTAGGCACTATTCACACAAAACTGACACACAGGGGGACTTTATCACACCTGCAGTTTTTAAACTGCAGGTTTAAAAAGATAGATTCCCCTTTCCTCATTTGTCCTCAGAACTCTGTAATCTGGAAAGGAATTCTATATTTGTTATTTATAGGCCAGGTTGGATGGGGCTTTAAAGCATTAAGGTTTAATGAAAAGTGTCCCTGCCCATGGCAAAGGGGTTGGAATCAGATTTGCAGCTAGATGATCTTAAGGTCCCTATCATCCCAAACCATTCTATGATTCAAAAATATGAAGAAAATTTTTAAATATCTCAATTTTTAGAAACAAGAAATCTCACAGTATAAATCAAAACAAAATTACCTTTGCCCTCAAATAATTGGCATACGTTGCTTTTGCCAACACTACACAAATCTTTGTCCAAGACAAGATTTATGCAGACTGTTGCATGCAGATCCATTTGTGGGTTTGCCTTTGCTACACTGGATACTGAATATTTCCTTTGAGGGTGTGAGCTTTTTCAAAAGAAGAGGTAGATGTGGGGCATAGCATGGATGCAGACTGAAGAGTAAAAGATTCTGCCCTCTGAAAAGTCAAGAGAGAAAAACCTTTGTGCTTATTCCTCCAATTTTCAGGTGCTAATCCCCACTCTTTCTCATTATTTCCATTCTCCTGTTCCATCCTGGACCAAATAGGAACTGCAAACTTATACCTGGTTAGAGTTAAATATACAAAGGTATCAGGTATAATGTACCACAGATGGAGGTATCCAAAGCATCTCAAACATTCTAGCCTAAGATACTCCACTGGGTGTAGCCATGTGTCTGCATCAGCTATCTCTGATTTTAACAGATTTCAAAATAGAAAAATGGGAATGGAATCCTTTCACAGGGACATTGAAAAGCAAATTTAAATGTACAGTGCAGTGAAGAGGGTATGTTTCAGAGAGACATCAGCATTGTTATAAACACACACCAGTGAGGGATGACACAAATCCCTGTGCTGGTTTGATGACCCTGTCCTTTGTGCTGTAGGTTATGTCTCTGCCATCCAAACAGCCAGGATCTCCTGTGGCAGGGGCTGGGAAGCTGCTGCTCCCTGTGACACAGCACCAAGACATCCTGACACCTGTGTGCATCACATTTGCCTCTTCAGATTCTCACTGTTCTTCTCACTTTCTCCCGTTGCCTTTAACAACTGCCTTCCCACCCCCTTTGGGGCCACGGAGAAGGCAGGCGAGTGTAAAATCCCATTAATTCATGCACGCATGCACAGGCACACAGGCAGGCACAGCTGTTGCTTCATAAATCAATAATAATACTCAGAAAATATAGAACTGGTTTTGATGGATTGGGCCAGCACTGAGTCACAGCTTTGACAACCCATGGTTTTGTGACAGGAGCCTCCTTAGCATTCCTCGGATGAAACATTCTTGCTGACAGTCCTTGTGATCCTGGAGTGATACTTCAGAATTTAATAATAAGCAAAGTCCCTCTCCAAAGCAGCAGATTAGTCTCTCTTATTTCTATCATCAATTGCTTCCTCCCACTCCCAGGAAAATTGTTTTGTTGTGTTTTTGAATGAGTCCATTCCACAGACAAGGCTGTGCCATTTCCATTTGTGCACTGAGAATCAGTTATGTAAGACTGGGGTTTTTTTTTTCAAAAGTTAACTCTGTTTTCTCTTGGCTTTCCATTTGCTTGTTTGGGTTTTGTTTGTTTTGTTTTTTGGTTTTTTTTTAATTTAACATGAAGCATGTCAATATTCAAATTTTAAATACAGGAGATGCTGCATTAAAGATCATGTTGTTAATAATATAACTGCACATATGCAGGTTTTTGACTGCTGAGAGAGGAAGAAAATGAGAAAACAGCTTATTTTTTTTATGTTGCTACCTCCATCTTTTCCATCTTTCACTTTACCCCAGTTATCAAGGGTCACTCCACCCCTCCAGCCATACATTCACGCTTCCTGTCCTCTTAGCAGCCTTCTCTCTCTCAGCCATTTGCCTTTCTTTCTCTGATTTCTTTGTTTACATCTTGGAACCATGCAGTTCATCTGCCTTCTCTGGTTTCCAGTCCTATTGTTTCAGTGCTGCCTCATGTTGTTTCCTCCCTCTTCTGCATCCAAATGTACCTTCCACATTCCCAGCACACAGCAGCAAGGCAGAGGAACACAGAGCCACTTATCAATTTTTATTTTTATCTCTTTTTTGCGCAGAACAGAGAAGGGAGAAGCCCAAGATCTATCTTTTCTACAGCCAAATAACTCAATGGTGTGGGATGTCCACAAACAAATAAGCCATTAACTATTGATTTCTCCTAAGTGATATCCTCCTACTATCCTCCCTTCACAATTGTTTTCTGTGGGCTCTCCCTCCTTCAGTGGGATTTTGGGCTTTCTGGATTTTTACCTAGATGCCAAATAATTCAAAATTGTAAAAAAGCTCAGTGCTTTTTAACATTTTTCTGCAGCAGTGGTTTTAAGAAAAAAAATAATGTTTCCTCAGTAAGCAAACACATGGTGGATGTGAGGTGGCACAAAAGCATCAGGAAAATCAAATAGAACAGGGGAAACAATATTTTCCTGCAGGAGAGGAAAATAAAAATAAGATAAGCACAGACAAAAGTCATCTTTTCATTTTGTTTCGCTTCATAAATTTATGCCAGGATAAAATATGTTGAATTCTCTATCTTGATTTTGACTCACCCAAGCAATTGTTGAAACAAAGTGCCTTGAATTGACTATTTTTCATTTATTTGTTTTTGAGTATCTTCAACAATAGTCTTGATTACATCTTTTTCTTCAAGTATTGCAGGTTTTCTCTGCCATAACAAAAAACCTAAACCCCTGACAGAGATAAGCACGTAGTGCCACTGATCTTGCCCTGCTGTTCCAGGTTGCTCTGAGCCCCTGGGGATGAAATCAGGACACATCCAGGATTTCCAGATCACTGCCTCCAGCGTTTTCCGTACCCTCAACATGGACATGTTCGCCTGGGAGCCCAGGAAAGCCCGCCTGGACAAGCAAGGCAAAGTTAATGCCTGGACCTCCGGCCACAATGACCAGTCTCAGTGGCTGCAGGTAAATTTTCACGTGGATTTTCCCAGTTGTTTGTCTTCTTTGTGTTTCAGGCATGGGGATGGTTCTCTGGATCAGTTTTATATTCAAATTCTCCTGTTTCTGGCTGTAACCCTCCCAACTCTGCCACAAGCTCTGAAAGCCCAACCTATCTTCATGGTTTTGTGGTCACAGCTGCAGGAAAATCTAGCCCCAGTTTTCCTTTGTTAATGAGCAAAAATGGTGGTTGCAGATCTGATTTACTGAATTCCCCTCGTTTTTTGAGAGAGATGAGTTTATTTTCCTCTCTTCTACCCTTCCCAGGCTCCCTGGAAAAGCATATTTACTTTTAGCTCTGTGCACCTTAGCGAATCCCGCGCGTAGAAATTATCTTTGTCTAATTGAGGCTGCCCAAAATTACCTTCTGACAGGACTCTGGAGCCAGCCAGACTGATTCAGCCCCTGAATCCATCATAAACCTGTGCACAGGAGTTGTTTTCAGCTCGGGAGTGATTCATATAACTCACTAATGTGAGAGATTTCAATAAATCACCAGTGTGGAAGCTTGTTTGACCAGCCACTGACACATTTACATTTTTTGAACTGTTGAAAATAGCAGTGTTTTCAGTCAGCTGCCACTTTGCAGTGCAGCTCTCAGTAGGAAGCCTCAATAGCACCAGACATGGCTACTAACCCCCTGCAATCTCTCCACTTATAAATTATGACATATTAGCCTTTTTTGCCTACAGCTGCTAAGCAAGTTAGGAATATGATTACTGGTTTTTTTCTCCAAAGTTTACACACTTTCCATAAAAGGAAGGAGAAATTGCCCTATCTATTTAACTTTGGAATAGCTGGAGATCCTGAAATCTGCTGAAATTCTTTTAAAGCAGCATGTTGGAAGAGCAGTTAGTAACTTCTGGAGAGGATGAACGTTTTATTGCTGTGTTTTATGGTGGAGAAGCAGATGAAAATGTTTTTCCACAGGAAAACAGGTGGTTTCATCATATTTTCGCCCCATCAGTCAAACCAAGGGTGTGCAAAGGCTCTACAGAAATTTCCTGTTGTCTGTTCTTGCTCCTGTGGATGACAGTGTATTTTCAATTAACCACAGATGGCAAGGGACTGCATAGTGAATCCCTATAGTTTCAAATTTTTCAGCTGTTGTAGTCTTTCTACATTTGAATTGACCTGAACCTGCAATTTTAATTTTATCACTTGCACTGTCTCTTCAAGTCTTTGAATTATAAGGAATAATTTTTGTTGTCTGGTCAAAAAGAAAGTTGTGAAGAAATACTCATCTTTTAGTTAGTTTTTCAGGTATTGAGTTCAACCATTCCACAGGAATATTAACAATCTACTTTTTCCCAAAAATCATTATACATAATGATATTTCCTCAAAAAAGGATCCTAACATTTCATGTTTGAAGAAAAAAAAAAAAGAAAAAGAAAAAAACCCCACCAAAACTAAACCCCAAAAGGCATTAAATCCACTTGTTTTTTCAGTGCTTAAGGTGGTCATTACCTTCTGCTACAGGCTGCTTATTCTGAATTCAGGGCATGACTAGAGACAGTCTCATATGCTTCCAGTGTAGGTAATGATTCTGTAACAGAGACATGTCTATCATTTGAATTCATCTTTTCATTCTTGTTCTCCCTGCTGGTAGCTCTCTGTGGGGTTTTTTTGGTGGTTTTTCTTTTCCTTAAAACGCAGAGCATTATATTGAAGCCTTACAACACGTTGACTGAAAGGTTTATCATCCTGCTGCTGCTTCCACGGAGTTCAGTCAAAACACATTTGTAAGGGAAAGAGTGTGAAAGCAAATGTGTCTGCATGCCCTACTCCCTCAGCCATTCCACAAAGAATTAAGCCCAGAATGATGATTCCATGGTACCCTGAAATGGGCTTAAAGCCAGACATTTAGCCCAGACTTCTGGATTTTGCTGAAGTAGCTGGCTTACCATGGCTTGCCATGTCAGCTTTCCATGCCTTTTGAATGTTCACAGGCCTTTCTTGCTTTAAGTTTTCTGATTTTCACAAATAAGCCTGAAAAAATGGGGACAAAGCCTGCTGATGACTTGTAGGATTATTGTTGGTGTGTGTGGATGGCTCGAACAGATCTGATCTGACTAAATGTCATTGTTGGGGTATCCTTGCCTAAACACCATGGCTACCAGCAGTTTAAAAGCTGGTGTGCTGACATCCATCTCAGAGCACCTGCTGTGATAATGTTTGCTGAGAGATGATGTTTGAATCATGCATCAAATGCTACTTGCACTTTTGGATGAACTCTAGAGATAAATTCTCCTCTCTCAGGAGCTGGGATTGTTTTACTCAGTTTTCCCTCAAAAAAGATAACTCTGAATCTCCTACGTATTCTAAAATGCAGCCATTAACAATTGAGCTCTTTGGTTTTAAGTGTTTTGGATTGCTGCATTCATAATTTAGGAATATGAAGTATTTTGTGTCTCCAGGCACAGAATGAGTATATTTGGGGACAAAATACTTACCTTAATCATGCTGAAGTTATTGAAAATCTGCTATGACAGACTCTACAAGCTACAGATTGCACACATAACATCTATTTACACAAAACACCACCATTAGCAATGAAAAAAATGTATTTCCTTGACATGAAGGGAAAGTTAGGTGGATGACATGACTAAAATTGTACTTTTCTAGCTGTGTCATAAACTTGGGGCTGAATTCCCCCCATGCTTCCTCAAAGATATGCCTGTCATTCCCTTGAAGAGGATGCTGCAAGTTTTTTGAGTGCTCAGACTCCTTCTGGACACAATCCAGGATTGCTCTTCCATTTGGTCACCCCACTTACCGTTTCTTCACTTATTTGGCATGAAAAGATATGATGGAGAACTCCCTGTCTTATACCCAAAATGAGGCACTGAGGCTGTAAAGATTATTTTTAAAAGTGCAGCTGATGTTTCAAATACTTGGAAAATGTTCTTGTAAATAGATTTTTGCCACTCCATATCTCATTTTCCTAGCTGAGGGCATAACTCAAAATAATTAACATTTTTCTCAAAATCCATGCCCACTCTACTACTAATTTTCTGCTGTTATAAATTGTGAAATCAGAGCAGCAGTTTAAACTCCCTTTTCTTTATTTACTGTTAGTTAAATTCTGTCATGTCACTTCTTTGGTGCCTCCAAACACCTGGAGCTTCCTCCTCCCACTCAACCATCCCCTCTGCAGGAATTGTTTTGTGTCTTGTGCTAGTCCTGACTTTGCAGCCATATGAGGGTATTGTCAGTATTTTATCTTAAAACTGATGACGTGTTGGGTTTTTTTGAAGGCAACAGCAATGTCAAATTACAATATTTCTCCTACTGATTGTGGAACCAGCTAAGCACTATTAGAGAAAAAGCAGTTGGTGATAAACTGTTGGAATATTGGCAGAGCAACTGTAATACCTACATGCTCTAAAAATGTGGTCATTGCCAGTGGTATAATAGATTTGGGTTGGGTATTTTCCTGCCAAGCTAATCTCCAGTATTAGACAATATTACTGGGATTCGTTATCAGCGCCATTAGATTGTCTCAGAGCTGCAATCAAATTATTCTTTCAGTTTAAAGCATAGCCATCTTTTTCACATCAAAATGCCTCTTGTTTGAAAACAAAGGCAAAATTGCATTCCAAATAATTATCATCTTTTTGTTTTACATATACAAAATGCATCTCTATAATCCATCATGGTATTCATCACTTATATTCATTTCTATTTATATTCATTTTCTAGCATTTATTTCCAGTGTTTAGGCTTCCAAGTGATCAAATCAAAAACTTTTTTTTAAAAGCTAAGCCATACTCAGCTTCTATTCTTTTTTATAGACTAGTTTCCAGAAGTGGAAATGTGTTTTTACTCTGCCAGCCACAAAGAAAGATGGACAATTAAATTATAAGAGAAATTTTTGAACCAAGAAAGTTATATGAGGTGACTCCTTTTTTTTAATATGGGAAGAGAACATTATTTTCCATCCAGTATTGGTTATCTCAATTTGTTACAATGCTGGCATTCATCTGAAAAATAAGGAATGTTTTTTACTCTCTTTGGTATTTTCTTCTTGTCTTGTCTGTTATTCCACCTGACTCTTTTCCCCCTTTTTTTGATGTAACAATCTGTTCATTTGCAATGAATTCTGAAAAATCTTTCTAGATAAAAAAATCACTATACTATAGCAAGTCAACAATTCATCTGGAGATCTGTTCAACAACTCACAAGGAGAAAACACTGTGGATTTTTAAATATTCTTTTGAAAATTAGTGTCGTTAGCAAAACATATATTAATACCAGTACTGGTTAAAGTAGACAAATAAGAGATGTATAGGTGGCCTATAGTTTAATTGTTTTAACGCCCACACTGAGTGAAAAACAAAACAAAACAAAACCAAAAGAAAAAAAAAAAAACCAAAACCCCAGAAAATGCTTAACATCTTAATTAAATAAGGGCTTGGAAGACGCAAAATTGGAATGGGATGAAATGTTCATTTAAGACCAATCTGGTAATTAACATAATGAGGAAATTGCATGACTTCTGGAAGAGTTGGATTGCCAAGCCATGCATTGTGAGTGGGCTTGGAAAGACAGGGTGTTCTGTGGGAGCTGTGAACTGAAATATATCACATTATAAACAGAAGACACCTGTATTTCTCTGCAGCTTTATTAAAAACCACTAGGCTATGAAAGGAATCAATGCTCTGTACAGAAACAGCAACAAAATTGGTCTCTGGTTCTCCAGATGCAAAGCTGCTGCTGGCTTTTTATTAGAATTTCTCACAATTCTAAAGTTCTTAGATTTCAGATAACAAAATGAAAATTGTGCACAGATCAGCCTTTTTTTTGTGCTTTCTATTGGGATAAAAATAAACATATTTACAGTCAGTATTGACCATTTTATCTTTCCAATGCAAACACATCTCTTTCCTGGCAGCTGTCACTTCTACTTGAAGAACTTCATTTGGACACTGGGTTTTGGCCCCTCCTTGCTCTTGTGCCTACCTTGATGAGTGGCTTCACAGGGTCATACTCTGTTTCACAGAGCCTGGTAGCTCACAGGATGCATCTCAAGGCTGACTGGGAATAAATTATTAACACAGATCTTTCCCAGAGACTTGCTACAAATAAATTTTCCTGCAAAAAAAGCCGCCAGTGGTAGGATAAGGTAATAATGGACAAAGAGCTCTGAGCGATTTAGTCAAAGACAGAAGGAGATGAAGACTGATGCCCACTTCTAATTTTCACACTGCTGAATGTACTGACTTTGCATTGCCTAGGCTGGAATCTTAAACAGGTCACTTTATTCACTTCTTCAATTGCCCATAAACCATAGCTTTAGTTTTGCTACTAGATGGTCACTATTTGCTTTTAGGACAGCGTGCAACTCAAGATAACAAGATGAACAAAAAGCTTTTTTCCTTTCTATTTATTTTCCTTTTTTTAAATCTTTTTATGTTGCCAATCTGTTTTTTAATAGTGATAACAAACACGTACTTTACAGAAATTGTATTAGAAGTTATGCCTTGATTTCCTACTCAGAGTTGTCTTCCAGCAGTATTTGATGGCCATTCCAGGGGTCGCACTCTAACTCAGTTTTTTCCCTAAATCATTTCAAATTAAATGCATTATTCACATTAATAATGCTACTAAATTGTGCATTTCAGCATTGCCCTTCCTAAATTGCTTTTGACTTTGCAAAGCTTTCCTGTGCAATTCATTTTATGGAAATGTTTATAATAGTAATTGAATTTAAGCCTAGAAATTAAATAAGGCAGCATAAAATCTTGGTTTATTTTTAAATGCTTTATTTAGGCTGTATTCTATCATTTAGGTAGCAAAGCCTGAAGCATCTGTAGAATCATTGATTTTACTCTGGCAAAATACAGAGGGAAGGACAGACAGAGTATAGGAGATTTCTGTTGCAAGTTGTCCAGGAAATAGGCATCAGACAGACACACTATGATTATATTCCATGAGAAAAAATTTGTGTGATGTCACCTTCCTAGAATCATAGAATCATCAAGGTTGGAAGAGACTTTAAGATGAACCAGACCAACCATTGATCCAGCACCCCCACCTAAACCATTAAACCATGAACAGGAACAAAGACCCTGTCTGAGCTGTAAATTATCTGTGGATAAGATTTTATAGTAGAAAAATGTTGTGTTTGAGAGTCCTGCTCTGTTCCCTGAATTATATTCCCAACTCTCTCTGTTAAGGCCTTAGTAAAAACTAAGGGGTTAAATCAGTGCTCCAGAGCCTGCCTTTGACACATAACAAATTCATCATCACTAACAAAAATTACTTGGGAACTTTGCCTAAGCAGTGGAATCCTGCTAGAAAGAACTGTCAGCTCCCTGACTGACTCGCAGCTTTTCTGTGAGTATCACTCCCCTGCAGATGAAAGTTAAATGGAGTAATGACCCATTTCCTATTACAATAACAGGTTTTGATCTTGCCTCAGAAAATCTGGGAGTGTAAGCAAAAACTGCCTGGTTGTTGTGAATTTTGATGTACACAGGATCTGAGGCTGAGGCAGTTTTTTGTTGCTGTGTGTTTGCAGTGGGGATGTTGGTGTTAGGTGAATAGCAGCACCTTCTGAAAACACAGAGCATGAAATTTTAATGAAAAGATGTTAGTTTTCCATTGTTTTAAATTCTTGCCTGTTTTACCAAGCTATCATTTCCACTGTCTTGAAATAACGTTCTGTCTCAATTTGTGAAGCAGAGGCATATTTCCCTTGCACTCCCTTAAAAAAATAAAACAGCTAAGCAATTGTTTAGGTAAGAATACGGGAAGAAAGGGTCCAAATGTGTCTCTTATCCATGCCCTCTTTTTCCATGGTGGTGCTTCAAAATAGCATCCACTTTTTCCTAATAAAATTGTTTGTTGTTTTTGTAGCTGCCCCTGAATTGGTTTTTTGACTCAAGCAGAGTTGGTCACAGTTGTTTCATCTGAAAATGATAGAGAGAAGCAAAACGACATTGTCAAGGTCAACTATCTTTAAGAAGCAAAAAAAACCTGATGTAAACACAGATGAGCCAAAAAGCCAGAGCCCGATGAGGATGAAAGAATGGAATGGAACTGCATCTAGCTCTGTTTTCCAAGAACTTGATGCTTTATTAACTGGGATATGATATTTTTATTAGCCCTGCAAATCTTACTTTTTGAATAAGCAAGATACTTAATATTTCCTTCATGTATCTGTCAGCATCTCATGAGTAAAATATACAAAGGTCAAGGACATCTATTCTTTTCTGAATAGGACTCAATTTTGCATTCTTTTTATGTCACTTTGAAAACACAGTGCATGAAGCTTTATTGTGAGATTCTGGTTGACTTCAGAACATTTTTTGTTCAAAATCTGCTATTCATTTTTGTATTCTGTTCCCTGCATAAAGAGCACAGGAACAGATTGATTCCTATCTTGTCAAATGAGGAACAGAGATGGCATCTTTTTAGCTAAGTAAATAATGAAATTGAGACACAAACACAAAGGAGTGGTGGAAAAGGAACTTCAAATTAATCTAAATTTGAAGGCAGCAGAACATTTTGCATCTTTCATCAGAGGAGGGGGAAATGTGCTTAAAACCAGGCTGACATTTACCTAGCAGTAAGCAGAAAATAAAATTGTCATATCTCAGCCTGTTAATGCATCACATAAAGTAGATATGAGCATTTCCCAGTTGGTCTCTGAATCTTAACCTATTCATTGGTTTCATCATGTATTTTTCCCTAACACCCTACTCAGAGTTAAATGTTGATCCAAGCAGAATATTTGGTCTTTTTTTTTTGTTTTGTTTTTGATTTCCATGTTAAGTCAGGTGTGTCTCTGCAGCAATGTGCTGTGCAAGACCCTTTTTGCACTCTACTTAATAACATTCTTCCTGCTCACTCCTCAAGTAAAGCAAGAACAGTTTCCCTGTCAGAAAACATGACAGAAAAGAGAAAATCTCAGCAGAGAAGACTTTAAAAAGGAAATCACTGTAGACACTGAAATACTGCAACTAAACATTTCCCCAATTATCTGGGTCTTGTTCAAGAGCACCTTGAGACTTGTAATATAAAGTATCACAACAGACTTTCATCAGAATTTCCTCACTGTATTTTTTTTTTTGGCTTGTGTTTCTATACATCTACTCACTCAGCAGGCATAAAGATATAAATAGAGACTTTTTATTTTTCAGAACATAGCTGTGTTTTTTTAGTATTATAATTCATTTATGACATTAGGACAGAGCTGAGAGGATACCTGAGTTGACAGTGCTCATACTTACATTTGATATTTTTCTCTAAAATAAGCCAGAAAAAAAGGTTATTTTAAAGCAATACAAGCTTTGAAAGTTAGTCCTTAGGATTACAAGAACTTCCTGCTTAATTATGTAGTATACATAACCAAGCCTTAATTGCTTTTGTTGCTGGAGTGATCTCCTTAGAAGCTTCATGTTTAATTAACTACAAGATATATTAATCCTATTTCAAGCCATCCTTTCTTTGTTGTATAATTAAGCAGAAAAGTATTTTCACAATTAGGAATTAATTCTATATATAGCTAGTGAAAATAAAGCACCTCTGTAAAGAAGACACAGGTCTGTTTTTTCCAATGACAGAAGTAAAAATATGTAGACACACCTTAATGGGTTATCTTTTTTATGAGGTAATAAGAGTTACAACACAACAATAAAATTTTCAGCTAAGAATTATTAAGAAGAAAACTATCAGAATATCACATGAAGACCTCACTGCAGATGGCTAATGACCTCCCTTTGGCAGCATCAGAAATTCAAAGGCTTGATATGTTATTTATAAACATTGGAACAGACCCTCCTTGCACATTTCTTTATCTGAATTTACTTTTCTTGACTTTGAGGTGTTTTCCCTTTGTCTTATTTATACTTTGGCTGTGCTATCTTAAATACTGCTACCATAGCACAGGATAAAAATAATCATTGTCAGTACAGTTTTGTACTTTGCTAAAGAATCCTGAGCATCCTCAAGTTTTAGAAGCCTCAATAGCACGTTGGAGCAGAAGTTAAGATTTGTCCATTTTTTTGAGAGAGGGAGAGGTAGCAGAGAGCTTTGGCTGATGCAATTTAACAGAACGAAAGAAAAAAGGGACATTTTTAGGGGGTGTTTATCTGACTCACTAGCTGCTTTACAGGATGATGCTGAGACTCCAAACCTCACTGATCAGCTGAGTTTGTGTGGGTGCCTCCATGAGGGCCCAAGGAGAAGCCTGGATCCACCATGGGCTGGGCTGAGCAGAGGGATCAGCTCTGGAGGAGCCCTGGGGGTGCTGTGGGGCACAGCTGGGACCCCAAACCCTGTGCTGGGCTGGGATCCCAAACCCTGTGCTGGGCTGGGACCCCAAACCCTGTGCTGGGCCCAGAGCCCCAAACCCTGAGCTGGGCCCAGAGCCCCGTGCCGGGCCTGGAGCCCCGTGCTGGGCTGAGCCCAGCGTGGGCAGCAGGGCAGGGGGGATTCTGCCCCTCTGCCCCTCAGCCAGAGCCCACCTGCAGAGCTGCCCCAGCCCTGGGCCAGCCCAGGAAGGAGCTGGAGCTGCTGCAGCCAGGCCAGAGGAGGCTCCAGCATGGGCAGAGGGATGGATGGAGCAGCTCTGCTGGCAGCAAAGGCTGGCACAGCTGCCACTGCTCACCCGGGCAGGAGAAGCTTTGGCTGAGCTCAGGGTGGCCTCGCAGGGCCTGAAGGGGCTGCAGCAAAGATGGACAGAGACAATGGCCAAGGGCTGCAGGGACAGCCCCCAGGGAATGGCTCCCAGGGCCAGAGGGCAGGGCTGGCTGGGATCTTGGCACTGAGGAATTGTTCCCTGGCACGGTGGGCAGGCCCTGGATCCCTGGCAGTGCCCAAGGCCAGGCTGGACACTGGGACAGTGGGAGGTGTCCCTGCCATGGCAGGGGTGGAATGAGCTGAACTTTATGGCCCCTTCCAACCCAAACCATTCCATGCTTCAACAAAGACAGCCTCGTTGTTTTCAGCACCTCTCACTGAGGTTCATCATCCTCCCCAAGAGGCCCTGTGGAAACACCACCATTGTCTCCTGTGTGAGTTGCATCTTGACACTTGCACAGTGACGGGGGTGAGCCTCAGCCCCAGGTGAGGAGTGTGGTATTTGCTGGGTCCCCGGGATGAAGGAGGAATTGAGAATCTGACTCCACGTTCTTAGAAGGCTAATTTATTATATTATGATGTTATATGAAAGAACACTGTGCTAAAGAATACTAAAGAGTAGAGAAAGGATACAGACAGAAGGCTACAAAGAATGATCATGAAAACTCGTGACTGCTTCCAGAGTCCCAACACAGCTGTATGGGGATTGGTCATTAAGTACAAACAATTCACATGAAACCAATCAAACAACCACCTGCTGGATAAACAATCTCCAGACCACATTCCAAAGCAGCAAAACAGGGAGAAACAATCAGATAATTATTGTTTTCATTCTTCTCTGAGGCTTCTCAGCTTCCCAGGAGAGGAAATGCTGGCGAAGGGATTTTTCAGAAATTGTGACAGTGACACAGGAACTCTGCACCTCAGCAAAAGCTCAGAGCACATATCAGGGGAACCTGATCCAGCCCCAAAGGAGCTTGTGGGAGCCAGATTGGTGTGGTAACAGAAACACAAAAATAACACATTCATCCTGCTCCTTAGACAAGCCTGGCTGTGCCTTCCGTGCAGGCCTCCCTTCACTGGGATGACCACTTGACTCAAAAAACCCTCAGAGCTGCCTTAAAACACCTTCTTCTTTACTTACTAGTGCTGAACCATTTTATTTTTCACAGCATCTGCCACCAAACCTTTTATTCTCTTCACTTCCCCCCAAATACATACACACACATATAAATTGCAGGACCACTGTAGGATTTGCTCTGCTTTCCACAACACATCAGGAGGGTTGTTTTTTATTTGAGAGGAGCTTAGAAGTCTTGTTTTCTGAGGTTCACAGCAATAATTCATAGTCCTAGAAAGTCTTTTGATATTAAAAATTAAATCTCTGTTTTATGAGAATTTAGAAGCTATTTGGGGGTTATTATTAGAGAGTCTTAACATTATTCCCATTATTTTCTTTATTCCCCATTGTACTGTATGTAATTTTGGGTTGCTAAGGGAATATGACCCTGTAAATAGGAGCAACACGATTTTTTTTTTTTTTTTACTAATTTTAACGTAATTTTCCATTCAAAATATACATCGTAGACAAAATACAAATGAATGAAGGAAGGGTCTTTTGAGAATTTTGTATGTCTGAGTTAATTTCTATCTCTGCAGATGCACCTTTTTTTTTCCATTATAGTTTTTTCAATTTTCTGATTGCATTGCACTCCACTGGAAAAATGTCATAAAAAGTTATCTGGTTTTAGTTCTAATGAAACAATAAAGACACCTTCTATTAGAGCAAGAGAGGATGGGTCATGAAAGACCATGGCGCTGTAATTTTCTGACCCTCTGAAAAGTTCCATTTCAAGTGGAATAATGGCATTCTGGGGTAAATGGAGCAATTGTAAATAAGTGCTGTCATGTTCAGTAGCATGTGTTTCTGTGATTTAAAAAAAAAAAAAAAATCTGTCAGCTATTATGGTATCTCACTCAGAAGGTGGAAATTGTGGCTAATCAATTTGCATTGCAGTCCTCCCACACTGCACGAGTCTTCCTGTTTCATTTTGGCTGAAATGAGAACTGAACCCTGGGAATTAGGTTTTATTTCTTGCATATAAAAGATATAAGCAACTTAAACTTTAATGCAGAAGAAAATAAATGAAAACATTAAAATTAATTATTCAAATTTAATCTGCTGCTCAGTTTTCCAGAGACCTGTAAATTGCATTTTAGGGTGGCACTTTATGCCATTTAGGCAATGTGGTCTTTAAAGCTGAAATAGGGACTCTGCGAGGAGCTTTCTGGACAATTTGATCATCTGTCACTTTGTGTTGTGTCGTTGCATTATTTCACAGACTAAAGAGAAAAGCATAAAAAGAAACTCAATGCCATGGCTCTAAAAAGGCATTGCTGTTAAAACACAGACCTCCTCACTGAACTGCACTGGATTTTAATTGTCGTGTAGCAGGGATTAAAATGAAAAGGCAGGCAGTTCTGTTTGTTACATCAATTACTGCATCACACCAACTTTAGGACCACATTGCTGTAGGAGCTATTTAGGAGGATTTTTACAGCTCAAAAAGTGCCATTAATTGACCCATTCTACAAAATGTTGGGTGTGGGGGGGTTTTCTTTCTTTTTTTTTTTTTTTTTTTTGTTTTCTTATTGGATTTTTTTGGGGGGGGTGGGCTTTTTTGGGTTTGTTTTGTTTTGTTTTGTTTTTTGTTTTTTGGTTTCTTTTTACAGAAGAGTCCATATCCAGGACAAACAATGCCCACTTGAACCAGAGGTAAAAGGAGCTAACTAGTGTATATTCAGATATGTTGTTGTTTTTCCCAATTTAAGTCAAATATTCTAAGTTCTCTGTAGGTACCATAAAAAAAAAAAAATTAAAGAGCAACACAGAAAAAGTGGGTTTGGTATGCAGTAGGAAGAATTTGTCACAATATAAGAATTAAATGGTGTCACAGGAGAGTAGCAGGTGGCAGGTTTATACAAATTTAAGAAATATATTCACACTATAGACTCTAGGAATTTACAAATTCTATGCTTTCTGCACCTCCTTTTCTTCTTTATACTTCCATTAGGGAATAATAAGAAACTGCCTGTTGTGGATAAAGGATGTGCAACAGGAAGCAGAGGGTTTCATAGTCAAATTTTAGAGGCTGGTTTTACACAGAGCAGGAGAGACCAGAGAAACTCCGACAAGTGATTTTGTGGCTGTGAGAAGAAGGTTTGTGTCCAAGGGGAGGCAGGACTATATATATATATATATAAAATATACATATATGTATGTATGTATATATGTATGTATGTATGAATGAATATATTTTGCCTTTTGGATGTGGGGTTTGTTTTTGGGGATTTTTCTGGGTTTTGGGTGTTTTTTGGTTTTGTTCTTGTTTTTGTTTTAGATTTCTGTGCACATGTCTAGCCTGGCAATCAAAATAGTTTTCTCCACTGAGCTTGCATAACTCCATTTACTCAGGGATAAAGTCAAAAAGACTGATTTATGGATGGTACTCTAGGTTTATAGAGCTTTCAGGCTAATTTCTATAGGATCATGTCCTGAAACTGTTGCTCTGGTTTACCATGGGATGTTTCCTCTAAAAAGATAATTTTGACATGATCCTTTGCTGTGCACAAGTGTGTCTGTATTTTTCCTAAACCCCTTTTGCAAATATAAGCAAGTCACTGGCATTCCACCTCTTTAGTCTCACTCAAAAGGAGGCAAAAAAAAAAAAATCACCACTCTCTGGCAGACAAAAAATATACACATTGTTGTCTCCATTGAATCTGCTGAGCTGACATGGTTACTTTTTGTTAGGGGCCTACCTTTAACAAAAATAGAGTCTAACCAAATTTGTCATGCAGCGTTTTTAGTTGAAGTATTTTTAATATAAATATCCAACAGGTTTATTTATTTTTTCACAATATTATTGGGCCAATAATCTGAAATATGTCCGTCCACATCAATTTCAATTCTACAAACGTCATCATGCCAGCATCCCCTGAAGTTAACATACTCCTTTTCCAGACAGCCCTCAGCAAAATGAGAAAATCCTGGGGGCTGGCAGTGAGGGCAGCCTGATTGTGTGGACAGATAACATGGAGCACTTGGGATTTACTTTTAGCAGATCTGCTGGTTTCATCCATATCACGGAGCTGAAAAGTTCCCTCAGGCACTGGCAGGTGGACAAGGAGGGTGATGAGTACCTGGTGTCTGCCAAGGAGCTTCCTTATGTCTTATAAATCCTCTGTGTGCATCTATTCCTCTTTTGATTCCTGCATTTTTCATCTCAAGCACTCTGCAGTATTTCCCATTTTATGGCTGACATACCTTCACCATGGAATGAATCACCTACATGGCAATTAAGCAGGTAGCCAGGAGAACGACAAATTTTATGGTATTACCTAATAATAATTGCTTCATTATCAGTATTTCTAACCCCTTAAATTACTATTATGTGTGTTGGTGTCAAGTGATCCTCACAATATTCTTTCTTCTATGCAGTAAAATTGCACAGAGGAGCTTACACTCCATGAAAGAATTGAAAATTACTGTGTAGATAGACAGAAAATAGTTTTTCACTGAAGAATTTTGGAGAGTTACTAATAATCAATAAGATTTTAAAAGTACTGACAGTTGCTTTGATTTATACAAATGGCAATACTTTTAAGCCTGGTTTAAATAATTGAAGAATTATTTAAACCAGGTTTAAATACTTAATTACCTAAACCAGCCTGGTTTAATTAATTGGAGAACAGACAAGATGCTGGTAGCAAAATATGTACAAAAAGCTTAATTTCCTGTAACATCCAAACATGGTTTTGGCACATTGATGAGTGAGTAACCAAGGCATAGACCATAACTGGCTCTGTCCACTACAGATGTTAGCAGGGTGAAAAAATAGAGATTTAAAATGTGAGTGCAACTAGAGCCTCAATTTTTGCTGTGAGACCTCTCAGGAGTCTCTTGCTGGTAACAGGGGGTGAAAGATTTTGCACCCTGGTCGAGGTGAAATCGCTTTGTGTTAGCTCTCAGCAAGTAACAAAAATGAGTGATTTAGGCTAAAAAGTGGTGAGGGAACCCTGGATGCTTGGCACTGCATCATAGCAATAAAAACTGCTGCAGTTGCCGTGAGGGAACATTACAGGGAGCATAAGAGGCACCACGAAACTGGCATGGAAATGAGAACTTGTCCACCCAAAAAAGAGCAAGCAGGTGTTTCTCCCTTGTCTCTTCTTGTTATCATGGGAAAGAGGAGGAATGTTACCTGCAAGATATGCTTTCCTCAGTCTGGTTTTTATTTTTACCCCCGTGGTGGTTTAATTTGTACAGTGGATATCGCATGGGTGGTGCAATTTAATGCTTGAAGGAATGTTTAGATACCCTACTTTAGAACTCAATGTTTTTGTCATATTTAATTTTTTTGCCAATTATTGTACAGGTTTCCAAATTAGCGCATATATAAAAAAATATACATTTTTACTGTTTTCACAGAATCCCAGACTGGTTTGGGTTGGAAGGGACCTTAGAGTCCATCCCATTCCATCCCCTGCCATGGCAGGGACACCTCCCACTATCCCAGGGTGCTCAGCCCCAATTTCCATCACTGCCAGGGATCCAGGGGCAGCCACAGCTTCTCTGGGCAAAACAAATAATCTCAATTATAAATTACATATATACATAGACAAATAACTTCAAATATTTAAAAAAAAAGGCAAAATCCTTGTAAAAATATTTACCCTTTCATAGTGAGACCATCAGTGCATTTGCATTTTATTTTTCTGAGTTTTTATGCACACTTAAGATGAAGTATGCTGCAAGACCTAATGAGCTGTTCTTGATTAGCTGCATCACAAGGGGTGAAGTGGTGACTTGTTTTTGCAGGATCCATCTGAAGCCTCACATGATGTTCAAACCCATTGATCTGAAGCAGCACGTTAGATTGGATGTTCTATTGCAGTCATGCACTGGTCACCCTGCCAGAATAAAAATTAAATCAGAATTACCCAGGGGTGGTAATGTTGTCACTAATGGTGTCTGTATTTCTTTTCAAATTCATGGGGAGATTTTACTCAATAGCTGTAATCCACACCTTTGCACTGCTGTCTACCGTGCCAAAATTGTGGGATTTAGTGAGCTGATAAGGGTATCCTGAGGTGCATATTGATTTTATAATAGAAGTGTGTCACTTCCAAGACAAAAAAGGGCAGAATCTTTTAAACATTTTTCCAATTAGGAGTATCACTGATACCAGACTCATGTTAACTTAAAAATTCAGTCAGTCACACTACAGAAATATCCAATATAGCCTACCTACCTGGAAAAATAATTCAAATAAAGATAACTGTGCTGTCTTGAAACAGCACTAGCCTGAGTTGTGTTGTCAACATCCTGATCTAATTTTCTTGTGGATGTTTCATTCCCTTAAAACAAGCAGAGGTTTGCATTTACATGCCTTTGCCACCTCTCCTCCTACCTCCCATGGTTCAGCCACCTCAGTGATACCAGATTTGGAGGTGCAGGATTTGTCAAAACCCTAAATATTCAGCATCCATATGCAATTAGCATTTATACATCAAGAAAGAACCAAATTATGAGACGAGAGAAGCTTGAGCATTAACTCAAATTTATTGTCAGGGAAACCAATTACAGAATGTTGCATGATAACTGCTCTCTCTTTGTATTTGTTACTTTAATGACCAAATGCAGTTTTATGTATTTAATCCCTGGCTGTGTCAACACATTCCTAACCTGTATTTAAATTCAGGTGGGTGCTCAAAGTAATCAGCTGTCTGTGGGATGGTTTATGGTGGTGAACATGCTATGAGTTACATTTTGAGCAGTAAGCCAAAAATAATGAACAGCACTTTTTAAATACTTTCCTTTAGGAAGTAGTGAGCTGGTTTTATGCTTCAGTGGAGTAAAAATAAATAAATAAATCAAAGAGTTTAATTTTTAAGATAACTAATCAGATTACAAGATGGATGAAGAGGTCAAGGTGACTGCATGGCCACCTTTCAGTATTAAAACAGTTTTGGAAACAAATTATGAAACAAATAGACAGTCTGATGAGAATGTTCCTAACTGAGCAGCTGTGGGAAGCTTAACCTTTCTATTTTTTGCCTGCCCCTGGTGGTGTAGGTGCTGCAACAGGTCCCAGCATTGTTCCAGGCAGTGGAACTAGAGAGAAGCAAGGCTAATCTGTGTGCTTGTGGGAACTGAGAGAGCAAGACACAGCACTTTCCCCTCTGGAGACCATGAAAGCCACACTAATTTAAGATCAAAGGCAGAAGAACTTCTGTGTCTCATGGTTCCTTGCATCAGTTTGTGGGAAAGAGTCAACCTGAAAGGTGGATGATCTCCCTACAGTTTTTTTTAGTGCTGCTATTTCTATTTAGCCGTGGATTAAATTGCAATTTCTTGGGATGACCTGGCAACACATCAGCTGTGTACATAGCTATGAATTATTTGCATGCATGCAGAGATACTCTTGGAACAAGAGTGGTATAATTTAGTGCAGATAAAATTATCAGCATTTAGGAAGGGAAAAAAACATATGTGGTATTGCTTCATATTGATTTGATACTCTGTTTAGAAAAGGCTTGGCTCCTGAAGGAGTTTGTGCAGATAAAAATATATATTGCAGAGCTCTACATTAAGTGGTACATAAAAAATACTGGCAAGTCCCATCTCATTTATTTTAATTCAGTGCTTTCTCCTCAGAAAGGTTAGTCCCATATTTCTCCAGGATCATTACATTTCATCTGCTGTGCAGAAATAAGCCTGACTTTCTCTGATATGCAGCCTGAGAAACCATAAACAAATAAAACACACTGTTCCATATGCAGAACCCTCCTTTCTGTCGCAGTGGCAAATTTAACATGCACGTGACTTAAGTGTAGCAAAGAACAGCTTAAAGGCATTTTCAGTGCCCAGTAAAACTTTATTTGTCTTATTTTGACCCAAAATATTTTTGTTGATATTCAGATAAGCCAGCATACGTGTTAGTAAGGGTAAGTGCATGTAAAAATGTTGCAGGAAGCAATGATAAATGGAGGCTATTCCTACAATTTTCCAAGAAAATATTTGAGGAAGCATTGATGTGTATAACAAAAAACATATCACTTGCATGCATCAGTGAGGATGTAGCTGAGACAAGGCTTGCAGAGAAAATGGATGTTCCTTATGGGGCCAGCTGATAGTCTTGCTGCCATCAATAGGAAGATCATATCCCTATTTTCCCTTACTTTCAGGAAATATGAAACATTCCTGCTTGCCAGTGAGGTAGTGAAGGCCTAGAGAAGGAAGCATCAACCTCAGACTAAAAAAAATTATGTAAATAAAAGTTTTAATATTTCAAATGGGTTTATTTTTTCATTATTAGGGAATTAATATCATCCAGTATGTCCTTGGCACTAAAGTAAAAGTTCTCAAGCTGTGGGTGTGAGCTCTTTTTTATAGATGCCTCAGATACAACAGCCACAGCATCCCCCACAATTTCATTTTCATTTTTTAATTATATCACCTGTATTGCATCTCCTGTGCTTTGATTTCCTCTTCTCCAAGAAATTCACTTTTCCTGCTTGTGAGCAGCAATGTTTTTCTTTTTGAAATTTGCTTCTAATTCCCCCTAACTGCAGTTGAATTTATTGAAAATACATTTCCACCTCTCTAGAGAGCATACAAATCCCTATAGATTTCTTCCTGGCATGGGGGAACAGAGTGCTATGGTAAGGGCTGGTCTTAGTGTACAAATAACTTAGAATTTTAAGGGAAAATAAAATTAAGAAGCATTTTGGGAAGAATGCACATATAAACTCAAGGGTGACTCCACAGATCAGGAAAACCATTAGGAAAAAATTACCTGTTTTAAGTATGTATGTCTGAGTATGTGCAAGTACATATTCCTCTGTATGTGTGCATGTGTGCAAATCTGTAGATGGTGTAGAAATAGATAATATAGATATAAATTATGGGGATTTTTGAAGAAATTTCGAATGACTTAGAAATGGGATCTCGGAGTTTTTTAGATGATGTGATCTATTGTTCTTATCTTCTGTATAGTCAGGAAGGGTGAGCTCAGCTTGCATCTTCACTGTGTAGCTTAGAAGGTCACAAAACCCCTAGTTACAAGATTTTTTAAGGATTTATTGACCAATAAAACACTGTCAATAAGGATATTTATGTTTTTTGATCTAATTCTTAAATATTTTGTCTTATGGACTCATGCTACAGTGTAAGTTTTCTTAGCCAATCATGTTATGGCACACAAACCTACAGTCCTGTATCCTAAAGTTCTTGTTTACCTTTGTAACTACTTTTATTTTTTCTGTATCTTAAACTCTAAAATTCTAAACTAACTCTTCTTCTTAATGTGTCTCTGATTTAAACTATAAATCCACATTCTTGTTTCTAGCATCTGAGTTTGGAAGCCTTTTCCAAGGTCCCAGATCAAATCCTGGGTTTAATTCTAAGCTTTGGCTTACAAGCCCAAAGTTCTGAGAATTCCCTGTATTTTGAATTCCAACAATAAATGATAGAGATAGAGAAAAAGATAAAAATAGAGATGATGATAGAAATAGAGACAGACAGAGGTAAAACTAGAGAGAGAAACAGAGACAGAGATAGATGATACAGATTAGAAATAAACATGAGTATTTCTATAACAAAATAACATTTTTTTGACCACAAAGGACTTCCAGAACACAAAGGAGGACCCTCCAAATGTACTGAAAGAGTTCCTTCATTCAAATCTATATTTCTCTTCCAAAACTTTGTGCAAGAATTTCTGCCTGGGTTTTCCATCCACCCTGCATGAATAATTTGTGTAGCACCAGGGGTGCATTGTGTTCCTTGGTACCTTGCAAACCTGTGATGTTTCACCCTGCAGCCACTTAAAGAATCTCCACAGGGTTCTGCTCCCACCCAGAGCTGTCCAGAGCTGGAGCCAGCCTACAACGTTCTGAAATGAAAGCTCTTTCAGGATCCTGCAGGTGTTAAGACTCCAGCTGGCTCCCAGGCAATCGAAATATATCCAGGCTGCTGCTTGCAGATAATTTCACTGCCACCCCAGCCAGTGGGGCTCTCTGTGAAGTGTCCCAGGAAAATGGAAGGGATTATGTAGTTTGTTGGTTTTTTGTTGTCGCTGTTGTTGTTTCCTCATTTAAAAAAAAAAAAAAAAAAAAAAAAAAGAAAAATTGTCCATTTCCAATGTGTGTGGCTTGGACAAGCAAAATGCATCTGCTTTTTCTTGAAGATCCTCTTTGGTAGATGACTGTGAAATTAAAAAATGGAAGTAAGGAATGCAGGAAAGGTAAATTTAAAAGCATGAATGCTGGTCTCTGATTTGGCCTCTGATATTTATGCTCCTGTGCACCAGCAGGACCCAGAATAATGGAATCACAGAATGCTTTAGGTTGGATGAGACCCTAAATCCTATCAAGAGCTACCCCTGCCATGGCAGGGATACCTTCCATTATCCCAGTGTCCAGCCTGGCCTTGGGCACTGCCAGGGATCCAGGGGCAGCCCCAGCTGCTCTGGGCACCCTGTGCCAGGGCCTGCCCACCCTGCCAGGGAACAATTCCTCAGTGCCAAGATCCAATCCAGCCCTCTGACAGTGGAAAATCATTCCCCCCTGGCACAACTGATCTTTCCAAAAAGTCCCTTTCCTGCCCTCCAAGTATCTCTGTCAAACCAAAGTTCAAAATTTGCAGCCATCAAATAATCATCACCTCCACCTCTAAAATAAATTACTTAATGTAAAAGATAATATCAGCTACCACACAGCTTGATTGCATTTGTAAATCTGGAAATACAGGTAAAATACTGCCATGCTTATGTTTGCTGTGAATTTAGGAATTATTTACTTGAGCCACAGTGCCACAAGTAAGCCCACTGCTGTGAGAAACCCAACTGCTTTCTACAAAGAAAATCAATGCTTTTTGTAGTAGACTTTTTTTTTCCAGTCTGCCCTGTTGCTCCTCATAATATGGACTATTTTCCATGGAGAGGCACAAGGTATTTCTAAACCAAGTGTTTAAAGAATCAGGGAATCACTTAGGTTGGAAAAGAGCTCTAAGATCGCTGAGTCCCACTGTCCCTCCAGCACTGCAAAGGCCACCACTGGCCCATGTCCCCAAGAGTCACATCCAAATGGCTTTTAAATCTCTCCAGGGCTGGGGGATCCACCAGAGCAGCTCTTTCAGTGAAGAAATTTATCCTCATTCTCAATATAAACCTGCCCTGCTCTAAAACCAAAAGCATCTGCAGGGAAAGCTTCCTCTGCCTCATGAGTGGCTTTGCAGCTTAAAGAAATGAAATAAAAAAACTGGAATAGCTCACCCAGAAGCCTTGGGGGATGATCTGTGCCTTGGGGTGAGACCTGTGATGGAAAAAGGTCAAGTTCACTGAGCTTGTTACTCCTTGTGAACTCAGGCTCTCTGATGCCTGGGCCATATGCCTAAAGCCAAGTTTGGTTTTTGGTTTTTGGTTTTTTTCTGGAGCCTGTGGGATTAACTACCCTGGTACTTGTTCAGGAGGTAAATAATCCCTTTTTGTGTGTGTTTTTGGCTAAAATGAGGTGCTTTAATCCCAGATGAAATGCAGTGCAGGGCTGGCTGTGAGTAGAATATTCTCACTCACCTCCACAAAGCCTTGAAGTCTGGTTAGTTTAGGGTGACATTTGGGGAAAACAGAGCAGTTTTATTCCCCATGGATGTACCCAGGGCAGGTGGTTAAAGGCAAGGCATTTCTGCAAAGACTTGCTGGGAATCAGTTGGTGAGGAAAAATATTTAAGATGATGTTGCTCAAAATATATAAATTTTCTATTATTCCCGATGTTTTCTTTTGTTTTTTTTAATGCAGTTTTTTATGAGAAAAGCAAACATTTTTGCCATCAGATACCACAGCAAAGACTTTCACTGAGTCACCTGACATAAGCACAATAATCTGCTGCAAGATACAAATTACTGCAGATTTGTGTTATAGTAATAGGGGTTTATTTTCAGCTGCCTGCAGAGCAAATCTTTAGGGAACAGTCCACTCCATGGATCTGCAATGCATGAGTGAGAGACACCTAGTTAAGGCAGCGGAGAAAATATAACTTTTTATTTGAATTCTTGATGGAAAATGCATCTAAAAAGAAAAAGAAAAAAAAAGCCAAAGATATATTGTTTCTGTCTGCCTAACAATGTATTTCCTTCCTTTCTGGTGGAAGTTAATTTTCATTGACACGTGGTTTTTATATAGAATTTTTGCTGCAACATGCAAATGGTAGATGGTCCAGTTTATTTCTCTGATTTATACACCTAAAGCAATGTTTTAACCCCCGTAGTAAGACAGTGGATGTGTCACCTCCCACGTGCTCAAAGTTGACTGAAAAATTCTGGGTTTCAAAATTGTGGCTGACTGTGAAGTTTGCTTTCCAAAAGAGTGCAGACACTCTGATGGTAAACACTGGGTTTTGGTAAACCAGACTTATACCCACCTGACAGAGCAAGGGCTGCAGGAGCTGTTTAAAAGATTAATCTTTGTGAAGGGAGCACAAGGGAAAAACAAAGCAAAACAAAACAAAAGAAAAAAATAGGCAAGAAATATCTGATGGATCTACAAGGAAAACACATCGCCCAGAGCTGAAAATATGCTCTTTTCAGGTTTCTTATGCTGTGATTTCACAGACTTCTCTGTGTGCTGGCATTCAAAACTTTTTAAGATTTCAACTTTGTTAATAATTTATCACCTCCTATCTCTGTGCTGTTTCATGGCAGAGCAGAGTTCCCTCTCTGTGCTCTTCTTTGTTAGCTGGACCAGATGTCAGCAGGGGTTGTGTGGGTATATGCAAATATAGAATTTGCAAATATTTTTCTTTTAGATATTACTTTCTTTGGGATCCAGCCTTTTTGACTGTAAGAAACAGTTATGGTTTTGAGAGGATGTTTTACACTTTTCCAACCATAGGTGTATATTTCTTTTACTTTGTGCTTGGTTCAAGAAAACCCTCTTTTTTTTGTCTTTTTTAAAAATATTGTTTGCAATTAATTGTGGCCTAAGTACTCCTAGTGAATTTTGAAATATATGTTTAAAAAGAAACATTTTTACTAACTTGCTCAGCAAGTAAATGGCCTATAATTTGTTTCTATCTAAATCTTTATTAAGTCAATTGCAGAAAGCAGCAAGTATGATGTTGGGAGCTTATGTATAAATATTTATACGGGAAATAGTGGTATTATTTAATACTTTTAACCTATTCATAACAGTATTTTAAATCTCCACTAAAAGATTAGGCCTTTAACAGTCATTGAGTCCATTCTGTGTGTTCCAGGAGGGCTTATGGATGTTTTATGTGTAACAACCTAGTCAAGGTTGTGTTTGAGTTGAGAAAAAAACAACCTCTTTTTTTTTCTTTATTTCTTTTTTTTCTCTTTTCTTTTTTTTTTCTTTTTTTTTTTTTTTTTTTTTTTCCCAATAACCCAGGAAGTGGTTAATCCCATGTTCTTTTTGGGGGAACCATCACTTTTAAGAATTTTTTTCAGCCTCAGTCAGCCAGATCCTAACTTTCTTAGCTTTATAAGAAAAATGTAAAGACTCTGCTCTATGTTGAATGGAAGCCTGCGATGGGTATATTTGTGTTATTTACGTGTCTGCATTCTTTTCGTGCTTCCACCTGGGTTAGGGTGCAAACAGTGAATAAATTGTAAAAAAAAGAAGAAAAAATATTTTTTAAAAAGTTGGTGTTGAGTGTGGATAGGAGTTTTAGGGGTCATTCGCAGAAATTTTGTCATTTCCATGAGGAAGATGTCTCTACTAAGGCATAGGGAGCGGCATTAATTCCAAAATAGACAAAACTTCAACCACCACACTCCATGTCCACATCCAGTCTTCTGTGTAAGTTTCTCTTTCAAACATAGAAGAGTACAAATAAGTCAAGTAAATAGTTTGTCTGCATTGATTTACCCTGTTGCTTATGCAGTAAAAAATCAGAGCTCTTTTGATTAATTATTTAACAGTACAAAGGATGGAATAGCTGTCATTTTTTATTTAAAAAAAAAAATTGTTACAGTTGAGGTGCTTTTCTTTTTTATATGAAAAGGCATGGACAACATTCTAGGTGAAAATCCAGCATTTTCACATTTGCTGCTAAATTTAAAATATTTTGACAGTCATATTTTTACTCTTGGCATTCATATTTCAACTTTCAGACCTGTTCTTCTGAAAATGAAAGAACTTCATGTATAATTTTGAAATCTCTTCTATAGAAATTCATTCCACTATTAAAAGGATCAATCTTTTAATTGTATGAAAAGTGACATTCACATTGCAGAGACAAATCATTTTTTTTAACACTTCTGCATACAAAAGATCTGGTTGCAGACAAGCTTTAGTTAATATTTAATTTAATGTAAGGCATTTTGAATTGGCTGCTGCTGTGTCTGTGGGTTCTAGTCGAAAATTTGGTTTTAAACTGTTTGAAAGTTGATTTATTCCAAGTTTCTTGTTGAAAATTTTTATGACTCATCCCAGTCAATCAGTTTTTGTGGAACTTCGATTATGTAGGCTTAAGAATGGAATACATATATGTTAAAAATGGTATAAGTTACTCAGTTGTTACTTTTCTCTGGAATTTGGAAGTCCATTCTCATGGCCCTACTTTTCAACACCTGGAACCAAAAGTGAACCTGAAACAAGCAGACCTAATGGACAAGATGTAGATCTGCTCCTTCAAAAGCAAAATACTTCACTTTTGATCTCAGAATATTTATAGGTTTTTTATGTCTGGGTGTGTTTGCTTGCTTGTTTTGGGAGGACTTAGTGGGTTTGGTTGGTGTTTGTTTGGCTGGTTTGTTGCATTTTTGAGGGTTTTTTTCAGTTCTGACAAGAGGTAGGGATTTGTTTATTTCTTTTTTTAACACTGGGGAACATGAAAATATTTTCCCACCTAGCTCAAGGCCTAAACAAACAAAAACAACAACCAGGTAAATAACAAACTTCATACTACCACCATTACTTTTCATTTCATAAACAAAATGAGCTGCCTGTGCATTAGATGAGCCCGTTTATGATCCCAACACTTTTTTCAAAGTTATTTATCAGTCCTGCCATAAGAGCTGTTATCTCACCCTCTCTGCTGAAAGACAAGAAGAAATTGTGATATTTCACTTGTAGGGAAGAGTTTTTGTCTTGCCAGGTGTTGCAACACCAGCCTTTGATTTCCATTTAAAACCCACAATGCGCCAAAAAACCCAAGAAAACCGCAAGCAAAGACACCCATATTTCTCCTGCCTCTGCAAGTGTTGCTATGACATGTAAACTTCCCCAGAGCTCACTTTTCTATCAAGTGCCATTCTGAAACTCATGGTTAAATACACCCTTCTTCCTGGGCAAGGCTTTCAGCAGAGCATTAATCCCCAGAATCAGCCGCGGCCCCGCGGTCGCTGCGGAGCCGCTGACGCCTCGCGGGGGGTTGGCAAAGCCAAGGAAATAAATCCATGCCAGATCAAAGCTGAGTCCCAGGGTTGGGTCTGTCCTGCCAGGAGCCCAGGCTTGTTTTGACCAGAGGTCTGTTTGCCAAGCTCTGCAATAGGGGCTCCAGGGTGTCCTTTTGACTAATAGCAGATAATCTTTCCTGTGTCCTGCAGAATGAAGATTAATAGACCTTCTAATTGCATTCAAGAAAGTATATTATGAGATTATTGCCTTGAAGTGACAAGACATTCAGTCTAAAGGGGAAGAGAAATCTGATTTCTTCTGTAAACCTGGAAAAATACTTCTCTGGCTAAAACAGCCGAAGCTGTTTTCTTCAATATAGGGCACCCATTTTATATTTTTGTGCTGGTTATTAACAGTGTATCACTAGGGGAAAAAAATAAAAAAGCTTGCCTTAACATTTCAGATGACAGCACACACACACACACCAAAAAAAAAAAAAATTAAAAAATTTAACAATAAAACCCCAAACAAACAAAACAAAACAAAACAAAAAAAGAAAAACCAACAAAACAAAATCAAAACCAACCCAGCTGGCTGTTGTTTGCAAAATCTAGTATCACAATTTTGTCATTTTTAGTGTATAGCTACAGCAGCATAGCTATATGGAACAGGTTATGCATAATAATCCCTGCTGACAGATGGGCAAAGTCATTCTTAGAAACAATGGTTGAGTGATGCTGTCTTGGCTACGTCTCCTACAAAAATAAGAATTATGCAGTTAGAGCTTTTAAACACAAGGAGAAGCTTCCAGACTTAACCCCACTTATCTTCTAGGCAGACTTAGCTTTGCTTACAGGCAGGTTTTTGTTAGTGTTTCAACAGTTCAATAGTTATATTAATTATTAGTCACTTTGCAGTATCTGGTGTGCAAGCTTATCTTCACTCTGCTCATCGATCTGTAGCCCAGATATTCATACATTATTGAGACATTTTTATGTGCTCCAGAAAATATTTGCAACATTATTAATTACCTGAGGGGGAAAAAAAAAAAAAAAAGCAACCAGGTAAATGATGAACTTCCATATTACCATCATTAATTTTCATTTTAAAAACAAAATGAGCTGTTTGTGTGTAGATTATGATCCCAACACTTTGTAAAAAGATATTTATCAGTCCTGCCAAAAGAGCTGTTGTCTCATCCTCTCTACTGAAAGCCAAGAAGAAGTTGTGATATTTCATTTCAGGGAGGAGTTTTTGTCTTCCCAGGTGTTGCAACACCAGCCTTTGATTTCTATTTAAAACCCACAATGTGCCAAAAACCCAAGAAAAACGCAAGCAAAGACACCCATATTTGTCCTAGCTGCCTCTGCAGGTGTTGCTATGCCATGCAAACTTCCCCAGAGCTCACTTTTCTATCAAGTGCTGTTCTGAAATGCATGGGTAAATACACCCTTCTTCCTCTGCTTATATTTCAAGTTTCCTTCTCTGTATTTTGCTGCTGTATTATTAACCCACTCCAGCACCTGAGATTCCCAGTAATGCTTTTTAACAGCAAACTAAGGAATCTCCACTGGGAAAAAACACTGGCATGCAGAAATTCTTACTGTTGCATTTCCTTATCAACTTGAGATATATTTTAATAAAATAAAAAGAGGCAACAGAACTCCTGTCTTACTCTTCTCTATATCTGAAGAGAGTGGAACAATCTTATCATCTCAACATGATTTTTTCTTTATTTAGAAGTTAAGACAAGCAGAAATGCAAATAGTCAATATTTTAATTTTTTTAACTGTGTAATTGTTCTTCTCTGTGCTATATTTTCACCCCTAGTCATAGGCAGCAAATTTGATCAAAAGTTTTCACAATCATTCTTGTAAGTTCAGCAAGAACTACTTCAGATTATGTCTTCCAGAAATAAAGCTACTTCTTATTATCATACAGGATGATGAAATTTTTTTTGCAATTTTTGCCTTCTTGGCAATTGTATAAAGAACTGAACATAAATTAAATTTCTTTTCTCATTTCCTTGTCTATTTCTGTCCATAAATAGGTGCTGGGACTGCTGGCAGCAGTGCTCAGCTGAGGAGCTTCCCAGAAAAGCAGCATAACACACAGCCACTGTGCTCTGTCATGACCATATTCATATTTTTATTCTCTCTGCTTTATTTTAATGGCTAATTTTTGTTCTGCCCTTGGCTTTCCCACAAGAATTCCAAGTGATTGACCTCACACAGGACAGTGCCCCAGATTTTATCAGCTCTTGGAGTGCACTAAAGCAGCTCAAAGGCTTCTCCGAGTTCCACCAGATGTCTAAGCCTGCTTAATCACTGGTAATTTAATGGGCTATCTTTAAATATCCTGGCATCCTCAAGGGCTGATGGGCTCTGAGTGTCCCACAGCAGAGAGACAGACGTTTTATTAGTGGTTTCTTGACTAATTCAGCCAACTGTATCATCTCTTCAAAAACCCTCTAATCACGATTACAGCGAGAATATCCCATGCACAGATGTGAAATACCCACTGGTAGGAGAAAAGGTTATGGATTTAATCACCACTGATGTTATCATCTACAAAACTCTGCATTTTCTTTTACTTAAGACCTTAAAATACCTGGTGCTGACATTTCCCTTGCGAGTGCTCCCTGATGAGTTGTGAGAGTTATGCAGAATGTGGAATTCCTTCTGGTTTGCAGGGTCAGGAGGAAAACAGCATTACCTCGTGTGTGCTGTGGGCACAGGATTTACCTGCCTTAAAGGACCCATTTCCTTCTCCTTCTTTTTTTTCTTCTTTTTTTTTCTTTCTTTTTTTTTTTTTTTAAATATCTAATTTTTGAATTACCAAATAAATGAGATTATTCACGGCTTAGTAAATTGTAGCTACAAAAAGCTGGTCTGCAATAAATAGATACTGCTCTGAAAATGTCCAAATAATTGATCATATACACCTGTTTTATGTGAATTTTTACTGAAATGCCAAAAAAATATTACAGTAACTTAGCTTGGTTTCTTCCCCCTTTTCCAGTAATAGCTATATAATAGGGAATATTAAGTATCTAAATAGGGAAGGATTCACACCATCTGAACTTCTTAAGAAGCAATGGCTACTTAAGAAGTTGCTGGTGGAAGTAAAGTAAGTTTTCAGCCTTGTTGTGGGTTTCACTCCAAAATTTTCAACATAATGGCCTGAGAGGTATTTTTGATGGCCCATGGAGATTGCAAAGAACAGGCTTCACCCTCCAATTTCTCACTTTTAAATTGTACTGGAGACAGCTGATGGTACATGGAATTCTTCCTAACCTGTTTCTTCAGTGCAGTTACTGCAGCCATAAAGTCATTCAGAGGGAAAAGCAATTAAGAGCAATAAGAAAATAAGACCAGTATTTATTATCTTAGCCTAGAGGACTACAGCCATTAAAAATATAGTAACACAGTGTTAAAATCATGTTGAAGGTCTAAGCTTAAGCAAAAAAGAAGCCAGCAAAAAAAAAAAAAAAAAAAATCCACATTCTTAAAGGAGAAAAAGAGTGAGTCTCCTGTCTAATTTTATTTGAAAGCAACCCATCTCCACCTAGGTTTAAGAATAAGTTTAATTTTAAACATATGACAGCTGGCATAGTTAATACATACCCAATTAAATAAAAATTTTTTAAATTATATTTTATTTCATTTTGGTTTGTTTAGGAAGCATGAAAATCCCATAGAGTGGAATATTGATCAAAATGGTGAAAAATGCTGCTTTCTATTAAGTTATTATGGCTTCTTCTAAAACATTTCATTTTCTGTCATAATTTACTTTATTTTTTTTCAGGTGATATTATTAGCTATTTACCCTAATAATACATATTTAATAGACTACACAATAAAACCTCTCTGGTATGGAGGATGCTGTGATGAAAATTAGATTTCTCCACAAAGAGCATCTAGTTGCTCAGTTGGTTTTTTCCCCATTACAGTTTTTAGACCCAATTGGTCATGATGGATTATAGTTTGGGGTTGGTTTGGGGTTTGGGTTTTTTTGTGAGTTTAATATAAGCCTTTAGGGAAAAAAAAAAAAAAAGCCTGAAATGCTGAGTTTCAGTTTGCAGAACAGAGCTGCTGCTGAGATGTTTTTAGAAACATACAGATGTTGCACATCTGCAGCAAGCATAGTGTACCAGCACTAATTTTCCTTTACATCCAGATTTTGGGCATGGAGGAGAGTGCAAAGCACCTTCCTCTGATGCAATGAGATGAGGAGAGCTGCATTCCTGCCTTTTTGCTGTGGACACTGCAATCCTGTCCCTCCTTTTCTTAGGGTACAGGTAACAGCTCTGACTGTGCCAGCTCACCCTGGAAAAATCAAGGCAATCATGAGGTCTTCAATGAAGAGTAAATAACCTGCTTAGGGCAAGTTACTTGCTCTTCATTTATTTACTTGGAAAGCACATTGGTGGGGTTTGGTGTCCTACCACAAGTTCTAGACATTATCTTACGCATCCAAAAATAATCTGAGGCCTCATTGTGATATCAGGATATTTAACAGGCAGGTCTGCACTTTGGTGAATTAGTAGCTGGAGACAATTGTGGCCTTCTTTTTTCAGTCCCCTAAAGGTTCAGAACTGTCCCCACCTTGACAGTGCCTCCCTCCAGTTGTCATATACATTGGATCCAGGTTTTTATTTCTGATCCCAGTGATCTTGTATTTGCCAAGTGGGTTGAGATTGTCCAGCATTCATCAGTGTCATCTGATGAGTGATAAAAAAAACAAACAAAACAACCCACTCTACAGGATCACGAAGGTAAATAAAATAAAATCTGTGGGGAAAAATGGCATGTCTAAAATTACAAGAGAAGCTGAACATAGGATTGGCTCTACTGGGGACAGAACCACAATGTCTGTACAGAGACAAGACTTATCTGAACCTTTTAAATACTCCTGAAATGATGAACAGCTGAAAGTCACAGTGAGGCATTTCACCATCATCTTCAGAGTGAAACAGAGCCTGGCACTCCCTGCATCCTGGGGGGGTCTTTCTCCTTCTTTGACACTGCCAGGTTGATGAGGAGTGTGTTATTTTTTAGAGACACCTTCACTTTTCATGCACCAGTTCACATGATGGGCTATCCTCACAAACCATGGGTTCCCTTCAGATCAAATTAAGCCAAAAGATGTGCTGCAAAAGGTGGCCTGGGGTATTTGGAAGGGGAAGCCCTGCAGCACAGCTGTGCAAACACCCTGCTCCGTGGGTCAGTGGTGCAGGTCTGCTCCTGCTCCCCTATGGAGTCTGTCACTGTCAATGCTGAATAAATGTGCCTGTTCTCCAGTATTTGGGATTTTGGGCAGCATGGCTGGGTTTTGCTGTGTGTTGGAGAACCAGAGAATAGCTGAGGTTGCAAGGAATCTCTGGTGATCATCCCATGAACTGCACACCAACACCCCAAGCTCGTGCTGCACATCCAGGCAAATGCTTCCTTAGAAATGCTCCACACTCAGGTGCATTCATCTCTGTGCTCTCCTTGAATTAATTCTCCTCCAAACCACCCTGAATTTGTCTGTAACATCTGAAACAAGGTGGGAAAAGGGAAAAGGGAATAGTTACAGCCCAAGAGGCTTCTTTCAGACACAGGATGCTAAGCTGCCTTTTGATCAGCTGCTTGTAGAAATGTGCATTAACTGTAGACCATGGTTCTCCTTGTAACCAGCTAATGATCCTCTCAGTTGCAGTCTAATTGCCTCTACCTCCTTCTAAATTCTGCTGCACTGAAAAAGCCAGAGTCACATTCTAATCCTGTTAATCACATTCAGCTTTGAATGATACACACTGGTTGTGTCTTAATTCAACTTCTCTCCCTGGTAATTTGTTTGATTGCCTGTTACTTGCAAGCTGCACTAACTGAATAAAAGTGTTCTGTGTCCTGATGGGAAGTTATGACTTTCATTTAAGCTATTTTAGTGCAGATGTTTTACCTAGAAGGTAGTGTAAATTCTCCTCAACTTTCTGCTCTAAAGTAGTTTCAATACAAAGAATGGAAAGCAAGGTAGAAGGTAACGAGAAAGTCAAAGCAGTATTTGTTTAATTTAAATAATGATCTTTTTTGCCTGAAGACTTCTCATCTGCTTATGAATAAAGAAGTAAATAAGATGCTAAAATATGAGGTGGAAATGCTGGTGCTATATCCTGTATTCTTTTCCTTCATCTCCAGCAATATGTGTTGTCTTTATTGTCAAGACCTAAGAAGAGAACCTCTATATTCATTATTTCTTTTTTCATGTTTTTTTTTTTCCAAAAAAAAGCCCATATACACATATTTTACACAGTCCTATATAAGTCTTATTGAAAAAGAACTGAGCAAAGCCAAATTACCTTCCAGCTTCCCACATCATTTTCTGAACAAGAGTGCAAGGCCACTGGATATGTCCTGTAAGCACAAAACAATCATTACCACGACATTTTTATTAACACCGGATGTATGCGATAATAAAGATTTATTGCAATTCTACCTTTGGAATCCCCTGAATCTTAATGAGAAATTTTTTTTCTCCCTGTTCTGAATTTCAATGAGGAGTACTCTGAGTGTCATGGCCATGTTAAATATTTGTGAAATCCTCTCAGCTCACTTTCAATGTTTTAAAAATAAACAACTGGTTTTGTGGAGGCATTTTTTCAAGCTAACAGGAGAGACATTGACTTTTATATATAAGAAGTATAAGAAGCATTCTCTGCTAAAAAGAGGTTACACTTGTAAAATGCTAATGTCAAAATTATTTATAAAGAGAATCTTAAGTTGACTCTGAAATGTTTAGCTCAAAAGCTGCCTGAAAGTGTGGATCAATTAGTGATTCCTTACCAGATCAGTCTGTTTAGAAAAACAGACTATTCATTTAGACTCCAAAATATTTGGAAGCAAGGTCTGGAGACCTGGTGTTTATTAATTCATGAAAGACTTACACTAATTAGCAGTGCTCATTTCCCAGGGGCCCACTTAGGCTGTGGAACCCAGCTCCCCTGCACTCCTTGCAGAAGAGAAAAGTCCCTTCAAGCCATCCATGAAAGCTTCCAAAGCAGGATCCTGCTCTAACTGAGTCTCTCTCTCTCCCCATTGAACAAAGGGAACACAGTTTTGCCTCCCAGGGACACTTCCTTCATATCCTGGGGTGCCTCAACATTGCCACTGGCAATAAATGATGGCAATAAATTAGTTCACTCTGCTAACACCAAAATTCTTGAGCCATCTACAGACCCTGGCATTTCCCCTTACTGTTTTGGCATGTCAGTATTGAACATTTTAAGTCATTCCTTTCCTTAAAAGGATTTACTACTTGTTATTTGCTGCTCTGTGCTCCACTGTTGGGATCTCCAGGCTTCCTTTGCTTGATTGCTCTAAGCAGTGAATTTTCCCTCTTCTATTCATATAAATAATGTACTCTTGCACTTTTCAGTTTTCTTCTTTCTGTTGTCACAGAATCCCAGGATGATCTGAAGGGTTGGGAGGGACCTTAAATCCCATCCAGTGCCACCCCTGCCGTGGCAGGGACACCTCTCACCATCCCAGGGTGCTCCAATCCCTGTCCAGCCTGGCATGGGACACAAATCCAAACCCCAATTTCCATCTTTCAAAGGCTCTGTCCAGGGCCAGCAGACTTCTCAAGCTCGTTTGTTTCTGTTTCTCTTCTCATTATTTATTTCTTATGCTCCACAGCACATCTGCTCTTTTCCCCAGCCCCACATTCCATCCAACATGAATTTGCTCAGGGGTCCTCAGCTTCATAAAAATCCAGCACTGGATCATCAGCATTTCATCAGCCACAGATTCTTTATTTCCTCACTTTCTAATTTCCTTTTTTTTCTGTAAAAACACGTCAATCAACCTGCTCGTGGAGTTCAGCACTCCCCTCACTTTACTGTAATATTTTTACTCTGAGTCTCTCTTGCCTGATTTAAGGGACAATTTTAAAAATGCCGACTGCTTCACAGCCATTTACTGTTTGAAATAAATCCACCTTTTCTTTTATTCCTTTTTTACTGGCTCGCCACATTGCTGGAGGACACAGAATGAAACCTCAGTTATACTCTCAAATTTCAAGAAAATACCAGTTTTGATAGGGAGTTCAACTCCTTCATTCTGCCTCTGAAATAACATTATTAGGTCAATTTACTTTTGCTATTGCATTCTCTTTCTTGACAATTTTAATCCAAGGCATCTGGCCCAAATCTGTTGCATTCAGTGCTGGGTTCTGGTTCACAAAGAACTGATCACAGACACACTGACTCACGTGGAAACCACTCAAAAACTCAGATTTTATTAGGCTTTAAGACTCCTGCCTTGCATTTTTTAAAAGCATTGTACTAAGATTATTAAATATAAACTTTTTTAAAAAATCAAGAAATCAGAAATGTTGAGCTTTTCAGGTAGAAGAAGAAAGAAAGGTGTAAAGTGAGAAGAAATTTCAGGAGGAAAATAAGCATGATAGCTTAAATTGTTTTAAGAGCCTTACTAAAGCAAGGGCTCATGAACTGAGAAGGAAATTGAAAGACACTTGGGGAATCAGCCATGTATTCTGATTAATAGGAGGACATGGGAATATTTTTTTAGCTGCAGATCATTCCCATTGTAAATTAACTAGGTGTTTTGGGGCGCATGTGTGATACTCAGAAGCATGGAGAAAGGTGTGAGATTATTCCATGTTGTGCCATTAGGTGGTATCAGAAATAAATTTTTTTAAAAAAGGAAAATAAAGGTAAATTTAAAAAAAATAATAATAGGTAAATTTAGGTAAAATAAATGATAGGTAAAATAAAAGGTAAATTTAAAAAAAAGGAAAAAAAAAGGTAAAATAAAGTCAAATAAAGATTGACTTTGAGCTTGGAGAAGCAAATTATTATGCTTGGTGTCAGCACACAGTGGGAGGACCAAAACTGCACCTTTTTCTTTGGTGTGTTGCAAAACCAGACTGGAAACAGAAGGTGTTCTAATTATGCTCTCCACTGTTTTTTTTTTTTTTTTTAAATTTTTTTTTTTGGGGGGGGGGGGTGGGGGTGTTTGATTGATGGGCTTTTTAAATTTGTTTTGTTGTTTGTTTGTTTTTTTTTTTTTTTGCTTGTTGGGATTTCTTTTTTGTTTTGGGATTTTCTGAGGGTTTTTTGTGGTTTATGGTTTTTGTTGGGTTTTTTTGTTGTTGTGGTTGGTTGGTTGGTTGGTTGGTTGGTTGGTTGGTTGGTTGGTTGGTTGGTTGTGGGTTTTGTTTAATTTTAAACTGTTCTGTTCAGATTGACCTGCTCATCCCTACAAAGATCACTGGGATCATCACCCAAGGAGCTAAAGATTTTGGGCATGTCCAGTTCGTGGGGTCCTACAAGCTTGCTTACAGCAACGATGGGGAGCACTGGAAAATATACCAGGATGAAAAGCAGAAGAAGGACAAGGTAAAGCAAAGAGAAAAATCAGTATTTTGGTTGTGATGGCACCACTGATGAGGGCCTGTAGATTATTTATTGGGTTCCATATGCAGGGGATGGCACAGGGTGGAGTCAGGGTGAATAAAAGAGTCACAAAACACAATGACATTTACACCTACCAGTGCCATGCACCTGATCTAGTGCTGTTAAATACATAAAACTTTACAGTTCTCCCTTAATCACAGCTATTTCTTCATTTAACCCTGGAGCAGAAGGTGTGTAAATAGCAGTGTATTTGTATACTCAAAAAAAAAAGTGTTTCAATGCATTTTTGGAGAGTAGGGACTATTTTCAGTGATTTCCTGTGAAGCACATCCTTTTTACCCAGCCATTTTGGACAGGGTGTTTTTGGTTTTTTTTTTCTGGAAATTAATAGCTAGGGTTTCAAATACTCACTGAAAAAAATATTATTTTTATTGTGCTATAAAACAAATAAGAAACATAAAAAAAAGTTTCACAGCTTCCTCTGCAAATGTTTAATGAGAGGCATAGGGAAAGTATAGATTTGCTGATTGATTTACCTGGAAGCATTTAACTTTTCTCTTGTTATTCATTATACCTTTCCTTTAAAGTGTATAACACTTTTATACTGCAAATACCTGAATTTCATAATCATCAGTTAAGAAAAATATTACAGCATATGCATTGCCTAGGGAAATGTTAACCAAGATGACAAAATGTGAATTATTTATTAAATGTCTTAGTAGGGTTCTGTCTGATTGAAACAAAAGATGGATTTATTGAAATACCAGATGGCTGATGTGTCTGAAAACATCTCAAATCTGGGTTTTCAGGGTGATAAATGTTCAGAATTCCACTTTTATTTCGCAGTATAAATAAAAATTCTTCGGGAAATAAACTGACATATTCCTCACATAAGTCAATTAAATTAATTTTCCTTCAAACAGTGAGAAAACTTTTGATATGCATCGAAATGAGCTGTGTGAGTACAGGGAGACCTAATGGTGAGGGGTTAGGCAACTGCATCTGCCACACTGCACAGATTTTAACTGATTGATTAAATGTCATTGATTAGGGGAGTGTGTTATAAGTGGATTGACTATTTATGTATAATATACATCCTAAATTACAGTATTGAGTATTTGCATGTCTGTGTTTCTGTGTCTGCATTGTCAGACATGACACTGTGAATTCCTGAAACCCAAATGTCACCTCACTGTGGCTTTTACCCAAACTGAAACTATGATTTGCTAAAGGATTTTGGATAGTGAAAACCAAATCTGTTGTTTTAGCCACCTGGCTCAGAAGGCTCTGACACCAATGATTTTTTTTTTATTTTTTTTTATTTTTTAAATTTTTTTTTGGATTGTGGATGAGTTTGGTATAACTGGTTGTCAGATAAAAATTGGAAGCAAACAGCTCACCTTCAGCAGGCACACCACAAATACATTCAATTCAAGTGACAGGTAGTGGCTTCAGTACTTTGTACACATCCTATTTTAAATCCCTGGCATTTAAAAAGAGAGGGGAAAGTGAAAGAAATGCTCTCTCTAAGCCAAACTTGTGCTTGCATTCATTTTATTGCAAAGGAGAACACTGATTGGAGTCCCTGGTGATAACACAATCACTGCAAATCTAATAAAAGAAAATGCACTCTGACTTAAAGTACTGTTCCAGTCTACATTTGTTTGTACCACTGGCCAAAGCAATTACATTGGTTTTGCCTTCTTCAGCAGATGGCTGTTGATTGCTACACACATTTTCCATTAATAATTGTCTCATTTAAACATATCCCACCCAGTATTAATTAACATCCCTGAAAATAAAATAGATGCATATTATTATGATTCTTTAACAAGTCAAGATCATTTAAAAGATCAACACAACAAGATCACAAGCACTTCAGTGGAAATTAGAAGTCAGGATTTCTGAATTGAAATTTGTACAAAACTAAAAAACAAGTTCACTTGATTTGAGTCTAGACCTCAGCTTTTGGTACACAAACAACAAACTGAAATATCTGGTTTTGGTATGTTATATATCTATATTTAAAAAATCTAGAAAAATTAAAAGTTTGACGACAGAGTCTGACTTTCCAGAAGTCACTGAACTTGGCAAAACTTTATAGGATGTAGGACTGGAAATGGTCTCAAGACAGCTCTTAGGCATGCATCTTTTGACCTCCAAAGGCCCTGTGGTCCTCTCCTCCTACACCCTCAGCAGAAAGTGGGATTCAAGAACCCCCAAGCCCCTTCCTGTCACCCTGGAGTAGGTGCAGACAGGCAAATTTCAGAGCCAAGGCTTAATTCATTCACCTGTCCTTCACCTCAGACAAGGCTGTACCATCCTCACTCAGATTATTATTTAATAGGTTCCAAGAGACAGATTGTGGTGAAAATTCTACAAACAGTCAGCTCCAGTGTTTAAAATATCCTCTAAAGTGGAAAGGTGGCTTATCCCCCTTGCTGCCATACACCCGCCCTGTCCTCAGAGGACACAAAAAACTGATTTTATCTTCATTTCTTCATTTTTCCTTTGGTTGGAGTACTTCAGCCTATTTCTTCTTAGTTTCCATCATCCATTTCCTGACTGAAAATGCATAATTTTCTTCAGCCAGAGGAATGGAGTGTCACCCAGTAAAATCTTTTTGACACCAAACCCCTCCTCAGCTCTCCAGCCGGGTGGATGCAGTGCTCCCATGGGATTTGGAGAGAAACCCTGTTCTGTGTGCACTGGGACAGAAATGTAAATAAAAATAAAGCCACAAGGAGAAAAAGCAGTGCTGTACCTCATCCTTTGAACAGGATCCACTACAATTTCTTTATCTTAGGGTGAGATTTTTGTCCCAAATGCAAGGAACCTGGGAAAAAAAAAAAAAGAAAAAAAACAGGAAAAAAACCCCAAATTTTCATAGCAAAGTGAGAATTCTGTGAAATGTTACATCTGTTTTCAGGAGATACAAAAGGAAGGTTACAACTATCAGCAGCAGCAAGCATAAATACTCGTATTTTACCCTCATTAGTCCTATTTATTGACTGAATACCTTGGTTTATTCTATGAAGGACAGAACACATCAATTTCTTATTTCTCCTGCAGGTGATATAGTCACCCTGTACTCATCCTGCCTTGTTTAACCATCAAAAAAGCTTAGGGGAAGGGTGGCTCCAAGACATTTCAGGGAAAGGAAGGCAGGATGAAAGGAAAAAAATAACTTTTACAGTCACATACAAAAAATTATGGAGATATTGGTAGGCTGGTAATAATGATTTATGGATGAATATTGTGACTTTATAATGAAATTGTGACTTTATAATTTAGCAGGAGCTGAGAATTTAAACCCTTCTGGTGCTTAGCATCCCACTGCTGATCTGTTTACAGGATGAGTCCTAACAGATCAGCAGATCTCACTCAGTTCCTGGGGCTGTTCACTTATCCCTCCTCATCATTTTTTAAAGTTCATTTACAGAGGAGAAAATTACTGGTCTCTTATGTTGTATACAACACATTATATTTTATTTGTATTTTTTATAAATAGAAATCATCTCCTGCACACTGCGTGCAGCCTGTAAATTTGGTCAATCCTTAACAAAACAGTGGTTTAGAGAAGGAAATTGGGTGCTCAGGTTTTTGCACTATTTCACATGGAAAAGCTGTTCCAAGAACAGTGTTTCTGCAGCTCCTGCTTGGCTTCTGCTATTTTAATGGTCAGTCATTTCATTTCACATCTGTGCTCAACTCCTGTGAGTGCAGACAAAAAGTTACTTGGAGAAAAAAAGGAAAAAAAAGCAAATTGAGCCTTTCTCATTCATTTTAAATAATTTGAATGAGTTGCTGGGAAAAAAATCTGAAAACTTTGCCTGCTGCCATCAAGAAACAAAATAAATTACATTGCAGGCTGTCTCGTAGAAAAATATATTTTAGAAAGAGGACCAGAGCTAATAGCTATCTTGTTTTTCTCAACTAGAGGTCAGTAGCTCACTGTACCTCCAGAGCTGAGGACACCCAAACCAAATCTGACCTTTTCCTTTTTTCTTTTTTCTTTTTTTTTTTTTTTTTTAAATCACATTCCACATGTGATTTATAAATTGCACAGCCTGCTGTAGGTAACTCAAGGCCAGCTGCAGTGTCAAATGGCATTTCAGAGGCTGTTTTCTTACAGGAAGATGAGAACATTTGAAAGTAGCCTAAAGGAGCCTGGCAGTCTGCAGCACTGCCAGTCACCACCAGCCATCAGCAGTGCAATTAGCTGCAGGTAGACAATATCCAGTATGCAAATGGCCACTGGGTTTGTACACAAAATGATGAACTAGTCATGATTTATACATTCTGAATGTACAGCCCATTGCCAGGGTGAGAGGAGACAGAAACCTACTTATTTAAGAAAAGTTAGATCATGTCAGGTTAAAAATCTTTCTGCTAGATTTGCTGATACATTTTTTTTTTCTGCTGATGTTTAATTATTATAATATCTGGTTTACACTGATAGGTTCAATTCCTACATATAATCTTCATACTTGGCACAGGCAATTAATTTTTTTGAGTAATATTACTTAAATTATCCCTATTTGATAGCATTATCTGCAATAATAGCTGTAATTTCTAATCTAAGTGACTTTTTTATCTACATTGATTTAAATTATGAGTGACTTCCCCTACTTTGAGCTGAATTATCATGATTTGTGTCAGGTGAAGATGGAGCTATGCTCATTCCAGGTGTGCCCTCAGCACACACTTCTCTTCCCTGACACCACACCAAAAGCTGGGGGAAGACAAAATGAGCAAAAGACAAAATGTTCATTTAACAACCTACCTTGGGTTTCTGTAAACATTTCTGGAGGCAGGTTGGTCTTCAAAATATTTCTCTTTTTGGCTTTGAACCTCCTATAAGCCATGTACAGTGGAATAAATGCCCATTTTTATAGCATCAACATGTAGATCACATGGGAAGGACAGTATGAGAATGTTAGAGTATGTTTCATAAGTTTTAAAGTTTTATCTTCCTCTATCTGTTCTGGACATGGAGAGATAATAAAGGCTCTGTAAAAATATTCATGGATATGATATGACCTTTACGTAGAGTAACTGAGAGAAAAAAATACTTTTTCTCCTCTAATTCACTCCAAAAATGCATGTGCCCACAAACACATCCATGTGCCACCTTTATTTTTCTGAATTTTGAGATGTTCTGCACTGAAGAAAACTCCAAACAGGAGCCTGGACTGGATATTCTTTTTAAAATATTCTTCCTCTAATATGAGCAGGATTAACTGCTCCGTGAAATAACATTTTTAAAATATTCTGCAAGGTATGAAAAATTTTTTAAGGCACTGCAGACAACACTCCTTTACCCAAGCTGCTAGTCTCCAGGTATTTCTCCTAAATTATTCTGTCTTACAACAGTTTTCTTTTTAAAATTCTAATCAAGTTACACTGTCATTATCTGGATTTTCTGCAAATGCCATAAAACACTTGGTTTACCTTGAAAAATCTCACTGAATGTTTGAAATCAAGACAATCAAATTGCTTGCTGGACACAAGTATAAACAAGAACTGTTTGTATTTCAGACTTTTCAGCAGGGAATATCAGTATCTATTTTCCTGTCTTTCACTCTTTTCCCATAAAGTAACAATGAATAAATTTACCATATTTAAAAGTACAGCAGCATGCATTTTCTGGTTTTTGGGGTTTTTTTTTTTAACAGCAGCTGCAAGAGCCTGAGCTACAGAGGAGTGTGTGGAAGGTCTGTATGTGTAAAACTGCTAGAGCTGCTGAGTAAATATTCCAGCAAGTTACACCTTTTGAATGTGCAGACTGACATAAACAGATACAGAGGCTGTAAAATCTGAAACATTCTACAGCTGGGTTGGCAAAAAGCAGGAGCTTTTTGATCCACTTGTACAAAAAAAAAGTCACTTTGTAACGTGGCAGCCTCTGGTTCTGGGGAGGGTGAAGCTCTTTCCAGGAGCATCCTGTGGATTGGAATGATGCCTTGGGATTTTGGCTTTTAAATTTTCCATGTATTTGTGACCCTGCAGTTCTTTAGTGTCACACTCCCAACCCCACAGTCAGTGTCAGCTGCTGCTGTCCCATCCTGGGCAGACACAACAATTCCTCTCCAGGCCTGGCAGCCAAGGACACCTCACTGCCTCAGGGCCAGAGATGCCAACAAAAGGGAGCTGGGGGGCAAACTGGGGGTCAATGACTTCATTAGCTGAAGCTGGAATTGGAAGATTCATCCCCAATAAGCAAATGGACCAAACTTTTAAAAGTATAAAACACCATGATCTGTGGTCCATTTTTGGGTGTAGCCCCTGAGGGGCTTTGCCTGCCCAAAGTGTACCTGAAGGCCCTTCAATAAACATAACCACTTTTTATTCCCTTAACTCTGTCTGGCCTCTGTTTTTAGGTAGCCCAAAAAGGCATCAGGGAAAAGAAGGTTGTTATTCCTCCCTAGTGCCCTTTCCCACCTCTGAATTTTTTTATTCTTTTTTTTTCTGTCTGTGTCCTTAATAGCCCCGGCTGTTTTTCCCCCTCCCAATTTATCTGATCTTTAGCAGTGGTTAAAGGCTGTGGAAGCTGTGCCATGGTTTAATTATGTGTTGAAAGGGGAACTGTGACCTTTAGATGGCTCTGGATGACCCTGCTGTCATTGCCTGTCCCTCCTGGCCCTGCTGAGGGCACACTGCAATATTGCCTGATATCGATTTTCCCCACGCCACTTATGGTTTTATAGACATCTACAGCATCTCCTCTCTGGCTGGAGAGACTTATCTGCTTAATAACTCTCAAAAAAAACCTTCTTCTTGCTGCCTCTTCCTCTGTACTTGCTGTTTTGGGATGAGGCTGGAGCAGACCTGCACCCACCCAGAGCTGAAAGTGAAGGTGTGCACTGACACATTGATAATTTACATTCTGGTCTTTATTTCTTGAGCACAAATCACCCTGGGGTTATTTCATCATTGAGAATTTTTTTTTTTTTTACATAGAGAATTATATTCTATTTCCAGCATCAGCCCTTGAAATCTTAAAAAGTCATGGCAGTCTTCAGAGCTATCCTGAAAAAAACTGCTCAGAAACAAATGTGAGGAGTGGTCATTAAGAGGCATCAGCTTTTCAAGGGTTTTAATTACTTTGGTGGCTCATTTAGCATTAACTGCTTGGGCATAAAGCAACGTGAAGATTTAAAAAAATTACTTGTAGCTACAGAAATAGCTTTTCTTTTCTACTGAAAAGTCATGTTTTGTCCTTTCTCCTCCCTGCTCCTTCCAAATTCCCAGACTCTATTAGTGAACTGAGGCTAAAAGTAAATGTAGAGTGGGAAAGGATACAGTTTTTCCCATAAGAAATTTGCCATAGGGCCACAGAAAAAGAAAAGTAAATTTCTGTTAGAACGTTATATTTTATGCAGGTCACACTTGTGGATGCTGACAGTGTTTCCCTTACTTTCTGATAAATTTAGTTCCCTGAAATCCTTCTTCTGATCTAGCACATTTAGTTAATTTCTTGAAAATACATCTTGAATTTTGAGGAAAGTTGTATTTCATATTTGCATAAAATAAACTCTGAGACAGATGAGTTAGACTTCAAGTGATAATGAAATCATGCATGAGTTAAACATAAAATTTAATTCTTGTTCTCATGCTGTAAGTATATGACATAATCCTCCCTCCTTCAGCTGTATTTGTTGCTGGTTTTGCATCACATAATTTTATTTATCTTTCATATCTGTGTTCAGATATGAACACTGGGGCTGTAGAAATGTTCCTTTGCCTACCCTGGCAAAAAATATCACCAGATATTTCACAAGCATGTGCACGAAGTCAAATGGAAAACCAAAAAATCCCAAAGAACACTTTTAAGCTTTCCTAGCTGCACTTTGGGTTTTGGGAGGTGCCACTGTAATTTCAGTTATGAACTTAGTAATGTAATTTTTTGCTACAAATGAAACTGGACTTGAGGTGCAAACCTTGTTAGCCCAAGCTCCTGCTGATTTATGTATCAACACTGCACTTGGGCAGCAAACAATTTTCCCTGTGCTAAATTATTTTGGTTGTTTGGTTGTGGGTTTGGTTTTTTTTTTTTTTCCTTAGACTCACAAAACTTATGTTTCTGTGGTCATTTTCTCTGCTGCTTTATCCATCTATCAGAACTCCCACATCCTTTCATGCTCCCCCCTCTGTGATGGCAGATGAGAAGGGGAACTCATCACTTGCAAAAGAGCATCACCTGGGCAGGGGATGGATTTTGTCTGATGTCCTGAAAGGACAGCACTAGGGAGAAGCTTCCAAAATCCAAAGAGGTTCAGCAGGGAGACCAAAATCTTTGTGAACATGTCACAAAGGAACCAGAGTCAGGGCTGAAATGCTAGATCAGCCAGCTTGCCTTTCAAACTCTGATATTTTCCCAAGAACTTCTAGGAAACCTGTAATTCTGCATTAATTCAGTCACATAAGCACTTCTCCAGGAGGTCTATATTCTTCTCTGCATGATGCAAACAACAGCCATTCATTTTCAGTCAAAAAGCCATCAGGTTCAGTTTTTATAAATGAGAAGTGAATTGGCTGACATTTTCAGAGAATGAACATTTCCCATAAAAACTGAAAATAACCGAAGGGGATAATCTGATCATTTTGCCAAAAATTGGTGCTGTGGCCTTTGAATTTAAATAGTGGCTGTCAGGGGAAAAATGTGGCACTGATTTATCACAGATAGGAGTTTTATAACTCACTTTTGTATGGATTAACCACTACAGGTGGAAAAAAGATCATTGCATGTACTGTACTGAGCTAGGATGTTTTACTTTTATCACAGCCTGATGCTCTTAATTCATCTGCTGACTTTTGTCTGACATGAGAAGATAATATCCTTGATAATCACCAATTTTACAAGGCTTTATATAGCTGCATCCCAGCAACTTTCATAAGTGATACAATAAAAATTCTTACCTTTAATTATTAATGTTATTTCCTCCGAAGCAGTAACAGGATCTCCTGGGATTAATTTGAGATGGTACAAATGCCAAGTAAAAAGACATTTAATTTTTTAAATGTTAATGATTTTTGTGTAACTTTCAGAGTGTGGCCCTGGCAGAACAGTCGGTGAGTAGAAGGCTCTACCTGCACCAGCGCTGAGTGTGAATGAACCACAAGATTTAGCAGAGGCAGGGGCTCATGGAATCACAGATTTGGGTTGGAAGGGACCTTAAATTTCATCCAGTGCCACCCCTGCCATGGCAGGGACACCTTCCACCGTCCCAGGCTGCTCCCAGCCCCACTGTCCAACCTGGCCTTGGGCACTGCCAAGGATCCAGGGCCTGCCCAGAGATTTTCTGGACATCCTCTACCAGGGCCTCCCCACTTTCACAGCAAAGGATTTGTAATCCAAACCTAATCCAAACCTTCTCTTTGCCACTTTAAACCTTAAGTTTAAACAGCATTAAAAGTCGCGCATACCGATGATAAAAATTCATCGCGGATCCAGGGCCAGCCTTAAAAGCTCCCTGCATATTGTAAATGCAGGAAACCCTGACAAGGGGAGGGAATGATGGCTAATTTATTACTTTATTATACTGTATTATATTAAAGAATACTATTCTCTACCAAAGAATACAGGAAGGATGCTTACTGAATGCTAAAAAGATAATAATGAAAACGCGTGACTCTCTCCAGAGTCCCGACACAGCTTGGCCCTGATTGGCCAATGAGACAAAACAATTCACATTAAACCAATGAAACAATCACCTGTGGGGTAAACAATCCCCAAACATATTCCACATGAGCACAACACAGGAGAAGCAAATGAGATAAGAATCATTTTCCTTTTCTCTGAGGCCTCTCGCTGACTTTCATCTTCACGGCAGAAAAACCCCGGGCAAAAAGAAATCACAATCAGGGAATGTGAACGCCACACCAGCAGGCATTCCCAGGGGAACTTCCACTGAAAACCTCCCCTGTTGCTCTCCCCACAGGTGTTCCAGGGGAACTTTGACAACGACACGCACCGCAAGAACGTCATCGAGCCGCCGATCCTCGCCCGGCACGTGCGCATCCTGCCCTGGTCGTGGTACGGCCGCATCACCCTGCGCTCCGAGCTGCTGGGCTGTGCAGCTGAGGACTGAGCTGCCCCACTCCTGCTGTAGAAGAAGCTTGTAGGATGCTGAGTGGGGTTTCTCCATGAACCAGTGCTCGCTCATTTTTTATGGTAGGCCGCTAGCTGTCTTTCGCCAGGAGGTCTAAGCCTGCCCTTTTAAAACGATCCAATCCGGTTTTTTTTGCCCTTGAAATCTGTTGGTGTTGTCCCTTCTGCTGTGGAATTATCCTCCTAGTTCTCCTTTGAGCTGTTCACCACCAGTTGAAACACGTTGAGGGAAAAAGAGAAAAATGGAAAAAAAGACAGCAGCATCCTTTTTACAAGGGAAGAGAAAAACGAAGCTCATTTGCAGCTTCAGGAACATTGGGCTGACGAGTTCTCCATAAATCATACCATCATCTTACTTGCAAAAAGTGATACTGCAGCTTTTAGCAATAAGTTTACTTGGGGATGACTGCATTATAGTAATTGTGCCTATCAAACACTGTCAGTTCTTACGACATATATTTTGGGAAATTCTCCATGGTACTGCTCAAACACGGTACCTGTGATGTTACGAGCTACCTTTCACCACTTCCATCCAGACAGCAGAGTCCACGCACCTGGAAGGTTTTCCTAACTGCCCCATTTTCCTTCTCTATTTTGCATGCTGTACACACAGCCTCCATCTTTTCTGTTCAGTATCACACTGTGCTGGTGGTTGTTTTCCTTGGGAGATGTCACCTGTTTTGCATATGTGACCAAATCAGTGTATTATGTTAATGAATTTGCCAAAGTTTATCCATTTTCAAAGTTTCTGTGCTTTTTCACGGAGACTAAGGTGAGGCACCAGGGTACTTGTGGTGTCTCATCTTGGATGCCCACACAGACCACCAGAAATCCCATTCCAGCATGATTTTTCCAGGGGTGAGCACACAGCCCCAGACTGTGACCAGCCCACCCCATCACTGCTTTCACAAACACTCTGAATTCCAGCGAGGAGGAAAATGTGGGGTGAAGGAACCAGGTGCTAAAAGACACACTGGAGGAATTACTCCCTTACTGCCAGGAAACCCTCCCTCTTTAGGCTCTTCCTAAAGTCACAGCTTTCCTTCCCAGAAGGTAAGAGGTGACATAGGAGCACACCAAAGCCTGGCCCTTGTCACCCTCTGCTCCTAGAAAATCTTTTCAGACAGACACCAGTGAGCCATGAGGAGGCTGTTTCCTATCGTGGCCCATCTACAGGAATGCTTCACACACAGCATGATAGCAACCCCAGTTTAAAAAGAAGATTTTAGGAGGAAAAGTGGAGAAGTAGGGGGGACATTCTCCCCGTGCCTCAGTTTCCCCTGCCGATTGAGATGACAATACCAATCCTTGAAGAGCAATCCAAGTTCCCTTGGATTAAAGTGCTCTGTGACTACGTTAGAGCAGCAGCTCAGACTAAGAAAGATCCCAGGACAGGGAGTGAGGGGACCTGAAACAACAGCACTTGGGATTACTGCCAACCTTTTAATTTCATAACATGCTGATGTGGAGAGAAAGAGAGAGTGAGAGAAAGAGAGAATGAGAGAGAGAGAGAGAGATGTAGCTGCATGTTTTAGCATATGTCACTGAACTTATTATACTTTCTGTCACTGTTCCATTCTCACCAAAACTCTGAACTTGGGCACTGCTTCCCAGGCCAGCAGCTAGCTGGCCCACAATCTGCAAAGGGCAAAGTTTACCTTGGAAACAAAATGGTTTGGATTTCGAAAAAACCTGCATTTAATCACACATTCTCCACCACAGACTAAATATATATTATCCATTGAACTGTGAAAGACTCTAGAATAGCAGCCAGGAATTTTACATACAAGAATTGGGGATATAATGGTGGCGGTTTTCTGATAGTGTCACTTAAACTGTCACATTTTAGCAAACAGAACACCCTGCCTCTACAAAATGACTTAATCCTTAAACTGTATTTATACAAGTATTTATTTTATAAGGCTTAGACATTTAAAGACTTCTAAAGAAAAGTCCTGTAAAGGTAAAAGTATGTGTAAGAAATGTTGAGGTCCTGTGCAACACTGCTAAGTTTGTTCTTTATTTTTTACTTTGTGCTGCATAACAAAAGCCACTAGACTGTTACTGTCTTGTCTGTAACTGTGTTAACAGCATTCCTTAATGATGTATATATGGAGTGGTCTTCAAGCAAAAGGAGCAATTTTAAAGAGAAAGTCAATCAATTTGGTGGTACTTCTAACGAGAAAAAATCTGATTAATGGAGCACCAGTCTATCCCTACATTATCTACTGCCTATATTTTGCAATTTAGGCTTTAGGTTAAAAAAAAGATAAAAAATAAAAATAAAAAAACAAGTAATATTTATCTATTTAGGGTGTGCACACACAATACTTTAAAAGGTTTAAATACATTTTCCTATTATGAGAGAGCAGTTGAGCCTGAATTTAATTACAGATATGAAGAATATCATGTAGATAATTCACTAACTGACTGTATCCAAAATAACCAGAAGACCATTTCAGAAAATTAGACTTCCTAGTTTAAAAACTTGTGTTAATGCTCTTCTGAAATATTTGGTTTCTGTTCTTAATGTTGAGGGTTTTTTTCATGTTATTCATCTTTTGGGGCTTCAGTTTTGCTTTTGAACTAATATTTCTTGGTTTAGTAAATTAATTGTAATCCTTTCATCTGCATACAGGGTTTTCATGTAATGTGACACAGGGCTTTTAATTTGGTATTAATTTTGTGTTGAGTATTTTCACCCTCATGTCCTGTGTCAGCTGTCAGAGCCTTCACAGGGACAGCTCCACACCTTGTGATAATACCCCATGACAGTTCATTAAAAAATCACATATCTGACACCCTTACAGTTCCAACCTGCATGCTAGGAGTTTTTCCAATGACATTTTTCCTTGGCTACCAAAAAGCCTTCTTGGAATGGCACTTCCAGCATCAAATTCTGCTCCCAGTGTTAGCAGTATCATTCTGAAATAACTCTTGGTTTAAGTGTAATCCTTCAGATTTAACAAAACAGGTGGGAATCAGATTAGGGGATAGAATTAAACTCTTTCCCTTTGATTTTATTTTGTTGTCTAAGTGCATACCATTGCCATAAGGGGCAATTTATAAATTAACACAACTGTTCTCTCCCAGTGAAAGCAACCAGCTCCAAAAAACCCAGAAGTGCAGGACAGGAGATGTCCCTTAAGAGGCGACAGGAGAAAATCTCGGAAATAATCCTTGACTTCTCTATTAGTTGTTGACAATGACATTGAACAAGGCCAAAAGTATTCTCCTAATTAAATTTCACCCTGAACCAGCTAAGAATCTGCAGGCAGGCTTCACCTTTGTGTTGCTAGGTAATATGCTACATTTATAGCCTGGGAAAAAAAGCCCTGGCACGAGGCTCCTTTTTATCAGCGTTCAGGGCCCGTCGCCTCAACTGGCTCTGGGTCCGAGGTTGACTTTCTCTTTTGGAATGGCTTCGTACAAATTAAGTGTCAGTTTTGAAGACTAAGGATACTAAATGAGTGTATCTTTGCTATACAACCAATGTGAACTATAATATTCAGTGCTGGCTTCTGATGTGTCAGTAAGTACAGAAGTATCTCGGACACAAACGACCTTTGCAACCTTTCAAGCTGTGTGATATTCAAATGGTTTTGTATATACCTAAATCATGTAGAGCGATGTAAAACCAGTACGACCTTGTCTAGTCTTCAAACTTAACAATAAAAACTTTTGAAAAATGAGGTGGTTTTCTTGAAGCTGTTATGTTGCAACACCTTGGAGGAGACACAGCTTATCTCGGTGGAGCAGAGATAGCACCTGGCATTTTCCTGGATTCATCCACAGGGTCTTTGTGGTAGGTAAGTTTGTTCCTGGAAAAATCAGCAGTTGGGGCTGTGGTCTCCTCAATGTGTTCTCTCTGTTCTTCCAGATTAACAAAAAAAAAAAACACCTCTAGGTTTTGAACGAGTCTAAAAATACTTTTTTTTTTTTTTCCTGTCCTGCTGCTCTCTGAACGAGCACCAGAAATGTAAAATGACAATTTCATTTCCTCTAAGTCAAATTTCCTGGGATATTTATCAGTCCTTATCCTCCCTCCTCCACTCCTGCATAGGCGAATTAATTTCTGAGAAGATAAGGAGTGGCTGCAGGCCAGACCTGCTATGAGATGCCACAGCAGAGCTGGTATTTGCTCACACCTTTGCCCTTTTTCTCTTTTATTTGCTCTGCATCCTGCTCCCCAAAATAGTTAACTCTATAATTTCAGTTTCTGAAGAAGCTTGGAGATTAAAGTAGCACGTGGAAAAGCCATTTGCTCCCAAACCATTTAAACAATTAAACAACATAAAAATATTATGTTTACTGAAAAGAGATGAAGCTTTTGTGGTTTACACCTTGAGTGAGCCCTTTTGTAGAAATACACATCCTTTTGTTTTATAATGGTTTCATTTTGTGCCCTTGCTCCAAAAATCATCTTTTAGAGACAAAAACCATCCACAAGCACTCACAGGTGACAATGTCTGCCCAACATGGAGTCTCAACACTCACTACAGCATGTTGTCTTTGAGGAAAAAAGTCACAAAATTGTAATTTTCCCTTATTACAAATCTCTAACAGTCACAAAAAATGAGAATGCAGGGCTGCACACAAGAAGGGGAGTATTTTTGCAGAATGATGGAGAATATTAGCAATTCAGACATAAATTTCTGCATCTTGAAGCTTTCTGACTTTTGGCTAGAAATTGCAACTGTTTCAGGAAACATGAGGACTTTTCCTGAAGAACTGAAAAGTGGTTTTTTTTCTCACATACTTCATAACATATACACCCAGGAATTCTAGTGAAGACAACGAGAGAAAATAATGAGTAAATCTCTTCAGAAGAGTGATTATTTATCAATGTCCATCCTCCCATATCTGTTGCTAATGAGCTCAAGGGATTAACATGGGCACCAACGCTCTGAAATAAGTAGTCTCTGATACTTCTGTGGTAAACACAATGACACTTATTTTATACCTTAGATTTAATAAAAAGAGGCTAATTTGTTCACTTGGTGATTACTAAGTGACCTATGATCACTTAGTCTTAGAACTCAAATAGAACAAATTAAAGGATAATTTTGAAGTAGGACTAAATAAAGATAGTTTTACTGATCCCAAAGTATTTTCACGTTTTAAATTTAATTTGCATAATTTTCTTAATAGACACATACACTTTAGAATGAAGAATTCTGCTTTAGATTAAGAATCTAAAATGTAAAAGGCAGAATTGCACAAATTGTGCAGCTTTATGGTGCCATTCATTGCAAATTAATTATCAATGATACATGTATCATTGTAAATATATATTTTTAAATTCCTCTGAATGGGGCAACATAGAAACATGTCTTGTTCTCACATTTTATCTTGCTAGGAGTGCAGCAAAATTAATTTTATTAGTGTATGTGAGTAAGAATAATTGGGGTTTTGTGTAGTTTATATTTGGAATTAGGCTCCACGTGTGTGGGAAGGTCCAGGAAGCACCTGGTGAAACACAGGTGGGGCACAGGAGATGGGGATAATAATATTTATTAGAATAATATTTATCCTATTATTAAATGTTATTTAATTTAAATATTATAATTTTAATTTAATTTAAATAGTATAATAATATTAAATATTTAATATTTATTATAATGATATTTAGGAGGTGTCACAATAATATTTATTTCTTTGGTTTGCTGCAGTTATCTGAGGTCACACATCATCTGAGGTCAGCAGGCACACTTCTCACTAGATGGAGGAAACCAACCCTCAAAATACCCTAGGAAAGGTCACTAATCATTTTTATCAGGCTGGAAAATCAAAATCAGGCTAAATGAATGTATTTGCTCTCTGGGATGCTGCAGGAGGTCGGCAGGAGCTGTGGGGAAGTGCACTGTGCTGCCTTGGCCACAATAAATGCAACCAAGTGCACAGATTGCATCAAATATGCATGTGATGCATTGAGGCAAGATCAAAGGGCCCCTAGGAAGTGAGAGATGCTATTTTCTGATGAAAGTGTCAGAAAACACCATGTAGGTGCCATGGCCTGACACACCATGGGCTGGCACGAGTCTGGCTGGGGTGGATTTACCCTTCTGGAGTTTCTGGGGCAGGGCAGCCCCAGCCACAGGCTCTTCAGGAAGGACAGGCAGGGGAAACAAGGAGGGGATGTCACCTCTGAGCAGAGAGCAGGTGGAGTTCATGGAAGTCTGCTGGGATGGGTGAGGAGATGATAGAGAGCTCACAGGGAGGGCAGGGACAGGTGAGAGGGTGGCAGGCACAGGTGAGAGGGTGCCAGGGATGTGCCACAGAGCAGGGACAGGTGACAGGTGAGAGGGTGGCAGGGATGTGTCACATCCTGGCTCAATGAGCCCTTTGTGGACAGACAGGAGCAGCCCTGTGCTCACAAGCCCTGCTCCTCCAGGAGGACTTTGAGCACCCCAAATGAGAATCAAGGGTTGGGATAAAATTTAAAGATTATCTATTCCCACCCCCTGCCATGGCAGGGACACCTCCCACTGTCCCAGTGTCCAGCCTGGCCTTGGGCACTGCCAGGGATGGAGGGGCAGCCCCAGCTGCTCTGGGCACCTGTGCCAGGGAACAATTCCTTCTTAATAACTAATAACTAAACCCACCCATCTTTTCTTCCTGACTTCCCAAAAACTAAAGCTACCAAGAGGGGCTGTGGTGGCTGTGAAATGGTGCAATTACAGATCCTCTGGGTGGTGAGGAAAGCACACAAGTTCAACAGCCTGGACTTCAGGAGAGGAGAATTTGGCTTCTTCAGGGATCTGCCTGGTCGAGTATGGTGGGTTTTCATCCAGGAAGGAATCAGGGCCCATTAAAACTGATTAATATTCAATGATCACCTCCTCCAAACTCAGGAGCAAAACATCCCAACAGAAAGAAAAATCAGACAAAGATGCCAGGAGTCCTGGGTGGACAAACAGGAAACACAAAAAGGAATTTTGCAGAGCATGGAAGCAATCACAGCCAGCCTGGGAGGCACACAGGGAAGCCATCCAGGATCAGGTTAGAAAAGGTCAAAGCCCTGAGAGAGTTAAATCTATCCAAGGACATCAAGGGCAACAAGGAAAGTTCCTGTAGGTGCTTTGGGGAAAAAAGGAGAAGTGGGGAAAATCTGGGCCCAGTCTGGAAGAAAATGGGAGACCCAGGACATGGAGAATGCTGAGGCTCTCAACAGCTGGGCTCAGTTTCACCAAGAAGTGCTCTGGTTCCACTGCCCAAGGTGCAGAAGGGGAAGGCAGGGGCTGAAGAACTGCCCAGAGTGGGAGGAGACCAGGCTGGAGAGCATCCCAGGAACTGAAGGTTCCCAAGGCCATGGCACCTGGCAGGATGCACCCGAGGGTCATGAGGGAGCTGTCAGGGGAAGGGGCTAAGCCACTTTGAGAAGTCCTGGCAGTCTGGTGCAGGTCCCACTGACTGTAAAAGAGGAAATATAACCCAAATTTTTAACAGAGGAATTAAGGGACACCCAGGGAACTACAGGGTGGGCAGTGCCTGTGGGAAGGTACAGCAGATCCTTCTAAATGATGGAAAAATCTAGGTCCTCCTAAAAAAAAAAAAATTAAAAAAATTTAGTAGTATCTAAAAAATTTAGATCCTTCTAAATTATGGAAATTATGCCAAGGCACACAGAAAATAAGGAGATGATTTCTGACATCTTCACGTGGCTCCACTGGAGGCAAGTTGTGCCTGAGAGGTCTGGTGGGTTCTGTGATGCATCTGCAGCACTGGGGGGATGAGGGAAGAGCAACTGGGGTTCTTCCCTCATTTTCTTCTTGTGAAGGATGTGCCTCTACTATTTCTGGCACGGAGTAATTCCTTTATCACACGTGGCTCATGCCACTATAACAGGTTCACAGCTTCTCTAGAGGGTGTGTTCACAGCTTCTTGGGCAGAGTGAAAAGGAACTAACAGGTAATTTTTGATTAAGCAATTAAAGGACGGGTTGTTTGAGTAAATATGCAGTGCACATTTACATACATATTTATATATATGTACATATATCTGCATTTTCTGCAGGTCATGTCATGTATGTCACACTTCATCTGAGAACAGAGAGAGAAAAGTGGAAGCAGTGTTACAAAGATGTTAATTAGGCTCATCAGCCTAATCTAGCTCTTCTTCTGATGTGTGCTGATACAATTTTCTTCTATTTAAGAAAAAATTGATGAGGATGGGGAGCACGGTGCATCTCTGGAGGTGCTTCATTTCTGCCCCCAGTTTGCTACCACAGAATGGTTTGGGTTCAAAGCCCAGACAGCCCAACCCCTTGCCACAGGCAGGGACATCCTGAGCCCCATCCCACCTGACCTTGAGTGTTTCCAGGCATGGAGCAGCCACCACCTCTCTGGGAAGCCTCTCTCAGTGTTTCACCACCCTCCCTGTAAAAGACTTCTCCCTTGTATCTAATCTCAATTGACCCCCTTTTAGTTTAAAACCCTTTTCCCTTTCTCCAGTCACAAATGCTCCTGCTAAAAGGTTTGTCCCCAGTTACCTTCCCTTAGAAGCTGGCATGGAAATGGGCAGCATCACTTGAAAGCCAGAAGTGCTTCTTTATTTCAAGGCCATTTTTCCCTTTACTGAGGGATTTGCAAGTACTTCATTTCCACATTTTTTCAGGAGCCACGGCTCCTGAATGAGTGAGGAGGTTTTCTGGCTCACAAAGATGGGAGTCAGAGTGGCTTCCAGAAGAATCTGACCCAATATTTATGTAACATACATATATAGCACATGCCACTCACCACCTGCATGGGCTGCTCCACCTCCCTGCTCCTTTCCAGCCCCTGAGCTGTGACAGAAGGTGTTGTTCAGCTGTGGCACTCAGACCAGCTATTCACAAGTGGCTTTTTCACTCAGCCAACGGTCACATTCCCCAGATATTTCTGGGAATCCAAAGCCAGGCTTCCAAACCAGAGCAGCCCAGGGGCTGGGTGTGATGTGGTGGGGGAGAACTCGCCCCTGGTCCCAGCGCAGCAGCTGAGCTGCCTGAATGGCACGCACAGTTCACATCTGCAAACACACACTGGGCAGCAGGAATGGCTCAGCAAACATGTCCCAGTCGATCCCTTCATGGCATAAAAGACTGCACTTCAGCTGAAACATTTGGGTATTTTTGAAAACGTTTAGCAATCTTTTTTTCCCTCGCCTCTGCCGCAAGCATTCCTCTGGCTTGAAAAAATAAAAAAAGAAAATAAAACGCATTTGTGGTTAATTTCTTCTCCAATGGGTTGTTTTCTATTCAGATTCATGCCTGTCGTGCATTTAGACTGCCTAAATGGATGAATATTCTCCTGAAGGCAGATAATGGAGAGCCAAAACTCCACAATGAGGTGGAGGGCGCTGGTCTGGCATCCCCATCCTACCAAAGGGAAGGGGCTGCCTGAGACAACCTTGATGCCACCAGAAAACAGCCAGGTGAGCCAACACCTTGATACCAAACCACCATTCACAGAGCTCAGGACCTTGTTCAGGTTGAAGGAGAGTGGGATGTGTCACTGATGCCCCAATGTGAGTGGTGGTGTGATTTCTGATGGGTGCTGTGCTCCTCCCAGGCACCCACCCCAGGGCTGCAAGGAGCATTCCCTGGATCTTGTGGGGATCCACAAAATCAGATGGTTTTGGGAAAGCTGCTAAAGGCAGGCCTCACAGACAACAGAACTGTGATTAGAGCTAAGCAGTAGCCATGAGAGAGGTCAGCAGAAAAATTATAAAAAAAGTAGAAAAGCAGGCACAAATAGAACAGTGGTCTGTGTATTAACGCTTGACTAGGATAACTCCCTAAGCTGCAGAAAAGTTTATGTAGGAAGATATTGGGAAGTTTGAAGCCTTATAATGGAGCTCTGTGCATTGTCTTTTAAGGCTTACAAGCAGATATTGTATGTGAAAGAAGCAGGCATTGTTTTAACTGAGGGTACGTGTGCTTCCAGCGGTTGGATAGAACCACTGTCAATATGCTTCCGCTTTGTGTGATTGGTCAACAAGCTTATAAAGTAAGTTGCAACATTATGTTCTTGATCTGCTGCCTGGGATGTGAGCTAATGACAGCTTCCCATTGTCATACCCAGGTAATGAGACTGATGCTGAAAAATAAAACAGCTCAAGTAACATTCCACAGCAGTTCTGTCCCGCTGGTGATTTTTACATAGCCCCTGGTTGGTGATAGTTTTCACCTCATGTCTTTCACAAGGGATGCTGAAATCAACTTGCACTGTCTTGTGAAAATCCCCATGGGTACAATTTGTTGGTGAATCCCTCTCAGAGCTGCCTTTCCCCCTTTATTCCGAGCCCTCTGTACCCATGGATGATCCTTGGGGCTGTGCTCTGATGCCACAGTGAACCAGCTGGATGTACTGACAGCTCTGCAGCCCAGGCCACCTCCTGAACTGCAGCAGAGGAGTGTTCTGATTGAACAGGCAAAGCCTCATTAGCATTCCTTCACTGTCTCAAGGCAGTCTGGCCTGGTTCTCCCTGGCCAGAGTAACAGACTTCAAACCAGGGAACGTGTACACCAGGCTGTGCTGGGGAGAGGCACTTTGATAACCTCCCCTTTTTCCTATTTATCATCTTCCCCAGGGGCTTCTCCTCTAGCTCTGCAGTAAAAATATTGACTGTACCAGCCCAGATCCCAGAGGATCTGACACAGATCCTGCTGCCTGCACTTGGAAAGGTGGGGGTTCAGCAGCCCTTCCCTGGCTGCCCAGCAGCACCACTGCTGGCAGAGATTTTAGGAGCAGATGAGAAATGCTGAAGGTGACTCCAGCTCCCATTCTGCCTCAGAATCTCTGAGCTTCCCCGTGGTGCTGGCTTGGCATTCTCTCCGTGGTCCAGAGCACACAGGAACTGAAGCAAGTGTGGAAGGAGGCAGGACTGGGCTGGCCCCTGCACGCAGCTGCTCCAGCCACGGGGCTCTGTCAGCACCACTGCCAAAAACAGCATGGGCAGAGTCAGCACCTCCCACCCAACAGGGCTGTCCCAGCCCTGTGCAGCACAGAGTTTGGCTTTGTTGCTTTTTGTCCAGTTCATTTGCACTGATTAGTCATCATGGGGGAACAGGAGGGGAAAAGGGTAAATCTCCAATTTAATCCCCCAGCAGTCCTGTGACTCTCCAGCTCTCCCAGTCCCTAAAAAGTGTGGTCTGCTCTGAGCAGTTGAGTTTCCCCACACCTAAGTTAATTTTACAGCCAACCTGCTTGAAAGTCTCATTCATTTGACACAATTCTGGCAAAAGTTATTGCAAATCTCAATGTTGCCTTAATGCACATCTCCACCATTTCACAGGGGCCTCTTCTCTATCTGTTTTCATCGTGAAACAACCTGATGGCATGCAGGAGAATTAGTTACTCTGGGAACAGGGAAGATCATCCCCATGAATACTAATCCACAGCCTTTATTAAACTGGAGTTTGGGGGTGGTGCTGTGGAAGGTGAGAGAAGGAGGAAAGGAAAGGAGTATCTGAGTGTGCCAGCTGGAATTTGAGATGCATTTGCAGAAGCAGGAGGAGCAAAGCTGTAAGAGGCACCTTTTCCCTCCTCAGGGCAGCACAGCCTCACACAGGTGTGTGCAGGTGTGATGGGGTTTGTCATTAAGAGCTCAGGTTTGCCTGGGACTGACACACAGGCTGCAAAATGCAGGAGCAGGCACAGCTGCAGGACTGGCATCTCTGCCTGCCTCCTCACCGTGGCCTTCTTTTCTATTCCTATTACACTGAAGTCTCTTAACTAATTATGCAGGATCCCAGCCTGCTATGTGATCCTGTTAGCCCCAGGCACAATTGCAAATGAGACAAGAGATCTCAGCTGTGCTGCTCCTTGCAGTGGCACTCCTTCTCTGTCCCATGTTAATTATTCCTCGCAGCTGACAATGAAGCAAAGACCAAAGAGTTAATTCTCAGTACAACGAAGAAAATCAGCGCCTGCTAATGCCTTCTGTGTTACTCTGCTTATTTACCTAGAAAACAGTGTTTGGTTTTGCAATGTGAATGCTTGGAAAGCCGGCACCAGATGAAAGGTGAGCAACGTGAGGCACGAAGGAAAACATCCAGAATTACGCTCAAGACAGAGGGGATGTGTCACAAGCTGTTCTCAGGGAAGGCAGCAACTGAGGCACAAGCTTTGCTGGGGTTTTCCTCCCTTGTGCCTGCAGCTTTGGTGGTGCCTCTCCCACACCTTGGCACAAGACGTGGCACAGGAGGTGCAGGTGTGTGACCGACCTGCTGGGAGGAGGGGAGCACCCTCAGCACTCCCATCCCAACCCTCCCAGACAGCCACGGCAGAGTGCAGAGGGGGATTTACCTCTTCTCTCTGCAGGAGGAGCAGGAATCTGCCCCTTTTTTCCTGGGAAGGCCCAAAGGAAAGCCACAGTGGCACTGCTGGATGGGTCTGCTGAGGCTGTGAGCAGCCCCCAGCCCACCAGATGAGGATTATTCCCCCACTGCAATGTCCCACCTGCCTGGCTCTGGGACAGTGACATGGCTGAAGAGTGAAATTCATCATCTGATTCTGAAATGTAGCCAAATGTGTGTTTTGCACATCTGTAGGTGCCCCTTATGCTCGGACTTCACCAGCAAACTCCAATTTCCAGCCTCTCTGTAATTGCACATTATTTATGTCAGGGCTTTTTGCCTGGTCTAGGAGTCTCCCAGAGATATCCAGTTTTTTTTTCCTTCAGCCTCTCCAGTGCCCCCAGCTCTGGGCACAGTGGTTTGTTTCCTGCCCTTTTGTTTCCTGCTCTGATTCCACCAGCTTGCCTGTCCAAGCCAGTGTGCACTGCAGGATTTCAATACTTTGAGGTCCCTCCTGAAAGGTGTTTGTTGATCTTAGTCCAAATTAAGTTGGAAGTAAGGGAGTGGAAATATTAGATATCACCTTAGAGTAGCTTTCCTGTACCCAAAGGAGTCCTGGAGAGAGATGTTTTACAAGGACATGCAGTGACTGGACAAGGGGGAATTTGCCTTAAACTGAAGGTGAGTAGATTTGGGTTAAGAATTAGGAAGAAATGGTTCCCTGGCAGGGTGGGCAGGGCTGGGATGGAATTCCCAGAGCAGCTGGGGCTGCCCCTGGATCCCTGGCAGTGCCCAAGGCCAGGCTGGACATTGGGGCTGGGAGCAGCCTGGGGCAGAGGGAGGTGTCCCTGCCATGGCATGGAATGGGATAATCTTGAAGGTCCCTTTTAACCCAAACCATTCTGTGAGTCTCCAAACCATATTTCCCTGAGAATATTGCCTAGAGCAGATGCATCATGCAAATGTGCTAATAAAAAATTAAATGTGCATCTAATTCAGATCTTCCTTTTTCTTTCAGTGGTGCAGTTTTAAATTCATAAAGTGTAGCCTTTTCTGGTCAAATGTTATGCAGACAGCAAAAGCTATTAATGCAGAGGATGACTCTTCCAGTTTTGTGGAATGCTATGTAATATTTGAGGATAAGGCTGAAGCCATTCCTATTCTTCCATCCTCCCTCAGCCATGCTTGGAGAGGGAGGGAAAAGGAGTGTGATAAATGCAGCAAACAATTAACATCAGGAGAGAGGTTATGCCTTATCCTCACAGCCTGAAGGAAGACAATGAATGCTGAACACTTAAGTCTTTTTGCAGCTCAAGTCTCTCTCTAATTGAGGCAGTATTTTGTTCTTTATAAGGTGTGTGAAACGCGTGTCGTAAAATTATGCTCATTATTTGGAAAAGAAAGGAAAAGAAAGAAATAGCCTGTATGTGATGGAAAGCACTTAAAAGCTTTCCATCTTTTAAGTCCTCGAGGTTTGTTTCTGCAGGTGAAGTTCTACATCATTAATTATAGAAACTGGGGGGGGGGGGTGGGGAGTAAATTCAGATTATTATTTTCTGGTTCTAATCATAATTTTAATCGCATACATTTTCAGAAGTGTCTGATTCCAGATATTTCATCAAAAAATATTGAAGAATCTTTTGAAGAAAGTGAATGTTCACCATGAAAACATTTCCCCTTGTTTCAGATATTGGTTTTTAATGTAACCAAGTGCAACTCTGTTTCAGTAAATTCAAGCTCTACCTAAATAATAATGGAATGTATATTTTATTTGTGACTACTTACCATCTTTACACAATTTATTGTTCCGAAGTCACAAGGAACAAACCCACTCAGAGGAGAAGCTTAACCCAGAAACTGTCAGCATGTGTTAATCTTCGTTATTTCAAATACTATACACTTTTTTTTTTATTAAATATTGAGGAACTCCCACATGCCTGGATGGAAACATTTCCCTTCAAAGTGTAGAAAATGTCTAGCACCATTTGCTTAACATTTTCATGCACAGTTGCACTTTCCCAAATACAGAAATGAATTCAAGGGGAGGCAGGGACAGAAACACAAATGTTATAAAATGGACAATTTGTGAAGTCCGTGGGACACTCAGAAAAAACAGGGATTTAGGAAAGAAAACTCATCTGTAGGCTGATCACTAGGAAAACATCCTCAGCACATAGACCTGGTGGGCACGGCAGGTTCTGGGTGCAGAGCTCAGGGCACGTACCCAAAACTGAAGAATTTTTCAGCAGTTTGGTTGGGTTTGGGCAGAACAAGGATGCCAGCACAAGAGGAAGGCAGAAACTCAACCCACACAGGGCACAGCCCTTTGCTCTGCCAAGGGCTCCTTTGGCAAGGAAAATGCCATGGCTGTGTGGGGTGGTGTCTCCCCAGGATGAGGGGAGAGATGAGAATCTTGATTCCATGTTTCAGAAGGCTGATTTGTTATTTTATGATATATTTTATATTATATTATATTATATTATATTATATTATATTATATTATATTATATTATATTATATTATATTAATTATATTATATTATATTATATTATATTATATTACATTACATTGTATTGTATTATATTATATTATATTATATTACATTACATTACATTACATTATATTGTATTATATTATATTATATTATATTATATTATATTATATTATATTATATTAATTATATTATATTATATTATATTATATTATATTATATTATATTATATTACATTACATTGTATTGTATTATATTATATTATATTATATTACATTACATTACATTACATTATATTGTATTATATTATATTATATTATATTATATTATATTACATTACATTACATTACATTACATTACATTACATTACATTATATTATATTATATTATATATATTATATTATATTATATTATATATATTATATTATATTATATTACATTACATTACATTACATTGTATTGTATTGTATTATATTATATTATATTATATTATATTATATTATATTATATTATATATATTACATTATAATATATTATATTATATTATATTATATTATATTATATTATATTATATTATATTATATTATATTATATTATATTATATATTGTATTATATTAATTACATTATATTACATTACATTATATTACATTATATTACATTACATTATATTGTATTTATTATATTTATTATATTATATTTATTATATTAAAAGAAAATGATATACTAAAACTTTACTAAAGAAAGAGAAAGGAGACATCAGAAAGCCAGAAAGGAATGATCACAAAATCTCGTGACAGACTCAGAGAGTCTGACACAGCTGGCTGCGATTGGACATCAATTAAAAACAATTCACATGAAACCAATCAAAGATGCACCTGTTGGTAAAGCCATCTCCAGAACATCCCACAGCCACCAGATAGGTATTGCTTACATTTCTTTTCTGAGGGTTCTCAGCTCCTCAGGAGAAAAGTCCTAGCGAGAGGATTTTCATAAAATACATCAGTGACAGCTATGCTGCACTGCACTAAATATTTAACACAGCTGTGCATGCTCAGGCCTGCCTGGTGCCTGATCCATGCAGCAGGTGAACTCTTGTCAGCAGGCAGGTAAGCTGCTCCACTTCAGAGGATTGCATCCCAAGGCAAATCCAGCTGCATCCCAGGTGGCTGCCGCTCCACCCCTGCAGGGGCAGGGCACAAAAAGTGTGTTTCACTGTCCCCAGGTGCACAAGGAGGCTGGGATGCTGGGCTGGCAGCAATTAGAGTGAGCCAGGTGTTCTCAGAGCTGCTGCAGCTGGAGAAGCACAGCTCTACCTCCCCTGACCTTCCCACAGCTGCCAGGCTGAGCAAGCACCCCAGGATTAAGAGCATAAATTAACTCAGGCACTCCTTCAGAGCAGCACTGATTCAGGAAACATGACAATGGACAGATTTTCCTGGAAATCCCAACCAAATAAATGTGTAGGGGACCTTTAGTTCAGTGGGGTTTATGATATGGTTTGGCTAATGTAATCAAGCCTTGAGCCAGGCCATCCTGAACTCACTCAATCCAGTAGGAAAGTGAGGGGTTTTTGAAAAAGCTTAACACAAAAATCAAGTTTCATCAAGGAGAGGGAGTGAGTAAGTTGTGAAGTCAGAGGAGCAGTCAAAACAGACAGCAGTCCACAGTTGTTTGTGAGATCTGTGCACTCAAAATTTTGGAAAGAGTTTGGACTGATAGATACGTGTCACCTCTGATGCACAGCCATAAAATCCTTTTATAAAAGAAGTATTAAGCAGGCAAAGGGTTAATTGATGGCTCTGGCCAACACACCTGCTTTAGACAATGGACTCCCACCTTCAGACTTTTCCTAAGCAATGGAAGTTTTTGAAATATATAGCTTTAAAAGCACTTTACACACATAATATTGCTCAAATGTAGCCACCCATGAACAGTGAGACCATAAATCTTGCTCAAACAGGCTGTTCCAAAAAACAAAAAAAAGCAATCAGCTCAAGGTTAGCCCAGCAAAACAACAAACTGTGCTTGTTCTTCACAAGATCTTCTTTCAAAAATACCCATACCAATATCTAAATTCTCCACCTCTGCTCTCCTGCACGCCTTGGGTTAGCACAGAGCCCTCAAAAAGAAATAAATTTGGGAAAAAATTGTCAGGCTGCTGACAACACTGCCAGGCTGGAGCTGGGGGCAATCCCCCACCAAAGCACAGGAGAGTTCCTCCAGCACTGGGTGACAACCAGTGCCCCTCATGCATAGTGCAGGGTCCTGACACATTTCTCTGTGGCATTCACATTCTCTGAAAAATCCCTTCGCCCAGGATTTTCCCCTGGGAAGCTGAGGAGCCTCAGAGAAAAAGGAAAACAATTCTGATCTCATTTGCTTCTCCTGTGTTGTGCTCACATGTGGAATGTGTTTGGAGATTGCTCACCCACAGGTGATTGTTCCATTGCATTCTGTGTGAGTTGTTTTCACTCTTTGGGCAGTCAGGGCCAAGCTGTGTTGGGACTCTGGAGAGAGTCAGAAGTTTTCATTATTATCTTTTTAACCTTCTTTAATATAATATAGTATTATAAAATAATAAATTGGCCTTCGGACAGCATGGAGTCAGATCCATCATTCCTGCCTTTGTCTGGGGGCAATGCAAATAGAATATTTCTCCTGTCCACGAGGCTGGACGTGTGCAAGTCTGGAAATATCAGCTGGAATTTCAGGAGAATATCTGGAAACCTCAGCTGCAGGAACCTCTGCAGGCTCAGGAGAGGCGTGGTGCTGTGCCTGAGCAGCTGTGGGAGCTGGGGGAGGCTGGGGCTGCTGTGGACCTGGCACAAAGTGCCATCAGGGTGGAGGGGACAGAGCTCCTCTCAGAGGTCTCCAAGTATTGATTTTGATGGTTTAACTGGGTTTTCAAAGCATTGATTTTGATGGTTTAACCAGTTTTATGTCAGGGTCACCTGGGCTGGCTTCCACTGCCCTGCTCTGACGTTGTGCTGACAGGAGAAACTTTCTGATATTTCCCTTTTCTCGACAGGAACATCCAGATGGAAAATGGCCATGTGGATGGTGTTGGGAAGAATAAAGGCAGGTTTCTGTTTGTTTGGTTGGTTTTTTTTTGGTGGGTTTTTTTTTTTTTTTTTTTTTTTGTTTTTTGTTTTAGTGAGATGGAATCTCTGATTTGGAAAAATTGATTGGTTTTGCTTGATCTTTCCCCACCTTGCTGAGGATAATTGCTAAATATGTTTCTCTTGGAATCTTTGTGGTATCAGAGTTCACTCTGCTTTATAGTCCCCAGTCCCTAAAGACAAGGAGCTCAGAGGGCACACGATGCATTTCTCACCCTTTGACAGAGAAATAACGTGGCCCAGCTTGAACAAGACACCTAGAAGGGATGCAATTCAAGAGATCCTTTCAGTTGTCACCATGATCTCTTTTTACATGAATATATTATGCTTTTAAAACCTTTTTGGGAGATAAGCCTGCAATTTGGAACTATAGGCAAGCAAAGGCAGAGAAAAACAAAGGGGGTGAGGGGAATGCTGGAATTCCAATAAAGGGGGATTTTGAAAAGTAGTAATTATATGGGTATGACAGCAATTACATGGGTTCATTAGATATAGGGTTTTACCATCAAGTTGTTATAGAGATGATCAGGAATTCTAAGAGAAGTTAAAAAACCCAGCTCTCCAGTTCATTTATTTCCTTAGTTTACGTATCATTTACATCTTTTTATTGTCTTTCACATGCTTTTTGTTTTCCAGCATCAAAGGGAGGATCTTTCAGCAATTTTATTTTCCCCTGCATTTTGGATGAGACACAAAAATTCCAGTGTGCATTCAACCAGAGCAATAAGAGAAAGGGTCCTGCATGCACAAAGCAATTGTACTGACAGTGAACCATCACCTTTGCCCCTTGCCCAGCTGCCTTAAATCAAAAATATTTTCCACTGCAGACTCTGCTAGTAGTTTCAGTAGCAGATCAGCACAGAACCTGGTGTACAACTCCTCTGTCACCCTGCTGTTGCACAAAAATAAAAATCCCATCATAATTTTCTTCACCTTGAATATCTGGGCGCAACAAATCCAAGGAAAGGTGCTGGCAGCTCTTCAGGGGATGAGAAACAACCCTACTTCCCTTAAATTTCTCTTGGGGGTGCAGATGCCTCTCTAATTCCTGGCAATGAGGGCAGAATGAAAGAACAGAGATTAACAAAGCTGGTTACATAAGAACTCTGAGATGGAAAGAGAAGTGAACATTGAATCATAAGGTAATGATCTCACAAGTGTCAGAATGAGTGCAGAGGGGAGGGAGGCTCCATTTCAGTCACACAACATGAGAAATTATTCATTTCATTCCTTTTTTTTTTTTTCAATTTCATCTTTGATAAGAAGGCCTGTACCCACATACCCCACACTCATGTAAATCACCTGCCTGTCCATCTGTCTGAATTTCCATCCAGCTCCAGCATCCCCTCCCTTTGTTATCACTCACAGCTGTCCCTAAGGGTGCCATTGGAGCAGATAATTTCTGAGTAAATCAATATATTTTAGGGGTGAGCTTTCATGCAAGTGACACTAATTATCACGAAGTAACAAAACTGCATCATTAAACCACCTGACCATACACACTGTGCTGTTTTATGTTCCATCATCCTCCGAGTGCTTCTGCTGGTTCCAGTAGGTGGGTTGTTTTTCTTTTCATCACTTTTCCCAACAGATAAAATTAAACTGTCTCAGCCTGAGAAAAATTATGAAATCTGCAGCAGTGAATAATCAGCCCTTTCAGACAGAAGCAGCTGTGAGGATGTTTTAAAAATTTAAAAAAAAAAAAAAAAAAAATTGTCACTTGCCGACTGTGGTGACTTCTTGTTTTGCTCACCAAGGAACCAGCAGAGTGTTCCTGCTCTGTTTTCACATATAATCCCACGAGATGGGTTCTGTTGGAAGCAGATGATTATTTTTAGCTTTATTGTCAGAGCCAAAGACAAGATTTCAATCTTACAAAGGAGGGGGTAGTCTTCAGTGATAGCACTGTGCTAATTGCTGTCAAAATCTGATTCCTGACAGACAGAAGTGGCTTGAGAAGGAAAATAAGTGTGGAGCCAGGTTTATTGATGAATTGCTGATAAACCCAAAGGTTTACCTTGTTTGGGCAGCACCCTCCAGACACTGGGAGGGCTTTCAATGCTCTTTATCACAGAAATACTGGTGCTACAAAGACAGAAGAAAAAAAATTGCCTAGAAGCTTGTAAAGGAGCAGAGCTCATGCTGTTGAGTGTTTGACAGTGGGTGTTAATCCTTTTGATTTCCCAACAGCAACCTTCCAACGTCCTGGCACATTACTGTTTATCATGGCCCTTTTTAATGATCTTCTGGTAATTTTCTCTTCATGCTTTTCCCAACTGACCTGAGTTATACATTCCAGGCCAAACTTTATGAGCCATTACATGAAATGCTTCGCTAAAATCTTTACAGACAATCATATTCTACACTTCTTTGTGTTGTTGTATTCTGTGCTTGCTAATGCACAAATTTTTGGTTGGATTTCTTTTTTCCATGCCAATTGCTCATCTGTGACTAATCATCCACTTCCAGCTAGAGATTAAAAGAACCCACTGTCGCGATAAATTTCAAAAATAGCTACAAAGAACAAAATAAGTCAAGTGAAAGTAGATCATTTCCTTTCCTTAAAGACTGAATACATGCAGTAATTCTCTTTTAACATCATGTAGCTATCTTGCAGTGCAGTCACATAGCTGTACACTCCACCTCAGGCTCACCCAACCTGCAACTGGTTACATCATAAGCTGAAAGATCCTAGATTTAGATAGGATCTCAGGAATTAGGAATTGTTTCCTGTGTGGGCAGGCCCTGGCACAGGTGCCCAGAGCAGCTGGGGCTGCCCCTGGATCCCTGACAGTGCCCAAGGCCAGGCTGGACACTGGGGCTGGGAGCAGCCTGGGACAGTGGGAGGTGTCTCTGCCATGGCAAATGAATGGAATGAGATGATTTTTAAGGTCACTTCCAACCCAAACCATTCTTTGGTATAAGCACCCCTGGCAAAGCTCTGCTTCTCTGATTCAGGTTTTCAGGTCTGGCATTAATAATGAGCATTAGATTTGTCTTAGGTTGGAAATGCAAGATGTGGCAGGGGATGTGTGTTCTATTACCATCTGTCAGAGCTGGGGCAGTTCTCTTCTGTTTCATGGGACATTTTCTTTCTCTCTCCCACAGCCCATCCTCCCTCCAGGAGATCTCTGCTGTCCATGGCCCATTCATTATTAATTACCTTCTGTCCATGGCCAGGGAGTGTCCCTGCAGGGCTGATCAAATTCCACCATCCCATGAGGAGATGCCCCACCCAGGGGAGGAGCCAAGCATTCCTGCCTGGATCCAATCTGAGGTTTGGGACACCCCAGCAGCCTCTGCCCACTGCATTCCCAGAGGAGCAGCTTTCTGCTGCCCTGCATTCCCAGAGGGAGAGCAGGCCCATCTCCAGCAGCCCTGGAGCTGCAGAGGAAAACTCCCCCCTTGTGCAGGATCCCTGCTCCAGCAGAACCACAGCTGGCACTGCAGGAGGGCTGAGCCACCTGGGATGGGACTGTGCCACCACCCTGAGCCCCCCTGGGATGGGACTGTGCCACCACCCTGAGCCCCCCTGGGATGGGACTGTGCCACCACCCTGACACACAGGGGGCAGGGCATGCTCTGACTCTGGCAGTGGTTTCTTTTGCACTATTACATTGGTTTTTTATTTTCCTAATAAAGAACTGTTATTCCTACTCCCAAATCTTTGCCTGAGAGCCCCTTAATTTCAAAATCACAATAATTCAGAGGGAGGGGGTTTGCATTTTCCATTTCAAGGGAGGCTCCTGCCTTCCTCAGCAGACACCTGGCTTTTCACACCAAGACAAGATTTCAAAACAAACCAGAGAAATCCATAAAATTATTACTGGCTTCCTGCTTGCAGACTCAGGTGATGTAGAACCTTCCAAAGAAAATAAAACGTGGCATCTTCAGGGCTTGATGTCTCAAACCTGGGCTGGCCAGTGCTCAGTAGGGAACAGATGTGCAGAAAGAGAGGAATGGAGTGAAAGTCACAGGAGATACACATTGGGGTTTTTTTAAGCCTATAAATATTTGGTGTTTTCTTCTCATTATCCAAGTGATTGCTTTTTATCCATGTCTCTGAACAGAAACAAAGCAGAAACTCTTATATCTATTCTGCAGATTTGTTTCCCTGAGCATTTCTAGGGAGTGTTTTACTGAACACCCACACAACAGAGAGTGACCAGTGTTTTCTGGATTGCCACATGCAGCTCTGGGCTGCCGGGCTCCCTGGAGGTCACTCATCACTAACAGTGTCTTACTGCAATGTGCCCGAAATCCAAGCAAATTTATCACCAAGGTGATTCTGCTGCTTTGAAAACATCCCCAAAGATACTGCATAAATGCATTTTTAAAATCCTGATGGGAATAAATGTATGTGACACACAGCTCAGGTGACTAGGAGTTTAAAAGCTATTACTTTCCATCATTAGTAATCCCCAGGGCTAGAGCACTCAGCTGTGAAGACAGTTTTGTACTGGCACTGACACAAGGTCATCATAAAGAGATTATTTTCTGCGGTGCCTAGCTGGAGTTTCTTTCCCCAAATTACTTCTGTGGCTACAGGTAACCGTGTTTTTATCACCAGGAAAACAAAGACAAAACAAACAAAACGATCCAGGCCCGAACTCCTGTGTCTTCTCTGAGCACTGAATGTCAAGAGTTTAAATTTCTCCAGAAGTACAGACTTCTGAATTTGCATTCTTCAAAAGCCACTTACAAATATCCAGTATAATGTATTTATTAGTGTGGGTGAAATACTTCAGCAGACACAAAGAAATTGCCTATTATGTACCAATTTATTAGTTCATTTCACATTAGTCTGTGATTTATACTACATAGCTTCAAAAGGATGACAGAATAGAAAGAATGAAATTATGAGCTTCAAAATGTCTCATGAAATGGACCAAAATAATAGCACTTAAAAGATGACTTTAAAAATATCTCCCAATGCCTGTGCAAAGAAAATTGAAAGAGAAAAAAGAAGGATAATTGTAGAATCTCATTTTAAACATGATTTCCCTTGTTTGCATTCTCCACCAAAACCAACACCATCACTATTTATTCTCATGACACCCAACAGTAAAAGGACTGGAAAGGTGATGTTATTATTGGTCATGGCTCAGATAACTGCAGTGTCTTGACAATTTGGAACATTGCAGAATTTCAGTTTTTCCTTTTCTTTTTTTTTTTCCCCTTTAGTAACACAGAAGTTGTGAAAAGCAAGGCTTTTGTTATCCTGGTGAATTCTGAGGGTGCACAGCTGAAAACCACAATGGAAACACTGCTTATAGCAGCAGCTTGGAGCCTCCCATGTGCAGAGATCATTAAAGTGTTCGCCCAGCCAGTGGGGCACCAGCAGCAATAATAAATGTTAATAAAATAGAGTTTTACACAACTTCTGGGGCATGGAGGACCCGCACTGGTTTTGAGTTGAAAACTCACAAACTCAGGTCATTCAGGCTGCTGTGCTGGCACAGAATCCTTATTTCCTGGACAATAATTCCTAGCTGGACAGCTGCTGAGGCTCTTGTGGGACAGGACCTGCACAGGGGACAGGGGAAGGGGCAACCGGCGGCACCGGCGCGATTCCCGTGGGGAGAACATCCCAAGAGGAGCACAAAGGGGGACAGGGAAACCTCCAGAGGGGGAAAAACAGACCTTTCTTCTGCCTCTGGTCCTCTGTGAGATCCTTCTTGGCCTTGACCCTGAGACTTCCCCTTTTTGACATGCCACGATTTTGCTCAAGTATAACGCCATGATCCACTCGCGCACATAAATGTGATTTTTTTAAAAAATATTTTTTGACAATTTTTTAAAATCAGTTTTTCTGCAGATATTTTGTCCTTTGCAGATTTGTCTGCCACAGAAGGTTGCCTGGGACACAATCCATGGCACCCTGAGTTCATTCTGGGTTTTGCCACCTCCATGCACACAACGTTTTGCCTCCTACACAGTCAGCACTTGTGTTTAATCCTGCTAAACTGCTAACACCAACTGTGGCAAGAAAAAAAACAAACCTAAAAGTCACAACAGAGGACACTAGTGAAATCCTAAACTATAAAATGGGAGTGGGTGTGCACGCACATGAAAAAGTGAATGTGCTGTGGAATGTTTCAATTGGAATATTTCACTTAGGAATAAACATTTGTCTTGCTGTATTTGGGTTCTGATAAAATCCAAGGGGGGAAAAAAAAAGCCTGTCCTTGGAAACAAAGAATTTTAAATATTAATAGATATTTTCTGTTGCTACTTTCTCCTGCCCTGACCTTCTGCATTATCTGTTTCTCTTTGGCTGGAAATATAAAGTTTTTGAGGCTGAAGTGATAAAGGCTATAATTTTAAATGCCTAAGCCCAAACCAGTGGATATGGATTTCAGTCTGTTTTCTACAGAAACACAATAGGAAGCACAAGGTGAAATTGTTCATAAGCACCTAGAATAGCTGTTGCTGTTCTCACAACATCCATCCTCTGGAAACAAATTTCAGGGCTGACAAATGCCTCAGTTTTTGGTCAATGGCAAGGGAATGAATTCCACTTTTCAGGTGCTCATTGGAGCACTCAAAATCCTTAGGAAGAAAAGCTGCCCCTTTTAAAATATATTTACTATTTTTCCTCAAGGAAGAATATGGAGGAAAAATCCCTCTGGTGGGGTGATTGAATAAAAACATTCGTGGCTTATTTTATAGAAATTACAATAATCAAAATTTGCGGTAGCAGTTTAACAAAGATTATTATAAGGACCTGATAATAAAGCAGGAAGCATGACACTACAAAGTTGCTTGAAGGCATAAGTATTTTCCATTTTGCAGCTAATCATGGCAAAAATGAATTTTAATTACGTTTTTTTTTTTTATAAAAGGAAACCAGAAAGAGCAGCAAGGAGGTTGGAACAAAATGTTCTTTAAGGCCCCTTCCAGCCCAAACCACTCTGTGATTTCCTGATTCCACAAGAAACAAAGCTGCTGGGCTTTTTTCCCAGCTGATTCCATTCTTCTGCAGAGATAAAGGAGACAAATTTGCATTATGGGGCATTTTTTCCCCCTAGTTTAGGAATCACAAGTGTGGATTCTTCAGCTGCCTTGGCAGATCTGGGTGTTCAGAACCTTCCCAGGATGTGTGACCTACACAGAGCTGCATCTCAGAGAAGCTGTGCAGGAAACTCTGCAAGTCCAGCTTGGGGAGGTGAAGTTGGATTTGAATAGAATTGTGCCCCCTCTAGGCACAGAAGTATCAACTCCGACTTCCTGAGGCAATAATTAAATTAATGCATAATGAAAATTCATTTGTATTAATGAATAGTACATTAAGCAGGCATTAATATTACATTAATTCTAGATTTTAAAAAATCAGATATTATGAAACTTTAGAATTATGTGACCTGTACTTTACTTCTTTATGAAGGTCTGTGTGACTTTAGACAAAAAAACCCCACACTTTTGATGGAAAGGCATGATGATGCTCTGAGGAAGTCTTGGAATTGACCATTCCAAGAGAAAAAAAAAAAACATGGAAGACTGACACTTCATAGAATCATGGGTAGAAACTTTAAAAAAAGCAGTGAAGATAATGAGAACCAACTTTTTTTTTTTTCCCTAGCAAGCACCTTTTTCAAAATCATGTTTCCTCTATGAAAAATCAAAATATCCTTCAACACCACTATGGAATTTGCTGTAGAGCAATGGGCAATAATATGATCGAAAAAATAAAGCAGTTCAGCATTAAGATAGTTTAAAGGAGTAATGGCAGACAAACTTTTAAAACAAGATTGTTTATTTATCCCCCCTGGAAGAATGAAATGTGGCTCCACAGAGTTGAGCATTGGCTGTCTGCAGGATCCAGCTGCCTGCTCAATAAAGTCCATGAGAAGACACACCAAGGAAACCTCAAAGTGCAAAATGCACCCAGCATCTTCAGCAGTGGCTATGAAAGGAAATAAATAAATAAATCAATAAAATTTTTTAAAAGGATTAAAAGAGAAAAAAAAATAAAGAAAAAATTTTTAAAAAGCCGACATCAAAACAAGCAGGAGCCACTGTGAAGCAGCAAATAATATCCCAATGAATTCAGATCACCTGGTGTTTTACACAACGGGCATAATGTCTCATCCAAAGGCAGGAAACTGTCTCCAGCAGGAAAATGACCCCTCAGCAGCCCTGTGGATTGTGTCACCTGCAGAGCACAGCCGCAGCCTTCATCCTCACAGCCCACAAGCAGCCCCCAGCCTGAGGAAAAAGCAAGAACAAAAAGAAGAAAAGAATAATAATATTTTAGCTCTGTGTCTGCCTGTGTGTTAAGACCAGCCTGACTGCAAGAAAAAGATGTGACTGGGGAAAAAATTATTGAATAGTTTGGAAAATATTCTGATAATCGCGACGTGAAATGCAAAGTTGGGAAGCTCAGCTTGAATGGGTTTGTTGTGAAATAAGGTTTAAATGAAGGCTTAAAGGAATTTGGTGATGGTTTGTATATAAAAACAAGTGGGAAGAATTGTTTTGAAAGGGAAGTACCTAGAAACCTCCTGTAGAAGAATGTTATATTAGAGAAATATATATTCACTGGTACATACTGGTGAAAGGGAACAGTTCACAGATATAAGGAGAAAGGGACAGTGATGAATTTACAGGATTTAACTGGTAGGAAACATAGAAATGTTTCCACTCCCTTACAAACATGTACATTCAGGATATTTCTGTGGACTTCTGAAGTGGAGGGCAAATAACAAATGTGTGTAATTAGGAATGCTCTGCAAAGAAACACATGAGCCATTAAGGATAGCCATTGGGCAAGGCAATAACTCAATATAACCCCAAATGTGGGGTTTGCTGTATTATTTTTAAAAAACAAACCAGCATTTTAAACCCTTGGAGAGCTGCAGTTGGAAGCTCTTCATAGCCATGAATGAAAGATTTTGTAGCCACGAATGGGTTAGAAGCTCCTCTGACTTTCATGAGATTTAACCTTTGAAATAACCTTTTTTTTTAAACATCATTTTAAACCCCAGGACATGGGAGTTCTGCTTGCTCTTAAATTACTCCAAAGTCCTCTACTTGAGCTTTGTTTGACAGTTGCAAAACACCAAATATATTTGACTGAGAGAAAATTTGCCCTGTGTGACTTTTGTGATAAAGCTGAGGAGGTCCTTACAGAAAGGTTTTAGTGCAGTCAACCAAAAGAAATACACTTGTCTTGTAAATAACTCCTTTTGATGAGCTACAGTATGACATGGGCAGGGTGTCTCCCCATCATGTGCAGCAGAATTTGGGTCCCACCTGAGGTACCCCTCAGGTTTTGCCTGCAGCATCTCAGAGTTCACCTCATCCACCTGATTTTCAAATGCAATTTTATGTTTCTTTATCACTGCAGGGTAAGTATAATTCTTTAAAAAATATATATATAAATGCACATAGAGTCTTGAAAAATAGAAATATATGATCTGTATGAGTGCTGACATCACTCAGCATCCACTGAAGTCAATAATTGCACTTTCAGTGGGAGCAATCTGAGGCCAGTGCTCTCTGCTTTTCAAAAGCTTCCTTCTGGACCATAAGTCTTTCCCCTTTTATTTTTTGTTTGTTTGTTTTTAAATTACCAGTTATTTAGCCATGTCCTGTGCAGGCTTTTTTTTTTTTTTTTCCCTCTACAAAAGTCAATACAGTAAAGGGAGAGAGAAAATTGTGTTCTAAAATATATTTGGTACTGGTTACCTTAGCAGGACAGCTGGGACTTTTGAGCTTAGCCAAAAAAAGAACAGACTAAAAAGCAGAAGATCTTTTCCTTGCAACTATCCATTTTATGGAATAAATAAACCCTAGAAAAAATCCAGTTTAAGCTACTAGAAAACAGCCTTAATATATAACTCATCCTATAATAAACCATTCATTTAGCCAAGGTGTTTTGATACATTTTATGTAAATAAAATATATTGGGGTATTTTTCTATATTTGTAATTAAACCTCATGCTCACAACAGCCACATAAATAATAACAAAAAAAAAATGCAGGGTATAAACTGAATGGCATGAGGGCAATAATGTGCTCCTTCATTACAGGGGAATTTACTTCTTACCATCCCCACCTCCTCCCCCCTCCAAAAAAAAACCCAAAACAAACAAAAAAACCCCAACACATAAACAGAACTACTAAAATAATATTAATTACTTGAGCTAACAATTTTATCAATTACTACAGAGGGTTACAGATTGTGTGGATTCCACTCCCCACTCCAGCATGCCCAGTACATTTAAAAGCTGGACTCACATGAGCATTTAAGAAGTTAAAAATAAAAAATGAATAAATCAACACTTTTATTAAGTACCAAGACATAACATAAAGAAGCAATTTCCACTGCTGGGATATCTCACTAGAAATTCTCCTCCTGGGAGCTAAGGCAATATCTCCAGCAAACAAATATTGAAATAATATTGAGGGTTTCTCTTAGTGATTGAGGAAAAAACACACAGAAAAAAAAGAAAATGTTGAAAATGAAAGAAACATCACCAAAGATTTCTTGATTTTTCCTGGGAGTTTTTGGGAGGTAAGCCAAAAAACACAAAATCAGTGAGGATCTGTTGCATCACAGAGTACATGTGAGACCTCATCTGAGAGCAGGTTTATTTCAAGGTTTTCATTTTCCTAGATAAATTTGCTTACAGGAAAAGACAGTCTAATTACTCTGATTGGGGAGAGTCAAAAGTGCTGCTGAAAAGAACAAAACCACCTGAAAATTTTGTTAGAACCCAATTCTGGCTGCCACTGGGGGGGTGACTTTGGAATCACAGTGATGGAAGTGTTCTCAGAAATTGCTTTAATAATCAGTGGTTTGGTTGTCTAGGAAAGGAAAAGGAAAAGGAAAAAATGGAAAGGGAAAGGGAAAGGGAAAGGGAAAGAGAAAGGGAAAGGGAAAGGGAAAGGGAAAGGGAAAGGGAAAGGGAAAGGGAAAGGGAAAGGAGAAAATGAAAAGGAAAAGGGAAAAAGGAAAAGTGGAAAAGGAAAAGAAAAAGGGAAAGGAAAAGGAAAAAAGGAAAAGGAAAAAAGGAAAAAATGAAAAGGAAAAAAAGAAAAGGAAAAGGAAAAGGAAAAGGAAAAGGAAAAGGAAAAGGAAAAGGAAAAGGAAAAGGAAAAGGAAAAGGAAAAGGAAAAGGAGAAAATGAAAAGGAAAAGGGAAAAAGGAAAAGGGGAAAAGGAAAAGAAAAAGAAAAAGGGAAAGGAAAAAAGGAAAAAATGAAAAGGAAAAAAAGAAAAGGAAAAGAAAAGGAAAAGATAAGGAAAAGGAAAAGGAGAAAATGAAAAGGAAAAGGGAAAAAGGAAAAGGGGAAAAGGAAAAGAAAAAGGAAAAGGAAAAAAGGAAAAAATGAAAAGGAAAAAAGAAAAGGAAAAGGAAAAGGAAAAGGAAAAGGAAAAGGAAAAGGAAAAGGAAAAGGAAAAGGAAAAGGAAAAGGAAAAGGAAAAGGAAAAGGAAAAGGAAAAGGAAAAGGAAAAGGAAAAGGGGAGAGGAAAGGAGAGAGAAGAGAGAAGAGATGGAAAGAAAATTGCCTCCTTGATACCAAAATGCTACCTGTGTTTGGTTTTCCTCCCTGCTTGTCCTAGGCACCAAGAATAATATAATTCAAGGCATTTTAAGCTATTTATGAACTTTAAATGTCTGGAATACACTAAGTTTAGATCAGAAACAAACTAATTTGCTAATGGTTGCAGCCCATACATTACTAAAAATACAGTTAGTTCTGCTATTTATTTCCAAAACTTTTGTTTATTGTGGAGACTTTTCCGTGCTGTTTTCTGAGGCATTCCCTCACTATCTCCAGGAAGTCACACTGTGGGAATTCAAGGACACTCAGATGCCAATTTATCACCCCTCCTGTCTCACAGAGCACGTTCCAGTTCTGGGCTGCTTGATGTCAAATAATTCATTTCACACCAGCACAGTATTTCCCTGTCCCTTCCCCCTCTCTCCTGCTGGTTTCCAGCAGCATTGCCCCAGCCTTTCACCTGACACAGGTAACTTCTGATCAGGTAAATATGCCCTTGCAGCTTTGCCCTTCACTGTTTAGAAAATTTTGTGACTGAAAAGAAAAATGCACCTTGTGTCTGGGTGTGGTGTAGTCCCTGGAGGCTGAAACACTCTGGGAAATAAGATTCCAAGGTCCATGCACAGCACCTGGAGGATTCCAGCAGACACAAAATATTTCATTCTTCAGCATTATTGAGGTGTTTCATAGCAGGAACACCTTGCCAAGGATGTGCCTTCTCCAGAGGTCTCCTCCCTGCCAAAGCCCTCAGCTGTGTGAAAATCTCCAGCTGCTCATCTGGAACGTGCCACAATTTTATTATTTATCTGTTACCTACAGTTCTGCAGCACCTCACTGTCACAGCTGGAAGCTCCATGTGAAGTGGTCTGGATTTAGCCTAAAAATAAATTTGTGAAATTAGTTAATAACAAAAAGCAGCTACAAAACAACATCATCTTGTACGTGATGCCACAATCTCGTAGCAGTGAGAAGAAAATTGATCTCTTTTACAACTGAAACTGATATTATGTCCAAACACTTTCCATGTCTCAGTCTCAGTGCATTCCCTGTGATCTAAATCAGGAGCTCTGGAGCAATTTTAAGTTTCAGGCAACCACAATTCCACTTCAGACTCAAACCATGTCATAGTGCCATGCAGTGGCATCTACTGCACAGCCACACCAATTTCAGGTGGTTAACATTTATCTCCTATTGTTTCACCTATTCCTCTTCTCTCTTTGTACTCTTCCCCCCACCCTTCACTGCTTGTAAATTTTTTTTTTTTCCCCAAAAATAGAAAGAGTGGAGTGCAGAGGGGGTAAAAGGTGGGACTGTGTCTTTTAATCACCAGCAAGTCAGGGGGAAAATGTCTTTTTTCCCCACCCAAAAAAAAAAAAAAAAAACCAAACAAAACAGTTATTTGATTACAGACCAAAAATCTCATAACTTTTGTGCTGTGAGGCATGAAACTCATCCTGTCAGAAGAACAGCACCTTCAGTGCAGAGTTACTAAATATTTATTTCAGTGGCAATGTTCTGTAAAGCTTCGACAGCTCAGATTGAGTCCTGCTCCCAGGCCCTTTCCCTTTTTATTGATCACATTAACACTTTTAACACTCTGCCTCCATCAATGGTCACCAGAGAGCATTCACTCACCACTTTAGCATGGAGCAGCACTATGCTTGCAGGTGTATAAATCAGATTTATTGTCTCTATCCACTTGGGGTCACGGAGTGTTCAGCTTGGTACCAGCCAGACCCTGGGATCAGCTCTCAGGGATTTTCCTGCCTTTTCTAGAGCTGTTTCCCAAGACCTGCTGGATCCCTTCAAAAAATTAACAGCAAGGATGTAGATTCCACCTCTGGGGGGAAAAAAGGCTGCAGCTCCTTGCCAGGTAATAAGTCCCTTCTGAAAGACAAAATAATTTTGTCAGAGGCAGACGAAATTTTTTTCAACACAAGCTTTCAACTCAACAAAGTTATTTCACATGCACGACAAGTAGGGAGGAAAAAGTTCCAGGGAGTTGGGAAACCTCCAGAATCTGCCTTGGGATGTGAGTTTTCTTGATTTAGCAGGAATTGTGAGGGAAAACTGCTCATGAATCACAACCAAGCCTTGAGCCTTGGCTCTCCCACAGGTGTGACCTTGGTCCTGACCACGGGCATGCAACCACTCACAGCAACTTTGAACAAATACCACCACAAGGGCAGCTGCCCATCAAAAAGGGGCTTTTGAGACAAGTCAGACCTGACTTTTTGATATTTTTAATATTTTTTAAACAAAGGTTTGGCACTGTTTCATCCCTCGTGGCTGCCCTGACCACCTGGGGGCCTGCAGGATGGCACTGTGCCACAGGGGATGCCCTCACCCTGAAGGTGCTAAAATGAACATTGGATGGCACAATACAGACTCACCACAGCATGACAGCTCCTTTTTATAAAGAGGGAAAAATTCCCAGAGAAAATAACTTTTTTGAGTGATAATGCTTTTCTCTTACTTTTGGTGTTGAATATAATAACTTTTGGGTGCCTTCTGTGATAAAAAATGTTGTTGAATGTGATAGTCCACTTTTTATCCATTTTTCTGGGCAAGGAATATTTAAAGCAATACAAGAAGAACTTAAGGTGGGGAGAGAAATACACATACAAAAATTAAAAAAAAAAAAAAAAACCAAACTGTTTTCTTTAAAACCAAAACTGTCTGGAACCTGCTCAGACAATTCAGGCCTGATGAATAAGAGTGAGTTTTGAAATCTCCTGGAGAAAGTCCTCATGAAGCAAAATTATCCATCTAACAATCTCTTACAAAGGTGCTACTGCTTCCATGAAGACAAAACCCTCCAGGAGATGCTGGGGATGCTGCTGTTCCACGTGTGTTTTCATGCCTGGCCCACACTGAGACTGCTCTCCTTGAAAATTATGGAGCAGCTCCTTCTTCGTTTTTTTTATTTTAAATAAAATTCAAGTCACTTCTAGTCAAAAATTAGGTCAATTGAGTCGGGCCTGTAGAGAGCACTACCAGGAGAGTAACAGCAGTGGGTAACTGTCCTTGTGGGGATAACAAACATGCATGTGGAGCCTGGAAAATAAGAGTTAAAGAGAATATGATTAATCACTGAATACTTGCAGAAAGTAGATAGAGACTGAAAACAAATATCCTAACCAAAACCTTGTTGATTTGGGTTTCTCCATTGACCTGTCTTTATCTCAACCCTAAACTTCTCTCACTTTTGCCTTTCCAGGTCTCTCCCAGCAAGGGGCTTTATGGAGCTGAGTTGCCTTCCAGGATTAAACCACATCAAAAAAAAAAAAAAAGAAAAAAAAAAAGGATACAGATCTTTAAAATGGGATTTGAGATCAGGAAACCCACACTCTAGCAAAATGGTCTAATGTATTCATCTGCTGAAGTGACAGCAGCAAAGGCATCCTGCACATTTAAACATAACCATAATATTAGTCACAAGGCATTCACCATGAAATATTCAGCTTTTCAAGCTTCTGACAACTGACTTTAGGATTATGGAACAATTTTCCCTTTCCACTCACAAATTCTAGGTAATTTTTCACTGCCAAGACCTTACCTAGGCTTTTGCCAGTTTGGAAAACTTTTCTTGCCCCTCACAGCTGTGCCCTCAGCATTATCTGTTCAGCAATAAGGGATCAGAATTTCCTGATATTAGAATAAACCATTTGCCATTTGGCTTTTTTTTTTTTTTCTTGTCTTGTTCTGAGCTTTGCTTCCTCTGTGTCTCCCTCCTTGTGTTGCCTTGAAATTCAGACTCCCAAAATTGCTGAATTTATCCAGCATGGTGCTTTGAGGATGTTTGTGGCAGAAAGGATGTTCTTTAGAAACCCTGAAATTTTATTTTTTACTTTATTACCAATATCGTGGAGTAATGAAGGGCAGTGACTTGGTGCCTTTACATTAAATTCCTCTTGGGAAAAGGTCATAATTGAATGTAACTTTTCCATGGCACCAACATTCTCTCCCAGCTGCCACCCTCACTTCTTAGGACACCACCTACCCACCAGACACAATCCACCTGCAGCTAAAAAAACATCCTCAAATTTAAAAAAAAAAAAAAATACAGCCTGTAAAATGTTTTATTGTTGACTTTTGTTCATCTGTGAATACCAGCAAAAATTTGAAGAAGACAAAGAGTTACAGTTGATTTGATACCAATCTCCACCATGTGTAGGAGAACATTCCCCTTCCCCTCAACAAATTCACCTTCAAACACAACTGCATTCTTCTTTGGCATGCAGAGCTTTCAATAAAAATAATTTAAAAAAAATACCACAAAATGAAATTTCCACAGATAGAAATGCAAAGCTCCAGATCATGTCTGTGTGGAGAGTTGCCAGATCATTTTCAGACACCTCGTATCTTTGGTGAAGAGAATTCTTTATGCAGAAGAAAGAATAATTTCTCTCCCATTAACATGAATCCAAAGTTGATGTTGCTTACTGAGGCCCTAATTCATTACTTTAGTGAATATTTATGGACAAAGAGGTTAAATAAAGTACAGGTGAAAACCAAACTACTAAAACACAACAACAACAACAAAATAAACCAACAAAAAAAAAAAAAAACCAAAAAATCCCCAACAAACAGCTGAATTATATAATTTTTTAACTTCTGGGGAGCTTTTCAACTTCTTCCACCTCTGTGTGGTTTCCTTTCTTTACCACCTCCAAGAGATCTCCTCTTTCCCCCCCTTCCTTTATCCTAATAAGCCAAACTTGCAAGTCTTTATAGTTAACAAGAACCCAAGCCATAGAATTCAGCCACATTTCCTTTTTGGCTGGTTGGGTTTTTTTTTGATTTGCTTCCAGGGTGGGTTCCTCAAAATTTTCCATGTTTTCCCAGTCTTCAGTCCCCACCTTGTTTGTTCTCAGCTTTCCTTTCCATTGAGCTTGCTGTCCCAAATTTTAGAGCTATGAGCACCAGGTTACATTTCAATACCTTTGTCACAGGGAAAACCCAAGAAAATGGATTCCTGTTGAATCTTTGACTTTTCTCCCTAAAACAAATTGCATCTGCAGGGTCTGGCCTTTGAGCCACACCCTGGTTTAACACCATCCCATAACTCTCCACTCCTTACCATCCCATCCACAATCCCTGAAGTGAAATTATCCCTCTTTGTGCTGCTGATTAAATGGGAGGGCTAAGAAAGCAAAGAATACAGTACATTATCTGTACAAATACAGATAATGTACTGTATTTTATTTGAGTAAAAGGGAGGTGAGAAATACAGAAGGGTAACACTGAGGTTGTCCCCAGAATTCCTGTTATTTTCTCAGAGCAATCCCAATGCTGCTCCCAGGGATAACAGCCTTGATTGTGACAGCTCTGTAAAACAAGGAAAAGGTGAGCAGGAGGAATAGAACCTCCATGAAACATCAACTGACTGTTTTAGTTCTATTTCCATTCATGTTTCAATTATTATAAAATAAGTGGTAGCTACAAATGCGTAGGAATCCAAATTGCATCCCATGGGGCAGGATTTGTTCACTGTGAAAACAGCCCAATTGTTATGTGAGAATCTAATAAAGATGACATCCCTGACTTCAGGTCTAGCTGAGTCAAATTTTGTCATGGCCAAGGACAGGATTGAGTCACATGCAGAATCAAGAATATAGCAGCAGGATAAGTAAAACCATAATAGCTTAATAAAAGAGCTGTTATTTAAAGGAAAAGAATAAAAAGTGTTACAAAAAAGAAAATAAAAGGAAAAAAAACCCAATCCAAACAAACAAAAACCCAAAAAACCAAAACAACAACAAAAAAACCACAAATACCCAAAAAACAAAACCCAAATCCCCCAATAATCACAATATAGTTAATACTGTAAACACACTTTTGGATTCTAACAGTTTTCCCACCTGTTTGCTCATGTTTTCACCACAGCAGGTTGTCAGCACCCCGAGTTGTTCACTTGGAGCAGCCTGATGATGGTGGGAGTTCCTCCTTCCTTACTCCAGGACCTGCTTGTGGGTTATTTCATGTTTATTGATGTGCTTTACACTTTGGTCTTTCTTGGTCACTCTGTGATTGACATTCTGTCCAAATTCACAATTTACACAGGGACTTTCTCACTTTATATACTTGATTTTTGTTCTCATTTTCACCCCCAAAAAACCAGACTTTGACCAGTTTTCACTTATTTAACTGAATAATGATGAGTTGTCTGTAGGTATAAGTGCTGCCTCTGTCTTACCACCCCATGGCTGCTCCTCTTCTTCACATCCCACACCTCCATTTCTCAAGAGCCCTGCTCCCACTCCAGGGCTCCATTCCTCTACACCACATCTCACTCAAAACCATTTCATTTTACAGAAGAATAATGGCTTGTTACACTTATCTGCACAAAAACCCTGGCTGTATCACACAAAGACGAGCAAAAGTAAAATAAATTAGGTATAGCCATCTGGTCTTTAGAAAAATTACTGACGTGGTTACACCATGAAAAAACAGAGCTCCAGGCAGTCCAGGAGAGGTTCAGGCAAAATTAGCCTGAGAAGCCTCTGTCTGGAGGCCCTGCAGTGGTTGAAACCCTTCATTTTTCAGGGCTGCCAGCCCTGCACTGCCTCGAGCACTGCATCAATTCCTCTGCAAAATGAGCGCACCACTGCAAGGTTTGTGAATGTGTAAATAAGGGCAGCTTGTCTTGTGAATTTTTGCTGTTTGTAGGGAAAGCATGCACTGAAAGAAGCAACATTTACTAGGGAAAAACAGTTTATTGCACTGCAAAGACACACCTCTACATTTTGGCTGGGGGCGTAGAGCAAGGGGGGTAAGACGCAGTCACAATCAGGAATTAATGAATTACCCTTGCCAAAAAAAGCATTTGGACAACACACTCAGGCACATGGTGGGATTCTGGGGATTGTCCAGGGCCAGGAGCTGAATTCAATGATCTTTTTAGGACCCTTCCAGCTCAGGATATTCTCTGTTTCCATGAGACATAAATGTGCTGCAAGCAGGAGTCTTGGTCAGTTTGGGGTTCCTTATCAAAAAAAAAGAATCTTTCAGTAAACCTGGTCTTAGCTCTTTCTTGTACAAAAAACTCCACATATCACCAGGTGCTGTTACAAAAGTAAAGGCAAAATAAAACTCCCACTTATTCCAAATCTGAAAGATAAAACCAGCAACAAGAGATTCCCTGTTGCCTGGGAAAGGTGGACACAAATGACATCAAAAGAAGATTATTTAAGAATTTGAGCTCTAAAGCCCAAATCCTGAAAACACAGCTCATCTGTAACCATCCTGAAGAAAATTCATGTTGGTCACACTGGACATCATCAAGAAGCAGCAGACAATTAGCCTTAATTAGGTTGCAGATGCTGAGCACTTTTTTCAGTCTCACCTGTTGCTCAGAGCAATGTGTCCTCCCAGGCCAGATGCAGGATAAAACCCTCCCAATGAAGAGGATATTCCCAACACAACATTAATTTTAATGTCAAAGTTACCTGGAAGGGGTCAACACAACAATGAAATACAAAAAAAAAAAAAGAAAAATTTTGAAGTTCCCAAAATTTTGCAGCCAACATTTTAATAAATTTAACCATTCATGGCTTTTCATTTTGAAACCATTATTTTCACTGAAAAATTGACAAAAATTTTGGGGAGAATTAAAAGGTTATGTAACCCAAAACCAAAACAAAAGCATTTGTTTGTTCAAGAAACACTTTTTTTGCTTGTTTTTTATTTCTACTTCACAAGAAGCTGAAAAACACCTATTTTACTTTTCCAATATGAAAGTTGTATAAAGTTTTTAATCCATGCACAAAACCTGAACAACTTATCATTTCCTTACTGAGATTTTCCCAAGTAGAAAGCCATTTTATGCTTGCTGTTTCCCTTTGTTCACCAGTGTTTTGCCTATAATTTTACTTGCCCCTGGACTGACATTATTATGAATAAATCTGATGTGCTAGCAGAATTAATTACTTAAAGCCTTACAAGCTCAGTTGATTCCATGTACATTCACCAACCATGCATTGAGAGCAGCATTTTTATCGGATTAATATGGAATTACTGCATCATCTGCTGATGAAGAGAGTGACAAAACTGCCTGGGTGCCTTAGGTTGGAAATAGGGGACTTTATTCAATTCCCACCTGTCAGAGCTGGGGCAGTTCTCCTCTGTTCATGGGGCATTTTCTTTATCTCTGCCACAGCCCATCCTCCCTCCAGGAGATCTCTGCTGTCCATGGCCCATTCATTATTAATTACCTTCTGTCCATGGCCAGGGAGTGTCCCTGCAGGGCTGATCAGATTCCACCATCCCATGGGGAGATGCCCCACCCAGGGGAGGAGCCAAGCATTCCTGCCTGGATCCAATCTGAGGTTTGGGACACCCCAGCAGCCTCTGCCCACTGCATTCCCAGAGGAGCAGCTTTCTGCTGCCCTGCATTCCCAGAGGGAGAGCAGGCCCATCTCCAGCAGCCCTGGAGCTCCAGAGGAAAACTCCCCCCTTGTGCAGGATCCCTGCTCCAGCAGAACCACAGCTGGCACTGCAGGAGGGCTGAGCCCCCCTGGGATGGGACTGTGCCACCACCCTGAGCCCCCCTGAGATGGGACTGTGCCACCACCCTGAGCCCCCCTGGGATGGGACTGTGCCACCACCCTGAGCCCCCCTGGGATGGGACTGTGCCACCACCCTGGGATGGGACTGTGCCACCACCCTGACACACTGGGGGCAGGGCATGGTCTGACTCCGACAGTGCTGTTTTGTACTATTGCATTTGTATTGTTAATTTCCCTAGTAAAGAACTGTTATTCCTGCTCCCACATCTTTGCCTGAGAGCCCCTTAATTTCAAAATTATAATAATTTAGAGGGAGGGTGTTTGCATTTTCCATTTCAGGGGAGGCTCCTGCCTTCCTCAGCAGACACCTGGCTTTTCAAACCGAGACACTGGGCAACCCAGTATGAGTTTTATTTTGAAAACATGTTTGTGCATCAGCAGCTGATACTGCATCAGACAGATTTACTTTAGCAGCCAGCTCATAAATTCGAGCAGTAACCAAATTAACCATCAAGATCAGAGGTTATTGACAATTCTCTTTGTGGTGTGTTTACACTTAGCAGAAGCCTTGGTGAGCAAAGCAGTTCATTAAAGACAGACTCTGTCCTAAGTAGGAGGCTCCAACGAGGGACAGATGATGCCAGATGAATGTGGCTCATTACAGGAGCTTGGTCCTAGCCCTAACAAGCTTGAATCCATCCTGCCAGTCCTCAAACAAGCAAGCAGAGTGGAGGCAGGAACCCCAGCCAAGTGCAGCTGGCTAATAAGGGGCTGTAATTGCCTTGTTTCTTTGCCTCCTCTATCCAAATCTAGCAACCACGTTGTTAACTTTGCCCTTCAGCAGCTTAAAATTCACTTTGTTTCACATCAAAAATCTTGTGTTTCGTTCAGGGTGACAGAGCTGAAGGGCAAACACAGCCCCAGGGCTTTCAGCAGGCTCTGGTACCCAGGCTCAGGGCTTCTCTACCAGCTCCAAAGGCCTGGCACAAGGCACTGCCCAGGACTCTCCCACTGCACGGAGGAAACCCTCTCTGTGTGAAATGAGTTCTCTGCAGCAATGCAGCAGCAATGGAGGATGAGTTTTTATCCCCAAAATCACACTACAGCACTCACCCAGTCTCCTCTCTGCCAAGAGTCACCCATTCCACAGAATCACAGGTTTGGATTGGAAGCAACCTTCAAGATCTTCTAGGTGGTGCAGAGTTTGGGCTGGGGAGAGAGTTAATTTTTGTCAAGAAAGGTGGTTTGGGGCTGTTTTGGATTTGTGGTGGAAATGGTGTTGATGGCACAGAGATGTTTTGGTCCTGCTGGGCAGTGCCCACACAGAGCCAGGGGCTGCTCTGCTGCTCCAGGAGGGGACACAGCCAGCACAGCTGACCCCAGCTGACCACAGGGATGTTCCATGTGGTGCCCTGCCCAGCCTGCAGAGCTGGGCAAGTTGTAGGAATGGCAGGGGGATGTTTGGAGGAAGGGTGTTTGTCTTCCCAAGTCACTGCTACCTGTGCCAGAGTCTGGATTTCCTGGGGGGGCTCTGAACACCTGCCTGGCCATTGGAAACAGAGAATGGATTCCTTCTTTTGCTTGCTTGTTATCACAGCTTTTGATTTGCCTGTTAAACCCAATAACATCTATCTCAGACCATGAGTTTTATCAGTTTCACCCTTCCAAATCTGTCCATCACACCACGAGGTGAGCAAGCAGCTCTGAGGTGCTTGGTTGCCTCCTGGGTTAAACTGTGACAGAGTCCCAGCCTCCCTGTCATGGGCATGGTTTCTTGTCAAGCACATCTGGTTGAGGAGAGGATGTGGTGGTGCATTTATCTCCTCCTCCCCAGGCCCTTGAGCTGCACTATGATCTCAGAACTGCTTGTTAGACCTCGGCTTTGATGAGCAGCACCTGGGCTGAGCCCCTCTCCAGGTCATTAGAAACACCTTCTGCTCCCAGGAATTTTGTCTAACGAGCTCCTGCTTTTTAAACAACAGCCTTGGAGATTTTTCTTGCCTGAATCCAAGTGAAATACTGTTTTTGTTGTCGAACATTCAAGGAAAGGTACTGACCTGAATTACGGCCAGGGTGTAAAATCACGATTGAACCATCTTCTTGCAACCCCATAAACAGCAATTGAGACTTTTGAGCTCTCTTGGACAGCAGCAGGCTGGCTATGAGCAGCATTTTCCTGGGAATGGGGCACTCTCAGAGCCAGTGAGCTCTCCAGTTTGATGTACCTGGAGCACTGGCAGTGACAGCGGATCCTGAGCTGATTCCCCCACTCCCCAACCTTCATCCCTTAAGAAGATGCAAAGGCATCCTGCATAAGTCAGTGCCTGAATTCACAAAAATAAACCTTGTATGGAATCTTTAGGTCTGTGTGTGTGGGTATGAATATACCACAGCAAATGTACCAGGAATACCAGAATGTCCTTCTCCTAGATCCTTAAGTAACTTGGATTTGTAAGTTAGGCCTGAAAATGAGTAACTGTTGTGCTGTAACATATAAATATTTTAAATTAACATAAGCTTAACACAGTTTAACTTATCAATTAAGTACTGTTAAGTTTAAATTATGTTAAACCGTCAGGCTTAATGTGTTGTTGGAGTCCTGAGCTCAGTTTAACCTGGGATCCACGCTGAACTCAGTGAATCAAAAGGGGGAATTTCTTTATTCCTTCTCATCTTTGCCCTTTCTTACCCTCACCCTTTCCTCCCCCTTGCCTACTACCCAGCATCCACACAGATATATTTTTTAGGTTGATTTTGGGCTCAGATAGATTGATTTTAGGGTTTTGTTTGCTTTTTCTCTTTGTTCTTTAACCATCTAGTCAGCAGCAGTGTGAACCTTGCCAGCAAACTTTGCCGCACTTTCGCTTCTGCACTGAACCTGCTTTTGCCAACACTTTTGATTCTTTCAGCCGCCTTAAAACCCTCACTGGCAGCAACCTTTCTGCTCAGCACTGCAGGAGAGGACCATCCTCCCAGCCCTGATGATGACAGGCTGTGCTGAACACCACCTGATGGTCTCACTCCGAGTAGTCCAAAATCCAGGGAAGGACAAGGTTTCAGATCCCATCTGGCCCCATGATCCCTTGGTTATCTCCACCCAAATTCCCTGCCCAGCAACCTGACCAGTTTGACTTCTCTCCTGACATGTGTTGGAACCCTGGTTACTGAGAATTTTGGGCTTTCTGTGCTGCCAGGCACTGACCCCCAGGAGAACTGCATTGACCTGAGGCCATGGAGAAGTTTCCAAAATGGAATGACAGAACTGGGATTGTGGGTGTGGAGTTTGAATAGAAGTGTGTGATATCACAGGGTGATATCTCTGGGACACTCAGAGTTTAAGGGTTTAAAATATAGTAATATATATAAGGCAAGATGGAAGTTTTAGGGCAGAGGCTGATCCTTCTTCTTCATCTTCTTCACCTTCTTCTTCTCCTCCTTTTCTCCATGGGTTTGAGTGGTTTTGTCTAATTGGATAAAAAAGTCCCCATGCAGGCCACGGGTGGTTGGGTATTGGGTTAGAAGTAAAAATAATTTAGGAGTGTAAAGTAAAAATAATTTGGCATTTGATCCTTAAATGGCCTGGTAGAGAGAGAGATGGGGCTTCATTTTCAATTTGTTAGAGTGAGGTGCTGTAGAACTCAGGGTTTGTGAGAGTAACATGCATAAAAACTAATAAACATCTTAGTCCCAACAAGAAATTCCATCTGACACATTTAATCCCGACCCTGGCAAAAAGAAGCAGACTCCACACCCATGAAGTGCCTCCATCACTGGGATTTCCCTCTGGGCAGAATCATAGAATCCTAGAATAGTTTGTGTTGGAAGGGGCTCCAAAGATCACCTAATTCCAGCCCCTCTGCTGTGGGAAGCCACCTAAAAATTACCCATGGAAACACCCAACACCTGAATAGTTTTTGGAATATTTTTTATTAAATCTAATGTGTGAAATTCACCCTTCTCAGAAACAGAGAGGTGAAGGGTAGGCACTGCTAGGAATTAAATTTTCATTGTGCTTTGGAAGCAAACATTATCATTATTGCCTTGGCAGAACTGGAAGGGTAGCAGAACACATATGCACACCCAACCTGGCTTGATCTTCTCAAAGAATAATGAATTTTTTTAGTTCCAGTTACAGATCAGAATAAATAGGAAAAGGTAAGAGAAATCCTTCTTCCCCCAAGCTTTACTCTCAACCTATAGCAACTGTTCCTCTTTGTACTTCTCACAGTCCCACCTAGAATTTGCTAAGCACAGTGAAGAAAAAGGTTTCCTTCACTCTTCATCCAGTCACTCCACCAAAATTTGGCCTTGTTAACTGAGGATAGCAGGTTCAAGCTGGTGTTGAAATGGTTAATGTGACCAGAAAAATGCACACTTTACACAGGGAGAAAAAAAAAAAATGGTTTGGCTGGCAACTGTGGAGCAAAGCAAGAAGAATTATTGCCATTTAAATTTCATATCCCACTGAAAAACTATTTAGTGCAGAAACTGTTTCAGACCCAGAATAGTCTAGTTAAAAATAATTATGGGAAGAGCTGAGAGCAAAACTAATTCCTAGAGACAGAGTATATATTATTGTAGCCACTGCACTGATAAACATGAATCTGATAATCTTATGATTAAAATGTGCTGAAGCAGACCCTGGTAAAATAGGCTGCAATAGATTTAAAGAAAATGTAGATGTAGAAAAATGTAAAAGAGGCTTTTCTCAAATAAGTGCCCCATTAGAACACAGAATGAATGCACTGGCACCAGGAGCTTGCAGGAAATCACTTTGGCCGCTGTGTCCTGATTTATACAACTGCTGTGATTCTCTATTTTTTTTTCTTCTACTTTCTTTATACCCTTTTTTTTTATTCCTTTGAAAGGAGAAAGAGAAACTCTCACACAACTTCAACTAAGCTATTTCAGAGTAACATTAAAGCTCTGACTTAGGCTGACAAACGACCTCCCCATAGGGATCTCTTTCTCTGCACAAAACTGGCCATTGAAAAATATTGTAATCAGACATGGTGGTGATTTTATTGGAATAAGCTTATTCATTCCTGTTGGCTGTCAAGCAAGTTTCTGCATGAACCATTTATCAAAAAATCAATGGGAAGCTTTTGAACATCATTTTTCTTGAAAACGCACAGAAATACCTAAGCTTCATAAATGTATTGATGTGTGTCCCTGTGTGTGGGGGTGAGTGAAATGAAACTGTGTCTGGACAATGAAAAACGATAAGGAGCTCTAAAGTTCTCTTAGATGAGGTCCCAGTGCAGCAAGGAAATCCCAGAAAAAACTTTCCATCAAGGAGGGTCACTGTGTAGATTTCCCAGAGCAATGAAACAAATAAATGAGCAAAACGACTTCTTGAAATGTGAAATGTTAAGACAAGTGCAGTGATAAAAAAAGAGTAAAAAATGGTCCAGGAGAGTTTCTAAAACTCAGATTACATTCAGCACAAAAGGGGAATATTCATAATCTCCTATTCCTTCTGCTATTGGATTCTCTGTCTTGAAAAGCTACTACAGATTAATGTCAATAAAAGGGATATGTGATAGACAAACCATTGCAATAATGGCTATTAATATGTTTTAAACATGAGATTAGAGGAGAAATTTGATAATTTAAATGTATGTTAAATAAGTCTAATTGTGCAGGCAGAAAAAAAAAACAACAAAATATCATTCCTAGTATGTACATGTAGATAAATTTTGAAACACTTATTTTAAATCATTGTCCAGGCTTACTGAAACATTGATTTGGCAAGTAGAAGTAGACCAAAGAAATACACTTAGATGGGAAGTTGTGTCACTTCCAAAGTGCAAAATAAAAAGGTGATTTTAACTAAACATGCAAAGGGGAAGGGAAGGGAAGTTCAGGGAAGGGAAATTCAGGGAAGGGAAGTTCGGGGAAGGGAAGGGCAGGGAAGGAAAGGGAAGTTCAGGGAAGGGAAGTTCAGGGAAGGAAAGGGAAGTTCAGGGAAGGGAAGTTCAGGGAAGGGAAGGGAAGTTCAAGAAAGAGAAGGGAAGTTCAGGAAAGGTAAGTTCAGGGAAGTTCAGGAAAGGGGAAGGGGAAGGGGAAGGGGAAGGGGAAGGGGAAGGGGAAGGGGAAGGGGAAGGGGAAGGGGAAGGGGAAGGGGAAGGGGAAGGGGAAGGGGAAGGGGAAGGGGAAGGGGAAGGGGAAGGGGAAGGGGAAGGGGAAGGGGAAGGGGAAGGGGAAGGGGAAGGGGTGCTAGTTTTGCATTAGGGCCAACCACAAAAGTAAGTTTCTAAGCAAAGCTGCTAGCAGTTTCCTTCATGTCTGACAAGAAAACCAACCAGTAATTAGCTTTGAGAACTGGCAATCTGTTAAACCACTGAGAAAGCTGGACACACGTCTGTGAACACACGCTAAAAATGAAAAATCCTGGGAATTCTCTTTCCCTTTTCTGGCCTGAGAGCCAGTAACAAGGACAGCCCAGCCCCCTGTCTCAGCCAGACTGGACAAAGTGAGAACACTGAGAGGAACAAGACAAATTCACCAAGGTCAGTGAAGAAAGAGTCAAGTCCCAGAAAAGAGGGATGAGGCGATGCCTTGATTTTGGGGCTGAAATCCTCTTGTAAGGTTATGGAGAAGAATGTAATTGATACATCAGGCTCTTTGTCCCTGTAACCCATTGAAACGTATGGAAGGATGGATTTCAAACTCCAGATATCAGCAGAGGCATCTGTGCTAAAGTGAGCAGGTGTTGAAGTAGCTGTGATCCCGTGAGAAATTTGAAGAGAGACGGTGAGAACAGTGATGAAGAACCTCTGCCCCAGGAAAAGAAGAAGAGCTCTGTTCCCAGAGATGAAGATGGTCTTAGAGATAGATAGAGAGAACCTTTGCTCTTGAATAGCTCGTCTTTAAAACAGTACCCCATAAGCTGGCACGGCCCATAAACACAGCTGTGGGAAAAGCTGTGAAAATGGGACTTCACAATTACAGATTTTGTGGGCAGTTGCTATTTCTGGAAATTAAAAGCCATGAGAGAACTGTTTTCTTGTGGAGAAGTCTCCATAAATTGACAAGAGAGACTCCTTCCCCTAAGTGAACTGAAGAAAGACTAGTCTAGAAGTGATAAACTGACTGAATTGTTTCCCACATTGTGAATGTGAAAGAAAAGGTTGTAGGGGGATGAGAAGTGTTCCAAAGGTTTTATTCTGATTCTTATTATTCTTTCTTTTAGTTACTGTAAATAAAGCTTTCTTTACACCCTTTAAAAGTTTTGAGTGTGCTTTGCCTTTCTCCTAATCCTATCTCACAGCAGGAAATGAGTAAATATATTATAGTGGGTTTGGCCAGCATGAAACCCACTACAGAAGGGTTCCACTGTGGGAACTGTGAGGAGTTTTCTTGAAAATAGATGTTGTAGGATGAAATTAAGTCAAATAAGACAATATTGTATCTGTGAGACAATATTGTATCTGTGAATAATTTATTTGTAATGGCAATTTAAAAAAAAGAAGTTGCCCTAATAGAGAGGACTAGAAAAGACAGAAAAGGTGGAAAGGAAATGGAAAAGGATGGAGAGAGAGAAAGAGAAAGAGAAAGAGAAAGAGAAAGAGAAAGAGAAAGAGAAAGAGAAAGAGAAAGAGAAAGAGAAAGAAAGAGAAAGAGAAAGAGAAAGAGAAAGAGAAAGAGAAAGAGAAAGAGAAAGAGAAAGAGAAAGAGAAAGAGAAAGGAGAGAATGAGTAAGAAAGAAAGAGCAAGGAACAAAGAAAGCAAGAAAGAATTAAAAAAATAAAAAGAGAGCAAGAGAGGAAGAAAGAGAGAGAAAGAAAGAAAAGAAGAGAAAGGGAGAGAGAAAGAAAAGAAAGAAAGAAAGAGAGAAAGAGAGAAAGAGAGAAAGAGAGAAAGAGAGAAAGAGAGAAAGAGAAAGAAAGAAAGAAAGAAAGAAAGAAAGAAAGAAAGAAAGAAAGAAAGAAAGAAAGAAAGAAAGAAAGAAAGAAAGAAAGAAAGAAAGAAAGAAAGAAAGAAAGAAAGAAAGAAAGAAAGAAAGAAAGAAAGAAAGAAAGATGGAAGGGAAGGGAAGGAGGGAAGGGACAGATCACGACCAGTGCCTCACCTCTCCGTGCATGCCAGCGCGTCCCGTTGGCGCCCTCCATCAGTTCTCCTTGGTGCTGAGGGTCCCCCTGGAACATTGAGCTCAGCACAGGGACAGACATTCCCTCAGGGCACTGAGCAGGCCACGCTCTGCAGGTCTGGCACTGCTGGAGGCAGGTGCTAATGCTTGGGCTGTGCCGGCAGGCAGCAGCAGCAGCACAGCTGCATGAAGAGCGAGGGGTTCTCACTATGGGGAACCGGCTGCCCTTGCTGGGCTTGGCCTCCCTGCAGGCTGGGCGAGGGGTTGGGGGGACTGTTGGGGCTGTGTGGGGCAGAGATTGAGCTCTCTTCCCTGTGTCCTGCAGCTGCTGCTTTGCCTTGTGCAGCCGGGCTGGGCTGCAGCTGCCCCTGCTGCTCTGGCTGCTGGCCGGAGCAGCAGCTGACACGTTCGTCCTCTCGCAACAGCGTTCCCTCATTCACATCTGTTTTCCATTGGAACACCTCTTTAGTACTACTGTCTTCCCCCTGGCATAGCTCCAGGATGCTCTCAAAATCACTCTCGTCCTCTTCCCGCTGGTAGATGTCCACAAGGCCTTGCACATCTTCATCCAAAGGAGACAGATCCTGGTATCCCTGCCCTCCCCACAGGGACAGCTCTAGGCCTGTCACCTCTTCTTCCAGGCCTGTCATCTCTTCTTCCAACAGGAACAACTCTTGATATTGGTTGTCCTCATTGTCATCCCGTTGGTACAACTCCTGCTGTACCCGCAGTGTCACACTTTGTTCCAGTGGGGACAACTCTTGGCATCTGTCATCCTCATCATCATCCCGTTGGTACAGCTCTTGTTTTATCTGCACTGTCACACTTTTTTCCAATGGGGACACCTCTAGACCTGTCACCTCTTCTCCCCACAGGGACAACTCTTGGCACCAGCCATCCTCATCATCGTCCCATTGGAACAGCTCCTGCTGTATCTGCAGTGTCACACTCTCTGCCCACAGGGACAGCTCTTGACCTGTCACCTCTTCCCCCCACAGGGACAATTTTTGGCACTAGCCATCCTCATCATCGTCCCGCTGGTATGGCTCCTGCTGTACCTGCACTGTCAGGCATTTTCCCCACGGGAACAGCTCTTGCTGTGTCCCATCTAGGCACTGTACTGTCATACCTACCTGCCAGCAGTGTAGCTCCTGCTGTGTCACAGCTCCCCAGAGACAGACTTCCTGGAATGTCACTTCTTCCCATCGGTGATACTCTTGCAGTGTCACTTCTTCCCACAGGCAACGCTCTTGGCGACAGACATCTGCACAGTGGCAAAACTCTTCATCCATCGCATATTCCCATTCCTGGTCCATGGTGGCAAAGCCCCTATTTCTGACAGAGAGAAGGATTGAGCTGCCCTCTGACTGTCTCTGACAGGGCAGGACTGAGAAGCCCACTGCCCACTGAGGGCCTGCTCTTGCAGCCAGCTGGGTAAGGGGTTGGGGCGCTGGGAGTTGGGCTTTGCCTTGTCCTCCGGTCTGTCTGATGTCCACTGGCCCAGATGAGTCCTGGAACACACGGCTGTGCTGCTGGCACTGCCCAGCCCAGGGCCTGCAGTGTCCCTTATATACCCCCAGCCAGGCAGGGCTCTGCCGTGTCACAGAGGGCTCTGGGCACCACAGTGTCCCGCAGCGTCACCGAGGGCTGTGACACAAGGTGCCTGTGTCACAAAGGCCACCCCGCACCCCTGGAGCGGCCCAAGGCTCTGGGAGCGGCCGGAGCAGCCCCAGCCTGGGGGCTGGCAGCGGCTGTGGATGGATGAGGAGGGGGCTGGCTCACAGCTCAGGGGTCGGTGCTGTGTGGCTGTGCACAGAAGCTCTGCTGGTGCGCACTCACGCCATTGCAGTTCAGGTGCCCTCTGCTCTCCCTCAGCTCCTGCTCCCCCTCTGCCCCGGGGCCATCCTGGGCTGTGCAGGACAGGGAGGAAGAGGAGGGGCACAGCAGCTTGTTGCTAAGGGGGGTGGAGCATAACGTCACCAGATCCTCCAATCAAGTTGCAAGGCAGCATTCTCCTCCAATCGCAGCAAAGAAGAGTTGAGTGACAGACTGTGGGAGGGGCCAGGGTTGGCTGAGGCACCCGCCCACCTGGGGTATAAGAGGGAAGCATTTCTCCTGAGGCGAGCCGTGTGGTGGGCAGCCGTGAGGGAGGCTCCCAGACCTGGTGCTCCTTTTTTAGTCCTTTTGTTGTGTTTTTGTACCGGTTTTATAAACCTGTTAGATTTAAAGTGAGCAGTCGTTTCTCACACAGCCCCCTGTTGTGAGCTGCTCAGTGAAACGGTCAGGAAGGGCTGAGCCCGAGGAAAGGTGCAAGGGAGACCTTGTGTCAAAGGCAGCGCTGTGGGATTGAAATGGCCATGGCAGACACACGGGGAGGAGAGTGAGTGAAAGGGAGAAAGAAAGAGTGAAAAAGGGAGAAGGAGAAGGGGAGAGGAAAGAAGAGAGGGAGGTATGGAGGGAAGGACTGGGGGGACAGGGGAGGGAGGGAGGGAGGGAGGGAGGGAGAAGGGGAAATGAGAAAGAAAAAGAGAAAAAAGGGAACAAAGAAGAAAAAGAAAGAAAAGCAAAACAGAGAAAGAAAGAGAAAGAAAGAAAAAGAGATAGAAAAAGAGAGACTAGAAGAAAGAAAGAAAGAGCAAGATAGAAGAGAGAAAAAGAGAAAGAGAAAGAAAAGAGCAAACGGGGAAAGAGAATGAGAGACAGCAAAAAAGAGCGAGTAAAAGCAAGAGAGAAGAAAGGACAAGAAAGAAGAAAGAGCAAGAAAGAGTGAGAAAGAGAGAAAGAAACCAAAAAAGGAGAGAAAGAAAGGGAGGGGAAAAGAAGAAAGAAAGAAAACCAAAAAAGAAAGAAAGAATGAAAGAGAGACAACAAGCAAGAATGAGAGCAAGAGCAAAGAGAGAAAGGGAGAAAAAGAAAAAGAAAGAAAGAAAGAAAGAAAGAGAAAGGAAAGAAAGAAAGAAAGAAAGAAAGAAAGAAAAGAAAGAAAGAAAGAAAGAAAGAAAGAAAGAAAGAAAGAAAGAAAGAAAGAAAGAAAGAAAGAAAAGGAAAGAAAGGAAAGGGAAAGAAAGGAAAGAGAAAGAAAGGAAAGAGAAAGAAAGAAGGAAAGGGGAAGGGACAGACTAGGACATGCATGCCAACACATCCCATTGGCGCTCTCCATCAGTTCTCCTTGGTGCTGAGGGTCCCCCCAGAACACGGAGCTCAGCACAGGGACAGACACTGGGCCAGGGGAACACCCGGGTCCCTGCCCTGCCTGGGGGGACTTGGAGGCAGGCTCTTGCAGTAGACTCTGCATCTGTTGCATGGCTTTGCATCCCGTGCAGTGCTGTGCTGCAAGGCCTCAGCAGCGAGCCTGGGGAGAGCTTTCGGGCTCTCGGAGGGATGATGACTCGCCCTCACTGCCTCTGCTTCTTGTTCCTGTTCTTCTTATTGTTATTCTTAATATTTGCCTTGCTCTTCTTTTTCTTCTTCCTCTTATTCTTTTCATCTTCTTGTTCTTCTTGGTCTTGTTTTTTTTTCCTTGCCCTTCTTTTTTGTGTTGTTTTTGTTCTTCTTGTTCTTTTTTTATATTTCTTGTTCTTGTTCTTCTTGTCTTTCTTTCTCCTTTTATACTTTTTGTTCTTGTCCATGTTCTTCTTTTTCTTGTTCTACATTTTCTTCTTTCAATTCTTATTCTTATTTCTTTTTCTTACTCCTATTCTTTTCCTTATTTCTATTCTTAGTCTGATTATTTTCTTACCTTTATTCCTGTTCATATGCCTATTCTTATTCTTTTGTAGTAGTACTACTTTTTCATCTGCTTCAGCTTCTTCTTTTTTTTTTTTAATATTCTTATTCTTTTTATGGTTTTTTGGGGGAGTTTGTTCTTTTTTTGTGTGGAATTTTTGGGTTTTGGTTTTTTTTCTATACTACTACTACTATTTCTTAAATCCCAACTTTCTTTTGTTTGGTAGGAACTGGGTGCGTCACAGTCCGTCAGAGTGAAGTCATGTCCTGGGAGCAACACCTCCCATCCCATGTGTGCCTGATCCACATGGAGAAAATACCGAAGGGCCACCATGGAATCCTTTCTGGATAGAGGAAACGGCCTTGGATCCCAGCAGGGGAGGAGCAGATTCAATATCAGAAACAATTGTTCTCTGGCAGGGTGGTGCCAGGCCGGCAGCGGGAGCCATGGCTTTGAAGGTGCCTCGGCAGCCGGATGAGGGGCCGGGATGCGGCCGGAGCCCCCGGCAGCGAGCATCCCCCAGGGCCGGGGCTTTGGGGCCGGCCCCACGGTGCCCTTTGCCCTCGGGGAGCCGCCCCGGGGGTACCGGGAAGCGGCCGGGGCCGGCCGGGCCCGCAGGGACGCGCGCGGGCCAAGGCCGCCCGTGCGGCTCCCTCAGGGCGGGCCGCGGGCCGGCCGCCATCTGCGGGCGCGGTGCCGCTGGCGGCGGGCGCTAATGCTCGGGCCGTGCCGCCAGGCAGGGGAAGCGGAACAGCGCCCGCAGCGCCCGCAGCGCCCGCCCGAAGAGCCGGCGGCGTTTCCTGCGGGGCTCCCCCTGCCCGGGGCTCCCCCGTGCGTGTCCCGCGGGGGCTCGGGCTGCCGCAGGGCCGGGCCCGGCTCGCAGCCGCTCTCGGCAACACGGCTCCGGTGCCTGGCGCTGCAGCCGAGCCTCCCGTGGGAAGGGCAGGGGGAACCCATCTCGGGCTAACGCTGCCAGTCTTTGCCGCTTGGCCTCTTTGTCCTCTTCGTGCAAGCTCAGGACGCTGATTTCATGCCAGCCATCGTCCTCCCGCAGCCGGGCCTTGAGCCAGGGCTTCAGGACGTTTCTGGATTCCCAGCTGTGCCGTGACAGCTCTCAGTCGCTGTCATCTTCCCAGCTGGACTGCTCCAAAAGTCTTCTCTGACCTTGACCCTCAGACACCTCCTGTCTCCTGCCTTCTCTCTGGGACAGCTCTTGCTTGCTGCAAGCATCCCGCTCCGACAGTCCCCGGTGGCTTGTGCCTTCTTCGGGGGACAGCGGCCGCTCAGGACATTCTTCCCAGTCGGAAATCTCCTGGCAGCTCTGGATGTCTCCCAGGGACAGCTCTGGCTCCCTGCATTCCTCCCAGCTGGAGGCTTCTGGGTAACGCTCCACCTTAGGTGGGCAAGGCTCTTGGTCTCTGTCCCCTTGGGACAGCTCTGGCTCAAGGCCTTCATCCCAATCCAGGAGCTCCAGGAGGCTACAGGCACCTCCTGGGCACAGCTGTGGCTCAGCACAGCCTTCCCCTGGAGTCCCCTGCTGGCCTTTGTTCCCTTCCCCTCTGGAGAGCTGTGACTTCTCTTCAGTGTCGAACGGGACAAACAGAAGGTGCCCCTGCAGGGCCCCCCTCCTCCCTGTTCTTGGCCCCCCTGAGCCCCTCTCGGCCTCCTCCTGCCCCCCACTCATGGCCTGGGCTCTCTGAGGGCCAGGCAAAGGCTGGGCGGGCTGGGAGTTGGGCTTTGCCTCGTCCTTGTCCATGGCTGCCGCGCCGTGGCACAGACAGGGCCGGGACACAGCGACACGGCCGCGCTGGGCTGCCAGTCCAGGGCCTGCAGCATCCCTTATATACCCCCAGCCAGGCAGGGCTCTGCCGTGTCACAGAGGGCTCTGGGCACCACAGTGTCCCGCAGCGTCACCGAGGGCTGTGACACAAGGTGCCTGTGTCACAAAGGCCACCCCGCACCCCTGGAGTGGCCCAAGGCTCTGGGAGTGGCCAGAGCAGCCCCGGCCTTGAGGTTGGCCGTCCCTGGCTGTGAGGGGCTGATTGAAATGGTCAGGAAGGGCTGTGCCCGAGGGAAGGTGCAAGGAAGACCTTGTGTCAATTGAAATGCTGTGGCTTTGATTGAAATGGTCATGGCAGAGACAAGGGGGGAGACAGAGAGAGAGAGAGGAAAAAAAAGAAAGAGGGTGTGAGAAACAGCTACTCACTTTGAAAATTTAAAGAGGTTTATTAAACCTTAACAAAAATACAACAAAGGACTACATAAGGAAAAAGCTGCAGCGCTGGGAACTGCCCCTTGTGCGTACCATGTGGCCAGTTTGTGTTCAAGATGGATACTCAGTCATTGATACCTCCGGGGGTTGCTTCAGCCAGCCCTGGCCCCTTCCAGAGTCTGTCAGTCAGCTCTTCTTTGCCATTTATCAGTGGAAACTGCTTTCTTGTCACTGGATTGGAGGTCAGGTGTTGCCATGCCTCAGCCCCTAAGCACCAAGCTTTTCCATTCCCCACTGCCCCATGCAAGGGACACATGTGCAGCTTCTTTTTCCTGTCCTAGACACCCCAGGCTGTCTGATGGCACCAATACAGGGGGGAAAGGGAACTGTGGGGAGAACAGAGGGCATCTAAACTCCAATAACATAACTATACATCACTAAAGCTTTTCTTAATATTCACACAATAGTTACCTTTTAATTGCCAGAGCCAATCATCTCATTATCCATCTATAACAGAGAGAAAGGGGGAGAGAGGAGGAAAAGGAAGAGGAAGAGGGAGAAAGGGAAGGAAGGAAGGAAGGAAGTGGCGGAGGGAAGGAAGTGGCAGAAGTGGCGGAAGTGGCGGAAGTGGCGGAAGGAAGGAAGGAAGGAAGTGGCGGAAGGAAGGAAGGAAGTGGCGGAAGGAAGGAAGTGAAGGAAGGAAGGAAGTGGCGGAAGGAAGGAAGTGGCAGAAGGAAGGAAGGAAGTGGCAGAAGGAAGGAAGGAAGTGGCGGAAGGAAGGAAGTGGCGGAAGGAAGGAAGGAAGTGGCGGAAGGAAGGAAGTGGCGGAAGTGGCGGAAGTGGCGGAAGGAAGGAAGGAAGGAAGTGGCGGAAGGAAGGAAGGAAGGAAGGAAGGAAGGAAGTGGCGGAAGGAAGGAAGGAAGGAACGAAGGAAGGAAGGAAGGAAGGAAGGAAGGAAGGGAAAGAAAGAAAGAAAGAAAAGAAAGAGAAAAAAGAGAAAGAAAGAAAAGAAAGAAAAAGAAAGAAAAGAAAGAAAAAGAAAGAAAAAAGAAAGAAAGAAAAGAAAGAGAACAAGAAAGGGCAAGAAAGAAAAGCTCATCACATTCTCTTCTAATGATTCTGGGGGGGGTGGTAAGGAAAAGCCCATTTCCATGCCCCTGGAAGTATGTGCAGCCCACCAAAGCTACACAGGAGACATCACCTTAGGAATGTGTATTTTGCCTCAGTTTGAAGCTCTGTCAGCCTCTCAAAGTGTACAGAGGAGAGGGATGCATCCCAGTGTTCTCACCTTGCATGCTGACTTCTTTCTCATCTGTGGATGATAAATGATCACTAACATTTCATTTGGATTTCTGGTCAAGGACCATGAAACGTGGAATGTCAATAAGAGAGAGAATATTTCTGAAATGAAACCGATTTAAATCTGCTGAAATCATTGGAGAACTTAAAAAGTACTCTGACATCAGTAACTTTTTATTTTTCGAGTTCTGACTACAGGATGAACGTGGATGAGATGGACAGATGCAGAAAAGGATTACTGTGGTCCCTAAATAAAATTATCTGAGATAAAAGGAGGTTAAAGCAGCATAAAGTGATGATGTTTAGAAGGAAAAGGGGTGAAACAAAAAAGAAGTACTATGATGTAACTGTGGTAGAGAATGTCAGAATAAAGTCATTTGCTTCAGTGTGATTTATAAAAAGAAAAGGAAACACACATGAAAATTAAAGTAAATGGAGGCTTAAAGAAATACTTTTCATGAAAGGAATCCTAATGGTCCAGGTCTGCATGCAGGAGCAAATTTTAGGACAAAAGCTGTGTGATAACTCAAGGAGTTATGTAAAATCTCATGCTGTTACACTGATTACTGGTTAGATTCACAATATAAACTTCACAAATTACAGTATACAGAGTCCAGAAGCAGAATAAATATTCTTTCTAAATCTTAATCATTTTCTACATGGAAAATCTACAAGGTGATTATTCAGAGACCAAAAGAGTAACCTGCAAAAGCATTAATTTCTTTTTTTTTACCTTTTTTTGGGGGGAGGAGGCTGAAGGGGAGAGCACAAGCTTAATAAGAGGAGATTGCAGTATTCAAATCCACCCGAGACCACGAAGCATAGTATTAGCAGAGTAAATTACTCTCATGCTCAAGGTGCCAAAAGCAATTTAGGCTGTATACAGAAACAAAATCACAAGATTAAATCAATGTGTTTTCCCCATGTTTGTGGGGAAGGGATAATTGATTAGAATAGCAGGTCACACCTATACTAATGCACCATTCAGTAGCTGACATCATCTCTGCATCTTTGAAATGAACACCAGCTCATAACATTCACTTAGATACCTTTTAATTACTTTGCTCTGCAGCCAGAAAATGGAAGGCTAACTCATTAACCTTCTTTGCCTTTCTGGAAGGTGTTTTTTTCTCTTCATGTTTATGCTTGTTTGGACCTGCAGTTATTCCCACAGGCTGCAAAAGTATCCATTAGCAAACCTGGTCCAGCTGCAAGTTCTCTTTCAGTGCTTAATATATTCAGCAATCTGTTCTTTGTGATTCAAACCCATATTCCAGCCTTATCAGTAAATAGAAACTCCATAGATTATTTTTCCTATTTCTGGGCTTGAAGCGGTTTTTGCCAATGCTAAACCTGTTCCTTAGGTTGCTTTGTTGATGGCAGAGGATTTAGAAGGGAACTTACAAACAATAATACAAAACACTGATTTAAAACTGAGACAATCGAATTGTAACAACCATTTCTTTTACTTATGAGTAATGACTCCTTTTTCATGCATTGTTAATGCCTTCCTAAAGCACAAGGATCAATGTGTCAGGAAGAAAAGAGAAATAGATTTCCTGGATCATAGTACAATTTTTCAAAGTCTGGACTACAGAACTAGATAAAGACAAAGAAACCCAAATTAGAGAGGAATCAACAGAAAGCAACAATTCTGTTATGCTTAGGAAGTTTAGTTTACTTTCCTATAGAAGGACATAGAAAAAGAAGAGAACCTTATAAATTTCTCCATAAAAATAAGATAACTTTGCACTTATTCACAGAATGAGGATGCAGTAAGATTAGTTGTACCATGGGTGTGAAAAAAATAGAGATAATCAGAATTTGTGTCCCGCTCACAAAAAGAAAAGTGCATAGTCATTTAAAGGCAGCCACAGAGGAATTTGACTGCATCCAGTTTTGGCAAGAAGCCGGGATAAGCACTAGGGAACAATTCTGCACTTCAAAGAAAGCTTTAAGTGATAATAGGTTAAACCCTCCTTTGTCTAATCAGTTATTTAAATACTACTAATTACCTGGGCTATTGCCTAGCTCAACACCTATAATTTGAGGGTCTTAAATCTTATAAAGTACAAAGGGCCATTTTGTACTCAGATCAGCAATTTTTATGTGTTTGCAAGTTACATAAATGGACTCCAAGGAAAGCCCACAAGTTTACAACTTCTACACCTTTAGAAGGGGCTGAACACTGAATATCTAAACTGCACATTTATAAAATTACAATTTCATACTTTAAGGAAGTTGCAAGCTGGGGAAAGCAGCCTGAAGCCAGGAATGCAGCAATTAAGGTGTGTAGTATAATATTAATTGAAAGCTCTTATGCAGGAGGGCAGAAGGAAAGGACCTAATTGAGTGGCCATAAGACCATGGCAATAATTCTCCATTAGTCTTTTTGTGTGCCTCTTTGTCTCCCATCTGCACCTTTTGAGTCCCCTCTGCTGTACCTGTGCATCTGCTCCTGCACCTGAGCAAATCTGGAATCTTCCTAATCTAAAAAACAAAAAAACCCTTCTGCCTCTGCATCCCACAATAAAATTTGGTGAGTGATAATTCTGTGTTCTAGCTCACCACATGGGGTACAAGAAGCTGGAGAGGTACAGAAACTAGAAACCTGAGAAACAAAAAAAGAAATAGTTAAGTTTTATTCACATATTACTGATGCAAATCAGAGCCAAAGGAATGAGGAAGCAGAACTCTTATTAAGAAAGAATAAATACTTCTGTCATTGAATTCCAGTGTGGAGGAAACAGCCGCAGACTGAGTGCACCAGCACCCGTAACCACCTTTAATAAAAGAGCAGGAAGATTTGGGTTGTGAACTGAGATTATTCAAGAGCCCTGGGGCTGTTTGCAGGAGCAGCCACTCTCACAAGACAGGTGAGGCTGTGGAGCCAGGGAGACAGAAAGGTAAGACTAATAATTGTCTTTGTTGTTTTAGAACCAGCAACACAATCTCCTATTTTTGTCAGAGCCTCTTTATGGAAAATTGAGAAAGGCAAAGACTGGCATTTCCTACAGCTGAGCCTTCTATGGAAGCCACAGAATTTTAAAGGATAATCCACCAGTGATGGGAAAGGCCTGAGAATAAAGAGACAACAAAAGCTGCCGGGATAAGATTTAAAGGCAAATTCCCAAACATCTGGAGATATCACTGCTCCCACATGATTCTGTTATCATCACAAAGGATTACAGTGATGTAACCCCAAAGACCTTTGCAAGGATGGAGGAGTGGATCACTCTGACCTCCTGAGCTCCTAAAAATGGATGTGTCCAATTCCTTACAGTTTAGAGTTGGTATTCTGTTCTTGCTATGAGGAAGTTTCCCGATCTCCCTTCTGCCTATTCTGGCACCATATGTAACCAGATATTCATGACTGAAGTACACTGCTGTTTGCAGCAGGTGGCAATACCTGTCACAATGCCAGTGGCAGTAAAAATGGACCATGATGCAAGGAAAACTAAATAACTTGTAATATTTTCGGGGCAAATATACAATTCAGATCATAAAAATACCAGAAAGCCCAGGGAAGTCCACTCCAGCTGTATTCATACAGTATGTGAAGATCAGAGAGCTTTATGATGTAACCTTTGGCTGATGAACTTTGATTTAATTGGTTGTCTGCAACTTGTACCAAAGGACCTTCCTGCAGCAGCCTGTAATGAATTTCCACTCACTGCAATCACTGCCATAACCTTACCCTACTCACAAAAGAAATTTGTGGCCTGTAATGCCTCTTTGAACCAAAGAGTTGGAATTTTAAAGTTTTGTCTCCTACAGGGAGGGTTAAAAATGTAGCACTGAGTAGTGAATCCCACTAGCACTTATTTATAAAGGATGTACTGTGTGTCACCCCCTTGATTATTTCTAGATTTAAATTTGCTCAAAACCTTTAACCAGAATTTTTTCATGGGGATATTATGTTGGCTTCTCTGCTTGTGTTCAAAAACTTTTTTTCCTTCTATATCTGTGTGGGAGTCTCATCTCTCCTCTCACAGGTTCATGTGCTTCCACCTGTGTTCTGGCTCTGCTTCCTACTTTGTCAATCACCAAGGAATAATAAAATCAATCACCCAGCTGACTTGCTCAAAACTTTCCTCTTGAGTGTGAATGTGAGCCTGATTTTCATGGGGAATTTTCGCCTCTCCCCTGCAATTTACTTTTTTTTTTTTTAATATAACCTAAAGCTGGACCATGTTACAGTTAATGGGTGAAAGTGCTTTGAAAGGCCAAGTCAGAATTCAAAATTATATGAAACAAGAAGTTTTTTAAAGATCCAGGAAGGAATTCAGCTTGGTAGAGGACCCCAAAATCACAAATACCAAATGAGGGCAAAGCAACTACCGTGAGTCAAGTGGCAGAAAAGGTCCCTGGGGTTATAGGCAGACCACAAATTTAAAACTATGCTTTAAAATTATGTTTTATACTAACACTGCATTCTTTTGCAGAGGATGCAAAACCCAATTACTGTGCTCTAGAGTGATTAGTAAACTCTCAGATGGGATGCTGGCTGTCGTATCCTGCATTAAAGAAGAGTTAGACACATCTCAGAGAGGGAACCACTGCACTGTGGCAGGGAAATACCTGTCTTGGGAGGTTTAAATAACTTCAGCTAATCTTAGTGCATGGAAACAGACAGTGTATCTCCTTGAGCTCCTTTTTCAGCCCTTTATAGACTTAAAATTACACATTCTAAATCTAGAAGGAGTAAAAGTAGAGCAAAATGTCCAGTATTTTAGCCATGTCTCCACTGTTTCGGGATAAGTCCTGGCAGATGCATCGTGTGGTGTTGCATTTTAACCTCTAAAACATGGTTTCAGATGTGGCAAGCTAAGGAACTGCCTCTTGTCTCACACTCCACAGCTGTAATTCATAGCAGTGGAGACGGTTCAAAGTAAATTTAAAATACCTACAGGCTGTCTCCTACTACAGTCAGAGAGCTCTGATGCCTTAATCCTTTAGGTAAAAAGCCAGCTTCCTCTATTTTTCCTCTCACTGGGGTGGGGTAGGTGCAAGCCTGGAGTGAATTGACTTTTCTTGCCTTCAGTGGGGACTGTGTCAGTTTTCTGACTGCTATGAAGAGGCCTTTTATAACTGTGATGACTGAAGCATGCATTTATTTGGTGTTGGGGGAATTTTGTTCACTAGGAGTGTATAGCTGAGTTCCTGAGGAGCACAGTTTAATATATAAAATCTGAATAAACAGGCATTAAAAGGACGGTGGTGTTCTGCATTAATTTAATTTTGCTGCATATTCTTAAGGCCCCTGAACTTGAAGGATATTTGGTCAGCCTTGGAGTACAGTATGAGAATTAATTCATCATTCTTCAAGCAATTTAATAATGAAGGTCAGATTTTTCAAAAAAAAAGAGAGAGCTCGAGCCATGGAGGCAAAAGTGACCTCGCTTTGAAAAAAAAAAAAAAAAGCCAAACTCAGACTCAAAAAGTTAATCCAGAAATGTGATTGTTACTAATTAATTTCCTTATGACATTAACTGAAATAAGAGACTGACTATTCAAGTATCAACAAGAATGAGTGTTATTCTAGGCCATTATTCTCATCTTCTTGCAGAAGACTCAATCACAATGACAAATGTCCATTAACTGCTGCAAAAATCACATCACACTCTATCTGGAAAAGTAGATGACCTCTATATGCAGTTTAAACGAATTTATTCTCATCAGCTTTAATCAACTATCAAATTAATTCGTAATGTTTGGGACAGTGTTCCTGAACTCAGGGAAGCCAAGTTCACTGAACAGTGTCACATAATCATTACCTTCTGGAGTATAATGAAACCTGAGGTGATGGGAAACAACCCACAAAGGTGATAGAAGTCGATACTTTCTGCACTAAAGAAACTATCACAAACACACAAATCTCTCTTTTTTCATCTGGAGCAAGATTTTGACTTGAAAAGGAATGCTAGAGGCTGGCTGTTTTCTGCCTTAGGTGGACCAGGGGAGCAGCTTTGCATTTGCCTTCCCAGAGCAGGCAACACACCTGAGCTGTCAAGAGAGAACACTCAAATTTGACAGCTGAGTTTAGTGAAGGAGGATGCTTTTTCACAATTCAGCACAAGCAGGGTACAACCCCTTGCCAGCAAAGGCACAAAGAGCCCACTCAGACAAGAGGTGAGATGAAACTTTTTCTTTTATGTAACATGGTCTGAATTACAAGGTTTAAATTCAGATTCAAATATGCTGGCTTATTTGTTCCATGTAAGAAGAGAAACAAGTGGCGACACACGAGGGAACCTTCCAGAAATAACGTGTCAAAAGATGTCCCTGGGGCTGTGCTACCTTCTTATGTTTCTTAAATTTTAATATTCAGAAAAACTGCTTTGAAAGCCTGCTGATTTGTTCCAGCAAGCCAAAAATTGGTAGTATTTCATTGTGTCTAAGAGGCTGGAGTTAGATTTATCTCAGAGTATAGCCAGAAATAGTAATAATTACAATAGTAATAATACTTATAGTAATACTGCTAATATTTACAGTATTTATTATTTTACTGCTAAATACTGTGCAGCACAGTATTTAATTTTAGCCCTAGCCAAGCCCATTGGAGCTGGTTTTCCTAGGGCTGCCTTTCAGTGGCTGAGTGGCTCCTTAAAGCAGGCAGAGCTGAATCAGAGGGTAGGAAGTTTTACTCCGCAGCACACCTTTCCCCATGGCCCTCTCCTCATGGACTGGAAACTCAGGAACACTGTCAAGGCATGATAATTTTTGCCACATTTCCTCTCGAAGCACCAGCTCGTGCTCAGATTTGAACCGAGGTGAAAGGACGGGAGTTTGCCGAGCTTTCCCCTCGTTCTTCCTCTCCTTGACACATTGGCACACCCAGCCACACGCCATTTGGAGGTGAAATATTTTTCATCCCCACAGGAAAGCAGGAAATGTTGGAAGAGTTTTCCCAAGCTGTCAATGGAGTGCACAGTACACCTGACACAAGCCCTCGCCTTGTGCGTTTGTCACGACACGAACGGCAACGGGTACCTCAGGGGACCTGCCTGGTATGTTCTAGTCCCCTTTGCCCAGAGATGAATTAGGGCATTTAAAGCAGAGCACAGAGGCTGCTTTCTGAGGCTCGGGCCTTGACTTTGTTCTTGGGCACAGCTCAGCTCACAGAAAGCATCATTCACACGCACAGACACTCGCAGGCCCAGGTTTATGATTAATCCCACCGCAGTGTGCTCATGCTCCTGTGACAAAAATGGTCCCTTTGTGGAACCTGGTGGATGGAACAAGGCGACAGTATATTCAGGCAGTTTTTTTGACTACTAGGTAAAAAGTTCAAATTCAGCCCAAAAACTGAATGATGATTCAAGTTTCGTGTTTGGACTTTCTGAAAAAATTTTCTCTGAAAACACCGTGTGTGAGAGAGTACACATGTACAGGAAAAAGTGATTACTGGAGACAAGGAGGTAAAGAAGGAGCACATCCAGGAATTCCTAATGCACTTGCACTCCTGTTCATAACAGCACTGAAATGTCGCTTGAATTCAGCATGTAATTATTATTTGCCTCCCTGATATCTCAGGGCAACATTCCCTTCAGCGCCTCAATTTTGTTTTCTCTAACCTTGGAGGTGTGTTGGCACCAGTATTTGCCTAATTTGGTGCAGATAGGATGTGGTACAGTGCAGATTTACTATGCTGCAACAACAAATGAGGATTAAAAGCTGCAGGGCAGCACTGAATCCAGTATTTCTCCTCCAAGTGCCAGGTTGAGACTGGTGCAGCAACCAGACCTCAGCTTCTTGGGCTACAGGAGGCTTCTCTTCCCACCCCTGGCCTGGGGCTGGGCACAGTGAATTTAAGCTTCTAGTAAGTTTCAGGGCCCCACCCCACTTCTCTCTCGGCTCCCTGCCCCTGGGTGGGAGTTGTCCTGCCCTGGATGGCGCAGGGTTTGTGCCATAGGTCCCTTCTCATCCTGAGAGCCCGGACATTCCGCTGCTCAAAAGTGTCAGGGATTCAGAGGCAGCACAGTGGAACTCCTGTTGCTGGTGGAGGGACCAAGAGCAAGACAGCTGTGGTGGTTTCATATTGTGGATCTCATTCTGGATGAGTCCAGCGTTGAAGCCCTGTGGAGTTTGGAAATTTGAGTGTTTGTTCTTGACAGCTGAAAATAATTACTGCAGTGTGAGTGCCATTCCTTGCATTCCTCCTACAAAACCCCATGGATTTATATGCCATTATAGGCCTTTAGGAAATGGATAATACAGGTATTTCGGTGGACATACACATCTTTGCCAGTCATTCCTCATGTTGTGAACACGGCTAAGATAATTATTGTTGTGATTAATTAGCTGCTAAACTAAGATCACAGGCCTCAGTTCTTGAAGGAGAGAAGAACAAGACAATGACAGTGACAATTCACACTTTTTGTACTTTTATGAATACATAAAGTGTCACTGAGAAAGAGTAAGTCAGAAAAGAAGGGGAGAAGCAGAAAGAAGCCAAAACAACTGCATTGAAAGGTGCGTGGAAAACACTCATGAAACATTATTCTTCAGCAAAGGAACAATTAAATGCACGAATTGTTTTCTTTAGTGTCAGTAGAAAGTCTGTTACTTCAGCAAAGCTGCAGCAGACGCTGAAAATATATTTAACTAGTAAATAAGGTGCTTCATTCAGAGAAGAAGTGATTGCTGAACAGGAACAATATAGACTTGTCCCAAGACTCAATTTGTATGTTCTCTGAAAATAACAGGTTGAATTTTGTTAAGTTGCCCACAGAGCTCCTATAAATCCAGAGAAATGTCACGGAATGACATCAGTTTTATTATCTGAGCACAAAGCAATTCTGTCAGTTGAGCTTGTGCTTTCTGAAACAATCAGACACTGACTTGTAATGGGCTGGCAGCAGACTCAGGTTCACCTCTCAGTGATCCTGTTTAGTACCTGATTATGACAGCTTCAGTTTAGGCAGAAGACTGTGAGGATCACAGCCACATCTTGCTGTTCTTATGCACAAGACAAGTCCTGTTGAATTCAGAGGAAGGCTTGTACCTGGAAAGACTGTAGAGCTCAATTCTCTTTGATTGGTGTCTCATAAACACACACAGCCAAACTAATCTCTCTTATAATAAGTGTATCCTTGCTCCTGTGTGTATATCCCAGAGATTTTTTTTCAGGATGCCTGTGTGTGAAAAGCTGGTATGACTTAGCCTACAATAATCATAACCACCTTTATTTATTACACCTTTTGTTCTGGGGCTGTCTGAAAGGAGAGCCACGTGTGGTTGTCTCGGGTGGTAATTCTGCAGTGCTGGTGATGCATTGGATCCCGTGGGCTTTGGTGTCACTTCCTTCCAGGCTGAGCTGAGCTGAAATGACAACAAAAATCTGGGATTCTGCTGTGTCTGTGGGACCCTGTGATGCTGAACTGATGCTGGCAGGGTCAAGGATGTTGTGTCACCTGCAATCAGAGCTGACACTTGTTATTTTTCACCCCTTCCAAAAGAGGAAAGGGTGAAAAAAAACACCACATAAGGTATTTTTCACAATAATTGTTAAATACAGATTAACTTTCTGTCTGGCATAAAATCTGTAGAGTTCTATCAATGCAAGAAAGCTTTGATTAAAAGCCTTCAGGATCTTCCTCTGACTTTGGCTATTTCTGGAGGACCTTTATTCAAAATTATTTGGATCCCTAAAAACATCAGTAAGCAGCACATAAGAGTGTCTACAAGAGCTGCATGCTGTTCAGCTGCCTTTAAAGGGCTTCCAGTGGGCACTGAGATAAAACTTCAGAAGCCTGGAGACCTTTTACAGGGGAGGTCACAGCCTTAAAGTGATGCTGAGGCTGCAACTCCCCAGGAGAGGCAGGTGAAGATCACAGGAGATCAAAGGTTGTAACTTAGTGCCCAACCAACTTATCTACCTGAATTGTGTGTGGTTACTCCTTGACTCTTTAACTCTGCAAAGAGACTTCCATTTTTCATCCATCAAAGTCCTTGGTACTTAGGCTTTGTCTCAATTAAATATCTATTCTCATAAGTTTTATTCATTTATGATTTTCAGGGATTTTTTTTTTTTTTTTTACTTTCAACTAGCAGAGGTTAAAAATATCATTTTGCTATTATATACACTGATGTGGATGACAATTTTTTACTCCCTACCCATCAAAATGCATTAAGGAAACATAAAAGAAAAATTCACCATCTCTTTATCTCTGTGCATCTGCAGGAAGTTGAAAGAAAGTGATGAATGGCAAAACATAAGAGCAAGGGCTCCCAAAATGAAGAAAATGGCATGATTAGGTTCTGTATTTTAAATTAGAAATAACTGCTCTGAATACATAAGTAATCAGACATCCATTTATATCCTGGTTAGAATCTGAAGCTTTATTAATTGCAGTGGAATCACATACAAAATGAAGACTTCCTCCAAGAAAACCAGGCTCATTAAAAGAAAAACTTAATGTTTTATGATAGTATTTTCCACATTAGAGTTCTGGCCATGGCTAAATCATCGTGGATAAACATACATATATTTAAACAGAGAAAGGATACACTCTTTTAGTCTAAAAATTGAGCCACAGAAAAACCACTAGACTGAATACTGATTATTCATATGAATCATTAGTCAAACAGAGGTGAGAACCCAAAATATATGAGTTACTCTTTCTATTTATAATGTTCAAGTTTATGTGGCATTTCTAAAGGCCTTTTTTGTCACACCCAGTTGCTCCATGTTGTTAGAAATAGAGATGAAAATTAGATCAAAGGACAGTCTGTGCTGCTAGTACTCACCTAGTAAACATCCAGTCCCCTTTTCCTTTCAGTCATATCCTTTTTTTACACTAAATAAATCTGGGGTGACTCCTGTGATTTTTACCATTGAGTTCATCACATGAATTCCACTGGAGGATGCAGCAAAACGAAGACAAACTCAAGGTAAATATTCAGACAATCTGGGTAAAGTACTGAATATCTAGTATTTCACCAAAAAAAAAAAGTCTACATTTTATCACATTGTGAGAATACCCATAATTTACATGTCCTGTCATCTGCATTTTATGACACCATTCTGTGTTCAAGAGAAACATGTACTTCTTCTGACAAGTTATACAGTGTGATCATTGCAGTTAATCTGTAGAAAAAATGAGCTAAAAATAACAGGCATGCTTGCTGAGCCATGCTAGCAATGAATGTGGGTTTTAACTTGAATCTTAAAGCACAATATTTCTTCCTCATAATCCTGCCTGAAGTTTTGCAGAGCATGATTTGTTCTCCACTTACCACTTTTGCCACAGTCAGGATTTTTTCCCATTACAAGTCCCTTCTAGTTTATCCAGGAAATTCAGAGAACCTTGACAACAAATCTGCACCACGAGGAGAGGCAGAAATAATAGAAAAGTTGAGCTCACAATAACAACAAATCACTCATTAAGTGACAAACCAGATCTCCATTCACCCCTCTGCTGGTGTGGGTGTCTTTCTAAATAAAAAATGTTCATCACTGACATTCTCAGCAGCAGCAAGGATTTTCCTGCACAACAAAACTCCTCTCATTTTGTGCTCGGGATATGCCCCCTAACAAAAGCAGTCTTAAAATGAGCCTTCTGTGGCTGATCATTTTATTGTTTGCTACCCTCTGCTGGTTTTTTTCCTTCGTCACATTGAGCTGAAGCTGCTGATTGTCACTCAGGGAGACTTCCCTGAGGGTGGCTTACCAGGTTCACTAAATTCTTCCATCTCCACTGGCATGGACAAGGACTTTCATGCAGATCACCGGTTTGGGTGAAAATTCTAAAACCCAAAAAACTGCCAGGAATGCAGAAATTGGACCTCCTCAGCTCTCCTATATGCAGTGAAAATTCATTGAGTCTGATATAGCAACTATGCCCATTTTTCTGACTTCTGGAGTTAAAATACAAAAAACCCTCCACATATTTCCATGTGCTCTTGATCTCCACGTTCCTCTGAAACATTTTTTTCATTTGTGATGTGTATGGATCTGAAGGAGGAGAAAAAAAAAAGTGGACATCTCATAGAAAATTAGGTAATCTTGACAGCAAACAGACCTTTCAATGCAAAACTGCAGGGGGAAAATATAGTTTGCAGCTGCAAATACATCACACTTGAAATCACAGGTAAAATCATTTCCCTGCACTGTGTGGCTGTTCTCAGAAAATTGTGTTTAGCCCTGAGACTCTCATTATTGAGAAGTGTTGTAAATTTGAGAGAGGTCAGTGCAAGCCACTGATATGATTAAAGTGGGCTGGAGGCACTGACTTATGAAGGAAGATGAAAAGATCTAAATAAACATGGTCTGGCTGTGGAATGCTTTAAAGGCATCAAGATAACCATTAACAAATAGCTGAAGGATATGAAAAACTAAGCAGAGAAAAGATATATCTCAGGTACCACAAAGGAGAATAACCAAAACTAATGAGATGAAAATTAAGCAAGGACTAATCTAAGCCAAGTGTCTGGATAAGCTCCTAGAAGTGGAATGCATCATGCCATGGAGCACTCCCTCGGGTAGGATGAAAAACCTATGGGCTGAGACAAATGGAGCTGCAGAGACAAAACTGGAGTGGATGAACAAAGGGTTGAACCCTGCCTTTATAGAGAAGGAGGACAAAAATGTACAAATTGGTCTTTTTCAACTCTAATGTCTCTGAATTGCTGTGGAGATACCCCAGCCATTAATGCAATTCTATTGTGAATTAATCTGCTCATGCCTGGCAGGGGAAGCATCATGGAGCCTGTGATTCAGGGTCACAGATGTTCTGTGTCCATTGCAGCTGGGCAAAATGAGTCCTGCCAGATTTTTCATTCACCAGTGTCCACAGAGGTTCTTCTTTGTGGGACTGTTCTCAATTAATTCTTTCCCTTCTCTGAACCAGTGCTGGGGATTGCCCTGACCCAGGTGCAGTCTCTTCCACTCAGGGGTTAGAGGTGGAGGAAGATGAAGATCTGTGTTTCAGTAAAGGGTCTGAGAGCAAACCCTTCTCCCACACCCATTCCTGGGGTCTCAGCTGCATTCAAACAGCTCTGATATGGCACAGCTGCACAGCCTGGGACCAGCCTGCTGTGAAAACAGCTGGGCTGCCAGAAATCCCTCTGGGCACCCCAGCTGGGGCTGCCACCCCTGGCAGGAGCTGCCTTTCAGCTCAGACCTGTGCCCCTGGTCCTTGCAGGAGCTGGGGTGCTGGCAGCCTGGTGCCCAGCCTTCCTGCCTCCCACCCTGGGCACTTCCCAAGGTGGTCAGAGACTGCTGGAGACACTCTGGCTGTGGGTAAGGTGTGCCTTGGCAGGTGGCACAAGACCTGGCCTTAACATCTCCTGCCTTGCTGACCATGCTGAAGCTCCTAGGGAAGGATGTTCTCAAGCAGAGAATTTCTCAAGACATAATTCAACCTAATTCAGACATAATTCAACCCTAATTCACTCTCTGTTTTCTTTGTCACTTCAATGAAAACAATTGACAGAGGACTTGAGATTTTGGGGCCTTTGCACCCAAATCCCAAATCAGAGTTATGCTGAAGCTCAGCTCACAGTGTTTTCAGTTGTGTTGTGCCCTCAGAAAATCCTGACCCAAATGAACTGCCTAAGCTCAGGTGTGCAGCCTGTTTTAGAGAGAGGGCTTGAAACTACCCTCACAGATCCCAACCCCCCAGTGGAGCCAGTGGACTTCCCTGTCTTTAAAATGAAAGACTGTCTTGATGTGAGCCTCAAGATGCTCCTCTCAGTTTCCTCATTATGTGCTGCTTCTGTCAAATTAAATTTTTGCAAACAACGATGCGAGATGAATCTCTCTCTCCTTGTTACAGTGACCCTTTGTGCTGTGATCAGCGAGATGCCCACTCACTTTTTTACAGGGTATCTGTTCTGAAGGCAGCATGCTTCCAGTGCAGAATCACAGAGCCAAAGGGGAAAGGGTAAGATGGCAATCTGCCAAATGGATTAAAAAAAAAAAACGAAAACCAACCAAAAAAAAAAACAAAAAAAGCAAGCCAACCCTTATGTGTTATATACTGAAGTCATTATCTGTTTTACAGCTATAAAAAAGATAAAAAAGTACATTAAAATGTCCCAGCCTGCTCGTAGCCAGGTCATGATTTGTTGGTGCCTGAGAGGCCAGCTCAGAGCAGCCTGACAGGTGTTTAGGTCAGGGTGAAATACGACATCCGTGCTCCCACTCAGGAGCTGGTACCAGCTCTGGAGGATTTGCCAAATGAGGATCTATTTGCAAGGTTTTGGTTTTGACAGATGAATAGCCCATCCAAGATTTTTCAGTGCTAGGGCATCCAAGAGATTGCCCCATTTATGGTGCTTGCTGCAACCTACAGGCATTTTAATCAGCTTTTACTGGCATTTTAATAAACTGGGTTTGCCTTTGGTATCTCAGACACTGAGATCTGCACACATCTTCAAAGCAGAAGCAAGAGGAAAGAAAAGAGAAAATGCAGAGCCCCACAAATTTCTCAGAGATGATGAAACTATTCCAGTGTAAAAGGAGGAATGAAAAGGTAATGAGATCCTGAAAACACCAACAAATGTATTAAAATTTTGCATATTCAGTATAGATTAAGATTTAAACTTTTGGTTCTGGTGTACCTAAGTCCACAAAGTCTGTTCCTCTCAGGCTGATCAGACTCCAGATTATGCCTCTGTCACCTGTCTCTTAATTGTGACACCCTGAATGCAAGGTAGAAATCTTTGGAAAACAGAAAGCACCATTTAAATCAGAAAATACAATTCAACACTCTGTGGAAGCCCTCAACAAAGTACTTGAAGGTGCACATGGATAGTGCAACACATGCATGAAATTAGGATTTCCCTCTATTCTAATTGGAACTGGTAATAAGAAAAATATGATATTTGTAGAGACACAGGGTCATTTGCCATCAAGTTGGAGCATTGAGGTCCTGCTGAAAGAGCAAATTATCAAATACAAAAGACAGCTTTGCTGTGATTTTTTTTTTTTTTTAATTAAGTATTTCAAAGTACAAATAAGGATTAGGCTTCTTACTACACTTTCTCTGGAGAACAACCCAGAGAGGGGTTTTTTCCATCTCTGCTTTCATTTGCAATTATTGGTAGATGACCTGTAAATAAACTGAAGTATCTTCTCCCAGGAAAAATCCCACCAAGTCCAGTGTATTAAATACCCCAGCTATACCAGCAGAGTTAGAAAAAAAGGGAGAAAAGTCTTCTCAGATGCAAATTTGGTTTTTATTTCAGGGAATCTGTATCACTTCATCACACCTGGTCAGTTTTAGCACTTTAACTCTTCTGACTCTCTCCCCATCCCACTGTGGGGAGTGACTGAGCAGGTGGGCTGGGCTGAGCTCCTGGCCAGGGTTAAACCAGGGCAGATGCTCACCCAGAGAGGTCTCAGACACAGCCTAGTGATTCCCTTCTTGCTGCCTGGCCAGGATGATGACCAAAGCCCTCTGGATGCCAGCACTACAAGCAGGATTTGTGTCTGTCCCCCTGTCCATCCCTGAGACATCTCTGTCCATGGAGACGTGGGAGCAGTGAGAGTGCCCAGCCCCTGCCCCAGCCCAGGCACAGGACACCCTCTGCTCTCCCCAGACCCTGAGCCACCTCTCCCCAGCACACCAGCTGGCTCAGGGTGGTTTAGCCCTGCTGACAGCCCCAGGCTTCTCCATCCCACACCAGGAACGAGCTCCTGGCTTTCCCAGCAAGGCTGGCCAGCCTGCAGCTTCCCCTTCAGCTGACCTTTGGGACTTTTGAGACAGGGCTGCAACCTTCACCTTTGTTTGGCCACCAGGGTCGTCCCTGGGTGTCCCAGAGGTGACAGATGTCTCACCCTGCACAGGAACTGTCCAGGTCCCAGCACCCTTGGGTGAAATCCATCCTGTCCACGCTCTCCATCCTGTCCCACTGACCTGGGGGAGGTTGTCTCCAGCCTGGTGTTGCCTCCAGCCAGCCCAGCTCCATGCTCACCCAAACCCTGAGCAGCCTGGTCTGCTGGGAAACCCCTTAATTTCCATGGCTCTGTGACTCTGTGATGGAGTACCTCTGCTTTCTGTGCCTGCTGTCACACCAAATCAATTAACATCTTAATCACAGCATCAATAACTCAGCTACAGAACAAATGAGACCGCAGCATGTTTATTTCTCCCTCAGAAACAGAGATTAATAATAATTAAAATATTTCTTCATTAAGGGAACAGTGATTTGGGGATGGAAGGGTGTTAGTCTTCTTAGAAACAGATGTGCAGGAGCTGTACAAACATATCCACTAAAACCATTAAATGGAGAAGACAGATCTGAATAAATACTGAACAATTTTTATATTTAATTTACTGTGTTTTGCATTATTTTGGGAGTTATTCCTCAACTTTTGCTAAGAAAACCTGCCTGAGTACTGCTCCAGATAACCCTGGAATAATTGTATTAACGTCTGCCTTCAGAACAGCTGGACCAGGGCTACTAACAGTTGTTACTTAGGTTTCCTCACCTTTTTTTTCCTGTTAAAATCCACTCTTTAAAATCTTTCACCTTTTTTTCATATTAATGTCATGCATTTTCTAGTGCATGGTAGTTTGGCACAGCTCAGCTACATATGTGGCTTTTCTCTTTCCCTTTTTTGTCTCTAATCTCAATAGGTTTCCTCCACTCTGACACTTAAACTCAACTGATTTGCAAAGTCCCTGGTATAAACTGGAAAGAACTCTGCTTTTTACTATCTTTTTAATCACAGAAAATCAGCCTTCATATGTATATGAAGTAGTTACTTCATTTTAGGTCACTTGGCTGGCTTTTCTGAACATGAATTTTTCAATGCTGTAAATCTATGCTGACTTGGGGTCTGGCAGTACTTTTAACATCATCCTGACGTGACAAAATCAAGATAATTGAGTTTGTGGCAACAAATTGCAGCAGTTAGCATGATACCACATGTGTCAGCCCTACCTTGTCTGCCTAGGAGAGCTCCTGATCTTCAGATTACAAATCCCTTCTCACTATTGATACAATTGCCTGCCATGTACAATCATTTATAAATTCTAAAAATATAAAAAATATTCCAAAAATATATTCTATAAATTCTCCACCCTTCCTTTGTCGGGGGTGCAAGACTGCTTGCTTAAAACACAAAAAAAAAGTCAACCACAAACTTCTCTCGGGGTTGATGGCTGATTTCTTTGGTCATTTTGAAACATCAAAGGGACGTTTTTGCCTCCAGCCTTTGCCATTTGTTTCTGTAAAAGTGGCCCTTGCTGACCTCCTCTTTGCCCCCAGGTCTTTTTTATCTGTTATCTCCCTTGGGATCTCTCTGGTTTGTGACAGCACTGGCAGCAGAGGATGCGGGGCCACTGCTCTGGGAGCATCAAGTCCATTGCCATGGCACACAGCAAAAACTGGGGAGCCTCCAGCCAGCTCCTCATCCATTTCCACTAGGGAAACTGACACCGTGGAGGAATTCCAGCTGAGCACTAGGCAGAACTCTTCCAGAAAGAAGGTACACTACCTCCTCAACGAGTCACCAAAAGCAGCAGATCAGAAAGAATCCTGCTCTGCCCCTCCACCCCACCAAAACGGGCGTAAATAGAGGAATTGTGTGAGATGAGGTGTCCCAGAAATGCAAACAGCATGGGATATCTGGCCTTTTGATTTCACTGATGCCTTTTTGGGACTGCCTAAAATCAGAGGGCAGACCAAGTTAAGAGAATAAAAGCAGCTGTATGTATTGAAGGGCCTTCAGGTGCATTTTGGGCAGACCAAACCCAGCCAGGGGCCACTCCCAAAAATGGACTCACAGGTTTTCACACTTTTATAAGTTTGGTCCATTTGCATATTGGGGATTAATCTAACAATTCCAGCTTCAGCTAATGAAGTCATTGACCCCCAGTTTGCCCCCCATCTCCCTTTTGTTGGCATCTCTGGCCCTGAGGCAGTGAGGTGTCCTTGGCTGCCAGGCCTGGAGAGGAATTGTTGTGTCTGCCCAGGATGGGACAGCAGCAGCTGACACTGACTGTGGGGTTTGGAGTGTGACACTAAATAACTGCAGGGTCACAAATACATGAAAAATTAAAAAGCCAAAATCCCAAAGCATCACCTCCTGCAATAAAGCAACTCCAAAGCCACAGCCAGCTGAGGAGGAGGACTCAATTCCCATGGGGATGTGCAGCTTCCCTCTCCCATCCTTGCCAATATCTCCTGGGAGAGCAAAGATGCACAGATTCCAGGGGAAGAACAAAGTTCTCCCGTGCCAGGTGAAAAATTCATCTGGTTTTAGGCAGCCATCCCCACCATAATGGGATGCTCCTGAATTATACAGAAGGGAACAGTTCAAAATCTGTCTCTCTACTGAATAACAATGATTTACAAATTTATCTTTTGTTCTCAATATATAGGGAAACAGTTCTGCCACATCTGTTCTCTGAGAAAAAAAAAAATTATTCTTCCCTTGCTGACACAGGCCCCAGACTGAAATATTTACTGCCTTTCAATGACCAATTCTTAATAACATGGGCAGGACTGGATGAGCTTAAAGGTCTTTCCCAGCCTAAAAGATTGCATGATTTTATCCTATGAATTTTCCAAAGAGTTAGCTGCATCTAGAAATACATCTTGAAGTGGGATGTGGAAGGTTTGAGCAGCAGAAGGTTCTTTGCTTAAATCAGTCCCTCCACTGCCTTGCCAAAAATCCAGGTAACATGCTAAAAGTAAAACATTGATTTAGAAACTTAAGCACATACTAAGAAATAGCCCCAAACAAGGGCTTATTAATGGAAAACATCATGCACCACCCACCAAAATACCAAAAGACAGATTTGTGATGGCTGAGGATGGGCAACCCTCATAAATATTCTGAAAGGCAGAATAAATGTTCCTCGTTGTCCCTAAATCTGACACCACTTTTTAATAGTGGGAAGAGCCTTGTTAAGCTGATTGTCCCCTGTATTTTTTTGGGACACCACTGTGAAAAAACCAGCAGGAGGGGAACTGTGTTTCATGAAAATCTCAACAGGGTGTGGAGAGTTAACAGGAAATGGGAGACAGCAGAGAGCTTCAGCCCACAATGTCATCAGTCAAACTTCAGATCATCCTGATTTCTCTGCTCCAGAGGAAATGAAGATGTTTACCAAGACATTTACCATTTACCAGAAGTTTGGTTTTAGGCCAATACCAGCTGGTTTGGTTTGCATTAATGTATTTTTCTTTGTGTTTATATTTTATTTCCTCTTATAAATTAAAAAAAAAAATTAATAATTGATAAAAGGAGAGTGACTTGTGAGCAGATGCTATTTTGGGCATGGAGATCTCCTGAGAGCAGCAGAAACTCAGGGAGAAATTGCAAAGTCCAGACCAGGGGAGTGGCATTAACAGATTCAGCCTTCCTGAAAACTCTTTGCCATATTTTCATTTCACTGAGCATCCCTCAGTTCTCCTGTGAGGAAAGGAGAGGGTCTCAGCTCCCTCTGTTGCTCCATCTTCTTGGGTTTTTTTCCTACTGTGGCCACAATTCCTCTACACACTCAATAATTCAAACTTTTTCCATTGTTTCAAGCTCTCTCCATGTGAAAAATCCTCTGACATCTCAAATGATGTGCTTCGTACTTGAATCTTTATTTAAGACAGGATGACCTTAATATAAAGATTTTCTCTCACTTTTATTTATGATAGGGCTGCGAGAGTTAATACTTGTTCAAGCTTTAAGCACTGTTTTTATGTAATGAAAACAAGGCTATAAATAAAAATAAAACGAGCTGTCATTTCTCACCTTAAAACCAAACAAAGGGTAGTCAGACACCAAGCTTGCCCACTTGTAGCATTTTCCCTGACATTCTGGAATTCCTGAAGCATTAAGCTCAGGAATAAAGACGATGCACAGCAGCAATACTGGAGTTTCAGCTTTGTTCCACACATTTTCCCTGATATAACCCACTCAGCTCTTTGCTTCCTTGACCACCACGGCACAGCTGAGCAGATGTTCTCACTGAGTTTTTCTCCTGTGAGGCACAGGTCTTTCTCCAGAGTGATCACAGCTAATTTATAACCCATCAAAGTGTATGAAAAATTCAGATGGCTCTTACCAGTGTTAAGCGAGCTTCCAAGAAGAAAAGCCTTTGGAATTCATCTGAGAACAGGACTGGCATTATCTGATATTTCAGTGCCACGTTGCCAGCAGCTGTTTAATATTTTCATATATGCCATTTGCCCTCACTAGAGCATTTGGCTTATGCTTTTATTGTCTAATTACACAGGCTTTATCTTTTGATTTTTTTAATATTTTGAGGTCAGTCATTCTCCCATAGGATGTGTTCAGTCTATTACTAATCTGATGTCACTTACCTACAGAGAAAAACTAAAACTGAGCCATTTCTAGTGCTGCAGCTGGCTTTCACGTTGTTTCAAACAACAACAGCAACAAAAAAAAAAAAAATTCAAAGTATTTAATTTCTGTTAAATCACAGCTGTATTGAAGTCCAGCTACTACTGTATAGAATATTGGAAGTTGTAGGATTCTTCCAAGTCACCTTCCTGCTGTGACTGTGGGGACAAACCACTGTCCCCATAACCATCCCATGCTGCACAGATAACCAAACACCCACCAGGACAAACACCAGCACCCAGAGGTTTCATCCAGACACCTAAGAGCCAGGAAAAAATTTTGTCCTTTTTCAGTAAAACTGGAAAATGGAGGCAGATCCACATCTGTGCATGGGTGCAACTGTTTTCATCAATGTTCTGACACTGCAATGCTTCTCTTCCCCCAAAAAAATTACTGAAACAGTTGGTGAGGGCAGGCATGGGATTGTGTTAGCTGTGCTGAGAACACTCGCCTGAGAGGTGTGAAAGCTTAATTATTTATTCAAAGCAGTAGGACTTCAGTGGGAGATCTGAGCAGGCTCTTCTCCCTCCTCTTCCCTTGCTCTCTGGGGCAGACCCTGGTCAGGGTAATGCAGGTTCACATCCTCAGGGAAACAAGAGAACTCCACCTGAGCAGTTGCTCCACCCCAGCAGCACTTGGCATCTCCACCTGTTGACTTAAACCCCCATTTCTTTCTTATTTTTGTAATTTCTTTCTTATTCTGTAATTTCTTTCTTATTTTTTGCACTGGTGTCAAGCATTACTTACACATTTAGGCATTACTTACATTTTAGGCATTACTGCCTAAACATTTTAGGTTTTGTTTCTTTACATTGTCAGTAGGAAAGAAAATGTTGTGGGGGCGGGAGAGGTGTTCTGGAGGGTTTGTTTTGATTCTTACTGCTTTTTTTCTTGTAGTTACTGTTCATAAAATTTTCTTTATACCCGTTTTAAAGTTTTAAACCTACTTTTCCTTTCTCCTAGTCCTATCTTCCTATCTTACAACAAAAAGTAAGTACATCAATAATCAACCAACAATAAAACCCACCACACTCTTCATCACGTTAGTTGAGAAATCTCAAAATTAAAGAAATCCTAAATTAACAAACCAAAACCACTACACAAAATTAGTATTTCCACCCAGTTTTCAAACTAAAACCACCACATCTTCATAAAGTCGTTTTGGGAGAGTGGAGCCTTTTCCTCCAGGGAAAATGTAACAAATTGTGGCTTCATTCACCATGACTTATTTTTTGCTCAAATATCCACCTCAGAAGTCAAATTTAACCCTGCCACTGCCTATTCTTTTCCCACCCTCTCCCATTAAACAAACAAAAGCAGCTGCAGATTTATTAATCAAAATTAAGATCTGCTGACATATCTGCTATGGAATTTGCAATCACAAATAATTTTTAACTGATGCAGGGTAGCCAAAAAAGACATTTGTAAACTCCCTGTTATCTCCACGAAGCAGATGAACAGCACAGGGCAATCAGTGCATGTTGCAAGTTCAGCTGTGAAAGTTTCGGGGGGGAAAATGGACCTGGTGTGAAAAATATCCTGAATAATTACAAAGCACAATCCCAGGAACTGCAGAAAAGGTCATGAATGATGCCTGTGAAAAGTCTCAGTGCATGCCAACATTAAACACCATTTTTTTTAACTGCAGCATGCAAGAAGTGTTCTGTTCAATTGGGGACACAAAACATTGGTGAAGTGCCTGGGGGAAGGGAAAGGCAGGGAGGAAAAAGGGTAAATTCAGCACTGTAACAGAGCAGGACTTGATATTTTCAAGGGAAATCAGCACAGAAGAGAAATGAGCCAGGAAAGTGACTGGGAAAGATTAAGATTGCTGATCCAGAAAAGCCCACATATATTTGAAGTGAACATCTGACCTGAGAGGGAGTAACTGCTCAGAGGAACAAAGCAGGGGGAAGGAAGGGGTGGGAAAATCCCTCTGACTGATACTGAGATGCATCATGTTGCTCATTATTAATTTCCAGCACACCCTCCTGGGTGAACCAGAGTCAGCACCCAAATTTGGCAAAGCTTCAAACATCACTGTCTGAAGTTTGCTCTTTGACATAAAGCAGGATCTTTAGGAGCATCTTGGAATTTCCAAGATGTTGCAGGGCAAGGATGTCCACCCAGCTAGGCACAGACATGAGATGCTCCAGGTGCTGGAAGGAGTTTAATTACAGAGTTCTCTCCAAACTAGAATTCTCTCCACAATGGCATACACAGCTTTTTGTTCATTTGGTTTTTTTTTTTCTTTTTTTGCTGGTTAACATGCCCAGATCAGCAAAAGATCAGTCCTTGTGTGAGGAATAGTAAAGGTAAGAAGTTTTTCTAGAAAGCTGGGAAAGTAGGCTTTAGAAAAACAAAGAGCTGAGAACTTAGAACTGGCTGCAGCAGCAAAGTCTGAGGGTAAAAAAAGTTATAAAAGTATAATAAGTAAGGACATTAAACAATAGGTTGAGTTTTATGACTGCAGAAAAATATGTTTAGTGAGACAGTAGAAGGATTTAAGCTTAATAATGAAAATATCACTTCTCTGTTGGTTTTCAGCTGCAGCATCCAGACCTCTTTCACCTTTCCTTTTTCAAACCAAGTTGCTCTTAATTTCTCACCTATAGATGATCAATTTCTCACCTGTAGACCACAAACTTTTCACTTATAGACCATAAATTTCTCACAGCACATACTCAAGACCAGCTGATTCTGGAAGGATGACTGTTTTCTCATACACAAAGATTTGAGACACCATGTTTAATTAAGTTAGTTTTTTAACTAAGGTGTGAATTTGTCAGATATTTTTTTTAAAGTGCATTTAAGGCCATACTTTGAAAATTTTTTTTCAGACTGAATTTGTCTTGCTTTGTGAAAGCACTATGTTTTCTTGTGCAATAAGTTCAATTGGCATCAATATCCTTTACAGGAAGTAAATCTATGCAGAGCTCACAAAAACCGTGGGAGCACCAATCTAACCTTAGCCAGACCATACCAATTGCTCTTTTTGCCTTGAAATTGTGGCACCAAAATTAAAGCATTTGATTTTAGTTCATACTTAAAGATGACAACAGCAATTTGCTCATCCCCTTGGAAAAAAAAAAAAACAGTGTATGAGCAGGGGATTTTTGATATAAGATTAAGTGATAAAGCAAGTCCCAAGTCAGTGCTGTAGGTCCAAAAAGAAAATACAGGTTAAATGTAGGTAGCTAAATTCAAATTCAGATGCCTATTAGATGGCAAATTCTACCTTCTGTCCCTGCCCAAGCCCTCATTCTGACTCTCTGTTGCCTAATTCAAGCATTTGAATTTTCCCTCTCTGGACAACATCACAGAGCTTACCACCAAATCCATTCTGGTGCATTTCACTGGTTATGGTTTACTGAGAATCAGCACCAAGTTGTGCACAGGTAGGTGTACTTCCCTCTAAATTTGATGTTCTAACTCTTTCAGGGCACTGTACAAGGAGCTGAGTGGCTTCAGAAGTAAAAATCTGTTTTTTAATGAGGAAATAATTAGGTAAATCTGCAGAAAACATGGAAATTTTAGATTATGTGCAAAAAACACTGAATTCTTTCACTGCTCCAGATCGGATCTACCTATAAAATTTAATAATCCTGCTGCACCCATGCCTCATAAACACTTCTTTTTTGAGCAACATAATGTTCTGGTTCCTTAAAATGGAAATTAATGAAGAACTTCCTAAGTAACCTAGGATTTTTATTTTTCTTTTTAGTTAAGGCTCTTCCTTTGTAGTCCCTAACACTGGAAAGCTGCAACCAAGATCAGCAAAGTATTCTGACTAAAAGAGGCAGAAGAATTTTGGTTTAATGTTATATTCAAGGAATGTGGAGAAAATAAAATTCAATATCCAGAAACCTCCTTCTTCCAGACTGGGTTTCTGCCCAATGTATTCCACAGCTGCCCTAATCTGCAGGGCTGAAAAATCTCCTGGCATGGAGAAATTATTGTAATAGTTAAATTATTCACTAAATACTTTAAAAAACAACAATGTTGCCCTCATTGTTCATCCTTATTTTAAGAGTTTGCTGTGACCATACAATTTTTTCCCTGCTGGAAAGAAGGATAATTCTTTTCTCCAAGTGCTTTGGTGGTGCTCTCTTGTCACAAAGGCCCCCTCAGAAAAATGAAGACTGTAAAACAAATTGTTTGACCTCTCTTGGTATTACCCAGTAATGCACAAAGAATTGGTAATATGCACAAGATTGGTAAAATGCACAAAAAGGTAATATAGGATCTACCCAAAAATTAGTATATGACGCAGGAAAAAACTAAAGAAAGAGTTTTTTTATTGATTGTGGCATTTTTCCACAGAATACTTCATTGGTGGGGACAGAAATACTGTCAGGTTCAAAAAAAGACATTCACACACATATACATAGCACCTATTTTTAAAAGAACAAACAAAACAAAAAATTTAAACTTTGCTTTTTAGGTATTTTAGGAAGGCATTTAGGTATTTATTTGTGATGCTATGAAAGCATCACTGTGATTATTCACTGACACAAAATAGCATAAGAGCAACTTTTTTTTTGTTTGTTGGTTTGGCTTGGGTGGGTTTTTTTTTAAATTTTTTTTTAATGTAAGCAGTTTTTTTAACAGCTCATCCCCAGCTCAGCCAGTTATTTGCTGCTTGTGGTGGATGGTTCATGGTGCTGCTCAGAAGGAGCAGGGACTCTGAAGATAGGAAACCTTTTTTTAAATACTCCAGTCCTCTTTTTGGATCAGGGTGAGGGTCCCTGTGGCTGGAGCTCTACAGGGTTATATCCTTAGCTGCTATTTTAGCTTGAGTCCTCTACAAGAGACACAACCCCTCTATTCATTCTGTGTTTTGGCCAGCAAGGCTTCATCACCATTACTTTTAATTTTATTTTACCCCTTTTGATGTGTATAACTCTGTTTCCTTTCTTCTAGATTCTCTGCAGAGCAATGATGTGCCTTTTAAAAAAGATAAATTCTCGTGTTGCTAAGCTTATACCTTTTGCATTTGTTGAAAAAGTGTGAGGAAGGCTGGGCTAAGCTGAAAGACTTTTGCTATGTAGGACTTGATTTTTGTGGCATAGCTCACAACTGTAAAACTTCAGCATTCCAGCAGCATTTGGTTCTCCTCATATGAATGCTTTCATAGATTATAACTCAGAATTTATGCAGGTGAAGTTAATTTCAGCACTGGTGAATAAGATTTTTTTTCTCCCATTTAAATTGTTTTTCTTAAATAACCATCCTCGTTTAAAAAGGAGAAATTCTCTGAATCTGCTCTCTTCAAGGCTCTTTTTCTAGCTGTGCTCAGAAGACATATTTCCATATGAAAAGGTAAATCATCATTTTCTTATTATATTGATTTTCCACTTACTGTGACGGCAAAGATTTTCAGTCTTCCTAAAAAGAAAATAAAGAAGGATCAAAGTCAACACATCTTTACAACCTGATGAATATTTTCCACACTGAATCATTCAAGAAATTAAAACCAGCAGCATTTAAAATCATGGTGCGAACACACCCCAGTGTGCAACTGCTGCACTCCTGAACATTTAAATTCATTAAGCTCTTGGCAGCCCTATCTTATGTGTGCATATGTTTAATATATTTGTACTGACAGAGGCTCCACTTCAAAATACTCCACCTGAAAGGGATCACGAGATGGTATCAGAAGTGATTCACTGGGCCTTGTCACAAGTTACACAAGATTTTCATCCCTTTGGACAATTTTTTTTTCAAGAACAAGTAAACAGGAAATGGGAATAACTACATCCAGCTTTCCCTCAGTTGCACTGATGGAAACTCTGCACAGAGGACAAGCAAAGTTATTTGTGTTGACCTATATATATATATATAAATATACTCAAATAAGGAGCATTAATTCTAGCAAATCCCAAAAAAACCACCATGAAAGCCACACCTTGCATGTAGAAATACTGCTGTCAAAAAAAAAGGAGCATTCTATTACCACAGAATCCTCCCCACAGAAAATGTGTTAATGGGCTCAAAAGACAAAGTGACTGCTTCCTTTGCAGGGAACCGTGCTATCCATCACTTCCAAGCAGCAGCACAATAAATTCCAACAGTAGGCATGGAATTGCCAGGACAGCTCATGACAACCCATCAAACTCCTTGGAGAAAATATTCCTGGGTATCCAGGACACAAAAACCTTGGTAGAATTCAAGACAACAATCAAAAATGCCTTTTCAGCTATGCAAATGGCAAAACCTCTAAGAAACCTCCCACGAGGTATCTCTGATAAAATATTTTTCGAGTGTTAACACCTCTCATTTGAGGCACATCCCATAAGAAACCACAAAGCAGAACTCAAATAAGGAACTGATATCAGAGCTTCTCACGGTTATTAAAAGATATCCTAGCTATAATTGAAGCCAGGGAGCTACCATCAAGATGATCCTTATTAAAATAAACTAATGAGATTTGACAGAATATGAATTTAAGCCTAAATACCAACAATGTCACACTGTCAGCAAATGAAATATATTAACTGAAAACTGTTGCATTTGATTTGAGGCCCTATCATGCAAAACGAGAAAAGAGGTCACCCTAGGCCTTCAGGGAATCTGTTCTTACAGAAATTTTAATTTTGCTCACAACCCCTGGGAAGCAGAAATAATGAAGAGCCTTGCTCAGAGATGTGAGAGGTGCACTAGTCACACACTGACAGCATCGCAGCTCACGGTGCCTCCTCTACCTGCACGGAATTTCCAGCTGAAGGAGCAGATAATTGGGACTAGGTAGCGTGCTCCTTTACTCATGCTGGAAATCCTGCTGCAGTGGGCCCGAGAAAGTGCTCACAATTTCCCCAAAATGAGTGGGACACCAAGCCTGTCTCTTGTTTGAGTCAGGTGCAGAAGGAATGGGGTTTGTACATTGCTACGTGTAATACAAGGGCTCCTTACAGAGCGTGGAAGCTGTAAAATGAGGTTGGGAAAGCCAGTGGCTCTCTAAAGAAGTCTCTGGATCAGCTCCTGACAGCAGCTTGTAAATGCAGACCTCTGAGCCTTTTGGGTGCAGTGGGAATGCCAAAAACATTCACCCATCCAAACCTCGGGCTGCATCCTCAAACCCCGGCCACCCCCCTCCCTAGCAAAGAGTGACCCTGAGGCGTGTGACAGTGGCAGTGCCACCCTTTCCTGGGCCAGCTGGCCTCAGAGGGTGAGCCTGGAGGGCTCTGCCCCTGGATCCCAGCTGGTTTTGTGTCCTGGTGTCCTCTGCCTTCCTGGCAGCCAAGTGGCTGCTGGCTCCTGCGCGGGGTCCGTGATCCAAACTCCTCCACAGGTGAAATCCTTGGAGGCACCACAGTTTGAGTGTAGCCACGATTCCCCACATTTCCACGCCACCCAGCCCAGGAGAGGAGCACTGCAAGCCCTGCAGCAGCCTCCCAGGAGGCACAGAGCAGGTCCCAGCTCAAGCCAGGAGCAGACACCAGTTATCCAAGGATTACCTGCAGGCACGGTCTCTGCCTGCAGAGCAGGCCCTTGGGAATGTGCCACTGGAAAGCTGAGCTGCCTCGTTTTATGCTGGGGCAAGCAGCTGGTTAGAAGCTGCCCTCAGATGGCTCAGTGGATGTTTTGAAGACTGGCCAAAATCTTCAGGGTTTTGGTGCTGCCTGGGAGGACATGCAGCAGCAACGTCCTGTTCTCATTTCCACTGGCTTGGGCTGCCTTAGTTCAGCCATAAAAAGTGGTTTTTTTTCTGTCTGAATGGCTTGAAAGATGGTAGCACAGCCAGTTTAGCAGCATTTTGTTGATGGTGGTCCAACACTAGTAGAAACTGGCTTTGATTTCCAGGTGAAATGTCACCACTCCTTGGAGTCACCTCTGGTTTTGAGAGAGACACAACTGCCTGAAATCATGTGGTTTGTGGTGTTAAACAACAAAAATCAGTCAGGTTGATACAGACTGAGAAACGCCACCTACCCTGTACCTGTGATCTCTGTGGGATGGTGCAGTCCCCACACAAGGAGAATTCATGGATTTTCCAGCAGTCACAGTGGATGCTCACTGTTTCTGAGACTCAGCTGGCCTTGCACTCGTATGTGTAGCTTTAAAAAATGAGAGCAGTAAGAGCAAATCAAGTAATTTACAGGAACTGAAGTTTTTCTTTCAACTTACCTGAAAAATCAGTGCTTAAGACCACAGAGGTTGGTAGTTTGCCTTTAAAAGTATCTTATCCACGACTGAGCCTGTTCAGTTCAAAGACTGCCTTCAATATTTTCCTTTTATCACTTCCTAAACCAGATTTCTGCTGCCTAATGGAATAAAACTCTCTCATTTCTGGGGTGTGCAGAGCACAAACACTCATGGCACCTGTAAGAGCTGCAGAAGGTGTGGTGAAGATGCCAAGTCTATTGCTGACTTGAGTGCTGGTGGCAGAAACTTTCCTGCTCCTACACTATTCATCACAAATAGTATATTACAAATTACATACTCATCTTCCTCCTTGGCTTCTTGATCACTCTCCATTTCTGCCCCACCAATTCACCCCCAGGGTCCATCAGGAAAACAGAGACCTAATTAACATTTTGAGCTTGCAGGAGCTGAGGGAACACTCCTTGCCTGGCACGTGGAAGAGGCCCAGCTGCTTGTGAGATGCAGAATCAACAGCAAAAGGATTCTCAGAAAAGCCTGGACACGGCCCAACGTGCTAATAAGTCAAATCAGATTCCAGGGCAAGGCAGAGATTACGCAGATCAGAAGACAGAAATCAATGAATATTCTGGAGAGGGCTGTGTAAAGATTGCGTGATGAAGTGCTAAGTCAAAAGTGTGTTTATATGAAAATCATTCTCCTGATACAATCAGGCAGGATGGAGACCATGCAAATTCCTTTTACAGAGCCCATCCATCCTTCTCCAGAGAAAGTGATGTTAGGAGAGAGATAATCTGAATTTTTTTCCATTATTTTTTTGTTGGCTTTCCATTTCTTAAGCCGTAGGAATGAGAGTACTGTGAAAAAGGAAAAGGTTATGTAGACAGGAGTCTTAAAGAGCTACAAATATCTCACTGAAACCTGACAACCAGTCTGAAGAAAAAAACCTCATACTGTAAGAAGCCCAGCTTGTAAAAAAGAAGGAGAAAACTCTGTAGACTGAGAATCTATAAATAATCTCAAATGGAAAGCTGACTGTTCAGCTGGCATAAAATAATTTCCTTTATTTTCAGTCCGTTTGGAAAACCAGTCTTTTCATATATTTTCTTTTGATTAAATAATTTTTAATGGGTGTTACTTATTTGTCACCATGTTTGTATTTCTCTTCTGTGTTTTTCATTCCTTTGGGGTAAGAAATTTGCATGAATGTGTAGGGCTGTTTCCAGAAAAAAAAAAAAATCATAAATAAAAAGGGTATGTTCTCCTGCCCTTTTTTTTTCTCCTGCAGATTTCAGTAGCTTTTTACCAGTGACTCATAGCGTCCACCCTGCTGAATTTTCCAAGCAGAGGAAGTGCATAACTCACATTTTTCATCATATTCTTAGCTTTTACCTCACATCTTCCTCAGAGGGACCTAGTGTGCTTCATTTCTGCTGCCTGGATCCTTCCCTTTTCCTGGATTCAGAGTGAGCACCTCCCTGAAAATGAAATCCAGGGTGAGTGGCCACAGGAAGAGTGCAGGAGGAGATGTCTGGGGTGCCTTGGGGACCAGCAGCAGATCCACCACTGAGCTGCAAGATGTGTGCAGGAAGAATAATGCTGAAATTCGAAGACAACTGGCAATAAAAGAGGTGCTAAAAGCAGTTGCACAGAGAAAATGGACTCTGCATTTCATGTGGCACAGTAATCTGCCTGCAGGAACATATGCCTGCTAACACCTGATTTTTCTGACAAACCCTCTCTGTGGCACTAAAGAACTCTAATTTTTATATCAGTTGTGTATGTTTGTGGTTTTATCTCCTTTTTGTCTTGCCCCCCCCCCACAAAAAACCCTGATGGGCACCAGCTACTGGGATTTGAAAATTTCTAAGAATTTCAGGATGGCAGGACTTTTACAAGTTTTAAAAGCAAGAGAGCAACACAAAATCAAAGTGACAAACCTGTTAAAAGCAAACAGAAACTTTTCCTCCCCTGACTTTTTAGGTTTATTTGGAAGATTATGCTTTAGGTGCTATTTTCCCAGTGTCCTTCTCCTCAAAGCCTGAAAAATAACCAATTTTAAGTGGCAACAGTGGGAGTTTCCAAAATGTTTTTCCCATTGTAGTCCAGTGCAACACGAATGACAATACTTGCTTTGGCAGAGAATGCCATCTTTGCATCCATATTAAAAGGAAAATTCAAAAAAAAAATCTTTCACAAAATGGTACTGAACGTTCTCTCTTTTTTTGAATTGTTGCTGTGGTCTGAGGTGCCAGGAATAATAATCAGCAGGCCTGTGAAGCTGCCCGTGGTGACAGTGCTCCTAGGTAAAAGCAAACTTAGTATCTATTCATCTTATCTGAGCTGGGTTTAAGCAAACAGCTTTCTCTCTGCACCCTTTCATGGTCAGATACTGGGAGGGGGAAGGAAAAAACCCCTAAACTATGCTTGGAAGAAAGGCAATAAGCATCCCTGATCACTATTAAAGATATGGTTATTTAATGTTTCGGGAAGATGATGGATGTGCACGGAGCAGTGCTCTGCATGCGGAGCAGCTCTTCTGCTGGAGTTCACTCCACATCTCTCAAAAATCCCTCCACGGGGTTGGTACTGAAACATCACTATCAAGATATGCAGATTAGGCCCCCAGAAGTGTCAGAACTATGTGAAATCAGGGTGGTTTTTTTTCTTTTTAACCTCTGTTGAGTGCTAATCAGGCAAGTTCCTTTGAGACAGTGAAGCAGCTCGTGTCATGCTGAGCAGAGATTTTGGGTTTAGCCCAAAACTCCTGCAGAATTGCATTTCTCTCCTCAAACAAAGCTTATAATTAACATTCTGCTTGTTTTGAATCTGTGGCTTTGGTCAACAAAAGGACAACATCTCTCTAGTACTTAATGCATGGAAATACATATATTGCCCCAAAATAACATTCCTGTGCCCAGCATCTGGCTCAGCAATGTTCATCTGTGGGGGCCTGAAGGATGACTATGGAAAAGCCAGGAAAAAATGAACTTTCCACACATATATCCTCTTGGTTTCTAGCAGATCCATTAACTGACCTTCAAACCTCCATAAGGTGCTAGAATTAATTTTAAGATTTACCAGAAGGCTTTAATTTAAGACTCTGTGATGTTTCACCCTCTTAGTTACCTGAAGCTGACTTATAACTAGAACAAAATACAATGAAAACCACACAGGTTCACTTTGCAGTTCCTTTTGGTGTACTCTGTCTAATGAGCCAAAAAGAGAGCCTCTAAACCAAAAATAGAGCTCCTAAAAGCCTCGCTGACCCAAACCCCACAGCACTGGGTGTAGAGATGACCTGGAGTCTCTCAGCCCAAACCCGCTGCAAATAAAACAAGTAAACATCTCGAGGAAGAGTGCTGGGGAAACAAACATCATGAAACATGAGGGCAGTGAAAAAACTCGGCGAAATGCCCATTTCTGGTCACTTTCATGGCGCTCCGGGGGGCTCCAGCTCTCCCCGCGGCATCTCGCCTCGGTGGGGAGGGACAGCGTGGGGACAGCGAGGTGAGAAGGGCCCCGAGGGCAGGAACGGGAGGGGGACGCTGTCCCAGCCCCGCTCTCCCGGGGCTCCTCAGTGTCCCCGGAGCTCTGTGCTGAGGCCCCACTGCCCGCATCCCGCCCACATCCCACCCCGCATCCCGCACCCTGCATCCCAGACCGCATCCTGCCCCCCTCCCTGCATCCAAGTCCCGCATCCCGTCCTGCATCCTGCCCCGCACACCGCACTGCATCCTGGCTCTCATCCCACATCCTGCCTGCATCCCACCACACATCCTGCCCCGCATCCTGCCCCGCATCCACATCCCACAACCCATCCTGCTCCAGATCCTACCCCTCACCCCGTATCCTGCCTCCTGCATCCTGCCTGCATCCCGCCCCTCATCCCACCCCCCATCCCGCATCCCGCTACCCATCCCGCATCCCGCCCTCATTCCGCATCCCGCATCCTGCTCCCCATCCCGCATCTTGCCCCGTATCCTGCCTCCTGTATCCTGCCTGCATCCCTGCCCCACATCCCGCATCCCGCTCCCCATCCCGCATCCCGCATCCCGCATCCCGCATCCCGCATCCCGCATCCCGCCCTCCTCCCGCCCGCCCGCGGGGCCCCGCGGCTCCTCCCGCCCCCCGGCCCTGGCCCCGCCGCCGGAGGTGTGTTTTCTCGCCGTGCCCCATCAAAGCCCCCTCTGTTATTGAAATCCGAGGCCGCTTCCTCCGCGGCGGAGGCGGGGACGGACGGACGGACGGACGGGCGGGCCGCGCTCCCGCCGCCCCGAAGAAACGTCCCTTTGTTCGGCCGGGAGGGGCCGGTGCCGCCCCGCCCGGGGCTCCCCGCACCCTCTCGGCCCCCGAGGGGGGTGGGCAGCCCCCGCCCGACCCCCGGCGTGCCCCAGCACGGAGTGAGCTCGGTGTCCCGGGGAATGCGGACCCAGCCCCGGCCGTGTCCGAGCATCCTTGGTCCCTAAATACCTCCCCTGAGGCCACCTGCAGCCGGTGATTTTGCAGCACAGAGGTGCATTGCACGCCTTTTGGTGTGTTTCCACCACACCACCCACCCCCCCCAAATTTTATTAATAGCCTCACACCGATGCCCTGATCCTTTGCGGCATTGTCGGGGTGTCCTGTGAAGCCGGGCTCCGATGACCCCGGTGGCTCCCTTCCCTCTCAGGACACTCCATGATTCCAGACAGAGCCGTGTTTATTTGCCTGGGGTTTGTTTTATTTTCGTTTTCCTTTCCCTTCCAGCGGGCTGTGCTGTGAAGTCGCCGGCGAGGCGCAGCAGCGGTGACCCCGGGCGGGTGACGCTGGCGGAGCCCGTGTCCCCTCAGATGTGCCTCGGCACCAGGATGTGTCAGGCTCTGGCATTTCCTGGTCGGGCGGGATTGATGGGCTGCAGCCTCTTTTGATGGTGCGGGCTGAGAGTTTGACACCCACCATGATAAAAGCTGAGCGGGGTCCGGGCTGGAAAATGATGTTGGGGATTTGCAGTGGGTGTGACACGGCCGCATTCTTCTGCTCGGCATCGGAGAAGGAGCGGGTGGGAGGGAGGGGGAAGGGGAAATGATGAAATTAATCCACAGGACCAAGTTGCCTGGACTACCTGTGCTTTTTAACCTAGCAAATTTTAGGGGTTAGGAGCTCCACGTTTATTTCCTGCTGCTGTTGGAAGATTTAGACATCAAGAACCTCGTTTTTCTCAAGCGGAATTAAAACCAACACCTGCTTTACACAAGTAACATGATTTTAGCCCAAACCTGCCATCATATAGTACACCCACAAGGCCTGGTCTTTCATCTGCTGTTGTTTGATTTGGGGTTTTGTTTTTGGTTGGTTGCTTTTTTAGATTAGACACATTCAGAGACACAACACCATCCATACCTTCTGCCTCCAGTTGTCAGGGGTGAGATTTGACTTTGTGCCAAAAGCACACTGTGTGTGCTCTTCATGCCGTGGCATTTGAAGGGTTAAAGTCACACACTGCATGGATTTTTGGCAGATCCCTTTGGAGCTCTGTGTTTCACGATGTGTAGGGGACAACAGCAGAAAAAATTTTGGTGCTGGAGGAATACTTTGGCCTGGGGTGGTGTTCAGGAATTGCATAAAGTCTTGGGATTTAGGGTTGCCAGGGCCCTGAGCAAGGTGTGTTCTGGTTTTGGGGTGTGATAAGAGAAGGTGGGTTTATAACTCTGGTTCCTGGATTTATAACTCTGCTGGAAGTTGGGGGTGAAGGAGGAACAGAAGGGGATCCTGTTCGATCCAGCTGTTCCCACCCCCGCGCAGCTTCCCTGCATCACTCCCTCGGAGTTAATGGGAGTGTGGGGGGTAAAAACGGAGCGGGGGCTGGGAGGCAAGTGGTCAGAAGTGTCGTGTTTCTCAGGGTGTCACCCTAAATCCCTAAATTCAATGGTCTCTTCATGAGGAACACTACCAACTTCTTTCTTTTCTCTCCCATTTTTTTTTCTTTTTTTTTTTAATTTTTTTTTTTCTTCCCTCTTTAAGTTGCGTGTAGTTTTTAGCTCAGGACTTGCGTGGAGTTGAGAGAAGCTTTTTTAGGTGCGGATCTGGGCGGGCTGGACCCGAGGGGCGAGGACAGGGACCTGGAGGGAGAGGGCAGCCTGCTGCTCCGGGGGTGGGTGTGTGAGCCGCAGGCAAAACCGCGAGCCTGTGGGTTTATTTCCCCCTCTCATTCCTGGGGTCTGAATGGGAGCACGTTGGGCTGTAATTAAGACATCTTGGAGGCGTACTTAACTCATGACGTGTTGCTTTTCTTTTCCTCTCGGTGAGAAAGTGGCTCTCCCTTCCCTGGATCAGGTCCTCTGCCACCCAGAGCCACAAAGAGACACTCGGGACATAGACACACACACACACACACACTCTGACTTAAGGTGAGCACCAAAAACTTCCTCCTGCGCCTCGCTGCCCTCCGTTCCCAGCTGCTGGAGAGTCCTGAGAGCATCTCAACTCGCAGGGAGCTCTGCGCAAGGTAAAGGGAAAAAAATTATAATTAAAAAAACCCTCAAACTTTTGGGGAAGTTTTTTTCTACTGTTTTGCTGCTCCGAGTGGGATGGGGACCCCGCAAGCAGCGCCTGTGGCATCAGCTGCGGGGCTGCCTGCGCTGGAGGGATTTTTGGGAGTTCTAATTTGGCAGCTGAGGCGGGGGGCGAGGAGGGTGAAAGGCAGATTGAAACTGGCTAACTTCGGTGTCTTTGACTTTTAAGCGCTCTGTGTTACCAAAGGAGGGATCATGTTGCAGCTGCAGAAAGACAAAAAGTCGTATGCTTCTGCTCTGTGGCTTCCTCCTGTGGGATTGTTCTCCTCACTGAGATTTGTCCTTTTTTTTGTTTGTTTATTGTTTGGTTGGTTGGTTTTTTGTGTTGTCCTTTAAGTATTTCTCCATCCCTTCAGATGCTTTTAGAAGTTTTCAGGACATAGGGAAAAAGAGCATGGTAGACTGAGAAAAAAGTTTCAAGGGCTGTAAGCAGAATCTGCACGAAGTTAGAACTGCCCATCCAGTTGGAAGCAAGAGGATTTTGATAAGATGTGATATGTTGCATACTGATGTCATATTTGGCTATTTATTGTCAAGGGAAGCCCGAATAAGTTTTGGCACAGGTTCCTGCACCATCTCCACTCAGTGATAAGGCTGGGGTGCCTCAGCATTTTACAGATGTAGCTGCACATGAGCTGGTCCAGGACTCTGAAAGCTGCATCATTTTACTGCCTATTTGGGGGTTTTTTGGCCAAACCCATGGAGAGGTGCCATTCAGAACGTTTTCATGGCAAAACTCCTTGTGTGGTAGGTTTAGATAGCAAGGGCTGGAAAGCTTTGTGTGTGTTTGAATTCAGGAGGTTTATTGCTGTTTGTGTATAATTAGTGAGGGTTTAATTGCTGCTGGGGTCTTTCAGGGCAGAAAGGGCTGCCATATATGTTGGTGCTTGGTGTCATGTAGGTGATGAGCAGCAATGAATCCGTGTTTATATCCATTTCAATGCCTAAATGTGGGAAGAAGGAGCTCTGGAAAGAGCCCTGTTGCTCTGTCAGGAGTGTGTGTGATGTGGTGGTTGACAGCACAGATGAAGTGAGGCCGTGTGGCTGTGGGCACAGACCCTCTCAATGAACACAGCTTCTAGAGACAGGTGGGGAAACACGGATCACAATCATCAAAAATCATCACTGGCTGCTGTGAGGAAGGGATCTGCAGTGGCAAAGCCCTCCTGCCACACACAGGCATCAGTTTTCTGGCTTTCTTGGGGTTCTGGGTCTGGTGAGGCCACAAAAGCTCAGTCTTGTAAAGCTCAGCTCAGCAAAGTTGTTCTGAGTGCATCACCTGAGAGCCCCAACCCTTACACACCTGCCAGGGGGAAAGGGAAGGAGGAAGAATGCAGGAGGGAACAAAAAAAAAAAAAAAAAAAAAAAACAAAACCCAAAACAACAACCAAAAAAGAGACCAGTTTGTGAAGTGAAGTGGGGTGGGAAGGATGTGGAGAGCAGCTTTTACAAGTTAAATCCCCTTATGAAATTTTGCCAAAAGGCCAGTCTTTGTGATAAGATTCCTGGATGTGCCAGCAGATTCCAATGAGAAAGAGGCAAAAATCCCATCAGGAAGAAAAGTGTTGTCCCTGCCAGAGGCTCACAGCACAGTCCACAGCAGAGCATCACTCATCCCAAACCCAGGGAGTTCAGTTTCTTCCCAGTGCTGCTGGTTAAAACCCAAGATACTAAAAAAATAAAAACCCCCAAAAAAAGCCAACCAAACAGAACCCTAGAGAACTTCAAAAGCTTGGGGCAGAGGGAGAAAAGGTTTCAGGAAAGGATGGAGGGTTTCTGTTGTGTTACAGTTTGTAAAATTGGTTAGAGTGTTTTCTACTGTAGGTCCCCAATAGTTATGCTTTTTATGCTGGTATGTGACCAAAAGGAATATTTTTGTCACAGCCTGGAGCCAAGAGAACAGTTATCAGTATTTAATGAAGCCATTTAACATCCTGTTGCCCCTCAGTAAGAAATCTGGAACCAACATGGACCACCCCTTTAGAAGGTGTTCTGAGATCCTCAGGTGGAGAGAGACTTTGCAATTGCTTACATTTAAATATATTAAAAGTTTTCCAATTCGCTGCAAGGATTAAGGTGTGAAAACTGGAATTAATGTTTTCTGCTTTTCATTTGCTTTTTCACTGAAGCAGCTCTTAAACCATCCCTGGAAGTTGAAATATTCAGCATTCCTGTTTTTCTGTAAACCTGACGGGGTATCTCGTTGCTCTAACTCTATGGAAATGAAGAATTTTGTGGGGAAAGGAAGAAAAAAAAAAGTTATTTTCACACGACAAGCTGCTTCTGTTGCTGGTGAGGAAGTATTAGACATTCTGTCTCCGCTGGTAGGAACTGTAGCACACAGTGCAGCGCCTGAAAAGGCAGCTTGTAACTTGTAGGTAACAAAATGTTCTTTGGGATAGGGGAAAAAAAAAAAAAAAAGAAAAAAAATTTAAAAACTCTGAATATACTTAGGATTTCAATCAATGGTGTTTTAGGAGGATTAGAGGAAGCAGCTGGCTAAACAAATATTAGGTGTAGAGTGGATGCTGTGGTATAAATTAATAATGCAGCTCTTTATCTGCCGTATGAATGAGAGGTTTTGTGGAGATAAGGCGGCCCAAACGCGGTCTCTGGATGCCACCTAGTGGATATTGCCGAGTTTTTTTGGCAGAATTTTCTTCCATTCACAACATCTGTAACTAATTCAGGTGCAGTTCAGCTGTAAGTGGTTAGTTTTACTCACGTTTGCCATTAGAAACCAAAATCAGTTGGTTTTTTGGGGGTAATTTTAAATTATATTTTTAGAGGAGGTTGTCTCTGTGTTTGGAGTGTCCATTAGATATGCCAAAAAATCAGTTTGGCTTCTATTTGTAATTTGCCACTAACACCTATTTGCAGAGACTTTTTAAACCACTCAGTCAAAAAAAAAAAAAAAAAAAAAAAAAAAGCCACAAATTAACAATCAGTTTGGTGGGCTGGGCTGTTAGTGTACAGGTGAGGAAATTTCTGTACAAATATTGTGTCAGGAGAAGCTGTGTCCAGCAGCAAGGATTTCAAAGCTCCTTCCAAAAGTCCTTGATCACATAGGATGTGCTTTTCTTAATTCCCTTCATGTTTTTTTTTCCTGAATGTTGTGTCAATGATAAGCATAGATGAAGAAAATCTATTATTTCTAATATCTGATAATAGGTCATAAACCTTTTTTTTTATTTTTTTTCACCTGCTGTTTATCTCCACCTTCCTTAGATGTCAAACACACTCAGAGATAAAATTGTCTTTTTTATTGGGGTAAGGAAAATTGTTTCTTTAACCATTATGAGGATTGTTTATTAAGTGGTAGGTATTCAGGTGCTGTCAGTTCTCACAGCTCTAAAAATCATCCCATCCATGACAAAGTTTTGGGCAGGCAGACATGCATCTGGATGTACTTTGTGATGGGATTTATGGAATCTGGCCAGCTCACAGGCTTCTAATTCCTCAGCTTCTTTTTTAAAAATGCCACCACCAGCAGCACAGCTTCCACTGCACATCACCCAAACGAGGTTTGTGCATTTTTAAAATAAGTGCCATAGTGGCTATTGGAGAAAAAGAGTTGTTAAAATACATGGCAAATTCAAGTTCCCTGTGCTTAACTTTCTCCTGGTCTTCATCACTGAGCAGGAAATCAAATGGCAACATCACACTCAGCAGAACAGACAGTTCCTGTGCCCTTCTCTTTGAAAACACTTTTGTTCGTTTATTTTCTTTAGACTGGGACAGTGGGCTGGGTGTCTTAAACATGATCAATAGCTCTAAATAAAAACCCAAAAAAACCCCAAACATTAAAGGATGCATGAAGAAGTCACACAGCACTGGCCTGCATGGGCTACCCTGGCACCTTTTCCCAAGGCTCACACGAAATATTGCCACAGGAGGTTGCTAACAAAATCATGGGTTAATGGCCAAAGCCTGCTTTTCCATTAATCAGGAAAAGTTTATGAATTACAGGCTAGGAAGGCAAAATATCACAGCAGCAAAGGAGCTAATTGTCTCAGTCCTGTGCTTCAGAGGTGGCTTTACCTTTCCCTTCAGCTCTGCCCAGGCTGGTGCTGGGAATCACAAGGGAAAGAAACACAAACCTGATTAATGAGAGGCTCTGCAAGGCTCCTGGGACCACATTTTCCACTGGCACACAGAGTCACTGCCACTTCAGGGCACACCAGGGCAAAATCTGCATCATTAATGGCTTGGCATAGCAGAAAAAAAAAAAAAAAAAAAAAAAAGTAAGGCATGAGACAGAAGAATGTCCCTGGATAAATGTGTCTTGCTGCAAAAAATGTCATCCTGGCATTTGCCTTACTGCAGAAGACCATTATCTTGAGACATCTTTCCATTAATAACATCTTCTAATTACCTTAAGCAAGGAAATACAGGGAAATATATCAAACACAAGGAGAATGTGGGCCATGGAGGCAGGCTGGAATGGAAATGGGCTTGACAGAAATCTTAGGTGGCAAGAAACAAAAAGTCCCAAACTGCTCCAGCGCAAAAAGAAGGAAAAGTTGGAAGCATGGAATGATTTGGGTTGGAAGGGGAACTTAAAGGTGATCTAGTTCCAGCTCCTCTGCCATGGGGCTGCTCAGAGACAGCTCAAATTTGGGTTTGAGTTTTGCTCTGGGTGTATTGAGGGGGTTTTGCACGCCATGTGTTAATTTGCACTGCCTGTGCCACGGTGCCTGATGATTCAGCTGGTACCTGAATTGTGTCAGCAGGTGAACTCTGCCACGAGGAATACCCAAATCTGCTGTGATTAACATTTTTATGCTTCACACAGGGAGAAGTGGCAGCCTGTGTGCATCCTCTGCTCTGGGATAGTCTGGTCCAGAAAAAGCAGATAATCAGCATTCCTCATGTCAGTGACTGGGTGAAATCAATAGAAACTCCAACAGCCCTCAGTGAATAAAACTTTTCATCTGTTTGCATGCACACATGGCTGATCAGGAAGCAGCTCATAAAGCCCCAAACTGTAAATCTGCTCAGATTTAATAGATGTGAGTACCTATAAGGTGATGTCAATATAGCATTAAGCAAAACTCTGCATGTTTTCAAAGAGTGGAGGAACCAAGGCCTGCCCCCATGGAAGAAGGACATAATTAATGTAGGAAAAAGAACTTTCATTGCCAAAATAACTTCCCAAACTCTCCAATTGAAGCCAGCTACCCACCTCTTCATTAACATGCTAGGCTCCAATATATTTATGTGATTGCTGGTTGGTTCCTTTTTTCCATAAACTTATTTTCAGGCGAAAAAGAAAACCACCCCTGAGCCACATAAAAATAATGCTGCCTAGAAATAGGAAAAGCACAGTGAAAAATGTGAAAGCACTGGAGTGCTGGGCCCAGTCAAAAGATTTATGGGAACCATATCAGAGAAAAATAATGTCACAGGATGTGTGGTGGTCTCCCTCCTGAAATTTCAGTGATGCACACGAGGTGCAACTGCAGCAGACCTTGGTGGTGTCACCACGTTCTGATCATGCTGCCTGTGGCCTGAGATGATTTGCTCAGCTATTTTAACCCCCAAGGTGCTGCACACACAGCAGGGAAACTCTGGGATTTTAATTTCATGCTTAACCTGAAGGACTTATGCAAACATTATTATTTTCAGAAAACTACACTTCTGGATTTTCAAATATCAAAATGTCAAGTTTTGCTGAGTCTTTGTGACTTGTTTTTCTAATACCTTTCATTTTATAAGTCTAAAATATGTGCACAAAACATGACTCAGCTTTTATCAGCACGTCAGGCAGGCAGAGAGATCTTTTGTGTTGGGTTGGGCTTTTCCAGTTGTTGCTGTATTTATTCTTTGTTTGGTTTCATTAGAACCCATTCACACTGGAAAAGGGGATAGAAAATATGCAAAGGTTGCAAAGTAGGAAGAGACTGATTAATTTTTCCTTTGAAGTTTATTTTTTTTATTTTTCCTTTAAATGGTTTTGCCTGACTGGAGAAATAAAATTGAAAAAAAAAAAAGGAAAATAATGTTTTCACAAAACTGTGAATAAACTTGATGGTCCTGAAGTTCTTCTCCAAGCTAAACCCTTCTGAGAGCTGTGTAAATGCAGTGACTGTGCTTGGTGCAGCCTGTGCTGGCGTGCCTGGTCACATTTATCACCCTGTGCCACTCTCTTGTGCTGTGGGGACTTTGGGGCCATCTCTGTGAGCCAAGATCCAGGGAAAAACAGCAAAGATGTCGATCTCCCAAGCATTTTCTAGATTTTGCCCAGCTGAAAAAGCAGATAGGGAGACCAGTGATTCAGCTGTTGTTGCTGATGCAGAAAATATAGACAATTCTTGGGTTGTGGCTCCCAGTTTCCAGGCATTTCATCTGTTTCCCCCCCACGAGCAGGCTAAGAGAAACATGCAGATATTACTTTTATTTTTTTTTTCTTTTTTTTTTCCAAAGGAAACCCCATAGCTGGCTCCATCTGCATTTTAATGTAAGCTCTGCTCTGATCAAACCAGACAAAAAGAAAAACTTTCCAGCCCAGCAGGGCATTTCCCCAGCAGGATGGAAGAACAGCAGTGGCAAGTTTAACATCTTCATAAGAGAGCTGGGGAGATGTTTTCTTGGCAAAACTAGTGTGACATGTTTTCAAAAGTGGTTAGGAAATAAATGGCTCACTGTGACAATAGAGGCACATTTCAAATGGGGCTTTGCCAGGGCCAGTCAGCATTGGTGCCCTTCAAGGTTTTCATTTGTGACTTGGAAAAGGGAGTAGAAAATATGCAAATGTTTTTAGAAATTGCAAAGTAGAAGAGACCGATTTATTTCTCCTTTGAATTTTTTTTTTTTTTCTCATTTTTCCTTTAAATGGTTTTGCCTGAGTGGAGAAATAAAATTAAAAAAAAAAAAAAAAAGGAAAATAATGTTTTCACAAAACAGAATGGGGTAAACTGAGGCACCAGCAGAACGACCTACAAAGACATTTTGGCACCTAAAAAAGCAGGAAAACATTTAACAAAATCTAAAGAGGCAAATGACAGCTCACACTTTGTGGCCCAAATCATAACTGTTCTTTAACAAAGTAATGCAAATACAAGATCTTTGAAGGAACAGTTCACCCCAATCTGACTTCAAAACTCATTTGGGCCCTCAAAACTTGAAAATTATTTATTTTCAATCACATTCTGCAAATCTGAGAGAGAAGAGGCATCCTCACTGGTGAATGTTACTGTGCTGAGTGGTCCATTTTGCATACTGAGTTGATAGAAACTTCAGCATTACTCTTTTTCAAGACCTATCAGGCAGCAAATTATGCAGAGAATTATGAGATAATGTCCCATAAATAGGACTTTTCCAAGGAATAATGGTTGCCTATAAAATGTTAAACTGCCACACTTAGGGAAAACTCTGTAAGTGTCAAGAGAAAGCACAGACATTTATTTCCAGACCAGGAGACACAGATTCTGTCAAGCCATATTTCAAAAGTGCCTTATTTTTGCTGCATCTGGTGATTGATAGGGATTCTTTTCTTTTATCTGAGGAATGTTGCTTGATCTCTGCATCACCACTGAATTACTGCAATTTTGGTTTTTTTGGACTTCAGCCTTTCCCTGACAATGTGCTGGGGAAATGTGGCTTTGCTTCCAGAGACTGCCAGGGAATGATGACTGACCAGATTTATGCTTAAACACATTCATACATACATACATAAATACATACATATATACACACATTAAAAAAAAAAAAATATATATATATGTATATATATATATAAAAATGTAAATGTAAATTTGCTACATACATACACGCATATATACATATATATATGTGTGTGTGTGTGTATGTGTATATATGTATGTATGTAGCAACTTCACATTTATATCGAGTTTACCACATAAAATAAAAGAGAATCTTATGATTGTAAGTGTAAAAATTGTGGTCACATGGTGGAAGGCAAGAGCTCACCCTGAAAAATACCTAAAGAGAGGGAGATGGAGGTCTCTAATGTGGAACCACACCATCTCTGAGTTCCTGACACCAAACAGCTAATTTGACTTTTCTTTTTTTTCTTCTTCTTTTTTTTCTTCTTCCTTTTTTTCTTCTTCTTTTTTTTCTTCTTCTTTTTTTTTTCTTTTTTTTTTTTTCCCCTGTATCTGGCTTGAATATTCCCTAAAGTTCTCTCTATTTTGGCTTTCTGTTTGTCCCTCCTATGAGGAATGGGTCTTTTTCCCATGGAGTCACAATCCCATGATCAGGAAAATTTATGGATGGAAATTTGTTATCTGCAGGAAAACCAGAGGAAGGATGCCCCTCTTCTTTTGCAACTAAATATTTGCAGTTTCAGTTAAAAAGTGCAAATAAAAATGAGCAAAGGGACAAATTAAACACTCTTCCAGTCAACAGCCATAACTTTTTATTCTCTTTTTATTCTCATAAATATTGCCATGAAAAAGGCCATTCTGTTTCTCTGCAGGTAGATAAGCTCTCCCCAGACTTAAGTAAGGAAAACAGAACACACAGGAAATACAAGTGGGTTTACCTCAAGGAAAATTTGGTTAATGTTCCTCTGTCATGGAAGCTTAGATATGGCAGGTGGCCTAGAAATCATTAGGAAAAAATATATTAAAAAAAATTCTCATAACATTTTGTGGGTTTGTTTTATTAAGTCACCAGTTTTGAAGGCACAATATCAGATAAGAACCTTGACTCCCAGTAGGAAAAGTCTTTTGGCCTTTGTGCTTACAATGGAAAGCTCAAATATATGAACTGCAGGAGTAAACTAGGGAGAATGAAGAATTAAAAAGAATTTAAAAAGAAAGAAAAAGAATTTAAAATTACAATGGAAAGCTCAAATATATGAACTGCAGGAGTAAACTAGGGAGAATGAAGAATTAAAAAAGGAGGAGATATTGCAAAATGAGGCCAAAGCTCCAGTTTAGCTGTGTTTTCTGGAGCCTTGTGAGGAAAAAGGAAGGTAAAAAAAATGGGGGAAAAGCGAAATAAATCAAAATTGTGGTATTGCTTTTTCCTCAGACAGGAACAGGGGGTGTGAGAGGGAAGCTCAGCTCTTCTGCTGTAAAATGTTCAAAAAGTCTTATCAGAGCTGTGTTTAACTGAATGTAGAGAGGGATGAAAGGCAGGACATGATACAGAAAACACACGGCTCATTTGCAGAGCCCTCCATTTCCCCTCATCCAACCCTTAATTGCTCCTGGCTTTGACCTTTAGTGCAATTCTCCAGCCCTGAGCTGATCAGTCGCTCCAGAGTAGGTGCTTGATCCAGTGCTAGGAGAGCCTCTTGGAGGGCTGTGTTTCATCCCAAAATCACCTGGGATAAATTCCAGGGGGTGCTCTGCTGGGACAGTGAGGGATGAGCCAGCAGAGTGGCCTGTGATGCTGACCTTTGCTTCCCTTCTCCTGAAATAAAACCACGGAGAGGACAGCCAGAGGGGCACGGAGCAGGCCACTGTGAATAAATGCTGCTGCATCCCTCCAGGGCACTTTGACATTCCTGCAGGAATTCTGGGGTGACTGCAAGTCAGGCAGCTTTACTGAGAAGCTGAATCCCAGCACTTTGCTGCTTGAGTCTTGTGGGAAATGGAAAGGTGGAAACTTCCCCAGGCACTGGAGAGTTTGAGGTACAGCCTTGGGAGAAGCTTGGGTTGGTATAAAAATGTAATACACAGACATTTAGCACAAAAATCACAATGTTTCTATAAGTAAGAACATGCCTTAAGTGAGTAAGAAACTGTATTGGGTAGGATGGTGAAGGTTTTATAGAGCACTAATTTAAATACATGGAGTAAGCTAAGAGTTTAGAGGTTATAATAAAAGCATGTGCACGTGTGGTAGTAGCCCATTGGATAAAAGTATACACATTGCAATAGATTTGGGTAAAAGTGATAGGTTAGAAAAGCAAAATAAACTTTGTGGCAACTGTCCATTAGATTAAAAAGTCTTATATTGTCTTGTAACAAAGAACTTATGAACACTTAAAGCTATAGCCACCTACTCGCCCTCTTAAATCTCACAGCCCTTAAAACTGATATTTATCTGAGCAATAAATCATTTTTAACCTGACTGTAGTCCCATCCCTTCATTAAAAACAGTGATGATAATAATAATAATAATAATAATAATAATAATAATAATATCTCACTGTCACTCAGGACAGCAACATCCCAATGCATAATGGAGAGCCCACACAGGATTTCCAGGGATCATCATTGCCATCCTAACTCCTCCCTGTTCCAAGGGGAGCACTTGCTGTGCCAGCAGAGAACATGGCACAGCATCATTTTGAGATCCAGGCACCTGAAAACCAATAATAACTGCTGCCTTTTAATTATGTATTGCTTTTAATAGAAGAAAGAGAATTGCTCAGTAGTTAGGACACTTTCCTGTAAGGATATTTATTGTTGCTGGTGAAGCATTGCTTCAGTCTCCTGCTCAGACTTAAATCCTTCTGTGACTCTGAATAAGTTGGAGGCTCTTGGTCCTCCCTCCCTTCACCTACCAAAATGAGATGATAAAACTTCCCCTGCTCGCAGGGATGGTGTGGAGACACAGATATTCCTGCAGGCAGCCTCAGCAGTTTGCCTGGCACAGGGTCACCTGTGAAATGTGTCTGTGCAGCCAGCTGGGTCAAGCAAGGCCAGTTATGCCTCTCATCTCAGGGAAGTGTTCATTTCTCCTCGTGGCACGGTCCCCAGGAATGTCCCTTGTCCCATCCTCTTCCAGCCAGTCTGGTCCTGGCCACCTCCAATGGCTTTGGGAGGGATTATCAGGGAGGAATCCAGAGGAGCTGCATCTCTGCCATCAATCTCTGCTCACCTGGGACCATATCACTCTTTTTTACACAATCTCACTTTTTTTTTCATTTCAAACTCGTGGTTCCAGCAGGGTTTGTGAGCTTTGGTGAGATGTTGAGGCACTGAGCCCAAAGCAGCAATTCCTTTAGAAGATGGAGGAGTTCTCAGCACTCATAATGATTTGGGCTACCATCTTCAGGTAGTCATTATTCCAAATTGAGGAGACATGTCTGGGGATTACAGCCTGCAGTGGAAGTGAATGGGAGTGAAATAAAAGGATCTAGACTGCCTGAGAGTACTGGGAACCATCTAGGGGGGAATTATATTTTTTTTTCAACTTTCCAACTTGTTTCCAGGAAAAAAATACAACAAAATATACAGGGGATATGTGGAAACAAAGATAAAACCTACCTAAAATTCATACAGGTTGTCACTTAAAAATGACACATTTTATTGAGCAAAATTAAAACTTAAAAAATGCATCTAACAATAGAAATGATATATGGAGATTAGTGCATCTTTTTGAATGCAAGAAAACCCTGCCTTATTCACTTTGCTGAAGATGTGTTGGATGTGAATGCTGTGCACTTACTTTACCAAGATAAATAAATGTCCACATGGGTCAAAGGAAAATAAAAATCTGGAAAATAAAAAGCCTTGAGCAATGAGGTTATTGTTCTTTCTGCAGAAGACAAAAAAGGCAGTTCTGGCTCAAGCTTTGCTGAAGACAGTCGTGCAGCTTTCCACTATTTACTTTTCTAAAGGTTAATTCAGCAGCCTTAAAAAATCTTGAGTAATTACACCGAGGGCTATGTGTGCTCATGTCTTCTGACTCATTGACTCAGGGGCCAATAATCTTTCATCTGATTTTTGACTTCATTTTCCTGTTAAAGAGTGGATAGCCTCTGAAATTGCAGATTTATAGATCCGTAGGCATCATCTGAAGAATTTTAGGTACTTTTTATTCAAAGCAATACAATTATTACATGTGCTGGCCCCTTGCTCTGATGATTTTTTTGTGGGTATCTGCCTGATAAGAGATGCCACAAAGTAAAAATCACTTTTATTTATTGCACTAGGGGATGCCACAGATTTTGGATAATTTGAGGTTTTCCAGATTTTTGGCACATGGGGGAAGACATTTCTGACCTTGGGGTTTCAGGAAAGCCAACGTGAACTTTGACACACAGCTTGGAACAGATATTCCCCATGAAGGCATTAATTATGTTGCATTTAAACAGCAATTGCTGCACTTCTGATGTTATATTTTCAGGTTTTAAAACAAATAGGAGCTGTGGGACTCTGAGAAATGGCAGAGTGCTGCAATGTCCTCCAGCAGCCTTGCCATGGCTCAACCTCAGGAGGATTCCTTCAGAACCATGAGCATAATATGTGGTTCTTGCAATTTGCTTCTCATCCCTGCATCTTAAATGGCAAAAGAGAGATGGCAGCCAGCATCCACTAATCTAAGGGCACTCAAAGTTAAAATTTTATATATTTTGTAATATATTTTTATATTTATATATATTTATATAAATTTAGATTTATATACATACATAAATAAATATGCATATAAATATGTATATGTATATGTATGTGTATATAACTATAACTCTAACTAAATATAAATATAAATATAAATATAAATATAAATATAAATTATATATAAATATAAACAATATATAAATCTACATCTACATCTACTTGTACATATACATATACATAACAGAACTAATATAAATAAAATATATATAAATATAAATATAATTACTTAAATATAAATATATTATAAAGTATAATTATAATTCTAATTATAAATATAAAGATAAATAAATATATTTATTTTAAATTAAAACTGATGTTCTGGAAAACCTTCAGCAGTTCCAAAATGAAGAGAAATCTTGAGATTTTTTTCCTGCACATACCCACAATGCCGAGAACCCTAAATACACCTTTAGAAACTCAAGGAACAGCCCAGCAAGGAACACTTGGGCCAGAAAACATTTCCAGGTGAGGAGATTCCCCCCAGCTACCTTGCAAGTGCTGAAGGTTTTTTCTTGAATTTGCAGCTGTGGATGTCTCTTGTGAAATTTATGTCTTTGCTCCAGTGACCAAGAACCATAGACAGTGCTGCTTAACCTCCAATTTTGCCTGCTGAAAACCAAACAATATTTGTCTTTGGCAGCACCCACTGGACTGTTTTGCCAGTGCTACAAAATTAAGTCCATTTTCCTTTTCTTTCTGATGGCCAGCAACTGGAAAACTGGGCCCTCACAGCTTTATCCTTAAAATATTAAAATATTTAAAATATTAAAACCCAGAAGTCTCAAATAACTTTGCATACTTCAGAATTATTTTCATTAGTCTGGGTTTTGTTTGGTTTGGTTTGGTTTGGTTTGGTTTGGTTTGGTTTGGTTTGGTTTGGTTTGGTTTGGTTTGGTTTGGGTTTTTTTTGTTTGTGTTTTTTTGGCAGATTTGTTTTTCATCTAGTTGGGGTTTTTTGAGTATTTTTTCATGTTTTCATGGGTTTTTTTCAGGTTTCAGCATTATTATTATTATTATTATTATTATTATTCGGGTGTTTTAGGACATATAGAGGAACCATTTCTAGATGTCCTAGTGGATACTAGGTTGTTAGATTTTATTCTCTTTTATCCTTCACATACAAGTACAAGAAATGAGAGTTTTGAGAACATTTTCCAGCTAAATGCCCTTTTGAAAGGAGGGGAGCACACAGGTGGGAGGACAGTGCAAAAATATTTACAACTTCTCATGAAGGGAAGGAAACCTGGGGAGAGGTAAAAAAAATATCATTTTGGCTAAAATTAAAATTAATTGAGAAATTAGAGGTGCTTAACAGCTGCAGAAGTTTGAAGTGAGCAGAGAGAGGTTGGATCCTGGGCCATGGTTCTGGATTTTTTGTTTTTTTCCTGGGATTTTTCTGCTCTCTCTGCCATGGGACAGCAGGGAACTGCTCTGTGTCCCTCCCTGAGCTACAAACACATCTCTTATCCCCAGAGGAACAAGACTGAAAACAGATTCTTACAAATTTTCTTCTCATTAAATAAATAATAAATAAGTGATAGAATTTATTTATAAAGATTTAACAAAGGAAGAAATCAGCTGAAGTCAAAATACTGTTTCTGAATTCAGAGCGCCTAAGGAAAATCTGAGTTGTAGTGGAGGTGCTATTTATAGCTTTTATGTTCAGAGTTTATAGTAGAAATGAGTTTATAAAGGAAAGTATGTCAGGTTATGTGTGTGCCAGTGTCTTTTCTTCCAACAAAATCTAATTTGAGACATTTAAACAGAGGTGCTTGGAGTGGAAGACCAACATCAAAAGCTTTTTTTTTTCTTTTCTGGTGACCAAAGTGAGATCCGTCAAAAAATATGTGTGCCAGTCCTTTTATAGTAATAATGAAGGGAATTTCTGGGATTTTAAATAGCATCAGACTGTAGAGACTTTGGAATAAAGGTCACCCAGTACCTCAGACAAAAACTGTGAGGGAAGGAGCCACAGCTCATCCCCAGCCCCTCTGATTTGGGCTTCCCCTTTTTGCTCTCACTCCACAGTGAGAACTGAGATCCCAATCAGATGCCCAAATTTTGTTCTTCTCCATTCCCCCCCAGCTCCTCAACCACATTCTTGGAGTAAAACAAAAAAACAAAAAACAAAAACCTTGTTTTGTTGCCACAATTGCTGTCGCCTTCCCATGGCAGGGAAGGCATGGCATTCCTTTAATTGATTTTCCCTGCAGCACATCTGGGACTCCCTGAGACTGGAATGCCTCTGGTACCTAAAGGCAGGGATTGTCCCACCCTGGCACAGCAAAGATCAGAGCCAAACGCCTGGAGTTAGCCTGGAAGCAGGAGGAAAATGCTCCCTCCCTCTGGGTCTGCACAAAACAGACCCAGGGCTGCATCTCAAAAGGTGTGCTGTATAAATCTGAGGGCAAAACAGCAGGGCTCAAAGGCACCAATTCTATCCTCTGGTGCAATTTTCCAGGGGCATGTTGGAGGTGAGACATTCATCCTCACTGGGTGCAGGGATATATGCATTTTCTCACGTCTGTCTCAGATCTAATTAGAGCAAGGACCTGATTTTTTGGGGGGGCAGAGATTTCTACTGTCTACAGCCCTCCCAGTGAGACTAGACCATTAAAAACTCATCAACTATATTTATGCCTCTCAGATTATCTTGTTTTGGTGCTAGGAAACTGCATTTAAAAGAGTATCCATTCCTCAAACTGACCAAAATCAAGAATATTTTCCATGATTCCCTTCATGTCTCAGCTGATGGAATCCTATTTTCTAATCTTCTGTTGCCAGTGACATTTTTACTTTTTTTTTTGCTGCACTAACAGCCGTGGCCCCTGAAACGAGCAGGTGCTCTCCCCTTGGACATGCAGCTCCCGTGAGAATGTTGAAGGGGCTGCTCCACATGAGTAACCCACTTTGGGGACAGATTGACCATCAGCCAGGTTTGAAGGAGGGCTGGACATGGAGGTTGCAAATGGGGTCTGATCAAGCCCAGCCTGTGAGGTTCCAGTCTCAGAAAACAGATTAATAGATTATAAATAAATTAATAGGTTATAAATAAATGTTCACTTTCTGCCTGGGACCCACAGTAGCTGCAGGAGCAGTCATTCTTTCTGCAGATCACATAATAACACATAGTGATGCCTCAAGAGTGAAAAACAGAGGGAAATGTTTTTATTGCAGTTTTCATGTTGGGTAATTTCCCTCTAGAGAGAGGAAGAACAAATTCCTGAGCCCTGGTTATTCTAACCAGCTTTTACTGGTGCAGTCATGTCAATCAAAACATATCCTGCTTTATCAGGGTGTTATCAACAACAAAAACTGGGAGGGCCATCCACACTTGTGTAATATACAGATAAACATGTTTTCTACCATGAGCAATCATTTTGCTAATTAGCAGTCTACAACTGACAGGTATTAGTAATGATACTATTATTATTATTATTATTATTATTATTATTATTATTATTATTATTATTATCATCATCATCATCATCATCATCATCATCATCATTATTATCATCATTATTATTAATATGTTATCATCATCATAATTCCATTTAAATATAATAACACATTCTTATGCATTATTATTTTATAATATATTATTATAATAACTTCTATTATATATTCTACATATAATATTATAATATATACCATAGAATATATTATATTAATATGTTATTATTTATATTATACTAATAATAAAAACTAATAATAAATAGAATAAATAAACACTATAATACAATAAATATATTTATATTTTATAATTATATTTAAATATAATAAATGTTTATATATTAATATATTATAATATACTAATATAGTATATTATTGTACATTCTACATATAACATTATAATATATAATAGAATATAGTATAGTATATTAATATATTAATATTTATATTATACTACTAATAAAAATAATAAAAATAATAAATAAATAGTATAGTACAATAAATATAAATATCTTTATAATTATATTTAAATATAAAACTGAATTCTTTGAATATCAAATTAATATAAAAATGAACCTTAATATACTATATTAGTATATATTAATTTATTATGTTAATATGTATTATATATTATATGTTATTTTCTATTTTCGATATAATATATAATATAGTACATAATGTATTATAATAATTTTTGATTAAAATAATTTTTGATATATAAAAATACTATTATAATTTAATAATATATTATATTAATAATATAAACTAATAACAACTATATTACTATGAATAATATAAACTAATAACAACTATATTACTCCCTCAATAAATGTAAATATATAAATAAATATAATAACAACATAATATTCCTCTCCTTTTCACTCTTGAACCGCCCTATATGTCCTTATCTGCTCTGAGGAAAGAATGACCACTAATTCAACTGCTACCAGTTATGCTCTGGGAGGGCTCTTTCCCCCTTTACACCAGGACTATGTATCAGCATGCCCCTACCATGGAGCTAAATCCACAAACCCTCTCCAGGGTAGGTTAAAGTTAATTAAGGATTAGCCCAGCTCCCAGCTCTGTTAGGCAGGCCTGGGGCTCGGAGGTGGAGCTCTGCTGGGCTTGGTTTATTTAGGCCTGCCCGGGATAAGTTTGGGCATCTGGGGCTCTTTTATTTTTAACCTCTGCTCTTTGGCTCTTTAAAAACCCCGAAGAGCAGCGTTTAGAGTGCAAAATCTGACATTTGGATGTAAGGGAGTCGGTGCCTTTGGCCCCCGAGGGAGAAATGAGGCTGAGCTGGGCCCACAAGATTTAACTCCTGGTAAGTGCGAGATCTTACAGCAGGGTTGCCAGGCCCCACTGCACTTTTTGGGGAATTTATGTGTGTCACGGAGAGGAAAGCTGGCCTCAGCACCTCCCAGGTAATTTATTGGATAATCTGTGCTCCTGGTTGGAAATCACAACCCTAACTTCTGAAAGCAGTGAGGGGATTACAAGCTTTGATGGTGCCCAGGTCCCTCATGGTCTGACAAATACCTGGGGCAGGGGATGCTGCACGGGGTGTGGAGAAAAATGGCAAGTTTTCCATGGCTGTGGAGCATCTGGGAGGAAATGAGCAGAAATATCAGCTTTTCAGGGAAATCCTCAGCAGATCCTCCTGCTCTCCCCTCTTTTCTGTGGGGTTACCACCTCTGCCATTAGCACACCACAGGGGAAACCAATCCTTTTCCCAGGAGCAGCACTTTGGGGCAGGGATTCTCCTTCCAGGCAGTTTTGGAATTGCATTGTTCCTGCTGCTTTTGGGTTCTTCGCCCCAGGCCACAGTTTTAACAGCCCTGCTTGCAGCCAGTGGAGTTTATCATGGAAATTTTCTCCTTGTGTCAGGTACAGGTATTTGGTGTAAAAGCTCAGCGAAGCTTTGGTAACTGGATTTAAAAAAAAAAAAAAAAATTAAAATAGAGAATGGTTGTAATCCATCAAGGCAAAAGTCATCCTTGCCCTGTGTCCAGTGATCCCCTGTAATTGTTAAAGGATAGAATATTCCAGAAAAAATAGGCAGGAGGAGTGCAGGCCTTCTGTGCTGTGTACCTTGGTGAGAGATGCCTGTCTGTTGTAGGGATGTCACCCTCCAGAGTGTGACAATGCCTCAGGAGGGGCAGGTGTGGACTAGAGGTGTTCAAAAGCCCTGGCAGGTGCTTTTGGAGCACCAGGAATAATGTCTGTGGGGCTGAAAAACAGCCTGCAAAGCCCTGAGGACATGAAAGCCCAGACAAAAGCCTGGAGTTTATTCTGGATTACTGTGGGGCTGCTGATCCCTGTAATTAGCTAAATTTGGAGGATCTTGCAAAAAAAGTAAGTGAGTCCTGTCCACTTGCCATTAACTTAATCTTTGAAACACAACTCATTTTCAGCCTGCTAACGTGGGTATTCTTGTTGACGAAGCAGGCATATAACCTCATCTGGCTTAAGCAAAATCAATACAATTTCCTTGTTAATTGAGTTTCCCAGTTCAGAGATTGTCAAGAAAACCTGCTGTGGGGTTAATGTTTTTGGTTTGGCTTGCTTTTGGGGCTTTTTTTACTGAAATCTGCACAGGTTTACTTTATCTTCAGGACTGACCACAAGCCAGCAGATATTGCTGGCAGACAAAAATAATTCTCAAGCCAGTCCATTTACCAATTACATCAATGTTTTTTTAAAATGTCTCCTGTTTCATGTCACAGCTCCACAAATTAAACCCTGGCCTTGGACTTTGGTTCTCTCAAAATCTGTGTGTGCTAAACACAACTCTCTCCTGCCTGTGGATTTCCACACATTATTTCTCCAAACATAAGTCACTTTTCCCTTCAGAATGGGTCTCCTAGGCACAGACTATTCAGTCTGAATACCTCTGAGCCCAAGGTGTGATTCACTTTTGTCATTGCATGAGGTTCACTGGACTGCCTGCTCTGCAAGCCTTTATGCTCACACAGCTCCAGAGGTTTTTATTTGCCATGATATGTTCTGCACCATGATTTTATCAAGCAGTTGCAAACCGTCCAGTTCATCCTCTGCTTTGCATTTCCTCAGATCTGCTCAGACCATTGTGGTTTTCCATTGTGTCAGGGTGGTTTGTTCAGGGGGGTTCCTGCATTTTTTATTTTTTTTTTCATTTTACACCGTTGATTTACAAGCATGTGCTGAAATTATCTTTATTTTCACAGCTTAATTCCCTGAGCCACTCTTAGAGGTCCAGAGTGGAAACAGAGCTGCCATTTTCCCTTTCTTTCTGCTGCACCTCTGGGATGCAAGGGTGGCAGATTCACAATTTCAATGCACATAACCACTGCAGCAGGCAGGCAGGCAGAAATCTCCTGCATGACCAAGCATTTCAGCTGCCAAGCCATTTAAGCCAGCCACAAGTGCCTCCATTTCATTTGCAGATATTTAATGATCCTTATCAGGGGGAGCAGAGCTGCTGCCTAAAGCAGAGAGTCCACTTAGGAAATTATTGGAGTCAGGCACTGTGAGAGAAGCCCAGAGATGAGAAAGGTGCTTAGCTGGCAGTGCTGAGAGTTCCTGGGAGCAACTTTGTGGGATCAATAGGGAGCTCCATCTGAATGGGTTGGATTCTGTCATTAGGAGCATCAGCCAGGAGAGCCTGGACCTGCCATGAGGGGGAAGGAATTCTGCTTCAGTTAGGAATCGATTGTCCTATTATATTGAGGTTTTTTTTGGAAAAAATCAGGCAAACAGGAACAAAAAAATGGGATCCCCTGTGTCATAACCTCTCCTCTCCACACTCCCCTTCATCCAAGACAGTTTCTCATAGAGCAGGCAAGCTGTGATTTAAAACTAGCTGTGTTTCTTTCCTCCACCATGAAATGTCTTTATGAAGGCTGTGAAGTTTTCCTACAGCCTAAAACTATATCATTTCCAGCTTAAACTTATTTATGGCCCCACCAGCCTTGTCCCCAAGTCTTAGCTGAAATATCCTTTAGCTTCTCTGGCATTTGCTCTCTGATATATTTATGGAGAGCGATTATATCCTTACTGAGGTGTGTTTTGCCAGACTAACCAACTCAAGCTCTTTTGGCCTCCTTTTATAAACAGGTTTTCCTTTCCAAGAGGCACCCCCTCCCCATCCCAGGGACCAGGAGCTTGGGCATTCTGCCCGAGGGTGCTGCCAGTGCCTGGGAGAGGGAGGAGAGGGTGCCAAGGTGGTGGTGAAACCCAGTGGCCACTCCAGCTCTTTGGTGCTCCCTGTTGCCAAAAATCTTCTTTTTCAGCACCTCTGGAGGCCAGGCAGCTGAGCATCCACTAATTCTGGTGCCACATTGCTGTTTCCCTTCCCTGGACTCCTCTGAGGCAAAGTTCTGAGGTTTAGCACAGCTAAATCACCCATGGTTTTTTTTAATTCTTTGCCTCCCTCAAGCCAGTCCCTTCCTTCTCTATCCCAAGTGATAATTCCTGATGCTGAGTCACCACCAATGTCCTGATGCTTCCCTTTCCAAGTCCTTATCTAAACACCTTTTTCTTCTTATCACAACTTTTCTGGTGTCACCTGCCTCCAGTGAAGCTTTTCTCCACTGCTGGCACATTTTCTTGTCACAAACAATACATTTGTTTATTTATTAATAAATTCCCTTACAGTGGTATTTCTGCAGCACTGTTAGTTTGCAGCATCAGTTTCCAAATTATTGTCCTTTCCTCTGGAGCGCAGTAAATCCTTTTCCTATTTCTTTCTCGTGTTGCTGTTGACTTATTTAGTTCAAAGTGCAGAACTGCAGTCTTTCCTGTCAGTATCTGCAACTGCAGATATAGAGAGTCTGGACCTATGAAAAAATGCTAATTTCTGTCATCTTTCTCACATCTGACTGACCAAGGATGGCTGTGTAAATCTCTGTTATCATTGCTGTAAACCAGTAAAGAACTTTTTTTTTTTTTTTTCCTTTTAAATAAATGAGTCATGCATTTCTGGACCCCAAACAATAAGTGGTTTTCAGACTATAGTTTAAATTTGGTTTTGGTTTTTTCTTGCTATTGTTGATTCTTTTGTAAATCAAACCCAAAAAAAAAAAAAAAAAAAAAAAAAAAAAAAAAAGTTGTGTGCATAATACTGAGGTGACACAGTTTACTTTACAAGCTTGAAAGGCTTGTCTTTATCTGGAAATATTTTCTTACAAACATCCACAGTCTTACAGTTGTTTATTATTTGTTTTCAACTGAATTTAGCTAACAAGGCTTTAACTAAACAATCATATGACTCATGTGTTTTTCCAGTGTACTCAGGCCTAAGACACTGCAATAAAAGATACATAAGAAAAGCAGGGAAGGGGGGGAAATGGCACAAGTGGACATCTGAATGTTCTCCTGTGTGTAAACACATGGCCAGCTATCACAGAGGGCCTCAGCATGTGGAAATATTGGGATTTTTTAGTGGTGGGCTCATGAAAAACTCCAAGTCTGTTCTAGGTGCTGATGAAGTCTCATTGCAGCCATGTTGCAGCTCCTTCTAACCCTGAAAATATTCATTTCCACAGTTTTCAAGCAAAAAAACATCATCATGGTGTCACCAGAAGGGAGTTTAGGAAAGAAGATCAATCCTCCCCACCCCTTCCACCTTCCCCCCCGTGAAGGGTTGAACTCAAGTCCCCCCAAAACCTGAACCCACGACCTGACCCCGAGACCTCCCCCGTCTGCAAAGCCACTGATCTCAGTAGAAAGTATGTTTTGCCATCAATTGCAGATTAATTCAATTATGAAAATTGCTGGAAGAGTTGTGCTTTCTCAAGGGATCCTCACATGGTTTTGACCTGGCTGCACCCGCAGCCAATTCCCCACCACCAAAAACCCAAAGGAAACTCAAGATTTTGCAGTGAGGGGCAGAAGTTTGATGAAAACAGAGCTGTTGGGGAGTTAAAGTGTTGGCCTTCTCAGAAGCAGCGATTCAGCTGGGACTTGCACTGGCAAGGTGGAAAAATTTCCAAATTCTCAATGTGAAAACATGCAGGGCATTGTACCATTGGTACTATTCCTTCATGAAATAACTTCTTCAGGAGTGGCTTCTTAAAGTCATTCTCAATGACAATGAGAGTGCAGACAGTGCAGTTCTCAGGCCACAAGACCAAAAGGAAAATATATAAAGAGGGAGGACAGCGCTGAGTTCTCATGGCTGGCTGGACAAGGAGTCCTGTTTTATGCCCTGCACCAGGACCCATGGCAAAAATGTTTTATTGCTAGTAATTTCTTACAGCAGGCTGGCACCAGCCCCTGCTCAGGAAGTCTGGCAGGGCATCTGTTTTCTCAGAGTGGTACCCTTGAAGGGTGTGAAGACACTGTTAATGCTTTTAATTTCACTTTTTATGTTGCTGGTACAGCCAGCTTGGCTGGGGGGAGAGGAATGGGGGCTCCACCACAGAAAATGTGGGTCAGAAAGGAGATGCTGCACCTGCTCTGGAGGGAGCAGAGAGCACCTGGCCCATTCCCAGATCTCAGATTAATATCATTGCATGGAGAGTTCCCCAACATTCCTGTGACTTTTACAGTATTTCCCAAGCAGAAAGTCTAGGAGTAAATTTGAAGCAATGATCACTTGGTTTGAGATGGGTTTGGAAACCAGCAATGGCGCAGAATTTATACACAGAGTATCTGTAGGTGGTTCACCTGTCTGCTCCTGAATTAATTAGTTTGGGCCATGTTTCCAGAAAATGAACTTTTCTCTGTCCTTTTGGGGGGGTGGGGCTTGTTGGTGTTTAAGCTCATTGTCTTTTCCACGTGCAATAACAGTTTTTCCACCAAGGATTTAGATCTATTTGGTGGGAACTGGAGCAGGTTTAGATTGTGCAGATTCATCTTGTAGGTCTGGCTCAAAGCCCCATCATAATGTCAGTGGCTGGGAGGTCTCTGTGGGGAGACATGGCATGGGTTGTGGGAGGGATGAGCAGCCAGTCACCACAAAAAACTATTAAATGGGACTACAATTTAGAAAAAAGCCATTTTTTGTCATCGTGGGTGCTGTGCCAGGCAGAATCTTGAGGCTGGTGCTGCTGTGGTGCCCTGTGGGAACTAAGCCTAGAGCATCCCAACTCAGATATCCTGGTCTCATCCTAATTAATTAAATTTCCAAATGCCCACTAGCCTGAATGGACTTTGAGTAAATTATTTGCCTTTTCACTGCACACAAAAACCTCAAAAATTCAGTCTGACCAATTAGAAAAGGTGGGTGGACTGGACTAATTATTCAATTTAAAGCATGAAATCTGGCACAGCTGGTTTAGGTATGGAAAGGCAGTTCAAGCTCCCAAAGACTGCAATTATAATGATCACAGTTAATAATATACATAATCATATTCTAAAGAAGTTAAAAGAACACTTTGTGAGAAACTGCCTAATGTTAATTGATAGATGAGATCTTTTTTTTAAATTTCCTAAGAGAGGCACCCAGCTTATGTTCATCTTTAGTAGGGGGAGGGAGCACTAGAAAATTAAAACATTTATGACCCTGTAGAAATCCAAGCATGCAGGAAAGAACAGGCAGGACCAGAAACAGCCAAAATCCTGGCAGAAATTCCCAAAGCCTTGCAGAAGTTTTGCACTGGGAAAATATTCCTGCCACCAAGAAAACACCTTGAGGGAAAAGTGTGGGTAATTGTACAGGGCCTGGGGAGCAGAAAAGCCCTGAGGAAAAGCCAGTTTTGTAAATCTGTCCAAAAGGCAAAGAAATTGAGGGGGAGAGATGGAGAGATCAAGTTTTCTACTGACTCCCACTGACCTCCATGCTTGTATGCTCAGGAAGAGCTTTTGGCTGAAGAAGGTGTCAGAACACAAACACAATCTGTCTGGAAAGACAGCTCTCAATTTTCTGAAGACCACTGATAAGTGGAGATTGAAGTAAAAGCTTTCTCTAAAGGAAGGGACTGCAAAAAAAAAAATGTCCAGTTTGTAACATGAAAATCAAATTTGCCAGTGTTATCAAAGAACACCCCACTGCCATACTGAAAGCAAAAAAATCCAAATTCCTGAACTAAAAACCTGTTTATTCAGAGCATTATTAAAATAAAATTAAAAAAAAAAACAAAGCCAAACCAAACCAAAAAAAAAAAAAAAAAAACCTCCAAGAAAACTCAAGAAATAAAACTAATGGAGGCACTGAGTGAGCACTATTTCTTCCAGGGTAGATCCTAAAGCACATTTGCTTTATCCCTGATTGTATTTAAAACCTGGAGTACCAAATTTTCTACACCACTTGACCTTGACTCTACCCTGCAAGTAAATGGCAGAAGTGCTTTTCCCCTTGAATAAATTCTGGAATAAATTCCCTATCTGGTGCAAGGGAGGCACTTCAAAGGCAGGTAAAGGCCATTTTCTTTCTCTCTGCAAGCAATTTATCAGCATTCCTCCTGGGAAATTGTTGGGCTGCAGGGGATTCCAGACGTGTTTGGGGCGTCCTGCTGCTTTTTGCCCTGAGCTGTTCTGCCCAGGGCTGGAGAGGCACGGCCACAACCTGTTCTCCAGACAGCAACTGTCTGCCACCTCAGATGGCCCCAGATCCCACACAGCCTCACAAACTGCCTTTAATACTCAAGTACCAAGGAAGAAGGAGGCCTTGGAATGTGACCTTTAAGTCATCCTGATAGAGAATGCAAATATTGCCATTCCTATGCCACCAAATGGTTCTTTCTGTTTTACCACGGCACCAGTGAATTTTATTTTGCAAGAGCAGTTTAGCTCGGGGATCAGCCTGCTGAGTCTGTCCTGCCTTGATTCCATCGCCCCAGGGGACTTGTACAAGGAGAAAAAGTTGTCTTAGCAAAGTGAGTGACAAGCAGAATCCAGAGCAAGCATTGTAAGGGTGGTTGTGGGAAGAAGTGGATTTTCATCAGATTTGGGGAACTGAGGTCTCAGGTCTGTAGCTGGAAATGAATGCTTTACTTTTGTCTCTGGAGAATGGGAGGTTTCTGGAGGAGATGGAGGTTATTAAAGAAACAAAAATGAATGGACAAAAGGCATCCTAGGCCAGTGAAACACACACATCCCTTCCACTGACCACACTGACCAGGTACAAACCACCTGTGACGATGCTCTGTGACAACATTTTGTGCCCAGACAAAACAGCTCAGGTGCCCAAAGCCTGGAGCTGAATTCCATTCTCGTGGTTTGACTCAGCTGCCAAAGGCCAGGGGCTTACACACTCAGATAAGTTTTGATCTTTAGCAGCCTTGGGACTGAGCAGAAATCTGTTTAATCAGCTGGATTGAAGTGTTCTGCTGCAAGTCACCAGTTTTAAGAAAAGCTGCTGAAGGGAGTCTGTCAGTTCTGCCTGGACTGGTCCTCTTCTTATTCTATTACCCACCAGAAGTGCCTAAAGATGAGACACCCTTCATTACTGCTGCTGGCACCATCTCCCTGGAAAGACACATATTTTGTTCTGTTAATAGATATTTCTCTCTGTTTAACACCAGCTCCCAGATGGATCTGAGCTCCACAGAGAGGAGCCTGTAAAGGCTTATATTATACAGTAGGCTTGTGCATAGATGTGGATAGTAACAGATTTGGGGATTATTTCCACCCCAAATTATCCAGACTGATTTTATTGATTCTGTTCCCTGGTTTAGGTGCCACTGATTCCTTTACTTGCTGAGTCTTGGAGTACTAAATTTAGAATACTCCACAGAAAAGGCAGAAAGTTTTATTTGGAAGCCTCCTGTTTCTGCCCAAGGAGTTTGGGTTTCTCCTGTGCCATTTTCAGTTCCACAGGACTTGCAACTCAGGGAAACAAACATTTGGTGTAAGACATCATCACCTCTTCACATAAGACAAAAATTAACTCCTGTGAACAAAAAAATCTTTCCACTTTAAAGGCTTTTAACTACTGCCAGAGAGAGAATATTGAGGTAGGTGGCCCTTGTCCTCATAGAGTGGATGTTTGCATGTTCTGCAGCTAGACAGCAGTTGCAAAAGGAAGTAAGAAATTTGTTATTCTATTCCAAACAGACATTGGTGGGTAATGCTGTTTTTCAGTGCTCTGCCCTTCAGAGAGATGCTTGTCACTTATACTTCCAGACTGCTTGAAATCACTCTGTAAACTCCCAGATTATTACGTTAAAATACAAAAATTGGTGCTTTAAATACAAATTTTACAATTAAAATACAAAAATTGGTGCTTTACAGCCTTTTAGATATGCCAGCAGTAGATGAATTAAGGCTACATAAGTATTGGAAAATGATGATTAATGTCAGAACTTAAAAATGTATCTGAGAATGAGCAGTTCTGGAGATTTCAAACACTGAGTGACCTTGAAAATTTCCCTGAGCCTCGAGGTTCTCCCTTTAAAACTGCTTCCCAGCTTTTTTGTGTGCCTGTCCAGGGAGATAGCAGATTCATAACCTGCAGTAATTGAAACCAATGTGAATTTCTTGAGTATGACTAATCTTTACCATTCCTTACCAAAAAAGAAAAACAAAAATCACCTAGTCCCAGCCAAGTCTTTATTAATTTTAATATGAAAACATCCACACCTATCATGTCTCCCCTGAGGTCCTCCCAGGCTGCTGCAGAAATGGAGTCTGACTGCTATTGCTTTGGCTAGAGGCTGAGGATGTGAATTCCTCTGGCTAATTGCCTTTTGGATAACCTACAAAGCACCAGGGGTCAGATTCCTGGCCTGGTAATGTTGCCTTGGCTCTGTGCCCCCACTCCCATCGTGGGGAATCCCAGGAGGAGAGTGGTACCAGGTCATTCCTCACAATCTCTGCCTTTTAACAAATCTAAAAGTGGCACCATCTTGGGTAAATCCCCCCCCACAAAAAAAACCCAAAAACAGTGTGATGATCTTTAGCCATGTCTGGGACATGTGGGATTGCCCAGCTGGACACTGAGGAAAAGGAAGAAACAGAATTCCAGGTCAGCCTCTCACCCTGCCTCTCACCCTGCCTGTGTGATGCTATCACACAAACATTCTAAAATCAGATCATACCTGCCTGGAGGTACAGGTAAATACCCCCAGAAGGTGTATCCTTCACCCTGAAATTGTTTGCTCGGGAAATCATCACCAGATGGTGCTGCATGGGGGAGCTTCCCCCATCAGAGCAGGGAAGGAAAGGGAGGCACGTGTGGAGCTCTCCATCCGTGTGAAATATTCCTCACTCCTCAGCAGAGCCTGTGCACACAGTGCTTGGAATAGATGGGGTTGCTGTCCCCAAAAAAGGCCCTGTGACTGTTTCTTGTCACAGAAAAGGGCAGATTTGTGCTAGAAGTCAAAATGAGCTGATCTGCGGGGCCTCTGTGGCCTTTTCCTCACTCACAGAGCCCAGAGGCTTTGCCTCCAAGCTGGAATATTCCCACAGACCTTGCCTTCCCAACCAAAGCTCTTTTGTTAAACAACCCGAATCAATAAAAATCATTAATAGAAAAGAATTGTCAGATGTTAGTCAACAGCCAAAAAGAAAAGAAAAGAAAAAAAAAAACAACCCATCCCCAGACCACAAACCCACAGGATTTTGCAGTCTGAGAGGGAGCACAGGGTGTGGGGTTTGTGAGGGACAGGGCAGGGTGGTGTCACACCAGGAGGGAGGCCCTGGAGTGGCTGCCTGGAGCAGAGGCTGGGCAAGATTGAGAGAATAAAGTGGGTATTTACTAAAGGCCTTCCAAAGGTACATTTTGGGCAGTCAGAAGTCTGCCATGGGCTACACCCAGGATGGACAATGGTCATGAGTTTTTTGCTCAATTATGAGTTTGGTCCATTTGCATTTCAAGGGTTAATCCTCTAATTACAGCTTCAGCTAATGAAGTCATTTACCCCAGCTTGCTCCCCCCAGTTCACTTTTGTTTGTACTTTTGGAGCCTGAGGCTGTCCTTCAGCTTTGTCTGACCAAAATGTGAAGAGAGGAACTAACACTATTCAGAGCTTAGAGTTATCCACTAATTCAGCACAAGATCTGAAAAACAGAAATGCTTAAATCTTAAAGCATCAGCAGGAGCACCCAGCTGCCCTGGAATGACCATCCCTGAGCCCAGGCTTGGGCTGATGTGCTCTAGAGGGAGCCACATCTGTCCTTGCTGTCCCAGATGGAGGTCACCAGCCTCCCAGGCTTTCCAGGAAAGAGGGAGTGGCTGAGGCTGGAGTTACTGAGCGTGGACCACCTGGGAAAGAGAGTGCAGCCAGCACTTGTCCTCTCCCTCTAGGCACTCCACAGGAAGGATTAAGGGATGCTGAGTTGGTTTTGAGCTCCCACCCGAGCTGGCTGTGAAGAAATGGAAGGGCAGGCAAGTAAATGTGCATGTTCTGATATGGAAAAATGGCAACAGCATTTCTGCATTTCAGTCTGTAGCAGAGGTTGGTTCAGGTTACAGCGTTTAGGTCTGGGCTTGAAGCACTTCAGGGTTTGTGTCTGTTTGGGGGTAGGGGACTGCTTTCAGAGCTCACACCTAGACCCTGGTTTTGACTGAGTGCTCTGCAAATTTTATGTATTTCTACCTCTGATGGGGAAAAAAAAAGAGGAAATAATTACCTCTGTGCATTTGAGAAAAAAAAAATCATATATTTGATATGGGAGGGGGGAATCCTACTGTCTTTAAAGGCAAAGTTGGGAAACAGCCACCTTTTATTTCAAGGAGTCAGATTCACACAAACTACAGCCATAAAACACAACAGCAGCCCAAAGAAACCACACAAAACCCTCCTGTATTTTATGCCTCCTTTTCTATTTCAGGTCCTCATTTGCCTAATTACTTCTCAGAGGCTGGCAGAGATTTTCCCTGCAGCGCTGGGCTCTGCTGACTGCAGAGACCCTACCTGGCACACTCAGTCAGTGCGTCAGCATTCTAGGTGGAAATGAATGAAAAATCAATCAGGGCAGCTGCAGTGGGGGCATATTCAACTCTAACCTACTTTGTGCATGGTTTCAAACATTTCCTTGTGTGTTCAGGCTTTTTTTTTTTACTTTTTTTTTTATGGTAAGTGGATCTAAAGTAAAATTGATCTTCCTTAGCCAGCCTAACAAACGTTTTGTCATCTTTGCTGCTGACCTCGAGCAAATTTGCCACCCTGACTGCTAAGCTGAGCTGCAGACTTGATTGAAATGCCAAAACCTACAAGAAGATTGCTTTAATCTTGAGAACCTATCACCAGCAGATTGCATCATGCAGTGGATATAGATACAGTGATAGGGCTTTGATTGTTTTAATTGTATTTGCAGAGCAGAAATAGAGCGGGTCTGGAAAATCAAAAGTACACCAGAACCTCTTTTGGAGCACAGGCACTGCTTATGTGTGGTCTTGCAAGGAGTTTGGCTTAGGAATATTGGTCTGGGCATTTCCTTTTTTTTTTTTTTTTCTTGTTGCATTTCTGCATAGGCAGAGTTAAATATGGATTGCCAGTTTTACTCAGTTAAAGTCCACAATAAAAGGGTCCAATATTCATGCCTAAAAAATTAGCAGCTGTTGTAACTTCTGCCAGCTGAGTGGGTTCAATACATTAAAAAAAAAATTAAAAACCCTCATAAGATCACTGCCCTAACAAGTTGTGCAGTGCAACACTGTAAAGGGTTTCCCAAAATTCACAATCCTCTTTGTGTGTGATGCCCTTACAGTGAAGAAGATTCTTTTGGCTGTAAAGATGAAGACTCTGCTTTTTCTGGTGCTGATCTCTGCCTGTGGGGCTGAACCTCTCCCTGGCAACTCAAGTCTGGAGCATGAAAGAATTGTTCACATTCAAGGTAAGGAAATAAGTGAGAAAATACCAATATTGAGGGAAACAGAATAATGTGCTAAATGATCCTTAATATAACTTTTTTATTTTTATGCTGTCACAGTGTTTTTTAAATACTTATATTTGCTGGTGGCCAAATGTTTTCTTTTCTGGTTCTGTTGCCTTATTGTTTCTCCTAAGAGAAGTCAAAAAAAGAAAGTTGCAGTGTTTAATAGCACTTAGTCACAACCTTGCAAAGGTTAGTGAGTAAAGCACAGCCTGATTTAAGACAAGGAGAAAAAGCATGCATCCCAAAGTAATAAACAACTGCAGTGGGCTGAAATACTTCAGTTTATTGTAGAATAGATTTGATTTTAAGAGGTCTGCTATGCCCAGCTCTCCACAGCACAGATATTTATTGCTGTGGTTCATTTAAAGAGGCTCAGCACATCAGAGATCATCACTGGGCAACATAAGCTGGTAAAAAAAAAAATAAAATAAAATAAAATGTAACTTACCCTGAAAGAAATGTGCCTTTCCTCATAGCTTTAATTCACACTAAATATTATCCTGGCCTTCTGCAGAGTCCTGTTTGAGTCCCAGAGATTATAGCTGTGGCAGGATTGGAGCCTGCAGCACAATGCAGCTGTTTTTTCAGTCCCAGCTCCAGTCCTTGAGGGTTATCCTGCACAAGAAAAATCAGGGGATTTGTGCAGTAAGGACAGGCAGAATGAACAGAAATTTTCCTGCTTTCACCCCTACCTCCCCTCAGCCTGGCTAAAATTAATTTGGCAAAATTAAGAAATGCAGAATTACTGCCCCTCCTCTCTCTGTCTGTCTCTCTCACTCCCCCTCTCTCTTTTTAAAGTTTGATTTATTTCTCTCAACAGCCAGAAAATGGTGCTGTTTGTGTAAATACGAATTTCCAGGCTAGAGCAGGGTACCAGGAAGGGCTGAACGTTCAGGAGTTCACAGGAGAGGCACAGAAGTTAAAGGCACCCTGTACCTATTAAAGCAGGGATTGTCAAGGTCAGGCAAGGAGTAGCAGACAGCTGCTCTCCCTCTGGGGAGACTCAGGATGAAGGTCAAAGGATGTGCTGTGAAATGTAAAATAAGATCTATGTAAAATATGTGAAATGTAAAACAAGATCTATCACTGCTCTGAGATGATGAGCACTTGTTTGCAGGGCAAATTTCAAATTTCAAATTTCAAACATGTGTTTTGCCTTTCCTTGTGTAATGCAGCTTTTTATCTCTCAGGTTTGCTTTATTTGGAAAATGAAATTAGTGTGATATCCAGCACTTTAGTGTAATCCATGAGTCATACATGTCAATTGTTACCAACCCAAACAGTTCAAAGCTGACAGAACTTTCCAGGTGAGCCCTCCTCCCTCCCTGTGAAAACTCACCTGCCCCTCAAGAGTTTATTCCTTGAAGGAGAGCTGGATAAAGATTTAAATTCCAGTTGTACCACAAGCCCTCTCCTGCAGCTGGTTCAGGCTCTGAAATGCACAGGCAGACTCCAAGTCAAAGAGACTGGAACTGCTGGGGACATGGCATTTTTGCTTATGATTTTTGCCATTCCTCTCTGCACTGTGGAACCCCACCAGGGCTGGGATCCCTCTCTGCCCAGTGCTGCAAAAAAAAAAAAAAAAAAAAAAAAATAGAAATCATTAAAAAAACTACACCTGGAGATGGGATGGAGATCAGGGAATACTGCAGAAGATGTTCAGGTGTTTTTAATCACATTAACAAATCCAGCATCCCTCTCCACAGCTGAAATCCAGGAGATGTGTGGCCAAACTCTGCCAGGGTTGCCTGCCTGGGAATGCCTTGGAATCACAGGAGGTGTGAAAGTGATTTCCTGAGGCAGAGAAGGAAACTGTGCTATATTCCCCATTCTTTGCATCATGTAATCTCCTGTAGCCTGAGTTTTATTTGTTGAAAAGCTGGGTTTCAGGTCTTCTCACTGCAGAATCCTAATCCTCCACCTTTATTTTATGGTCTTATTGTTCCAATGCTGCTGTTATTTGGCTCCCAATAATATTTTTTCTTCTTTGAGGTTCACTTTAAAACATCAATAACCCCATACCCCCACAGCTACCATTTGAGTGTGCTTCTTCAAATTCTTCTCCAAGTGTATCACCTCCTGATTACTGCCCTGATTGGAGACTGTAAGGTGTTAATATCAGGAATTCATCTTCACACTGGTTCTCATCTGAATCTTTACTCCCTGAGTGCACCCAGCCAGGATTTTATTCCAGATAAAATCCTCATTTGATCTCAGTGTTTCTGTTTTCCAGTTTCCATGCTTTGTTCTTCAGACCTTGGATCAGACTTGCTGCTCCCAGTCCTGGTCAATAGTCTTTGGGGATAGACAGTATTTGGCAGTCAGTCTCCCTCACTGCCACTTTAAATTAACAACTACAAGCTCTATATCAATAATTTTTCATACTAGAGCTCAGAAAGCTGAGTTTTGCATCCAGCATTAAATGTTATCCTAATATTTCCACTCTTTCTTCAATTATTTTAAATGGCCACTCTCCTCCCTTCAGTGCTGCTTAATAAGCCATGTGAAAATTTTATTTATCCAAAAATCACAATTACTTTATAAGATAAAATTAGTGGAAATATTAGAGAAATTGAACTGAAGGCAGTTCACTGGCCTTTTTTATACTTTTTTTTTCCATATCATTCAGCTCCCTAAACTCTAAGCAAAGGATACATCACATTCCTCAGCCTTATACATTTGTTTTTGTTACATACTTAATATCAGATTACTCTGACTCTCTTTGGCAAATATCTACTTAAACTTATCCCTCTTTCTAGCACTGACTCTATTCCTGTTGTTCAAAAACCTGCCTTCAAAATTTGTTCTAAAGTCCTGTTTGCTGCTGAGGTCAGACTGATTGACTGGTTAATGGTTTAATTACTTTCTTTACATGAATTTGTTATTTTGCTGCTGTCCAGAAACACTTTAGGCACTGTCCTAAGGCGACAGGTGAGGCCACAGCAGTGCCACTAGGTCTGGTGCCCCAGTTTTCTGCCCCTCCATCAGTGTAAAATCTCCTGACACCCACTCAAACTCAGTATTGTCAACCAGAGCAAACAGTGTTTCATAAATTGTTATTGCTCTGCAATCATACCTTGCTTTCATGGACACAGAGCTCTGCCTTTCAAAAGTCCACTCTCTGGAAAAGAGAGGTTTTTTTATTTTTGCTGAACACTTTCCCAGTCTCTAACACTGCAGTAGACATAGGTCTGGGTCTGTGTTCTCTTTTAAACGTTTCAGTTTTCCTCTAGAAATGATTTGCTGGTTTCATCAGCAGCTCTGCTCCTGCTGACAGTGTCAGCTCTAGCTCCTGGTTCTCTCCTTGCTGGCTAATACAGTTAATTTGGACTCAAACAAGTCACAACTTGAACAACTGCAAGACAGTTTTACCTCCCTACTTTTCACAGTGTTTTCAGTTTATTTCCTCTGTCCCAGTTGCTTTTTTAATTTTTTTTTTCTCCTTGGGTTTTTTCCACTAGGCACAAATTTTATAAATTTATAAAGTTTATATTTAAATGAAAAGCTGCATTTTATGTCTTCTGTGGCTTTATTTTCTTAGCTGAAGCCTGTGGTGGATGTCATGGTTTTGCTCTTTTATCCAGGCTGCTTGACCCTCTCCCCTTCGTCTCGTAGTTTGTCATTCCAGTCTCACTTTTGGGGGTAAAATAAATAAAAACCCCAGAAACCCCACACCCCAGAAAAACCTCGTGTGCCTCAGGGAGACCCCAGTTTCACTCTTCAGAAAAACCCTCAACCATAAATGAGATAATCTGGTGAGTGCAAAAATGGGACTGAAGCACCCCTGCACCCATCAACACCCACAAGAAAACAACATTGTCCCCAGCACAACAATGCAATCAGAAACTCAGATTTTCCTCCTGAACACCTGCAAAGTCTCTCTGAGTTTTGAGAGAGGATGGCTCCTCTCAGTGCTCACTGTGTCCATCTCCCTGAGCTGCCAGTGGTGCTGCCCACTGACCAATTATCCAAAAAAAGACAGAGCTCCCCTGGGTGTGGCTGCTGTGGAAAATAAGCAGAGTTGACTGAGCCACCACAGTAATTCCTGAATTAATTACCTAAAGAGAATTAATTACCAAACCTTTAACACTATTCCAGTTTGTTCAGGTGGTAGAAGCACAAGAAAAGGCAGAGATGGGAACACAAAGTTTGGCTCATGGAGCATCAAATTTAACATTTTAGCTTCCCTCTGAATGTACAAAATTCAAATTCATGTTCATCTTCATTCATTTTGCTATGTTTGAGGTGCAAGTATGCACCCCCTTTGCTTATCAAGGTCCCTGCACAGATTTATTTATGCATACCAAAGAAATATTTCAGCATGGAATAAACAGAAAACTTTTAATGCTTCCCAATTGGAGCAAACAAACAAACAAACAAACAACAAAAACAAACCCCTAAGCACACACAAATGAGTTAAATCAATTAAGCAATAGCAAAAGCAGAGGAAATCTTTGACCAGCTCACTCTCCACTATAATGAGTTTTATTTACAGTCCACTTATTTTCCTTCAAATCAAAGGAGCAGCAAAAGAGAGTAAGAATCTGAACAGAGTTTCTGGGCCAGCCAAAGACATGATAAAAGATTAAATTCACTGCTCATCTGACCTCTTACCCTCATTCTTATCTGCTCAAGATAATCTTGATTATCTTCATGCTTTTCCACTTTACTTTTGACTTCTTTCCACCTTTCTGCATTTTCCATTTTCCATGACACTGACATTTCTTTCCATTTCTTTGCCTTTGTGTTTTCTGCTTTATGTCTGGGGTTTTGTTTTTTTTTTTTTTTTTTGTTTGTTTGTTTTTTTTCTTGCCCTTTTGTTTTGCCATTCAGGACAATTTTGATGATGCCACGATGCATTTTCTTGTCCCTTGTTGCAATTGAGCTTTTTCTTTGATTTCCACACAACCTGCTTCCCTCCTCAGATCACGACCTGTTGCAACTGCAGGGGATGGAAAAGTCAGCAGAGAGCAGAAATTCAACCTCCAGAAATTACACACACACCAAAAAAAAAAAAAAAAAAAAAAAAAAAAAAACAAACAAAAAAAGCAAAATACAAAAAACAAAACCAAAAATGAAGGCATCCTGGACTGCATCTTCTAGTGCAGACCTTAACTGATGGGCGCCAGGATATTTGGGTTATTAAAATAAAATATTATTACAGAAACACAAAGGCTCACATGGAGCACAAATTTAAATCATTAATTTGCTCTTGCTGGTTACGTCAGTGGAATTCCACATTTATAAATAGCATTTAGGAATGATTAAGGGACTGGGAGGGCTCCATGCAGTTTCTTTGTAATATTTTGGTTTTGTCAAACAGTCCTGATGCCACCCATGGAGATTTACTTCTGTGAGGAAGGAGTGCAGAGACTTTGCCTTGATTTCTGTTCTGCTCTGCTCTGCGACACCTGATCCCCATGAAATTTATCTACACCCAAGCAAAACACACTTAGAAGTTATTTAAGGCAATAATTTAGGAGAGATGAAGTTTGTTTTTTCCCTGATGGTTTTATGTGCTCTTAGGTCTCCTAGAAACCTAAACCTGAGTTAATATGCCCTCTTTAACAATTCCCCCCCCAAATATGTTACTCAAGATGAGGAGATGGAATCAGCTGAAAAATGTTTTCTCTCAGCCTTGTAATGTCTTTGTTACAAAGACTGATTTCTTCTCTGCCATATATAAACCAGCTGTACTATTTTCTAGCTGTACTATTATTTGGAAACTGGAGCTTCTAAATAAGATTTATCTAGCATTTCTCTTTCCAGTTTTATATCAAAACTTAAGAGGAGTGTGTTGGGGGTGTTCTATCCTCTGTGTTCAGAGGCAGGAACACGGGAGGGGGATCCTTGCCTTTTCTTTCTCATGACACAGCAAAACTGCATTAGTTCCTGAGCCAAAAAACCCCCCATATTTTACCAGTCTTACAGATGATGTATAAAAGATTTTAGGTTTTTTTTTCCCAAAAGTAGAAGTAAAAAGGTAATGAGTTAAAATACATATAGAAAAAATATGCAGTGTGCAAAATGTGTGTGAGTCTCCCTCATGTTTTTCCTCAGTATTCTTTGAGTGATAAACCCACATATTAATTCTTCAATAATACACTTCTCTACATATTATAGAAAACTGGAACCATTGTTGTCACAGAAAATATTTATTAATTGTAAGTAACATTTTAGATTTTTAAAAAATTGAGGGTAGCAACTAGCCACTGCTGTGGGAAGAGTGAGGATATTTTAGCATGAGCTCAAATCCCTGGAAACACCACAGGAAAGCCAGAAACAACTCTGTTTATTTAAAACATAATGGCACAGGATAATATTAAGCTGGGGGCTTGCTAACAGTGTGGAACATTTAGGGAATACATGAATTTATCTGACAAAACACTTCTGTAATGCCATCCCTGGCTCATGATTTTGTTTTTCCTGCCTGTAAAAATGCACATCTTTTCCTCCACTGTCACTTTGTGAGGCACTCCCTGAAAATGCTGGAATAATCAATTTTTTTGGCCAGCTCAGCATAAGACTGTGGGTACTCCTGGTGGATAAAGCAGATAAAGCTGTTTGCCAAGGGTTGTGGTGTGACTCATCCTCTCTGCCCCACACTGTGTTCTTGGCCCTCCAAGCCTTCATTCTGGTGGGCAGAACCCAGTAAAGGGAGAAAAATAAGAAAAGGAAACCAGGAGAAAACCCCATAGCAAAAGTATAATTAAAACACACACACACACACACACACAAAAAAAAAAAAAAAAAAAAAAAAAAAAAAAAAAAAAAAAACAGCACAACAATCAGCCCACAACTAAAAGGAAAAAAAACCCTTAAAACATGTCCAGCAGTAAAATATGGAGCTAAACCAATGAGGCAGCAGGTGAGGCTGAAGTGAGAGCTCCAGCAGAGCAAGTCCCCCTTGCTGTCCTTGGAATGGGAGGAGGAGGAGGAGGAGGGCAGAACAGGTGCTCAGCCTGTGCCTTTTCATTTAAGGTAGCAAAATATCCTTTCCCTTGCAGTTCATACCAGTTTTGGCACTGCTGATACAGCAAAGCCAGCCCAAAAATCAACTTTTTTGAGTGAGTTTTGATTTCTTTCAGGCAGCTTTTCCCTACAGCCTGGGGACAGCCGCTCCCAGAGTCACTTTCTGTCCTGGACAAGCTCTGTTCCATGTGCTGCCTTTGTCATCCTTCTAAGTGCTCCAAGAGGATTAGCAAAAGGCCACAATCTGTCAGAATCAATAGCAGGGAAGCAGGAGTGGAAAAAATACTGCAAATTAGTCACCAGTGGGGCTGGTTCTGTGCTAACAGCTCGGCTGCTGCCTGCCTGACCATGCAAAATGTGCCTGGAAGGGTGGAAAGCCCCACCTGGGAAATCTTTCTGCTCCCAGTTCTGCCCTTGGAGCTGAGAGCAGAGCCAGTCACCGGGGTGTTGTCACCTCTGTCCCCAGCAGAAGGAGCAGCTGGAAGCTGCCCAGCTCTGCTCTTCCACCCCCTGAGGCTCAGGAGTGGCACACCTGAGCTGCCTTGTCCCCAGCCAAGACCCAGGCTGTGCTGTTTGCAAGGACAACTCCTCAATGAGGGCCATGCCCTCCCTAATCCAGGGGTTTCAGAGTTCACAGCTGTTCACCCCACAAGTTCTCTGATGGCATTTCTGAAGGAAGCAGAAATGTCTGGGGAAAAAGTGTTATCCTCCTCAAGTGACCACACCTGGATGTCCCATCCTTTTTCCTTCTTGCAGTCACCTTCCAGACACTCCTGCCATTTAGGGACAGAAATAACTTTATTTACAAGGCTTAGCCTTGCCAGGATGCCCACGAGGGGAGCAGCCAGGGATCCACCACCCTTCAAACCCATGTTTCCTCCATCTCCCATCACTGTTTCACAAGAGATCAGCCTTTGTCTCACTAGGACAACCCAGGAAGAAGTATTCATTGCTCATTTGAGCTGAGTTTCACAACACTAAAACCAGAGACAATTGCATATTTTAAATGAAGGAATTCTGCTTTGTTCTCTGCTTGGTTTCTTGGGGTTTTGGGGTTTTTTTTAATTTGTCAGCTCCAGGAAGAGTAAGGCCATTCATTCTGCCATGCTCCCAGAAATGTGCAGTTTAGGTAAATTTGGCCCTGGCTCTCACTGGCTACTGGATAATGAAGACTTCTAGGCCTCCTGCCAAACCCCTGTCATCTCATTTTCAATCCCAAGTCCCTGCTGCCTTTATGTCTTCTAGCCCGAGCTGTGCCTCATTCCCCAGCCTGACATCTGCTTTTCCTGGAGAGGCAGAGATCCTTCCTCCTCTCCCAGATCTAGGAGAAGTAGCAGCAGCAATGTAATTTTCTGCCTCACTGTCTTTCCAGTGAGAAAGGCACATCATCCCATTTTCTGTAAAAAAGAACTGGCTTTTGCAAAACTTGTGAGTGGAGACACATTTCAGGTGTCACATCTCCCTTGGAACCTCCAGGATCAAAGGAGATATTCCAGGATGAGAAAAAACATAACTTTCAATTTCCTTTTCCTTTCCTTTTCCTTTTCCTTTTCCTTTTCCTTTTCCTTTTCCTTTTCCTTTTCCTTTTCCTTTTCCTTTTCCTTTTCCTTTTCCTTTTCCTTTTCCTTTTCCTTTTCCTTTTCCTTTTCCTTTTCCTTTTCCTTTTCCTTTTCCTTTTCCTTTTCCTTTTCCTTTTCCTTTTCCTTTTCCTTTTCCTTTCTCCTCTCCTCTCCTCTCCTCTCCTCTCCTCTCCTCTCCTCTCCTCTCCTCTCCTCTCCTCTCCTCTCCTCTCCTCTCCTCTCCTCTCCTCTCCTCTCCTCTCCTCTCCTCTCCTCTCCTCTCCTCTCCTCTCCTCTCCTCTCCTCTCCTCTCCTCTCCTCTCCTCTCCTCTCTCTCCTCTCCTCTCCTCTCCTCTCCTCTCCTCTCCTCTCCTCTTCTTTTATCCTTCCCCTTCACTTTCCCTTTTCCCTTTTCCCTTTTCCCTTTTCCCTTTTCCCTTTTCCCTTTTCCCTTTTCCCTTTTCTTATCCTTTTCTCCTCCCAGGTTACCATCCCCTCTGCTCTCACAACTACTCAGACTCAGCTGGTGGCTGCTGCAGGAGGGGTGGGAGGCAGCCAGCAGGGAGGAACATCCCCAGATTGGGGTGCTGATGCTGGAGTCAGAGGTGACAGTGCTCTGGGCAAGCCTCCAGGCCCTGCTGGCACAGCCAGGGTTGTTAGAAAGAGTGAGCATTAACAGCCTGACTCACAGCCTCCCAGTGCTTTCTGCTAATATTTATTAACTGGACTATTTCAGTATTTAATGCCCAACGTAGCTGAGCTCTGAATCAGATTTCTTGGTAATAACCACCCCAAAGCACAACATTTCTCCTCCCAAGGTGGACAGAGCACTGTGGTATGTCTTTGTCCCCAAAGGAAACAGGAAAATTTGCAGACAAACTGTGCTGGCTGTCTTCACTTTCCTCCTCCTCCTCCTCCTCCTCCTGTGGAAACTGCTGGTAAAGCTTTCCATGGTGCTTTGCCTCAGATCACCTCTCTCCTTGGATGCTCTCCTCAGGAATGGATTACTGGAGCATCCCTGAGCCTCTGGAAAGGAGGGCAGTGAAAAAGAACATCATTTAAAAGGGTCTGCAGGCAACCTGCTCTGCAGCTTTGCTTTTTCACCAGGCAGGAAGGTCTCCCACCCTGGCAGAACACCTTGCAGCACTCAAATTTGCTCATTCCTGAGGAAGCTGGAGCCCTGACCTGTGCAGGGAGCAGCAATGCTCTGGACACAGCACCTCCCATCAAAGAGCTGCGCCTTTGGGACACCTGTTTTCCCCAAGCAGATGCACATTTGCTCTCAGCAAGCTTGTCTTTGCAGTTACCACCCTCATTTTGTGTTTGCATAAACACAAATCCTGCATTCCCTGGGGTGCAGCTCAGTGCAGCAGTGGGCAGAGAGGGAAATCCAGTTGAGGCTGCAGTTTGGGCAGGTATTTAGTTTAACCACAGTCTCGGAAGCCTGGGACAGTCTGGAGGGAGCCAAAAGTCTCTCTGCATGGCCCTCATGCTGTGGACACACCACAGATTCCTGCAGTGCTGTGGACAGACAGCTGGAGGGGTGGGATAGACACTTTGCATCCATCCCAGTCCTTCCCTCCTCCTGCCACCCCCATCTCCCTGGCTGGCGACATTTCTTCATCAGTTTTGTCTGAACCAACCCAGAAAATTGCTGCTAGCCTTCACAGGGCCACCCTCTCAGCAGTCTCTGTGGTTTTTTGGGAGCTGACCCACAGCCTTTGCTGGATTCAGAGAGAGCCAGGTGGAGCCTCAGAGCGGGGAATGGCATTTTTGGGCAGCCACATCGACTTGCTGAACATGCACAGGGGGTTGCAAAGTCTCTTTTCACAGCCCGTGAGTGCAGAGTGAGGTGGTTTATTGTGGGTTTTCTGAGCAAGCTGGTAATTTATTGGGGGTTTTGGTCACTGTCTCAGGGGTCAAGGACAGCAAACCCAATGGGAGTGCTGAACTTGCTCAGTTTTGCAAACTTCACACAAGGAACGAAGCAAGAGGTACTGAAAGGAGGCAAAACTCTCACTTTTGGGTATGTCTGCTGACTAGCACATGAAATCTGCATTTTCCAGGGTTTTCCCAAGGCAGCGTAGCCTGTAAAATCCCCAGACACTCAGGGCTGGAAGAGACCACCTGCCCCAGCTGACTGTCCTCAGCAAAATTGTTTCACAGGGCAACATCTGCTGCTGAAGGAAAGGAAAGCAGGAAAGCTGGGGTGAGGAGGAGAGGAGACAGACAGTCACATACATGAAAAGTGAGATCAAAATGTGAAAGATAAAGCAGTGACAAGTTTTTAGGAGGTCAGAGAAAAAATATGAGGAAAAACCACATTGGGTTTATAATCAAAGGTTAGATAAAAAGACAAATACAAATGCCTAAAATATCTACTTTAGAATTTTGCTGACACTTTTTGTGTCAGTATAAATAATGCTGTTTGATACATTAATGGTTTTTCTGCTTTCTGAGTGGGATTCTCTGCATCCCAGACTGTGAGGAGCTCTGTGTGCTGCTGCCTGAATAAGCAGAATCCCTCCAGAAAAACTGAATTATGAAAATAAAAAATAAAGCATTGAAATACAACTCTTGAACAAGGAAAATATGGGAAGGGTTTTGAAGCCTTTTGTGGGTGATGGCATTCATTCATCAGCAATAGAACTCTGTAAATCTATTTACACAACTCAATCTTTATGAGTATAGGATGGTCTCTGCCTGTGTGAGGGGCACTGAGATGCTTTGAGCACAAATAATTAAATAATATATTGGAATATTTAATATCTATTATAATATTTAAAATTAAATTATATTAATTAAGTAATTAAATGATAATAACGAATATCTATAGCTGGTTTATAAACCTTATTACTGAATAGGTCCAAAATGATTGCAGGGTAATGATCCTGCAGATGCAGCTGGTGAAGGCTGCCCTAGAACAGAGGCTGGGCAGAGTCCCAAAATAAAACAGGGATTGATTCCAAGGATCTCCTCCATGGATCCACCTTGGGCAGCACCAGAGCCCAGCCAGGGCTGCACCCAAGATGACCCAAAATGGTCCCAAAATGGACACGGGGTCTCTCCCTGGGATCAGTTCTGCTCCATTTGCACCTTGCAGTTCACTGTCCCATCCCAGCTTTAGCCCAGGCAGTCCCACCCTGCTTGTTTTTCTCTCTTCAATTTACTGTTTATAATTTTTGGGCCTGGAGCTTGTAGCTGTTGTCTTCGGTCAAGCTGGAAAAGCAATTGTTTTCCTTTTCCAAGGGAAAGGAGTCTACCTACCCTGGGAGGAGAACTTGCCTACACTAAACATGAAGCTCAGAGCTACACAGTAAAGCAGCACAGAATCTGAAAAATAGAAAAGCTAAAACTTAAGGCACCAACAGATTGACCACACCCATTCTGTAAAAGGAAGACCACAAACCAATTCTTGGAGAGCGGGTTGTCGCAGACATATTTTATGAAAAATGCTTTCGTTAGGATCCTTTCTCCTGGGAAGCTGGGAAGCTTCAGCTTCTTCATGTTTTGCTGCTTTGGAATGTGATTTGGAAAATTGTTTACCCAGCATGTGAAATGGTTTTACTTGATGACCAATGGCAGCCACCTGTGTCGTGGCTGTGAGCAGTCACAAGATTTTATTATCATTCCACTCTTTTCTTGCTTGCTAGGAATCCTTTCTTCTATTCTTTTAGTATAATTTTAATATATCATTTCCTTTTAATATAATATATATAATAAAATAATAAATCAGCCTTCTGAAACATGGAGTCAAGATTCTCATCTCTTCTCTCGTCCTGGGACCCCTGAGAACACCACCACAGCGGGTGTCAGGTTTTTATTTTGACCTTTTCCTCCTTCAATCCTACAGAAAATGGGCCCCGTCTCCTGGTGGTAGCAGAGCAAGCCAAGATCTTCTCCCACCGTGGTGGCAACGTGACACTGCCATGCAAATTCTACCACGAGCACTCCTCCGCCGCCGGCTCAGGAACACACAAAATCCGCGTCAAGTGGACCAAACTCACCTACGATTACCTCAAGGAGCTGGACGTGTTCGTGGCCATGGGGCACCACAGGAAGAGCTACGGGAGCTACCAGGGCAGGGTGTCCCTGCGGGAGAGCAGCGAGAACGACGCCTCGCTCGTCATCACCAACATCAGGCTGGAGGACTACGGCAGGTACAAGTGCGAGGTGATCGAGGGGCTGGAGGATGACACGGCAGTGGTGACCCTCAATTTGGAAGGTAGGTGATGCCCTGGGCCACGCCTGGAGTGGGATTGATGTGGTGTTAGGCAATTCCGGGGTCTTGGGGCCTCTTTCTGATCTGAGTGACCCTGAGAAAAGTTGGAAAGTCTCTTTTCCCAGCCCGGTGCTCGAAGAAGGAGTCAGAACACTTCAGTTCTCGGTCTCAAGGTTATTCATTGTTCCTTATCTATAAATTTTTTTTTTCTGTCCAGCTGAGGTCTGTTCAGCAGGTCAGACAGAGGCATTCTCCCTGCCCCCAGGGCGGTGTTATGTCTTTATACTAAAAACTACGTGTACAATATCTACAATTACTTTCCAATTCCCTCTCACCTGTGTTAGACAGTGAGCTTCTACTCTAAACCAATCCAAAAGTGCCACCATCACAGCAGAAGGTGAAGGCCAAGAAGAAGGGGGAAGGCTGGACACACCCAAATCCCTCCATTTTGCCCCCTGAACTCCCATTCTAGAAACCCCAAAATCCACTTTTTCACCCCTTGATGAATTTACTGTCATTCTACTTCATTTGTCGTGGCTTGCAGATCTTCATCTAAGGTTGGTAACTTGCTCCACAGGTCATAATCAAAACCACAGGCAGCTTGGGCTCTGTGCCAGAGTCTCTGAGACCCCTGGCAGGTGTCTTGGCTGCTCAGGACAGCCAGAGGGATGTCCTGGGTTCCGACATTCCTGGGTTTTTTTTTTCTCCTCCTGCCTGACGTCGCATTATCAGATGCTGCATTATTGCTGATGTTGTGTTATCACAGATTTTGTGTAACCACTGATTTTGTGTTACCACTGATTGTGTCACCACTGTTTTTATGTGCTATCAGTGATAACAGCAATCTGAGGAAGCAGAATTCATTGTGCTCTGGGGAATCTTGGCCTGACAACAATCATGAATTGGAACGTGGTCCTGGCTACTATAACTTTTGCTGGCCTACGGCATTTCCAAATTCCAGCCAGACCTGGAGTGAGAGGAGCCAAGAAAGGACAAGCAAAGACAGTGTTGACAGTTCCATGTGGTTTTGATTTTCTCCTGTCATTTTGCAGAAGCAGCTGCATCTTTTTACCTAGGTGAAATTATACCAAATTCCCCCCAAATGGTAATTTTCCGAAACTTTGGGATATTTTACATTATCAAGCTTCTTTTAAGGATAAAAAAAAGTTACAGTAGTTATCCAGAGACAGTTTGCATTTTTTCAGCCTTTTAATTAGATAAATTAGATCTTTATATTGTTTGCCAAGACAACTCCTACATCTAGTGTCTAGTCATTTTCTTCAGCATTATTCTTGAAAACAGTAGAGTTAAAAGGTAATGAAACAGGTTTAAAGAGGACAAAATTTCAGTTTTCCTTACTTCTTATGCAATTCAGATACATTTTATGAGTTTCAATACACATAAAAGTGTTTGACCCTTTCTTCTGTTTTTCTCAAAGCACTGCACTGAACACAGAAATAATCAAAAATTTCATGAGGACATATCACATACTCTTACACTCACCAGAAGTGTATGCCAGAGGAATCCTGAGAAAGGGAGAAGAAAAAGAAAAAACAGAGAGAGGAAAAAGGGGGACAGAGAAAGTGGGGAAAAAGGGGGGAAAGAAAAAAGGGAGGAAAAGAGGAAAAAGGGAAAGTGGAAAAAGGGGGAAAGGAGAAGGAGAGAAGGAGACGGAGAAGGAGAAGGAGAAGGAGAAGGAGAAGGAGAAGGAGAAGGAGAAGGAGAAGGAGAAGGAAAAGGAGAAGGAGGAAAGGAAAAGGAGAAAATAAAAGGGAAAGGGTAAAGAAGGAAAGGATGAAAGGAAAAGGAGGAAGGAAAAGGGGAAGGAAAAGGAAAAGGAAAAAGGAAAAAATAAAAAGGATACAGCTGCCCTGCACAATAAGAATGTCTGAGTAGTTCTTGGAACCAAGTAAATATAATGGGCTTATTTTACTTCTTTACATCTCTTCTTCCATTCCTGGCTGGAGGCCACAGAAACTTCCCATTCTGGATTTCAGGGAAACCCTGCCCAGTTTCCATGCCAGTGGGATAGTACAATTAGGTTGTCCTACCCCACATAATTCATCTTTAACAAGAATGTACCCTGTTCTTTTCAAACTCATGAGATAAAGAGAACTGGACACTTACATTTTCAGCTTAAGTTCTCTAAAGCAGTTATGAGTGAAGACAGAAAGGAGCTGGAGGAGAATAAATCTTTATTCTTCTGTGCTGGCCAAAAGCTCTCGTGTGTTCAACCTCCCCTCCACTGGGGCAGGCTCTGCAGGGGCTGCTCAGCCCCTGAAGGGAGAAAATTCCTCTTGGCAGGCTCAGATTTACCTGAGTGAAACAGCTCTCCTCACCTGCCCAGGCTCTTGCTTCCTCTGCAGCAGCATTTCATTATTTTTCTGCTGTGAAAAGCAAGGGAACTGTGCTGTGAATTCTTCCTGCTGTGCCTGGGAAGGGGAGATGCTGATGGACGGGGAAGCAGAGCAAGTTTGCCTGCAGCTTGGTACAAATGCTTGTGCACATGCAGAAATCCATACCTGAAATTCATTATTGGCTTAAAGCTGCAGTGAGAAAGCAGTGGGAAATCATTTCTTTGCTGCGTGCAATAACACAAGGGAGACTTGTTTAAAGAAAGGAGATTTTCTATCTTTTTTACTGTCACTGTTTTGTAATACAGCACCAGCCTTGGATACAAGGCCAGGGTCCCTCCCCCAAAATAAGGAAATTCATAAGTAGAGGAAGAATCACATTTCTTCAGACAAGTGTGTTCCAACCTGTTCTCAAATGAAAGTTTATCTATTTTAACCAGTGTCTGACTAACATAAGGAACAATGGTTTTTCAGTGATTTTTGCCACACCTGAGACAGGTGTAAGGCTGTTCATTGCTGGCTTTGGGGAGTGGTGTTAAACTGGAAGAACATTTTCTTTTCAAAACCTCATGGTAAAATGTAGCATTTCAAGTAAGATAAGAGTGGTGAGAGTTTCAGTGTCAGCCCTGCTTGTGTTGACTAAATCCAGTAATTCTGGATCTATGGTACACTGAAATTTCCTAATAAAAAGATAAGTATTAAAATACAATAATATTACAGTGGAGATATATAACTGATAGAATATATTCTATTTGCATGGCCCTGTGCTGATTTTTTCAACACCCCTGCATCTTTATGTAGTGCTGGGGTTAATTTCCATTTCATGAATTTGAGCAAAGCAGAACAGCACAGGGAAAGAAAAAACCCCACAATATTTGGGCAAAAATTAAAATAGATCAGCCCATTTCAACGTTCTACAGCCTGGTGTAAATAATCAGGTTAATCTCACAGTGGGAGTGATTTGCATCAGTAGCCTGATGTCCTAAGGTGGTGGCCTCAAGGATGTCAACTGGCAGCAGGAAAAAGCCATTTACACCCACGTGAGCTCCGAGTACAAAACCCATGGCTGTGTTTCAATACCAAAATTCTTGACCTCCACCTCCATGGACCTTTTTCCTTCTCCCACTGTGATAACATTTTATTCTTTCTAGCCTTAAAGGCCTCCTGGGGTTGTTATTAAATAAACCATTCATAATAACTGGGCACTTTCAGCTTTGGAAAAAACTCTGAAGTTAGAGTCTGTCTGAATTTGTTACATGCCTCACACTTCTCTGATTTGTTTTCTTCTTTTTTATTTATTGGGAACCACAGCATTTTTCCCTAGACCAGAGACATTGTGCTGAGCACCAGCTAAAGCTCAGAACTGGGACCCACTGCAGTTTTCCACAACCACCAGCTTCAGGATCTGTTCATGCCCTAAATCATGTCCTGATTTTCATCCTGCTTGCAGCCTGAAGTACCAGGACTGGCCTGAGAGCTTTTCAGGGCTGGTCTGGGCTCAGCAGCTGCAAGAAGTGCCAGCACTGAGAAAAGCAGAATATTCTTTATGGAGAACCAACCTCACCACCAAAGCCATCTTCCCTCTGAAATGGCCTTACTCTCCTCCTGCCATAAAATATGGATCATGAGTTTTACACTCTTTGCTCAGTGCCCTGAAAGCCAAAAGCCTGATATATTAAAAGGTCTCTGACAGCAGGCAGATATTGTTGTCCGAGCTGTGAGCAAAAAAAGAATTCTTAGCTCACATTAAATTTTATTTACAGCAGCTTTTTACAGTCCTACACTAAATTTTCTTGATGTTGGCGCTTTGCTAGTTTATTTCCTCACGAATACCTGGCACTGTAATGAATCTTACTGCTCCAGGTGTGTGAGTTTGGCCTCCCAGGCTCCAGCCCTCAGGTGCCATCCAGGCACAGGTTTTGTGTGCCCTCCCTGCAGGGGAACCAGGGGAGGGGGGACAGAGAAAGTGGGACAATGCTAAACAGCCAAAGGCAGGCTTTTACCAAATTAAAATTATTTTTTAATAGTCTCTCTCTCTTCAAAGGGAGGTGAGAGTTGAACACAGTAAGTTTGCAATACAGGCTATAAAATTATTACATTTTACATCCAACACTACTGGGAATTTGAAGATCTGGATAAAATCATTAAAAGCCTCTGTAGAAAGCAGCTTCTAGATAGAACCTAACTCTTCGTGTGGCTCCCCAAGAAACAAAAACCACCAGCATTCATGTTCTTGCTTTGAGGTATGTTGGCCTTTAGGTCCAAGAAAGAAAAAAAGAAAAAAAAAAAACAAAAAACCAGGCATCTCTTTCAAAACCAGACTCTTTAGTTCAAAAGAGCTCAAGCAGGTCCATAAGCTTCATATAAACAAACTTTTTCAAACTGTCAAAACAATCATTTTTTAATCTGTTCATTTGGCCTTCAGCTGGATGTAAGCATTAGGGAATTCAGAGTTGAAACCAGCAGGAAATCCACTCTGTGCTCTCAAGAGCAGGAGAAATCAGATTTAGCCTAATAATGTCATATTTGTTTCCTCTGTGTGTTGCTGTTCCATCCATACCCACACCACAAAAAACCCACATATTTCTAATATCCTCTGTGTGATAATCTGTTCTACTCTCTGAAAAACTGATTTTATAGGACACACCTTTTGTGGGTGCCTGGAACAAAAACCAAAGAGGGATTGTCAAGAGTGAGTCATGGCAGACCAATGTCATTCCTTCTGTGACAGGGCTTTGCAGACAGAGCTGTGGTTGCACATGCTCCAAGAAATGGTCCTTGAATCATGCAGGTGAAGCAAAAACTCAAAAAGCTGTCTGAAATTGATGACACAAAAGTAAAGAGTCAAAAATATTTAGGAGTAATTAAGCCAAGAAGAACAGAGAAAGGCAACTGTCCCCAAATTTTTTATAGAGGCTGTAGAAATACAAGGGAATAATCTGCCCTGGGCCAGATCAGTGTATTTTATAAGTTTTTATTGGTTAGAACCCCACTGACAGTTATGGGATGCTGCAGAGACACAATTTCAAGGCTCAGTTTCATTTTTAGGGAGATTGACACCTGAGGTTGACAGCCAGTGGCTGGATGATCAGACATCTAAAAGTTCTGACAGGCAGGAAAATGGAGATGGAGGCTCTGTGAAAATGAGGGGGTCACCAGTTTTTATGGAATTTTAGGAATCCAGCAAGGAAAATTTTGCCATTGAGTGTATGGACTTGCCTGCATAAAACTGTGCCCTACTGTACAGTAAATAACAAACCCTACTGTTGCCCCATGTTTGCACTGGCTGCAAGAAAACTTACTCTTCAGTTTTGGCTAAAACTCAAGGAAGCCTTTTTCTTTACTCCAGCTGTGAAAAGGCATTTTTTCTTTTTTTTTTCCCCCCATATGGATCACCAGAAATTTGTGTTATTGTTTCCACGTGTCAATACTCTTGAAACTGCTAATTGTGGGTGGTGCTGGCTTAATTAAGACACATAAATCATTACAGGGGTTGAACTTTCTGAGGTTATTTCCTCACCTTGTTGTCCTGGGTAAGTGCTACAGCTCCTTGCACTGACAGTGTGTTTGAAGTGACTATTTACACTGAATTTTAGGGGGTCATGTATGGGGTACATATAAGACTCTGAAATACAAACAAGACAAATACACTCTCAGAAAAACACAGCCAGTGCAGAAGAGTTGAACATTTGCTCACTTGAATGAGAAATCCATAGAAATGCTGGTGTTGCTGTGGGGAGGATATATAATACATCCAATTTTGGTAGAAATCCCAATTTCCATTACTGGATTCATTTTCTAAACTGCAGTTGCTTGGTCACAGGTGCATGCATCCCCTGGTTTCTCACTGACAAATTAATTTTCTGCTGAGCTGATGTGTCTCAGGCTCTTCCTGTCTCTTTTGGGAGCAAGGAGGTCCTTCCCTGGGGGCAGAACCTATTCCAGAGAACCGTGGCTGTGGGAGAGCAGCCACACCATGATTCCTTATAATGGAAATTAATATCCCCACTCAGCCTCCGCATGGGTAGGGATTGGAATCACCAAGGTCAAGCTAAGGCTCCTCAGCTCTGCCTCCCCACAAGTAACCAGATTTGAACCTTCTGAGGCTGGAAGTTTTTGCCTCCCTTCCATTTTTTAAGCTGAATTTGTTAAGGTTTGGGAGGGGGTGTTTTGTCTAGTGGCAGAGCGCAGGGCTGGAGTCAGAAATTGAAGCTCAGCCTGTGCTTTGGGAACAGCAAGGAGCCTGAGGACAGCTTTTGTCCATTCAGGAACAGATGGGATGTATTATACTTTGATGGGTTTGTAAGGCCCAGGACCGAGGAAGACGCCCTGCCATTAACTAAAGATCAGCCCTGCTAAAGTGTAAAAGAAAGGGGAGATGAATATCGAGCTCTCACTGTGAATTTCAGAAAGGTGTCATAGGGAAGTGAAGGGAAAAAAAAATTTAACAAAGCTGCTAGGTAATTCAAAGCTGCACAAAGCACAGGCCCAGTCCATTTTCCTCAGCAAAATTAGCCCTGGCCACCCCCAGCTGCAGGGTGAAATTAATGCTAATCAGTTGCAGGCTTGTACTGCAGATGAACTCCAACAAAAAATCAGCTTCTATGTAGTCTGCTCCAATATAGCCCAAAGCTAATGTTACAGTTTAGTGCATATTTATGTTATAAAAACATTATGTCCCAAACTGTCAAACTCAGATTTGTAACACATTTACATACACAGTTTAGCCCCTTTTGAAAAGTGATTTTGAAAACCTTGAGGAATCAAATCTGTTTAAATAGTTATCAACTAGTTGCTGCTCAGTTTTTAGAAGTATGTAAGTTTATATCTTGATCTTTCCTACTTGTAGGGTGTTTTTTTAATGTATATGCAAATCAAACACATGTACTGGAAAAGGAGTCTGTTGTCTGGGGAAATGTAGTTCTGAAAAAAATAAGAAGTATTAGATTTCTAATAAAGTAAAAAGGCTTGGATTCCTATTGCATTTGCTAAATTTTCATTACACCCAGTGATATTTCTACCCATTAGCACTGATGAGGAATGGATATTTTTTTAACAAAGATATGATGAAGGAAAGACAGAGATCCAGAAAAATAGGAAACATTTCAGTGTCTGGTTTGTGAAGTTGAATTTAAGACACGTTGTGTTACATTACATTCGTACACTGCAGTTCAGAGCATCACATAACAGAAAAGCCCTTCAACACAGGATTTACAAAAGGAAAGAACTGAAGCAGACTCTCTAGCTAATTGATGAAGGAGAGCAAAATACTGTTTATTATCACCCTGCCAAGTTTACATTTGCATGCTTTATTTTCTTGGACCAAGTCACTGAGGTTTAGTAATAGCCAAGATTTTGTTAAACAAAAATAACACTTGGACGACACAAGGGCGAGGGAGAGAAGAGGAAGCAAGGGGACTTTAGGAAACTGGTGGAACAGATACAGAAATGGGTTAGAATGTTCTGAAAGAAGAGTGGCTTCATCACATGGTGACTGCCTTGCTTGACCACTGGGCAATTTCTCTATCCTATTCTGCACTGCCCTGAGGACAAAGACATTGTTATAGACAAGAGGATCCAATGGCAGGAAAAAAGTAAAAAGGAAGGTGGATATTTATACCAATGCAAAGTTTTTGGCTCATGTGTTATCTTGTCTTCAGTGCCCCCAAGTCCTACAGCACTCAGTTGTACAGAGATGTCTGAGGATAAACATTCTGAGCTGGATCTTCTCTAATACCATTTTATTTCAGCCTATTATGAGACTGGGATAAAGCCTACTGTAAAATTTAGGTCTGGGTTAAGTTTCCAAGCCCTGCCAAAGATTAGGGTGGTCTGATCCAAACTTTTGTTTCAAGTCTCTCTTTTCTGTTTTATCAAACCCACATGGGGAGGTGGTTCTTCAGTGCTTTCTGCTTTCATGCTCCAAGGAGCACTGTTTAACTTCTGATCTTTTCCATAAAACAAGCAGAAGAAAAATCTAAAACAAAAAAAAAATAGTGTCAGGTAAGGGCAGTGACTTGCTTAGATGTCACTTTTGAAACCACCCTGGAGGAGTCCCCACATTTCCCAGCCCCTCTTGGATGTCCTCTGTTGTGAGGTCTCTCTGCTGACTCTGTCTGGGCAGGGATGAGCACCAGACAGGGCTTGGGGACAAGGCTGTGTCCTTGTCCCCTGGTGGGGACAGAGCATTTGGCAGGGCCATGCTCCCTGCACAGTGACCCTGTCTCAGGGTGAGCCGTCGGTGCTGTAGGGCAGAGAGGGAAGGTGGTGTCACACATGGCTTCCCACCAGGGCTGTGCCACCATCTGTGCCAGGGGAAACCTGTCCTTTGTGAGGAGCTCTCCCTCCCTGAGTGGTGGCAAACGGCCCAAAACCAGCAGAAAAGTCTCCCACACAACTTCACTGATTTCATTTCCCCATAGCTGCCCCTGCTTCAAAACCTCAGGGTGCTAAAACTGAGCCTCCTCCCAGATTAGCCATGAAATGCTGTTGGTTAAGGCAAACATTCCCATTCCTGGAATAATGTAGTAATCTGAAATTTAATTTTTTTTTTTAAAAAAGCCACCCCAAAAAACCCACAAAAAGTGCAAACAAAAAACAACTGTCTTTAACCTCTCAGGAAATCTTGGCAAGGGGTCATGCAAAGAACACAATGCTTTTTTATGTAGATCAAAACATTTCATCTTAATGTCTATGAGTCAAAAGAAATAATTCATAGAAATTCAACTATTCATTCAACAATCTTCTTTCTAAATTGCTGCCAGGAACTCCCCTACTCCCATTCCACACTTAAAAAAACCCACCAAACCAACCAAGCAACAAACAAAAACACACACCACAAAAAATCCCTAAGAAAAAAACCCACCCAAACAAAGCAAAACAAAGAAGCCATCACCCAAACAAACAAAATTAAAATAAGCAAAGAAAAACAGCCCCAAAAATCCAAACAAATTCAAAAAGTAAAGCTCTGCTAGGGTTTAATTGACTCTTTTTAAAATGAGAAATTGACTTTGAAATGGATAAATGGAAATTTTCCATTAAAAACGTGTAGTTGCATAACTCCAGGTAGCTCTGCTCTTCCTTAAGCACTGTGGGAGCAGGGGAGTGAGACCACCTTGGTGACAGCAAGGTGCAGGTGGGAGCAGCATGCAGACCTGGCAGGATTCCCATTGGGAAGGGGATGAGGCCGAGGGGAGATGATCCTGCTAGGTAAGGCAGCACAAAGTCACAGAAGCACAGAATCAATCACAGAATCACAGCATGAGCTAGGCTGGAAAGAACCTTTAAGACCCTCTAGTCCAACCCATGACCCAACACCTCCTCATCAAATAAACCCTGGCACCCTGTGCCCCATCCAGTCTTTTTTAAACTCCTCCAGAGATGGTGACTCCACCACCTCCCTGGGCAGCCCATTCCAGAGCCCAGTCCCTCTTTCAGTGGAGAATTTCTTTCTGACATCTAAGCCAAACTTACCTCGGCACAGCTGAAGAAGTAAGGCAGCAGCCCTAACTTCATTGTGGTATTTGCTGGGTCCCCAGGATGAAGGAGGAATTGATTAATCTGACTCCACGTTCTTAGAAGGCTAATTTATTATATTATGGTATCATATTAAAAGAATGCTACAATAAAGAATACTAAAGAGCAGAGAAAGGATACAGACAGAAGGCTACAAAGAACGATCATCAAAACTCGTGACTGCTTCCAGAGTCCCAACACAGCTGGATGGGGATTGGTCATTAAGTACAAACAATTCACATGAAACCAATCAAACAACCACCTGCTGGATAAACAATCTCCAGACCACATTCCAAAGCAGCAAAACATGGAGAAGCAATCAGATAATTATTGTTTTCATTCTTCTCTGAGGCTTCTCAGCTTCCCAGGAGAAGGATCCTGGGCAAAGGGATTTTTCAGAAAATATCACAGTGACATCTCTTCCCAAAACCAGAGCTGCTGCACTGCTGATGGGGCGTTTTCTTCCCCAAAAAAATCGACAGTGCCACACATCACGGATCCAACCTTTACCTCCCCTTTACTCCTCCTCCAGGTGGCTGCCAAAGCTGTTCCCCTTCTCCCTGCTGTCTCAGTGCCTGGTAACTCTCCTCTCTCCCTGCTCCAGGTGTGGTGTTCCCCTACTCCCCACGGCTGGGGCGGTACAACCTGAACTTCCACGAGGCGCAGCGGGCGTGCGCGGAGCAGGACTCAGTGATGGCCTCCTTTGACCAGCTCTACGACGCCTGGAGGTCGGGGCTGGACTGGTGCAACGCCGGCTGGCTCAGCGATGGCTCCGTGCAGTACCCCATCACCAAGCCCAGGGAGCCCTGTGGGGGCAGGAACACCGTGCCCGGGGTCAGGAATTACGGGTTCTGGGACAAGGACAAGAGCCGCTACGACGTCTTCTGCTTCACGTCCAACTTCAACGGTGAGAGCGTTTCCTTCGCCTTTCCCTCGTAAGATGGCTGTGCTTAGGCAAGGTGCTCCAGGGGCAGAAAGGGGTGTTTGGTTTGTCAAAAATCGTGTTAGACCTGGAAAGTGCTAGGAATTAAATAAGCAAGGTAATAAAGTAATTGTGGGGTTTCCAAGGGTGCGTGCGCGGAGTAAAGTTTGCCGACACGGTCACGTTGGTAGTTTTTACAACTCAGAATTTGTACTGGCAGGATTTTCTAATGTCTCCCCTTTCACTCCTTTAAAATTTATACATACCCTTCATACATACCCCATTAAAATTTCAACACACCCTTTTAATGCTGGCGTGTAACCAGCGTTTAATTCAGTCAAAGCGATGAAGGATCCTGCAGTTCATTAATTAAAGGTTTCCTGTTGAAGTCAATAATTCTGCTCCTGTTGGTTAAATATGTCACCAAAACAAAATTTTGATCATCACTGCACCTATTCTGCAGTGTCCAGCAGCTCCTGCTCATGTACCAGGTCTAATATGACTAATAGCTCCTTATCAGCAGACCTATTTCTAGATTTATTCATAATTTAGATTTCTAATCTTAGTATGCTGCCAAACCATCGATCACTTTTGCTCTGAGGTTGGACTTCTGTAAACCTTACTTTACCAACTGCAAGCTTTTTTTTGCTATTAGTTGATATATTTTTTTTAAGTATGAAATGGAATTAAATGACCCAATCTCAGCTGTCTATCATTTCAGGGTTCACCTAATGTCAGGAAAAGATTTAGAAAGCATTGCTGTGAATGCATCCATTCCTCTACAGCATCCTACTTGTGGATAATTCCTGCACAACTCTGCACAGGTTTGGCTTGCAGCCCACTCAGACCATGGACTGTGGCCCTTTTATATTTATGCACAGATTGCTTAGCCACAGTGAAGCAGTTTTGTCCTACAGCACAGCAAAAAATTAACATAAGCCTTGGTTTCAGAAGATGTGCTCCAGTGCTAAGTCTGCACCAACCTCCACAGAAAAAGACCCATCAAAAAAAAAAAAAATAGAAAAGAAAAAAGAACCAAAACAAACAAAAAATTCCTACCCTCTTAGAACAAAAGCAAAAACAAAAACAAAGTTAAAAAAAAAACACCACAAAACAAAAAATACATACAAGAATAAAACCCCCAGAGAAAAAAAAAAAAAACAACAGGAAAACCCAAACAAATCCTTAAGCCAACAGTATTACATTTGGTTCAAAGTGATCTGAAACAAAAGTTTGGCTGATTTCTTTATCATACTGCCTCATCCCATTAAAAGCTGGCTTAATTTTTCTTGCTTCATTTATCCAAGCTGAAATCCTGTATGAACTCATCTCTTCTATACAGATTTAACCCTGTGCTGTAGAAATATCACAAGATACTAAATAATCAAACAGAAATAATTACAATGTGACAGCTGCACTTTTTCTAACCCTGGCAGAGTAAAACCTTGTGACTACTGTTCACTGATCACCACCCTTTTACACACCAGGAGCTGAGCAGCATCTCTTAAGGAACAAAAAACACAATTTCTGGGGGAAGGAAAGAAAGGATAATAAGTACTGACTAGGATAAATATTAGAAAGAGAGAGAGAAAGTGTATAGAAAGATAGATAGAGATATATAGATTATATAGATATATAGATATAGATTATGTAGATGATATAGATATAGATTAGATATAGATATATAGATATAGACACAGATGAGATATAGATATAGATAGAGATGATATATATAGATATAGATATAGATGTAGATATAGATTAGATATAGATATATAGATATAGATATAGATATAGATATAGATATATAGATATAGATATAGATATAGATATAGATATAGATATAGATATAGATATAGATATAGATATAGATATAGATATAGATACAGATATAGATATAGATGTAAATAGAGATAGAGATAGAGATAGAGATAGAGATAGATAGATAGATAGATATATAGATTAGATTATATAGATATAGAGATAGAGATAGAGATAGATTATATAGATATAGAGGTTATAGATAGATATAGATATAGATATAGATAGATATAAATTATATATAGATGATATAGATATAGATAAGATGATATAGCTATATATAGAGATATAGATATAGATGATATATAGATAGATAGATATAGATATAGATAGATACAGATATAGGTAGATATAGATATAGATATAGATTAGATATAGATATAGATTATATAGATATAGATATATAGATATAGATAGATATAGAGATAGATATAGATAGATAGGTATTCCCCACAGTTCAGTGTCAAATGTCTCTCATGACATCAGTTGAAAATCCAGATTTCTGCTCCTCTCAGCTTCCACTCCCTTAATTCACCAGATTACATTTTCCTCACATGTCCCTGCTGTGTTCTCCACTGCTCCTTGTCCCAAGCTCACCTCCATAACCACAATTAAGCCAGACACTCTGCCAGCTCCCTGTTTTCAGCACAGCATTTTGGATAAAGGGTGTTTAATGGCATGTGTTAGCTCTCTCACTGCTGAGGGAAAAGGTTATAATGACCCATTTTGCCACCAGGCTGGGATTGGCATTTGCCAAAGATAGTGGCTGCAGGCACAAAAAAACCCCAAAAAACAAACAAACAAACAACAAAAAAACCAAAACAAAACAAAAACAAAAAACAAACACACACAAAAAAACACAACCAAAAAATAACAAAAACAAAAAAACCCCACCAAAACCAGGGAACAAAAAGGAAAAGAAAAAAAAAAGAAAAAAACACCAAAGGGGGAAAAAAATCCCAAAGTATTACTGCAAAACCCAAATACAGCTCAGGAACAGCCAAGGAAAACAAGAGGTGGTTGGGACACAGAGCATTCCCAGTGGCTGCTGGAGTCTCCTGATAGCAGGAAACAGAGGAGCCTTCAGCTTTATGTAATGGAGATGGGAAAATTCCAAGGGCCACAGGAGCAGGGAAGGATAAGGAGAATTTAAAAAAAATTGTGGGAGCTTCTGTAAAAAAACGAGTGAGGTCTAGATAACTTCTAAATGGTTTCTCTGTAGGGGAAAAAATTGCCCAAATACATTATGATCTCAGAGATTGTTTAAAAAAAAGCTTCAATTTCGAATAATTCAGCTGTAAAAGCAAAAAATCTTGGTCTGAAATACATGCAAAGCTTGTTTTTTACCTGAAGAAGAAAGGGAAAAGCCATGGTATTTAGCCATTTGGGTAAAAAAAATGAAACTGCAGTCATCAATGCAGAATTCAAATCCAGGTGCAGCGTTTTCCCTGTGGAATTATTGCATCCCAACTGTGATGTCCTGTATACACAAAAAATAATGGGTAAAATGAAGCCATTATACCATTAGTAAAAACATTTACATGCTTTTCTGTTACCTGCACAAGAAAATAGTTTAGGCAAAGCTGCAATATCAAATAATCTTGTTACTTTATGAAATAACCCTCCACGATGACTTTTCATAGACTAAGGCAAATACAAGATACATTTTGTTCTGCCTGTTTTATACTGATTTATACTCAAATCTTTCTGTTGGTCCACACAAGATTTGTTCATATTTTGTATCCAAGAACATGAAATAATTTCATATCCTTTATATCTAATAGTACCAGCAATCTACCAGTTTATAAAAATACATATAGTGGTGTGTTTCATAAAACAAAGCAAAGAGTAGCACAGCCTGATGCTGCCTGAGTAATCCATCAAAATATTTTGAAATAACAAAACATTTTCTGCCTGCACTGGATGGCAATATGTTTCCCAATCTGTTTTTACATTCCTTGTGCTGATAAAGGCTATTGAAAATTAACGTAAACAAGTGGGGAGGGTCTAACCTAAATTTGAAAATTCCACATTGGAATTTCCTGGTGTCTGAGGGCTCAGCTTTGCTCTCTCACAGCCAATTTCTCCATCACTTGTCCTGCCCAGAGGAAGCCACTTTAGTCCATGTCATCTTTAGAAAAGCTGAGGTGATCCAAAGTTTTGCCAGGGCTGCAGATCACCCCAATTTCTCTCCTTTCCTTGTCCCAAGGAATGAGGATGTTCCTCTCCCATGCAATCTCTCCAGAGGATCAGCTTGGGGAACTAAATCCTTTTGTTACAATCTTCCCCACTGAGCCATAAACCAAAGAATGTATAATGGAAGAGCTGAGTGGTTATTCTTTATTTATTTTCATAGGTCTTCTGAAGGACAACAGTTCTTTTTTTTTTTTTTTTTTTGAAGGAAAATCCCTGAGATTTAGCACTGAAAAGTGCTAAAAGAGCTAAATGTGAATGTATTTATCAGATCCTCTATAATACAGCATTTTTAAAGAAAATAAAACAAAGTCCAAGTGCAGCTTGCATCACACTTTCCCCTCATTAACATGCATTTTGTTATACTTTGTCCGCAGAACCATAGTGCGTAATTGATCTTTCATCAGCTCCAGGAGAATCAAGTAAAAATCTTATTTTAACAAAGTTAAGAACACGAGGAATACATTTTTGAGAGCATGTTCAAAGCACAGCTGTGAGCCACCTGTTTATTACAGCAGTGACAAGCAAACCACCTCTGCCATTTAAATGGGAGAAAGCTGTGGAAAGTCCTGTCTGAATAATGCTGACTGTTCATTTGAGAGTATTTTGTCACTGGGAACGTGTAGCAACTGTTCCAAAAAGAGAAACTGAACCCTAAGTAAAATGACACACCCTTTATTAGCAGGGATTGCTTCTGACTCACCAGAGTCATTACTGGTATTGGTGTGTTCAAATTATTTTTTTCTCACATATTTAATTCAAAATCAGTTATTTGAGGGGATCACTGGATGTCAAAATATTTACCAGGTCTTAAATATCTCTCTCCTTTTTTTTTTATTTTTATTTTTAAATAAGAGAAACTTACTAATAAGCCTCTCAATTGAGCACTAAGCTTGAAGAAATCTCCAAGTGTGATTCATCCCTCAAAATTCCACAGTCACAAGGGTGTGGGATGTGTATGTCAGTGGCTGGAGTTTTCCTCTTTCAGCTGTTCTGTTGCACACAAAAATCTTAAAATAGGTGTTCCAGATGGGGTTTGGGCAGGTTGGCACAAACCCTCTGCCCCTTGGCTTGGGTGTGAGGAGTTAAATCAGACAGGATCCTCTGCAGAAGTGACCCAACCACCAGGCATGAATGAGAGAGAGACAGAAAATTCCTCCCCATCCTTCCACAGCAATTAATAAATTCTGAGATTGAACAGTTAGGAACCCTTCCCAACTAATATCAGGGGGGAAAGCTGCAAATCTGCACAGAGTTTATTAATGGAGTTTTATGTAATCAGACATTCTGGATACACATTGCAGCCCTGTGGGGTTTGCTATTAAATCTCTCTTGTTTGAGGGAGGAGCAGAGTATGGGAGTTTTTATTATTGAAGTCATATGTCAAAAGCCTGACCTTACTGCAAATCCCTAGGAAATTGCATTCCATTGACACATGGTTTGAAGAGGAACTCATAAACTAGGTGAAGTTTACCCACTATCAGTCCAAACCCCTGTTCCCCTAAATCAGAAATCCTGTTTGCTTTGGGGAAACCTCTTATGGGTGTATCAGTAACAGGATTCCATTTAGCAGACATTCCCCTTAGCAGCACGTTGTAAATGCTCTCAGCTTGCCAACACAGAGTTTTAAAAAAGTGTTCTACAAAGAGATGATTACCTGTTCTCAATAGTTTTCTATGGAAATTCTGTAGATGCTGTCTCTGACATCAATGAAATTTTTCAAAAGTTTCTTCTCCACCACAGCTGCAATGTAAATGCCTTTTTTTAAAATGTTCTCGTCTTGATATACAATTTCCAACCTTTAGACAGGGTTCATTAAATTACTTTTATATTGTCATCTGACTTTCCTTCATTTAGAAAAAAAAATCCTGTTAGATTTTTGCAGGAATATGAAGTTGATATAACTCTTGCTCACCACTTTTTCTTCACCAAGAAAATAATCTCATACTAGGCAAAGTTCTGTGTATCTACCTGATTTTTGTGAGGCAGAAAGTGGATATTGTCTTGGAGTATATTCTTAATTAAGCAGTAAAGAGGCTGCTCTGGAATTAGAAGGTGCCAAGAAGAATATAGAAAAAATTTATTTTTTCACCTATCTCTCCTCTTCAGGAGCAGGCAGATTGAAAAGCTGTGAAATTTGGAAATTACTGAATGCCTTCAAAGAAACGTGATTCTTCTGCAGTCCACTTGGCTGTCAAAGCAGTGATGATAAATAACCCCAAGTATAATGAATGAAATGCTCACAATGAGTGTTTATTGCCTTGATAAATGGAATCAGTATTAATATTATTGATTAGCTGGGTAGACTTTGCTTTTTGGGCTTTATTTTCTGGCATATATTTTCATTACCTTGAGACAGGGAACATTTTTCTTAGCAGCACTATCAGTTCAGTCTCGTGTTGTGGTGAGGATATACCCTTTGATGCCTAAAGAGGAACAGAGCTGCAGAACTGCTGGTGAAGACTTACAACAGACATAATTTTGCTCCACCACAGGCTCAAACTCCCCTCCTGAGAAGCTGTTGGATATGTGGCTTTCTCACCAAAAAAAAAAAAAAAAATTTTTTTTTGGCTTGTATTAAATCAGAAATAAGGTCACCACCTGTCAGAGAGCAAAAGAGCAAGTGTCACCTGCAGCTGCCCTCCCCTAAAATGCTATCACTGAATGTGACTTCAGGTGGAGATGCCATACTTTGATATTAGAAGAAATAAATATAGCATTGCCTTTTCTTTCTTTTTTTTTTTTTTTGTTATGCTGTTGTTGTTGTTTTTTGTTCAAATACTCAGTTTTCTGTGCCTGAGCTGTTTTTTGAGTAAGGTTTTTTTTTTCCTCCTGACACTTACCAATTCACCATACAAAAAAAAAAAAAAATCACAATATTTTTACTAACACAACCTCCAGCTGCCACAGACCTAAATTAACCAGTGTTTCACATGGTCCATCAACAGAACATCTCCATTTCTCCTCGAAAGTCAGTGTTATTGTATTGTTGCCTGAAATCAAAGCAGAAAAAAAGCCTTCCCACAGTATTAAAATGGTAAGACAAAAACAAGAAGTTTCTTATTGGATGCTTCCAGGTGTATCTATAGTCATGAGCTATAGGCACAATGGTATTGAATTTCTGCAGTTTTTATAAGGTTAATTAATTAGGATATCTAAGAGGTACATCCAGCAGGAGATTCAATTGCCTCTTGGGTTGGTGCAAGGGCTTCTATGTCCCAATTCCTGTTATGGTTTCTTATAGGTCCTTACTTGAGAATAAGACCAAACAGTATTTCAGGAATGTGCTAAAAGGTCAGCTTGTTACTCTAAAATCTTAGAGAAAGGGTAGGAAAAATACCAGGAGCTGTATAGCTGGTATACAGAGGTGTGGATATATGAAAAGTGTATGAAAAGTGCATAAAAAGTAAAAATCTTTAGGCAACACCATTGAGGTCACAGAATCACCTGGAAGGAGGTTGTAGCCAGGTGGGGTTGGTCTCTTTCTCCAGACAGCACTGACAGAACCAGAGAAGACAGTCTCAAGATTCTCCAATGGAAATATAGCTTGGATAATAGGAAGCATTTTTTTACAGAAAGGTGATAAAGTTCTGGAATGGCTGCCCAGGGAGGTGGTGGAGTCCCCATCCCTGGGGGTGTTTAACAAAGCCTGGATGTGGCACTGGGTGCCAGGGTTTAGCTGAGGTGTTAGGGCTGGGTTGGACTCGACGATCTTGAAGGTCTCTTCCAACCTGGAATTCTGTGGTTGGACTCGATGATCTTGAAGGTCTCCTCCAACTTGTCTCATTCTGTGGTTGGACTCGACAATCTTGAAGGTCTCTTCCAACCTGGAATTCTGTGGTTGGACTCGATGATCTTGAAGGTCTCCTCCAACTTGTCTCATTCTGTGGTTGGACTCGACAATCTTGAAGGTCTCTTCCAACTTGTCTCATTCTGTGGTTGGACTCGATGACCTTGAAGGTCTCTTCCAGCTTGGCTCATTCTGTGGTTGGACTCGATGATCTTGAAGGTCTCTTCCAATCTGGTCATTCTGTGGTTGGACTCGATGATCTTGAGGGTCTCTTCCAACCTGGAATTCTGTGGTTGGACTCGATGATCTTGAAGGTCTCTTCCAACCTGCAATTCTGAGATTCTGTGTGATTCTGTGATCCCAAGATTTAAACCCACAAAACACCTCCAACACCGCCGACACCCAACCTCCGCACCGCTAACAACTCCACCTTTCCCCCTTTCCCCTTTCTTCCCAGGTCGCTTCTACTACCTGATCCACCCCACCAAGCTGACCTACGACGAGGCCGTGCAGGCCTGCCTGAAGGATGGCTCCCAGATCGCCAAGGTGGGGCAGATCTTCGCTGCCTGGAAGCTGCTGGGCTACGACCGCTGCGACGCGGGCTGGCTGGCGGACGGCAGCGTGCGCTACCCCATCTCGCGGCCGCGGAAGCGCTGCAGCCCCAGCGAGGCCGCCGTGCGCTTCGTCGGCTTCCCCGACAAGAAGCACAAGCTCTACGGGGTCTACTGCTTCAGGGCCTACAACTGAGAGGGTACACCTAGAGCGTGAAGGGGTTTTGGGTTTGGTTTGGTTTGTTGTTTTTTTTTTTTTTAAGTGTGAAAGATGTCTTTTTTTGGGTTTTTTTGGGTTTTTTTGGGGTTTTTTTTTTGGTATGAACTCATGCAAGCTGCCAAAACTGTGATAAACCTCTTTTACTTACTGTAAAGAGTAATTTCTGTAGACACTTCCTCCCCCAAACCCATTGGTTTGGTTTTGGTTTTGGTTTATTTTAGTGTTTTCTTTTTTTTTTTTTTTTTTTTTTTTGTGAAAATATCATTCCATAGATATTTTAAATTAATATAATTTAATGGGAGCTCTAGGTAAGGAACTTTTAGATTCAAATTTTTAAGCTATGTCATCCCAAAAAAATTATAATTTTTGTGAATGGGGCATGCAATAGAGCTTGACAATTGCTAGGGCACAATTATGGAGTGTAAGGCTACTCAAAGCAGAAGCTTTTAAAAGCACAGATTTTACACATTTGTACCAGTTTGAGAAACACTGCAAATTGATTATGACAGGAATTTTAACATAAAACAATCTTTTTGTTAAAGGGGATCAGTGAGGTTTCGCAAAGAAATCTCACAACAATATATGTTAGCAAATAACTGTTTTCACTGGTTCACATGGGAACAACAGAGAGTTTAATCAAAGCAGCTAAAACGGTCCACAAAAATAGGACTAGTTTTACAATTTCAAACCTTGCCTTTCTGAACAATAAGCTTGTGGTCCCATGCATAGGAAGAAGCACAATTAGTTCTCCTGGACATTTCAATTGTGTTTTCGTTGTGTATAAATCATTGAGTGAATAATTAACTGATGAGAAAACTCTTCTTTTCTTCTTCTCTCCAATTAAAGATGCCTGAGAAGTGTTGTATTACCTTTGAGTAGCTTTACTGAGCTATTTTTAAACTCTTAAAGGCCATTTGCTAAGCAGCATAATAGCATCTACTCAGGGCAGTTGTATAAATGAACTGCTGGACAGAGAAATTGTAAACTTTAGCAGCTTGATTTTACATTAGCCTTTGAAATGTTATTGTCTTAATTAAAGAACATTACCGTATTTAATATTTCTTAGCTATTTACACATCACAAGAAACAAAACTTAGAAAAAAAAATATTTAAAATGGTGAGGTCTCAAACAAAGACTATTAGACAAAATCTGAAACCAGCCATTAAGTTTTAGAAGAAAAAAAGGAAAAAAACCATTTCATTTCCTTACATCTTATTTGTATCTAAAAAGTACATCTGTTTTTTAAGCTACCAATGAGATAATATAGTATCGCTAGCCCTGAATTATTTAGTTAGTCCTCCTTAGAGTTAAGAAAAAATAAAGCTATTGAAATACTTCTTTTCACTAAATCTGCAGTGGTCTAGGTGGAAGATGTTTACCTAAATCTGCCAGTGTCAGAGAAAAACACGCACTGTGCATGGTGCCTAGGATTTTCAGAGCTGCCTAAAGCACTAGGTCCTCCCTAAGTACCAGTTTGAGGGAATTTGGGATTTCTAATGCAAACTCGCTTTGGATGCAGCAATTCTTGGTGCTCATCTTCAGCTACCTTAATGCAACCAGTTTTTCAGAGAGCAGGTGCTCGAGGCTTTCTGAAAATTTACTCCACTTATGGTGTCTCAAGCTGGATATCTGAAAAAATAAAAAAAAAAAAAAAGGCAGAGAGGCCACTGATTAAAAATATCTTGGCCTCGGGTAATCTCTTCAGCATTTTTTGATGTTCTCTATCCAGTATTGGTGGTTCTACCACTTAAAAATGGAGAACTCTTTTTCCTACTCTACGCTCTCTGACTACGAAGAACTCAGAGGACCAACATTTGTATTTACACCAAGTTTTATAGCTGCCCACTGTTTCCATAATTTAAACGAGGTGTAGTGGTATTTATCCAACTAGGACACAACCTGTATGCTTTCATGGATGGTTTGGTGTAGCTATTTTCCCATGGATGTGAGTAAATAAATCTCTTTCCCAGAGTGGTTGTGGTCCATTTTTAAGACTCTGTGAGCAAGCCAGGGATAAGATATGGAAAGGGGCCGTAGCATAAAGTGTATTTTATTGGAGTTCATTCCCACTGAACTCAGAAGCAAATTTCCATCCTTCTGGGGATATTTGCATCCTCTGTGGATATCTGTTCATACTTTGCTGATGGAGCAATGTCAGTGCCAAACCCCCTCCTTTTTTTTATCCACCAGGAATTGGATTTTCTCAAAACGGTGTCCCTTAGCTAGAAATAGAGACTTACTACAGGTCAAGTCCCTAAAACCATGCAACCTTTCTTGAACAGCCATTTTTGAAATCAGTGCCCATTTCACACATTTCTCAGGCCATTCAGAGCCTTCTCTGAAACCTTTGGGGAAAAAATAAAGGAAATGGAAATAGAAATGTTAAGTACCCAACAAGGGAAGGGAGTGGGGTAGGCAAGAGTGGACCATGATCAAGAGGAATACATGTCATTCCTGCATCCGACCTTCAGAAAATTTGAAAAAATGCAAACTATTCTACAGTTTATCTTCTGAAGTTTGGACAGGGAGGTTGTGGGGTGGGAAAAGCTGTAGAGAATATCCAGGTAATCACCACAGCTAGATCCAGAGTTGCTGTAAAGAGGGGAGCCTTATGTAGCTGGCTCTACCCTCCCCAAAGATCTGCTACATCTGGAGGAGGCTGCATGGTTTTCTTATTGCACAGAGGTGAAGAGACCCTCATGAAATTTTTTTTTTTTTTTGTACTTCTCCAAAGAAACCCCCAGAGGGTTTCACCCAGACACATCATCTTTTTTTTTAATTTTTTTTTTTTTTTTTGCAGGAATGGGGATTATATTTTGCCTGCATTAAAAAAAAAATAAATAATAATGTACACATCCAACCCACTCGTGGGGCTGGCTGAAGTGCCCTCACTGCTAGACCAAAGGCACTGCTGGAAAGGCCAAGCTCAGCCTTTCACCAACTTTTGCAACGCTCTGGAGATGGCTGGTCAGGTCCTAAATCACAGCAATCTCAGGCTTGCTCTTGTTTTTGCCTTCTGTGTCCACATCTTCCCCGGGCCGGCCACAGTCCGGCCGTAGCATCCCCTGACCCTGCCCTGCTTCCAGCATCCCCCAAACCCCAGCACAACCCCAGGAGGGTGGCTGAGCCGGCTCTGCACCACCCACCCAGGGGGCTCCCCCTGTCTTGGCAGCACGAGGAGGGCAACGAGGGGTCAGGGTGTCCAGAGGGACGCCGAGCTGACCACAGATGGCCGAATTTTACCAAAACCGCGGGGTTTTACCGCCTGTAAGCTCGGGCTGTAAGCTGCTGGCTTGGGGTGGTAAATTCCACGTGTGGAGTCACAGGGTGTGGGCTCACACCCACTGTGGTGCCCACCAGGAGCTCGGTAGTCTAATTTGGGATCAGGCCAGATTTAGGTCTGTGTGTTGATATACAGTGCTACATGCAATTATAACAGCTAATCGGACAGTCTGGTGGAAATGCGTTTGTACCGGAAAAAAAGAATAAGTGTGTAAAAAAATATAATTAGTTGTAATGTAAGCAGGTGTAAGAACCATATGAAATGTGTATGATTACCTGAGAAGTGGGCACAAACAGACAAAAAGACACGAATTGTATTTATTTTTACAGCTAATGACTCCATTTCCTTTTGTAATGTCAAATGTCAGGATGTTTTCTTATTTTCAACTAAGCTAGCTAGGTGCTTGAATAAAAACTTTGAAAAGCAGCTTAATAACTGGATTAAAGCCTGTGCTATTTTCTGTTCATGAGAGAATATTGTTAGCGTCGTGTTCTCTGTCATTATCTTCTATTCCACAATGTATCAGAATTTTAATGCCCATGAATTAACAACAATTAAATCACGTTCTTTCCAATCTCATGATTTCTCCATATTGACTGACCATTCTTCTACTTCTATCTCAGAAAACACAAATAGGGAAAATCCAAATATGAAAATACTTACTTTGCCATATCAAACAATATTATTATGAAACTAAGGGGTGGGAGGGGAAAGGCTACTCTGTGAATATGATTCACAAAGAAAATAAAGAGAACTGTATTCCAAATCCTTTGGTTTATGCTTCTTTGAAGCATTTTTTAAAGTAGAAGTGCAATTTCTTCTTTGTGTTTTCTGCCATCTTCTAAAATAAAAAAACCATAAATAAAGAAGGTGCTTTTTAAATTATTTTCATAGTTACGGTTGATATGACACTGCACATCCATCTCTAGAAACTGGATGCAGAGCAGCGTTTTGTGTTTGAGAAAAGTCATTAAATTATTTATATAATCCTCCAGCCCTAGAAATTAAAACCCAACAAAAATCTCTCTTTGTAAAGGGAAACAAGAAAAATTTCCAGCGTCAAGCAAGAATTAATTATTCAAAGCAGCTGGCCAGCTTTTCAGCTTCTGTAATCACACAATTTCTGCATTCTCTTATTGATCTGTGCCAGAAAGTTAACCATGAAACTTGCCTGCACTGCACCATTTTGCTGGGAGACACTAATATTCCATAAAGTTTTAGTGCTTTGGTCATGTTTAGAAACAGGACAAGAAGAGCTTTGGAAAAGTTGTCACTCAGAACAAGGGAAATATGTGTTATCATTTTTACATGGTTGAGACTAATATCCTCTACTTACTAACAATTTAGTCTAAAAGAATTTAAAACTAGCCACACTTCCACTTCACAGCATTATTAAAACTGCCTTTTGAATAAACAGTCACTCAGTAATAAGGATTTTAATTTATAGCAGCAGACTCCCTGCAATTTTACCTTGCTGTTCAAAACAGAGTCACTGCCTTTGTGCTTGGGAGTGGCTGGATTTAAGACTCCATGGAACTACCTCAAAACCAGAAATGTGAAGATTTTCACCCAGACTCTCAGGAAATGAAGGAAAAGACTGCCACGGTGTTTAGCCCTTCTCTCATTCAATCAGGAGTTACACCAGCAGCTTTCTGATCAGCAACAGCCAGTTGTCCTTCTTGAAGGTTTGAAGAGGCTGAATTTTACACATTTCTTAGCAATTTTCTCCCTTTTTCAGAAGCCATTACGACACTGTGGAGCAGAAAAATATCAATGCCAGGGAATTTGGTACATAAAGAGACAAGATTTCTCTGGCTTTCAAATTGAAAAAAGAGAATTGAAACCAAAAGGTATTAAAAAACAAAAAAACAACAACAAAAAACAAACACTAAAGAAACAAACAAACAAAAAACAAAAAACAAAAAAACCAAACCAAAAAAAACCCCACAACCACTGCTACTAAAAAATATTTAATGATAATGACTGAAAAATAATTTCTCCTCTTCCTGTGCCATGAACAGTGATGGTCCCTTTAAAACATGCAGGTCCTGGAAGGCTCTTGAAGAAGAAGAAGGAAGGAAAGACAACAGAAAGTAATAATTTAGTTCCCCATTGTTCACACAGAGTATATTTTGTCTAATAATAATTATTAGGCTACATGTTTATTCATATAATTAAAATAATTTAAAAAAAAAAAAAAACACCAACCAGATCAATAGAGAATCAAGAGTTTGGAAGGGATTTCTTCTTTTTCTTTGCCAAGCCTTGATCTGGAGGAATTTTTTTGGGGGAGGGATCTAAGAATGTCTCAATCCATAAAGCTACACCAATGTAAACTGTAAAGCCCATCTATTTCTTCAATATTTTGCCAGAGGCAAGCACTTGTTTAACAAAAGACAACAGCCCTAACAGAGGCCTCAGCTAATGAATTATTCACTGGTATATATTCCAATGCACCCAGTGGGCATTTAATGGATTAATTTTTTTTAAATGCCAGCAAAACAAACCCAAAATGGTATTTCTTGGTACTGAATAAGGACAGTTTGGGGTTTGTTCTTTGCTTAAAAGACACATTGTAAGGCATTTCAGCTCCTTACTTCCAACACAGATGTTCACTGTACTTATATACATGATGCTGTTTGCTTGCCACTTAATTTCATCCTGATTTCTTTAATAGCTGGAAGAAATTTAAGTTCCTTGTTTCCCTTTATGTAGAAAAAGGTCAAATATAAAAATGTTGGTGTTCTGGCTCAAACACAAGAGAGACAGACTGAGAAACCTTCTTTCCAGCAGAACTGGGCCTGCCTCTTACAATTAATTAGGAAAAAAAACCACAGCATGACATGAATTTACATTCTGTGTTAGCAAACATGAGCCCTCAGTGACATCACACTTCCCTCACTTTCAAGGATGTTTTTCATGAGGTTTCAGCTCTTTGTTATCACCCCTGGTTTGGAATCTTCGATTTTCACCAGGAACAAGAAAACCATGCCTCGAAAAACCACACCTAGAAAAAACACACCTCAAAAAAAAACCACATCTCAAAAAACCCCACCTCAAAAAGCAGAGGGAAGGATGATGGAAAGAAGCATTTCTGTCAAGTTGAAATTCACATTTATGTCATTAATGTTCTCCAGTGGAAGAAGTACTTAAAGTGACCACTTGAGTCTGCTTAGCCCTTCCTTGGACTTTAACATCTGCTAGCTCAGTGTTTCTAAATGTTTGATTATAACAAAAATAACGGTGATCTCTCTAGTTAGCTGGCAATTTAAATGCTGTGCACAGAGGTTAAGGTCAGCTGCATGTGTGCATTTAAAAATAATTAGTGCAATTAATTGAGGGCAGCCCTGTGGTTTTGAAGTGCAGCTCCCAATGATCTCCACCTTTTTGCCCTTGGCCTTGTTTTATACAGTTTTTGTGCTTATGATTTAGGGGGTTTTTTTGGAAGAAACTAAATTTGAAGCTCAGGATGAGGTGGGACAGAAATGCATCCCATCTATAAGAGGAATACAGCAGCCTGATCCAATCCTTGAGCCCTGGGACATTTTCATCCATAGCGTGGATTTTTGTTTCAGGGACTGAACTAAAATTCAACCTGATGAAAAAAAGCCCTAAAACTCAACACTGTGAAGATGCAGATGTGTCTGGCTGTGGTCAGTGCTGAAGATCCAGGTGTTCCAGTTTGGAGGGCAATCCAAAGAGCCTGCTCTCCTTTCCAAGCCCTCCCATGCAGAGGTGTTGGGTGTGGGATTTGATGGCAGTGCTTGGACACTGAGTGCACCTAAAAACACTCAGCCAATAACCAGGGGACCCAAAAAAATATCCAATCTAAACTTGGGGGTCTTGTGCAGCCTGCCAAAACAGTGATACAATTTTAAAAAACAAAACAAAAAAAAAAAAAAACCAAAAAACCCCAAGGTTTTAGAGTTGCTTTTGGTCTCATTGACTGTGTTGCAAGCTGGCAGCACTAAACTGCAATCATCCCACTTTCATCAAGCCTCCACATCCTAATCAGCTCCAAAAGACCCAGGTAATCTGGTTTCTGTCCATTCTGTATGGGAAACCAACAAAACATCTCTTTGTTTAGAGATCAGTGCAGCCCAGTGTGATTAGCATGCACCCAGCATCGCTTTTGTGCAAAGCCAGTTAAAATAAGATTTTATGTGTTACTGACTGCAATCAAGTGCAGCTCAGTTCTACTGCATCAGCTTGTCTCAGGGGAGTTTCTTGGGATATTTAGTTCTGGAAAATAGAGTGCTCAGCACAAAACTAATATTTGGGATATTTTTAACCTTTTTTTTTTTTTTTTATTTCTCTGCATCTCGGTTCCACAGTAACACCTTCACCTCTTTTACCCCAAGAGGTGGCACACAAAAGCTCAAGAATATCCCCGAAATACAGAGCTACAAAAAAGGTCTTCAATTCTCACAGCTTCTCCAAACACTTCTCAAGTTATCTCGGAGACAGTTATCAAAAAAGGGCTGTGTCAAGGATGGCGCCAGGAAAAACTGACTTTCCCATTTTTAAAACATGACCTTCAAGGCTGAATACTTCCAGAAAAGTTGATACCTACCCTTAGAAATTTCTAAAGATAGCATGTAAGTCTCACTCTTCTCTGCAAAAAGGGAAATTAAATGTAAATAAATTTAAAAAAACTAAGAAAACCCAACCCCAAACAAACAAAAAAACCACCCCAAAACAGAAAGAAAAACCCCTGTGAAATAAGCACACTCCTAGAACTTCTTTATGAAAATTCTTAATCACCAATAACGTTATTTATAGAGATGTTCATCTTTCCAATTTATTTTTTCAAGGCTGAAGTTTCAGCACTGATCCACAATAAAGATAATTTTGATAATTTTCAGCCAATCCTGTGACAAATTCTTTAAAAAGGCTTTGCTTGGGTATGTTTAGGCTGCAGCAGCAATGCAGTAATCATTCAAGCAAGGATAACTGTACATGGAATTCAGTAGGATTTCAAGGGGGAATTTTTTGGTTTTATTTCTCACAGACTAGAAGATTATTTTTATTTTATCTATATTGTATTTCATTTAAAAATTTCAGCAACGAGGGGATCAATATAATTACTAATGTGAATTTTCACTTGGATTGCCCTCACTTTTAAAACACAATTAGGGATCAAAAAAATTAATTAAGAGCTGAGAAACTTGTCATGGAGAGTCACACAGGAACTAGAGCATTTCTGCTGCCCCAGGTGGGGCAGTGACAACAAAAAAAGATAAAATATATCAAAATATATAACCCTATGTGTTAGCTTTGGATGCAGACAGAGGAAGGTTTTGCTTAAAATACAATTTAAGCAGGAGGAGTTGCAATGAGCAGTGTGGATGAAGTATTTCCCCATTTTATAATTGTTTCACTCTCTGGTAACCACTGGAGATTAAATTATAAAAACCTTTGTGAGGAAGAGCCATCATGGCAGTCAGCCCAGCCAACAGCTCCATCACCTGATTTGGTGCTAAGAGGGAACCTAATTTTCTGTCTTTTTTCCTAAATATCCCATGGAAATTGGGAGCAAAGAGTCAGGGGCAGTCACTCCTTGCTGAGGGGGTGAGGATGGAGGTGGCTGAACACAATCCTGCATGCACGTGTTGGTAGTGCCAGGGCTCTCTGCCCAGACCCTGGACCTGCCCAAAATTATTTCTTTAAAACTCCATGGAACTACCTCAAAACCAGAAATGTGATGGTTTTCACCCAAACTCTCAGGAAATCAAGAACACTGCCATGGGATTTAGCCATTCTCTCACTTACTCAGGAATTTTACCAGCCACCTTCTGTTCAACAACAGCCAGTTGTCCTTCTTGAAGGCTTCAAGAAGATTAATTTTACCCATTTTTAACTATTTCCCCCCTGTTTCAGTAGCAGTTACAAAGTTACAACTCTTCCAAGGTCTTAATTGAAGGCTCTGTGGCTGCCCCTGGATCCCTGGAAGTGGCCAAGGTCTGGTGGAAGGGGGCTTGGAACATCTGGGATAGTGGAAGGCGTCCCTGCCATGGCAGGGAGTGGACTGGATAAAGGTTCCTTTCAAGCCAAGCTCTTGTCTGACTTCAAGAAAAATATACATGAGACTTTGGGGTCACATCTGGACTCGTCAAGCTTCACCCAGTGCACGCCAGATGTGTCCAGGACGTTGCTCACTGCAGCTGCTGTGGGGCAGCCCCTTCCTCCTGAGTGCAGCCACTCCCAGCTCAGCCTCCAGCAGAAAAGACCTCTGCTCAGGCTCAGAGGGGTATTTCAGCCAAAACTGTGAGACCTGGCACCCCACAATCACCACAGAACCATGATTTGTGTGCACCTGTGTTGTATCTGTGGGGTGGCCTGACGAAGGCAGGAATGATGAATCTGACTCCGTGTTCTCAGAAGGCCAATTTATTATTTTATGATACTATAGATTAAAGAATACTATACTAACTATACCAAAGAATACAGAAAGGATACTGACAGAAGGCTAAAAAGATAATAATGAAAACTCCTGACTCTCTCAGAGTCCCAACACAGCCTGGCCCTGAGTGGCCAAAGAGTGAAAACAACTCCCAGCAGAATGCAATGGAACAATCCCCTGTGGGTGAACAATCTCCAAACACATTCCACATGTGAGCACAGCACAGGAGAAGCAAATGAGATAAGAATTGTTTTCCTTTTTCTCTGAGGCTCCTCAGCTTCCCAGGAGAAAAATCCTGGGCCAAGGGATTTTTTCAGAGAATGTGAATGCCACACACCTGAGAGTCTCCCCTGTGACAAAATTTATGCATGTCAGTGGGAAGAGGAGGCCCTGACCAATCAGCAATTCACACCTGCTCCTGCACAGCTTTTTAAACTTCATTTCCAGTAAAAATTAAGAAATCATTCCAGTCCAGCTTTCACACAGAAGTCCATCTAGAGCCGTATCCTAAAACATAAACACTTTTATCAAAGCCTTTGCCTGAACCTCATTTAGCAGGCTAAAAATTATATCCAGGAAATGTGACTTAGATTTATGAAGGAGAACTCTGAGATCAAATATCTGAACAGCACTGTGCAACACTTCCAACGTGGCAGGGATTAAAAGTCCACATTAATAAATCCACCACATTTCCCAAAAGCAAAGCAAAGGTTTATTAATCAGAACTCTTCAGTAAAAAAAACCTGCAGCAACTATTTGCCTTAAAGTTGTAACATTTGCTCTGCTGTTCAAGGTTTCCCCATCTCTTTGGTAAATGCCTATTTATAAGCATTAAAAATGCAAAGCAGTGTGCACATTTAATTTTTAATTTTTTATTTCCTCCGAAGCTGCAGCCTAACTCACTGAGTGAAAGAAAACCAAGGACTCTGAGGTTCCTCTGCTCCCCCAGACTATTCCTGCAGGAATTATTCACACCCTTGGCCCTGATGCAGCCAAGGCAGTGCCCACCCAGCTGGAGAAAGCCATTGGATAAAACCTGAGACACTGCAAGGGTCACTTTTCACAGCCCGAACACCCCCAGAGCCACATTTTTGTCCCCAGTCACTCCCACTGGAGGCATCTCCAGGTCCTGCATGGACCATTGAGATTTTCAGCCAGAAAATGAAGTATTCAAGGTTTAAGCGCTCAAAAAAGTAATTTTAATGAGCTATGGTGAACCCAAGTAGCCTCTTTACACCTCTTCCAGAATAAAATTGCTTTTCATCCTATTTCCAGGCGTCCTGAGGAGGGATTTTGCTTCATTTCCCTGGGTAATGGCAGAGCAGAGTCACAATCTGCACAGAGCAGCTGAACACAAGCCTCCAGATGAAATGAAAGGCGTTGCCTCCGTTTGGGATGTGAGCCTCCAAGAATGGTTGGAGCTTTCAGAGATCCCAGATAGGGAGAGATGATTTAGGGCTGGCTGACAGCTGCTAATTAGCTAATTACACAGAGCAATTTAGGGCTGATTAAAGCAGACAGGCTGGACTCCGGGTTTCTGAGAGGAAGAGATAATTGCAGAGTCGTGCTTCAGCACATGCAGGGAACTCAGAGAGGGATTGGTGCTGCCCAGTCCTCCCCACTCACCCCAAACCAGCCCACTTGGAAGAAATGTCCCAGAATGCTGGAAACAAACACCTCTCATCTCATTATTACAGCCCACAAAGCTGTGGGCTCGGTTAAAACATTTTCCTACAGTGTTGGCATAATTATATTTGGAATTAAAATCCTTAGCATTGGGCTGAATATACAGAATTGTATTTAAATTCATTTTAAATACAATATATTAAAATAATAATATATTACATATATATTACACATTATAACTATATATAATTATATAAAAATAAAGAATTTAAATACATAAAGATATTATTATATTATATATTTTATATAATATAAATATATTATATAAATAGAAATATATAGAAATATATACATATATGATGTGTTTTTAGTTTATGTTATGTATTGTATTATATATTATGTATTATATAATATATATTATATATTATATATTATATTACATATTACATATAACATATTATATATTATATATTTATTATATATTATATATTATGTATTATATATTATATATTATATATATTTTATGTTATATATTATATATTATATGTTATAAATTTTATACATATATATATATATATATCTATATATATATATAACTTTGCCTAGAATTACAGATTATTTTACCAAACTCTTCTGGGGCTTATGTCCACCTTACAGGGCCACCATCGAAGCAGTGACCCCAGCTGTGAGGGTGATGTCAGGATGAGCAGTGAGGCCTTCATTCCTTTACTCCTCACTTTCTCAGCTGCTTAACCAGGAGTGGTGAAGTCAGTGTGAGTGCATGATGGGAATACAGTGAAAAACAAGAGCTCCCTCGCAGAACAAAGCCCAGATTTACTGGTTTTAAAGGGTGTTTCTGTCCACTTTCAGGTCAAAGAGGCATTGGATTTGTGTCCTTAATTTTAAACCAGGACATCACCAGGGCTGGTCCCAGGGTGTGAATGTGCAAGAAGGGTAAAGCCAGGGCAGGGATTGTCCTCCAGCCTCAGGTCTGGAGGACAGTGAAGCCTCCAGCTGAGGCACTGGCAAAGTGGCCACAGGACAATTAAGAGGCTGAACCCAAACCAGGGACAGGTCTAACTCCAGCACTCAGCTCAGCTGGAGGAATTTTTATTTATAATGCACTATAAATGCATTCATTCGTTTGCTTGCATTTCCCCAAACTGAAAGCTGCTGAAGGTACAAAACATGAAGAGTGAGATGTGCATCTTTGGTGCTCATCCAGACATCATGCTTCAACCCAGTGATGGTGACTTTTGCCACCTTAGGTGAACAATTATGGAGGGCTTGCAGATCCCTCAACACAAAAACCATAATGTACAAAGCACAGGAAATTATCCTTGCTGGTAATCTGGTCTCCCTGAATACTTTGTTCACATTAGCAGTTTTATATTGGGAAAACACATTCTAAAATTTGGCTTAATGCAAGAATTAATTACCTTTCCAAATCAGTTTCTTGGGGTGGGGGGGGGCACGTTCCTATTTTATTTCCCTTTGCTGGGTTAGGAGGGGATGGCACAGCAAGAGCTGGGTGATCTGCAGCAAACCCAATCCTTCACCCCTCTTACAAAAGGCCCTTTCATTTGTGAAGCAAGTGCCTGTCCTCTGATCCCTTATACATCCCCTTTGTGTCTGTGGTGCTGTGCAATTTTTTCCCCCTTGGATAGGGTGTCCTTTCACTATTCTTCTGCCTCTCAGCGAGGAGGTGGACAAGGACAGCAGGCTTATTTAAAGTGCTCTCCCAAGGCAGTGCAGCGTTTCCTCCTCTCCTTTTCCAGTGGCTGGTGAGTAACAGAGACAGTTTGTGAGGATGGAGTCAAAAGAAACCTCAGGGTTTTCTGTGGGGCCGTTTGTTTGACTCCAAACCCACGGCGTGTGCCAAGCCCACGGCATCGTGTTCAGAGCCAGAAAATTTAATGGAAATTGTTTTAGGGTTTTATTTCCTGCCACAGGCCTTCTGAAGCACTCTCAGAATTTTCCTTTCAGGTTAGGCTGGAGCTGTTCTGTATAAATATTTATGTTAGGGTGTGAAGGGGGAATCACCTTCCGCGCTCCACCCTACAAAAATGTTGGAAAAAGTGATGCATTTTTGGTAGTCCATTTCAAACATGTGGACAAGGGCAGCCTTTGACTGTAATTTACTTACTTTCTGGCTGGCATACACTGCAGTCTTTGCCAAAATCAAAAAATACAGAAAATATTATATTTTTTAGAAGCTAAGGGAGAAAATATTTTCTCTGACTCCCCCTCCCCTGTTCCCCTTTCTTTTTTTTTTTTTTCCCCTAAGTTTAAATGAACAGCATTCTGTAAAAGTGTGTCTTCTGCTCAGGAAGTCAGATCTAGACATGAGGAAAACACTACCCCAATCAATTGAAAGAAAAATGCCTTTCAATGATGTTTCCACACTGGAAAAATAAAATAGGCTGATTCAGTGATGTGCTTTAGCACTCAGAGATTCCTTTTTGACTGTTTCTCTCTGATTTATCAGAACACCAGGGAGGAAGGACTCATCCTTTGAGGCCAAAGGGCCAAGCAGATATATTTTCTGGTAGGGAAGGAGAAACCAGAGGCCAGTTTTGCACGTGTCTGAGGTCTGGGGAGCCCAGGATCCTTACATTTCTGTCTCCATACTTGACTCCTAACCTGTTTTACCTCCTATTTTCTTTAGGTTGGAAGCATCAACACAATAACTTTGTTGGCTTCACCCACTTCACCCAGCCAGCCAAAAGATTCAGGTCACAGGAGGTCTCACTAGATAAACACAAACCATGGAACCACAGAATGGTTTGGGTTGGAAAGGACAATAAATCTCATTTTGTCCCACCTTGGCAGGGACACCTTCCACTGCCCCAGGTGCTCCCAGCCCCAATGTCCAACTGCCAGGGATCCAGGGGCAGCCACAGCTGCTCTGGGCACCCTTCAAACAAGGTCACCAGTGCCCCCAGCACTCTGACACCCTCCAAAGTGGCCTTGAAATGGCTTTTTTTTTATTTATAGAAGGGGAATTTGGGAAGACAACTGATAATTGTGGCTGCCACCCAGGTGGCTTTGAAGCCCTGTGTTTTCTGTTACCACCTTTACCCTGCACAGTTTGAGTTACTGATGTTCAGAACCTGTGGCTGAAACATAAATTTGGCCAGACACAGTCAGATTCTGACTGAGCAGAGCCATGATTTAGTCCTGTGACCTTCCTGAAGGACAGCAGAGTCACAACTGCTGCTCTGATTTCTCCCAACAGACCTGTCCAGCATTTTTCCTTCACAGAGAGAGGGGAAAACTCATGCACTGAGGCTAATGAGCAAAAGAATGAATGAAAACTGAGTCAGGATGTGCCATTTAATTCCCACACTTCATTTCTTGGCTTAATTTATTTTTGAACTTACATGGCTAAAACTCTATGCCAGCTCATGCTCATAATGAGTTTAGATCAGTCTTTAAGAACTCGCTTTGGACACATTTGAAACTCCTGTTAGGTTAAGTTTATATTGAATTAGTGACCGACTTGCAGCATAAAAAGTAATTATAATGAAAACCTGGCTGTGCAGCACCACAGTCTGAAGGCAAGACTTCACAAAAGAGGCCATTCATTCTTCCCTAACTTATCCATAAAAACAAACATTTGGCCAAAAAAATTCTGAAGTATTGTTTCAATCAGGTTGAAACCGATGAGTTTGATGGAGTTTGTCATTTGTGGAAGTCCTCCATCAGTTTCAATTAATTTCCTAGCCTTTTAAATAAAGACCAGATGACTTCTTAACAAACAGCACTTAGCAAATAATTGGGACAGAGCTGAAAGCCACTGGGTGAAATTTACAGTTCTGTGGAGTCCAAATTCTGCATGAAATGGAAATTGTCCATTCTGAGTTGCAGAGAGCCCTCTAGCCCTAATGAAGTTGATGAAGGCCCCAGACATTTCTCAGCTGGCATTTTTCTGACCAGCTCTGGGGTTCTCCAGCCCTATCATGTATTCACAAGGACTAAGTGAAAAATACACTGGAAATCTGTCAGGACTGGGACAAAAGAAAGGGCCTCAATGACAAGTAAAGTCTGCAAGGAACACTGGCCTCATTAGAACAGACAATGTAGCTGCTTTCCTGCCCTAAAAGTTCCAAAATAAAAGCTTAATTCATTCAATCTGGAACCACATTGCCATATCTGTACAGGCAATTGGAGAATAGCTATTTCTTTGCAATGACTTTTTTTTTTGTTCCCAACCTGGTTCATTTTTCTGCAACACAGAGAAAACCTGTGCTGGCACAGTACAAAATGGAAATAAAAAGGGACCAGGTAGGGATGGGGATGAAGGTTCATGAGTCAGCTTGGGGTTTTTTGTTTTGTTTTGTTTTTTAAGGAAAAAAGCCACCACAAAGCTATTCTTGTTTCCAGGAACAACTGAACTTTTCAAAGCTCCAACTTTCTCACTCCCTTCCTTCCCATTTAGGGAATTCATCCTGAGTGGGGCAAAGGCTGCCCATAACTTTTTTCCCAGTCCATTTGGAAGGGCACATGTTTACTACAAACTCATCTGTTTGAGGGTGTCTCCAGATTTGTTGTGCTGACTCTCACACAGTCCCAGGGCTTGTGCACGTCCTTATCTCTCCTGGGCTGCAGATGATTTCCTTCACTGCGTGCTCCTGCAGAGGTTTGTGCTCCAGACAGCTCCAGGGGTTGAGCAATCCCCAGCCCCGTGCCAGGGAGAAGAGGGAGGAGGGAAGGGGCAGCATTTCCCATCCCATTTTACAGCATTTACATCACATTTCAGGGGCCATCTCTCACAGACTGGTCCTTATGTCTGGACTCACCCTTTTACCTGGAGTCAGGGGCAAATGCAGACAAATATTTCCACGGGGATGTTGGGGGGTGAATTTTGATGCACATTTTTGTGAAGAAGTGGCCCTGTGAAGCAGCAAATCCTCCTGCCAAGCAGGCTGGTGCTGGAGAGAGAAAGGGAGGGCTGGTCAGGCCTAATGAAGCATGCTGCTAATTAAGCAGATCCCAAAACAAGCTGTGTCCCTGGCTCTAAGGGCCCACCACCCCACTCTCACTCACTTTTTTTGATACTTTGCACAAAAAAAAAAGTGGTGCAGGGTACAGCCAGGCTTTGGCATCTTTGCTGACGTGCATCAGCCTGTCTGGCCTCTCCTTTTTCCAGGCACAGTGAAAAAAACAAACAGAAAACCTTAAACTAAACCCTTTTCAGCAGTTTGCAAACTGACAATATCCTTAAAGGCAAATTCAGTAGAGCAAAGCAGAGTTTCCCAATGCATCCACCCCACAAACTTCACTTTCCTTTTGAACCAATGGAAGTTCTTCCCAGTTCCTTGGTTGTTCTTGGTAGGTTGGGATCTCTGCTGTGGTTTGGATGGGGATCCTGCATCCCACATCCCTTCCTGAGTGCCTGGACCCTCCAGCCCAGCTCCCTTAAGCACTCCAGGGCCAGTGAGTGGTGTGCCATTGCTACATGAGCCTTCTTGAGCCAGGTCTCATACGCTCTCAGGAGCCCATAACACACCCAAGATATCTCAGCTACCCTTGGAAGCATAAAAATCAGCAGGATGGCTTCTGTTGCAGTGTTGGAAACCAAATGGTTTAACAAAAGGCAAAATAACAAACAGAGAAAAACTAGCTTCTGTCTAATTAGCTGTGCTTAAATTTGAAGTGAAGTCTCCAAAGTCCTATGAAGAGTCTTTTCCACCTAATCAAATAAAGAAACTTTTAAGCTTCTTTCCTTTTTAAGGAAAAAAAAAATTAGTTTTGTCACTCTGAACAAAAAACACATTCCTGCACACCATCCCTGCTCTGCTCCCCCAAAGCCTCACAGGCAGCACACACTTGTATTTTCACTTGTCTGTATTCCCAGGGCAGACTTGTGAAAGCTCCAGCTGCACACAGCAGACTCAAAACCAGCACCAAAACCTGTCTTAGCCTGGGTTTACCTCCTGCAGAGCAGTGAGAATCCTCTAAATATTTTTATTTAGACACTCAGTGGGATGTGCATCCCTGTCAGGTGTCTGACAGAGAGTGTGAGGAGCCCTGAGCACAATCAACAGCAAAAACAAGTCCCTGTGTGGGACAGCCCCACGTGTGCCAAGGTCTCAGCTGAGCCCCAAATGATTCATTGCTCTGTGTGTGTGACTCAGTTTTCGTTGGCACCTCCGCCTGGCTCAATAATGTTCTGGCTCTGTGGATTGTTTCATGAAAAAGAACAGTGGCAAGTCCCCTCACAGACTGATTGGGATGAAGAAAATGAGGAGGGAAAGCCAAGGAGTGCAGCACTTTTCACATCTTTTTGTTGAAAGCCACAGAGATCTCGATTCTGAGGGAGCAGCTGGTGAGGTGCCACCCACAAAAGCGTGGCAGCCTTCAGGAACGGGGCACCCATCCAAGGAAGATACCAGGGGCCACCCACTGGTGGAAGGAAATCTGGAAAGACAGCAAATTCCTGTTACTCACACCATCAAATCTGGAGCCTGCAGATATCTTATCTTTTGTCAAGCGACTGCAGAATAAAATAAAGAAATCAGCGTTCTCCTGATCAACACAGCACCAAAGGTTTGGGAGTTAAAGCAAGCACCACGGCAAGGGTGGAATCTGTTTTTTTAAATATTACTGCTGGATAAATTCACTCCAGCAAACTAAATTCAAGACTTCTGGGGTAGAATGGGGCATTTGTTTTGAACAAATCCCCAGCCAGTCACGCCTCCAGGTGTCACCTGCTCTTTTTCCACAGTAACAGCCCCAAAATGGACACGTCCAGCTGCTCCAGGCAGTGATGTGCAGCACAGGGGACAAGGGACACCAAGTTCCTGACACATCCCCTAAGTTTGTCCTGATGGACAAAAAACAAGATGTTCTATGCCTAAGTCCTTTAAACTCTTTAGGAGTCACTAATCAGAGTTTCCAGCAAGGTTGCTGTGTTAATTACAAATATCCCCAAGATTCTATGGAGTTTGGCCAAGCACTTTCTGAAAGCCACTCAGTCCTGGGTTGGTGTTTTTTTTGCTTTTTTTTCATTTTATGGCCATGGATTTCAGAGGACTCCAGGTCCTGCCCTAGTCAGACACCTCACCTGACCCAGGGGGAAGACACATGCATTTAAAACACTGAACAAGACCTGAAACACTGCATTTCAAACCCAGGGGAAAGACCTCTTTAGGAAGCTGAGGGATGTCTCCAACACAGCACTTTAGCACTGCTATGGCATCCATTTCCCCCCGCCAAAAACATCAGGCTCCATTGCTCAGCTGCCAAATATTTACATGTTAGCTCACAGAATCCTGCTCCAGTCTGCACAAAGATTGTGGAAGGAATAATGAGGACCCAATGTGTAATGAAAACACAGCAAATACCCCCAAAACAGATCACACTTCCCACTGCCAAACTCCAAACACCACCAATTTCCCGCAAGGTCTGAGCATTCTGAAGGAACCTGTCAGGAAGATGACAGGCAATAAACTTCATTGGAAGCCACAGAATGAGCACTTCACTTTTTGGGCTGATTTTATTATTTGATTGCCCCTCACTCGACCAGCAAATCTTCCTCCTTCTTGCCATGGGGATTCAGGGAAGGGATTGGTGCAGGCTGGATCCAGGCTGAATTTTGCTGTGCACAACTCACTTCTGTGGCCTTCCTCTGTGCCACTTCAAATGGAGATAACTTTGCCTTGCTCCACGTGGGCTGTTATCAGACATGTCATAATCCACAGCCACTCTCTTCTCCTGACACGGATGGGGAGAGGACGGAAGGGTGGTGGGCACAAAATATCCCCCTAGGAATCTTGGAGACTGATTTTTCTTATTTTTCACTGGAGCGTGAGGGAGAAATTCTGGAGGGCCCTTTGGATCTCAGATTTCAGAGGGAGGATCAGGGGCCATTTGGAAACCAGCAGGAACTCATAAATCAGACAGGAGAGGGCTTTGGGCCCGCAGAGGGGAGAAAAGAGGGATCACTAACCCCTTCATCTTAAATGTTGACTTAGCCTCATTGACTGGACACCTCAAGATAAACTGCCAGGCCTCTTTTGAAGAGACAGTCCTGCTGCTTACTGCTTCTTGCCAAGAAATCAGCAAGTTTTGTCTGCATCTCAGCTGGAGCTCACAGCTGTGGTCACAGGAGTCACAGAAACGTCTTATCCAAAATTTTGTCTCATAATTTAGCACGTTGTGCAGTGCTTGATGGAACCCTTTGCTGCCAAGCCTCTACAGCTCCTCTGCCTCACACCATTGCCATGCACTGTCCAGGGGTGTCTTCCAGAAAATTCTGAGCTTGTTCAACGTTTCAAATTGTGCTTTGCTGCCTGATGGGACTGGAAGAAGCTGTGGGCACAGCAGGATGCTGAGATCTGCCCCTCAGGGTCTGGGGAAACACCACTGACCTTCAGGGGCAGCTGGATTTTTGCAAAGAGGTCCTGGAAATGGTCTGAGAGCCTGTGCTGTGACCAGAGCTCTCCCAATGGATGGTGAGAGCTGCTGTTTCCAACAGAGAACAAATGTCTGTGAGGCTCAGGACTCTGCTCAGGGAGAGAATCCCACCCCTCAGCACTGCCCTCCCCCAGTTTTTCATCAGAAATATCCAATATTCCTTATTATTTTGGTTTCCTTTTGCATGTACCTACACAATAATACTCATTTTGAGCAATCATAAATGCACCTCTTTGCTATTTGAACCCTGCTGAAGTTTGCCTGTTTCACCCACCAGTTACGTGACTGAGTAAGAAGTTGAGATCATATTAATCAAATTGCAAAAGAAAACAAAAACAACCAGCAACAGACACATACACACACATATTAAAAAAAAAAAAAAAGAAAAAAAAGAATCTAATGAAAATAGCTTCCAGGCATTTCACAGTAAACAAAGTTTAGATAAATAAATTTCACTCTGGAGGAGATTTTTGCTAGCAGAAGTAACCTTTGTCTCTGGGAGAGACTGATGCCTTTGGCACACCCAGATGTTGGGTTTGATCCTCAGCTCAATTCCAGCCCTTCCCTCAATGGAAAGTAAATGCAAGGCTGACTTGGTTTGCACTAGAGACATTCCTCTTGCAGGCAATGTGCAAATAATGTCCCACTCTTGGTCTATTTGACAAGTTTTGAGTGGAGATTGCAAGGCTGCTGCGCTGTGGAAATACAGCACGGATTAACAATTTTATTTCTCTTGCAAGTTAAAACTCCAAAAAGCCAGTTATAACAGCAGCCCCATCACTAAGGGAAGAACACTGAATCACCTTCCACAGAAATCCTTTGCTCTACACAAGTGGTGCCTTTGGAGCTTTTTTTTGAGACCCATTTTTAGAAGAAATAAGAACCCATGCGAAAGTTGCAGAGGTCTGTGTCACTGACAGAAGAAACTGTGCAGATGCCATTGCTGATAAATTCTGCTCCAAGCTGCCTGCATGCCACTTTACTTGGGTAAAACACTGCAATATTTCTAAAATTAGGTGTCCAGCTTGGCTGGTTTGGTGCCATACTAACAAAAAAGTCAATATCAAAGTTTTAACAAAGTCTGAGGCAATGGTGGGGGATAAGTGTGCAAAGAAGACATGAGGAGAACAGGAAAGGAAAAATACATCTTTAAAACAGAAAAAAAGTATAAATCAAAGTAAAGAAAAGAACTGAAACATAATGGTGGAGAAGGAGAAGGAGAAGGAGAAAGGAGAAGGAGAAGGAGAAGGAGAAGGAGAAGGAGAAGGAGAAGGAGAAGGAGAAGGAGAAGGAGAAGGAGAAGGAGAAGGAGAAGGAGAAGGAGAAGGAGAAGGAGGAGAAGGAGAAGGAGAAGAAGAAGAAGAAGAAGAAGAAGAAGAAGAAGAAGAAGAAGAAGAAGAAGAAGAAGAAGAAGAAGAAGAAGAAGAAGAAGAAGAAGAAGAAGAAGAAGAAGAAGGAGAAGAAGAAGAAGAAGAAGGAGAAGAGAAAATAATTGTTATTTTTCCTAATGTTAGGCAATTTTTTGTTACTCAGTAATAGTAGGTTGCATTCAAGCTGCAGTGGGGTTTCAATCATGTGACCAGATAATTCACCAAACCAATGAGAGCATTCAGTATTTTTTTTTTTTTTGGTAAATTCTAGATACAAGGAAAAAATTTTACAAAAATAAATTAGATTCATTTTATTTCTTCAGCATAAGAAGAAATAACCACTATTCATTAAAAAAAAAACCACAAAACCCTATTTTTTATATAAAAAAGTCTCCATAACATTAACCAAAAAAAACTTCTGTCGAAAAATAAACTAAATAAAAGACTATTCTAAAAATAGCAGACCAATTAAAATTTGAAGTATTTTTTCTTTGCATTATCAATAAGCAAAAAAAAGGCTGTGACGAGAGGAAAAGTGTTCTAAAAGTTTTGTGCTAATTCTTGTTTCCCTTTCTTTTAATTGCTGTTAAATTTTTCTTTATACCCTTGTAAAATTTTAAACCTACTTTACCTTTCTCCTCATCCTACCTCACAAAAAATAAATACAGTAATAATTAACCAACATGAAGCACACCACGTTCATTAACACATTAACCAAAAAATCTCAAAATTAACAAAATCTCAAATTAACAAACCAAAACCACTACAAATGGAAAAGAAACAAAGCACAGCCAAGTCGTGATTATCACTGAGGGTTAGGTTTGATGAGCAGTGGATTTCCAAACTGATCCTCAGGTGATCCCACACGAACGCGGCCACCTGAGCACAAACACAAACTTAATCCAAAATTAATCAGAGCTCCAGCCAGCTGTCAGCAGCCCATGAAAAGGTTGTTTCTCTCCTCACTCAGCAATATCTCCTCGTTCTGTGAGTGTGCTCGGATTTTTTTTGGGACCACAAGAAGACCCTCCCTGGCTGGCGTTCGCCCTGGGCCACGGCTTGTCACCGTCACAATTTCTGGAAAAATCTCTTTGCCCAGGATTTTGCTCCTGGGAAGCTGAGAAATTTCAGAGAAAAGGGAAAGCAATAATTATCCAATTTGCTTCTCCTGTGTTTTGCTGCTTTGGAATGTGTTTGGAGATTGTTTACCAACAGGTGGTTGATTCATTGGTTTCATTTTGACTTAATGGTCAATCATGGCCAAACAGTGTCACGGCTCTGGAAAGAGTCACGAGTTTTTATTATTCTTCTATGTAGCCTTCTGGAAGTATCCTTTCTGTATTCTTTAGTATAGTTTAGTTTTGTTTATTCTTTAACATAATATGGTGTTATAAAATAATAAATTAGCCTTCTGAGAACATGGGGTCAGAATCATTCCTGCCTTCGTCTGGGAACCCTGCAAATACAACAGCGGCTCTGCAGGATGTTTTGCTCAAGGAGGGAAGGTGCTCATCCCCAGCTGCCTCAGGAGGAGCAGCTCAGGTCTCAACCAGGTCTAAACCCAGGATTTGGGTGAGGAGTAACTGGCAAATCCTGCAGAAAGTCGTGAGCAGCCAAATGACCCGTTTGCCCCAAGGGTGTTTTCCGACAGTTGTGGAGCACTGTTGAATATGAGTTTTTTTCATTGCTACCTAAATCAAATCCATTCAAAATGTCACTGAATTTACTAAAAATAGTGAATTTGTCATTTACCTAAAATAAAGATAAGGTTTAAAATACAATAAAGACGTTCAGGTTACTCAAAACGCCTCAGATCTTGGCTGATGATGGAAGAAGTCAATCACCGGAGTACAGCTCTGTAAAATGAGACCTTCCAAAAAAGATCACTTAGTTATAAACCAAATAGAAATGTTCTTCTGCTTCCATTGATCCATCTTGGGCTCCAACACTGCCCTTTCACACTGACAGCTTTATTTTCACTCCATCCAGTGCACAATTCCCAGGCGCTGGTATCATCGCACGCCGGACATGAATTATTTATTTGATTAAAAGGCTGACATTACTTGGCAGATAAATACATCAGCAGGGCACCCAGGCAAAAGGCATTACTGCCTGGCCCTTCCACAAGACATCATAACTTAGGAATGACCTTTGTAAAGCCTGGCCACTGAGTTCTGGAGCAAAGGAAGCAGAGACCAGCTCCTCTCCGTGATGCTCAGTAGAAGGAGAGGAAGCAAAGGGCACAAACTCAGCACAAGGAAAATAATATTTAATTGTGAGGGTTGTCAAACACTGGGAAATGATGTTCAGAGAGGTTACAAAGTCTCCATAAATGGAAATAATCCAAACTCCCACTCAGCTTGGTGTGGCTGACCCATCCTCAGGCAAGGAGGTTTGCAGAGGGTGACTCCAGAGGTGTCATCCCCATCCCCAGATGTTGTAATTCCAACTAAATGAAGACTTAGCAGTGCCACATTTTCAATGAGACATTGCAATAATGTCACGTGAAGTTTGAAGACAAACGCCTCTGCTTTGCTTTTTTATCCTCACCTGTTTTTCTTGGAATAATTACACCACACTATCTGCAAGGCAACACCTCCTTCTTCCTCCAGCAACAAACTAATTGTAAAAAGTCTCAATAATTTAAGGTTTCAGCTATTCCAGTCACCATTTTCTACATAATTCATGACCCTGAGACATTATCTGGGAGGTGAATGTGGAAACTGACATTCTGCTACCCTGAGACATCCAAGCTTCACTCCTGCCCAGTATTTCCCTTCCAGAAGGGTGTCCAGTTTTATCTTGGTAATAACAAGCCACAGAAAGACCAAAAGTTCTCAGTGGTAATTGTAGAGACAATGGAAAACATGCTTTCTTTCTTGTCTTACTTCAGCACTGGTGGTTGCCCATTCCTGCTCACAGTGACCAAACCAGAATAACTGGAGCCTTTTTTCCCCATTCCTGGCTTTTTCACCATTTCCAAAAATACTGTAAACTTGCAATTCTCACATGCTGATCCACACACCTGGGCTGGGGAGCGTGGCAGGGAAAGAAGCACAAGGGCTGCTGCAGAGGTCAGAGAAACAAAATAAAGGAGCTTTAGCTCCCTGGAGGAAACCACAGAGATTTTAGAAGCCTGAAAATGGAGAGGACTTGCTGATTTTACACCATAGGATATTTCCCCTTGCATTTTCAATTAGCACACTTTTACCAGCAAACGTCCATTTTTAAATCAGATTCTTCCACACCACAAGTATACCTCTCTGTTGATGATTCAAGTAGCAAAGCACACAAAATTCTAGTTACAGGTTCTGTGTTCCAGGCATCAATTCATCATTTACAATGATCACTCAGCAATAAAAGCAACCAGACTGCAAATGCAGCTGAACTGGGCACTGGGCAAAGGTGCTGATTTTAGCAGAAACAAGAGAATATCTGTATATGTTGTATATTTATATATATATGTAGATATTACCTGTTTCTATTATGTTTCTGTATATCTGTTGATATACATAATAAGACATAACAGTCCCCCTGCCCCAGAGTCTCCACGATGAAGTAATTAAAGGATTGCAAATATGAATTGTGGAATTCTGCATAATTTGAGGCTCATATTTTAAAGCCCAGACTTTAACTAATAAAACTACTGAACTTGACAACCAGGGGAAAAAAACCGTCTTAACAAAATCTCTGTATAAATGCAATATTTCACCCTTCTAGTCATTGCATAAGACTAAAAACTGAGGATATTAATGAAAATATGAACTATGCAAAGTTATCCTCTATGTGCAGAGGTTATTTGGTTTAACTGAAGCATCTACTGCAGATTTGGCTTCATTTGAATTTCCCACATTGCCATTGGAATTGCAGCAAGGGCTGTAACTTCTATAGCAACTTCCACAAGCAATCTCCAATATCTTAAAACACAGTTTTAAGTAATAAAAGGCCACAGTTTTAAGTAATATTCACCTTAAAATGGCACCTACCATCTTCAAGAGAAATTAAGCAAGCCTTAATTAGAACACAGTCATGCTGAAGTCTGGAGGTCTTGAGACAAGGAGCCCAGACCTCAGCTGCTGGTCCTGAAAGGAGCAAGGGATTATTTTCCCCTTTGGATAACTCATGGAATGCATCATTTTTACTTTTTGTAGCAACCAGCCTTCATGGATCTGCTGGAGTATCACGAGTTAACCCACAGGTGAGGCTGAAAGAAGTGAAAATAAAGTAAAACAGGAAGAAAAAAATAAAATTTCTCCTGGCAAGCTGTTTCCCCTTGCAATAACCCTCCTGTGTGTGACATCTAGCGTTGGCTTGCTCTAAGGACAAGGCTCTGAGAGCCCTGAGCGTGCAGCTCTGCAGGAAAGAGGAGGCAGGAGGGGACATTTGGGGTGAGCAGGTGATGGCACCGCTGTCCCCCACCAGTGTCACCCCCGGCGTGCTGAGTGGGTTGGCCCTGCCACACTCCCTAAAGGAAAAAAAAAAAGGAGGAAAGCACCTGGAGTTCAGGGCTCATCCAGGTCATCCCAGCCATGCCACGGGGTGGGGGGAAAAGTGCATTATTGTGATGCAATTATTTGATAACAGGCATGAAATTGCTTTGATCCAGTCTAGCAAGGCTATTACTCGTAATGAACCCGGAACGAATTAAGCGAGTTTATTTCATTTAAAGAGTGAATAAAAGGAGAGCTCACAGGTGTTCTCTGGGTAGTGCAGACGAGGTCAGTTCATAACCAGAAATCAGTTAAGCAAAGGAACTTCTCTGAGAGAGCTTTAGTGCTCTAATTTCCATACAAATTGCCAGGAATGCCTGAGCTGTGTTTCAGGTCCTTAATTGGATACAAATGTAATGACCACTGCCACCAAGAGTCGTTGACATTTGCAACTGCAGCCCTTGTCAGTGGACAGGCCCAATAAATAAAGTGCAGAGGAGAGATTTTTCAGTATTGAAAGTTAAAAAAAAGCTGAACAGAAAGCAAACAATTCTTGTGTCCCTCCATCCTCAGGGTACTGCTGTGAACCCACCCTCAGCTCTACATCTTCTTTGGAATCCCACCTCTATCAGTTACTGCCAGGGGAAAATTCACAGAATTCACAGAATGAAAAAAAAAAAAAAAATACAAAAGTACAAAATCCTCAAGAGCCTTCCTTGTTGAGTAGCTGATGGGAAGAAGAAACATGCTTTTAAACACCTGGCTTTAAGCTTTCATTTGAAACTGTGTTTCTGGTTTAAGATTAAATTTGCTATTTTAGCCAAGGCTGCCAAGGGATACCAAAAAAGAAAAGGGAAAGGTTATAGGAAGGTAGAGGATTTTTCCTTCCTTGAACTGATCTGATTTAGAAAAAGTCATTGTTACAGGGCAGGGGGAAATGGAACCCTTTCAATCCTCTGTTTCAACACAAAGCTAAGAGCTGCTGGGAGTGCAGTACCTTCTTTTCCCTCTCAACACAGAAGATATTTAGGTCAAACTGCAGAGCTGTGACTTAAATCTGCATAAAACCAAATTTTTGTGACCCATCCATACATAAAGAGTAACCTGCAGTCCACAGTGGCTGCAGATCACTGTGGTAAGATCCAAGGATATTCCTCCTCCATGAAGGACGAAACACGTGGCACATTTTCCTTGTGAAAAAAGGCAGAAAGATGAATTCACAGGCCACATGAGGTCACTTTTTTCTCACAAGCTGGAAACATCAACAGATGGAGAATTTGAGACTTTTGGTTTGGCCTGTCTCTGCCAGAAGCCAAATCAGAATCTGAGAGAGACACCTCATATTGCAGGGGGGCTGTGACTAATCACAGAGCTAATAAAAATAAGTCTGCCCATACCCAGCTACTTACAGGGAATAAAACTCCAGAGGAGCAGCAGGGAATCAGATGCCTGGGAAACTAATTTAGAAAGTCTTGGCTTATAAAACACTGATATTTAAGTCAAAACCCCTATCACAGCCCTTAGTTGGTTGCATAGGATTAAAAAATAAAAAAAAGCTAACATAATAAACCCCAAAGTCTGTGGGCACTAATCCTTAGGTAGAATCTGTTAAATTACAAATCCCTGTAAATCCGTGTCAGTTGACACATCACAGAAATTTGGTTTTCCTTCTTCTCTCTAAATTCACCGGCACAAATCCTGGGCCACACCCACATTTTTATGCTGAAGGGGAAGAGTTTTGTGTGTTCCCTCTGTGTGCTTGAGCTTGACCAATTAGTCCTTTAATGGGCCTTGTCTCACTTCAGCAAAATACACAGAGAGGAAGGGAAAATAACCTGATATATCAGGATTGCTGTTGTGTGAGAACAGACTGGGAGCTGAGAGCTCTTCATGTGGCTGATGAACAGGAGGAAAACATTCTACCCTCCTGCTTTGAGGTTAAATATCAAAACTGGTCCTGATCTGGTCAGTCCAGAGCTGATCTGAAAGTCCAAATTTCCCTTGAGGTAACAAACGTATGAACACAGCAACAACTCAAGCATTTTCTCTGAACACACACTTTTTAACACTCTCATCAGTGTTCTCTGCTTTAACAAAGGACACACAATGCCACTGTCAAGATTCAAATAGTGCAGGCAAATAATAATTTTTTTTTTTCTTTCCAGTTCAAGCAACTGTAACAGGGGTCACAATGAAAAATGTATTTAAAGGCACTGGCATTTCCCAAGTCAGTTCATTATAAAATTATTGATAAAAAATTTAAATTATTTATTATGATTCATGATTATAATGATTAATTTTTATTATTGTTCTTATTATTACTACTACTATTATTATTACTATTTATTAATAAAATGCACACCATAGTTGTTGGTGCACACCTTTATGCCTCAAATTTGACTTTTGAATGTGTCTGTGTCTGCCTATCACCAGAGAAGCTGTTTTTTCCAGTGTACTATGAAGACATCAGAATCAATTCTTCAATCAATTCTTCTCACACAGGCCCTAAAATATTTGGGGGGATTTATTGATTTTCCAAAACACTCAGCTATGCAGACTTTGTTAAAAAGCAGAAATATTCAGCCTAGTAGTTTCCTAGGAGGAAAAAAAACTTAAAAACCCTTTAAAAATCCTATTAAAAAAAAATCTTTTTTAAAACGGTTTCCTAGGAAAACTTAAAAAAAAATTAAAATAACATTCCAGCATTTCTTTGTGCTAACAGATTAAAGGGATTGCTGCTACCATGGGAGGAGAATTGGGAAAAGCCTGACCTGCAGCCATGAGGGGAGGGAGAATTTCAAGATGCTCCTGGCACTGGGGGGGGGGGGGGGGGGGGGGCTGAAAGACAAGGATGGGCACAGAAGCCCCCAAGGCCACTTCTACAGACTTACAGGGAAGATTTAAAAACTAAAAATTGGTCTGTGCTGGTGGCAAACAGTTTCCTGATGACACATTTTCTGTCTGAGTGTTTGATCTTGCTGATATTGGTGTTTAGAGCTTCAACCCTGCCGCTCTGAGCTTGCTGCTGAGCACACAGTGAGGAAAGCCATGGAAGTCCCATCGTTTGTTTTTGACTTGATATTGGTAAATATTGCCTCTGGGCCTCATGTGAATACACTGCAAAATCACATCCTGTGTGGCAACAAGGAATTCTGGAGCAAAGCCTGAAATCTCAGGTGCGCTGAAACATTTTGTGTTGGAAAGTTGCTTGCACAAGCCCAGATCTACATGAAGAACAAGGGGTGTGGAGGTTTAAAACCTTGTCAGACCAAGTTCTTTATATGAATGCATTTCCTCAGGATCCTGGGGTGTAGGTATTTACCTGCAGGATGAGGCTTTAGAAAATATGGCTTTTTGCCATTACAGTCATTCTTTATTCTACTGTATTTTTTCCTTCCATATCAGATCAGATTACATAACACTGGTAATGATATGAAACTGGCATTGTAGGCAGCCAAAGCATTCCTTTCAGCAGCTCAACAGAAATATTAATTATCAGTGAACAAAAATATATGCTACAGGTTTGCATGACGTCTCGAAATTCAACCTCATCTTGATAACCTCCTGGGAATGAAAAGTCTCTTAGTCACTTGGGAATCTATCACCAACAAGAATAATATTTAAGGTAGTGAATTCTCTGTAAAGATATGAAATATTTCTTTTGTTTAGGTCTTTTCTTCACCTTGAGATTTTGGGGAAAAGCAATCCTGATTAGTTTTCCTTTATTCCTGAGTTTTTTGTCTCACTTTTGAATTTTAAGTAAGTAATTTTATTTTTTAAATAAATAATACAGGGAAGCAAAGAAAGATTTTTCGCGTTCAGCTCCCTGCGTGAGAGTATCTCGGATGTTAGGCAGCTGCAGGAAGGGTACAAAACAGAGAGATAGAGCCCCTTAAAATGCAAAAATTTCCATTCTGCCACTGGCTGTTTCACCCAGAGATGTTTTCCCCTTGGGTACAGGTCTATCAGTTTAATTTCAACTCATGTGTGAAGTCAAAGATGTTGTAATTGTGAATAAAATTCGTGCTGTTCAATCCTTCCTGCAGTTTATCTCATTCTTGAGTGTGGAGAAGCTGATCTTGGAAGGACACTTACTAACACCCACCACAACTAACCCCAGAAAATGAGCTTTTCATAATATTTCTCTTCTCCTCTGCTCCTCCTCACCTACTCATGAATCAGATATGCAATACATTTATAGGTGCGTATAATTTGTTTCTGAAGTTTGTGCTAAATTGGATGCTTTTCCCCGTTTTTAAGGAAAGGCTGCATAAACACCTCCTTGTGCTTGAATTCTGTGATTTCAGAGATTCAGAGAGGTTGGAAAATCCCTCCCAGGCCATGGAGTCCCAGCTGTGCCCAGTCCCCACCCTGTCCCCAGCCCAGAGCTCTCAGTGCCACCTCCAGGTGACACCTGCAGGGCTGGGCACTCCAAACCCCCCTGGGCAGTGCCAGGGCAGTTCCTGAGCCCCCTTTCCATGGGGAAATTCCTGCTGTGCCCACCCTGAGCCTGCCCTTGCCCAGCCTGAGCCGTTCCCTCTGCTCCTGTCCCTGTTCCCTGGAGCACAGCCCGACCTCCCTGGCTGTGGGGCTGGGAGGGTCCCCAGGACCAGGGGAGAGGTGAGAATTGACTCCAAGGGCTCAGAAGGCTGATTTATTATAGTATCATATTGTATTAAAAGAAAATGATACACTGAAACTGTACTAAAGAAAGGGAAAGGAGACATCAGAAAGCCGGAAAAGAATGAATGATGAAAACCCGTGGCTGACTCAGAGAGTCTGACCCAGCTGGCTGGGATTGGCCATTAATGAAAAACAATTCACCTGCTGGGCAAACAATTCTCCAAATCACCAATTCTCCAATCTCCAATTCTCCAAATCACATCCAGGGAAGCAAAATATGGAGAAGCCTAAGCTTCCCAGGAGAAGAAATCCCGGTGAGGGGATTTTTCAGAAAACATCACGGTGACAGCCCCGGCTGTCCCCTCCTGGCAGGAGCTGTGCAGAGCCACAAGGGCCCCCCCGAGCCTCCTTTGCTCCAGGCTGAGCCCCTTCCCAGCTCCCTCAGGCCCTGCTGGGGCTCCATTCCCTTCCCAGCTCCGTTCCCTGCCCCGGCCCCGCCGCAGCCCCTCCATTCCCTGTGTGAGGGCCCGGAGGTGCCGCAGCCCTCGAGGTGCGGCCTCAGCAGGGCCGGCACAGGGCCGGGCCCTGCCCCGCTCCTGCTGCCGCCCGCGGCGGGCACAGCCCAGGGGCCATCGGCCTCTCGGCCAGCCGGGCACCCCGGGGCTGGGCCCAGCTGCTGCCACAGCGTCGGCACCCGGGACATTCCTCTGGCTGCCCTGCAGGACTCCAGAGCCTGCCAGGGGCTCAGAGACCTCGGCACGGAGTCACAGACGCCTGAGCCTTGGATTTTAACCCGTGTAACAATTCCCAACTTTGTGCCAGGAGTTACAAGCCACAAGGGTTTGGGTAGAGTGTTAGTGAATTTATCCCAGGGTGAAAATGTACAATTTTGGGGATTTCGAATGGGGGTTAAGGAGGCAAGATGGAGCAATCTGGGCGTGTGCTGTCCTTCCTCCTGTTTCTTCTCAGCCTCCATCCTCTGCTGTGATGGTTGCACTTCAGGATTGGTTTGGGGTAGAGACAGACTGTCTGACACGGGTGACAGCCATTGTGAAGTTATGGTAAATAAAGCACACGTAGTTCTTAGTATAAACAGCCAACACCAGCCTGAGGGTGTCCGTGTGCCACAGCCCGGCCTGCCGGACAGGCCTGGGTGGGTCAGAGAAACAATGTTAGGGAGAAGGAAAAATAAACAACCTTGAGAGGCAGAACCCCCGCATCTCGGCTTCTTCTTCGGTCTGGGGCTGGGAGAAGAGACTTTCTAACTCCTGGGGTCATCTCAACACCACAGACCTCAGCAGCACAGCACCCCAGGGCCTGTCCCAGCTTCCCAGCCTGGAGTGCTCCAGGGGTTGGAAAATCCTTTCAATGTAGAAATTGTTCCTAATACCCCATGTAAACCTTTTCTGAGTGTTGTAGGGTGCTGGAACCCTGGTTACTGAGAATTTGAGACTTTTTGTGCTGCCAGGACTGCCCCCCAGGAGAACACTGCATTGACCTGAGGCCGTGGAGAAGCTTCCAAAATGGAATGACAGAACTGGGATTGTGGGTGTGGAGTTTGAATAGAAGTGTGTGATATCACAGGGTGAGAAACTCAGAGTTTGAGGGTTTAAAATATAGTAATATATATAAGGCAAGATGGAGGTTTTAGGGCAGAGACTGGTCCTTCTGTTTCTCCTCCTCTTTCTTTCTCTTTCTCTCTCTTTCTCTTTCTCTTTCTCTTTCTCTTTCTCTTTCTCTTTCTCTTTCTCTTTCTCTTTCTCTTTCTCTTTCTCTTTCTCTTTCTCTTTCTCTTTCTCTTTCTCTCTCCTTCTCCTTCTTTTCCTTCTCCCTCTCCTTCTTCTCCTTCACCTTCTTCTGCATGGCTTTGGGTGGTTTTGTGTAATTGGATAAAAAAAGTCCACGTTGCATCCACGAGTTGTTGGTTATGGTTAAAAGTGAAAATAATTTAGGTGTCATTTCTTAATTGGTCAGTTTATCCTTAAAAGGCCTTGTAGAGAGAGAGATAGGGCTCCATTTTTAGTTTGTTGGAGTGATGTGCTGTAGAACTCACAGCTTGTTAGGCTGTGATATGGATAAGAATTAATAAACATCCGAGTACAAACATGAAACATTGTCTTGCAATTTAATCCGAACCTTGGCAGAAAAGAAGCAAAGAATCCAGAAAAAAATGAGCTTCCCTCACCAGAAAGTGTCAGCAGTGGGTTTGAGGAAAAGGGGGAGAAGAGGTTTGCATTAGACCTGGGTGCTGCTGTGCCCCAAGGTTAAGGAACACAGGAATAGCTCCCAAGGTGACCCCAAAACACTCCACAGGCTGTGCAGGTAGGTCAGACTCTGAGCTGTGCTTGCCATAAAACAGCTCAGAGGGGTGAAACTGGGCATTTCACATCCAAAATCAAGTGGGTATCTGTCCCCTGGTTTGGGGCCAATCCAGCTAGCCAGTATCCAGTATATTGCCAATCTCAAAAGTCATCTAAACCCCAAATTTCTCCTTAACTTTCACATCTGGGGTCTCTTCTTCAGGAAGACTCTCCCAAGAGCAAAACTAAGTGATACTGGATGTCCAAAGCTCTTATCTTTAGAAGACATTTCACTCCAGCAATATCACTTATTAATGATAGTTAATGTCACTTCACCTTGACAAATCCCTGTGTTCACACAACCTGTCATTTTAAATTCAAATGTTTGAATTTACAAGTGCAAACAGCTGTACCTAACAATTTCCAAGGATTAGAGAGTGACAGGGAGTGTTGCTCACTTGAGCAAACATGGGCTAAAAGGTCTTGTCTTTCAAAAAAGGTCCTGAAGGATTGAAGTAGCTTTTTCTTTAAAAAAACACCTGTCATTATATAGTGCAAACAAAACACATTTAATTCTGTTTATCAAAAACTAAAATAACTTTTAAATATGTTTTTTATCGTATATAGATGCTCTAGTGATGTGCATTTCCTGGGGATGTCACTGCCTGCTTGGTCTAAATTCATTGGCATAAATTAAAATTCCTGCCTAATACAAAACTTGGCCAGATTGATTTTCCATTTTCAAATCAATACCCACAAACTTTTCCTCCCATCCCCCTTCCTGCATTTTCATCTCTGCCACCAGAATTCCCTTTCACAACAGCATTGTTTCATGTTGATTTTCACCTTTCTTACTCTGCCTCTGTCAGCCTGGAAAGGTTTTCCACAGGGAGTGAGCCAGGCTGAGGGCATGGGAAGGATGTGGGGGAGAAAATCAGTATTCCAAATCTTTTCCTTTAAATCCTCATCCACTGATCTGTGGGTGATGGCAGAGTGCAAGGGGACAGAACTTTGCTCCAGATCATCTTGCAGGGATAGGGGAGATGGGTTCTCTTTGTAAACTGAAAGGATGAGGAAACGAGCACAACCTGTTCAGGTTGATGAGAGGAAAAAACATCTTTATTTCCCCCAAAAGCAAAGGGGGTGGTCTGGCATTTCAGCATTTTGCCATCAGCTGTTTTCAAGCTGCAAATATCAGCCTAGCTGCAGCATGGTTTGATATTCACCAAAATCCATGTTTTCTTAACAGAGCACATATTCCTGTGGAAAAGCACTTTTGGGAGATACAGGGGATGTTAACTTGCCGTGTACTAAAAAATCCATGTAGTTTGGAGTTTTTAGTCCTTGGTAAGAATTTTTGATCTTTAGTAACCCAAGATCCTTTCAAATCCTGGAATTTGGATCTCTGCTAAGGATTTTAGCTCATCTGGAAGCTGCCCTGGTTTAAGCAGAGGTGGAAGAAGTTCCCTTCAGGAAGAATCAAAGGGATCCCTCCTCCAGCAAGTAAACAGCACCATCAGCAATATCTGGTGCTCCTTCCTCCTTTCCCAAGCTTATTAAGAATATTTATTTTGACAAAGTCATGGTACTTGGGTGAGCCCAACGTTTGTTCCAACTCTGAAAAGACTAAACTGGGATCCCTCTGCCTTTTGCAATTAAATCTTCCATCACCTGCTTAGAAAAGTCAGTTTTTTCTTTTCCTTCTTTTTTTCAAACCTGTGGAACAGCAGGGCCTTCAGTGAACACTCAGGTCTGCCACAGATCTTTTTCTGTGACCTGTGCCAAACCTCTGCTTTGCTCTTTTTCCTTACCAAGTAGCAACATCACGTGCAATTATCACCTTGAAGGCTGTAAGAAACACGGGACCCAAATTCCTGCCATTCTCCTGCTACCAGAAACAACCACACCATTTATTCCTTTCCCTAAACTGATTGCCCACCTGTCTCAAAAAGGACTTTTACTGCCAGGGGGCTGCTCACCACTGCATGATGTAACTTCCAGAGCTTAATCCCGGCAGCCTTGCTCCTCCCACTGCTGCATCCCGCAGGACCACCAACAGTGTTTGTCTTCCTTTTGCTTTCTCCTCCAACCACCCCAGAAACTGGCTGAAGAAATGGCTGCTGGGCCACTTTCTACTTCATTTCATTTGTCCCACCTTTTGGCATCTGGAAATCTGGAGGCATTTTAGGACTGTCACCAATCCATCCCTGCCCCAGCAATAAATCCCTCACTCGTAGAACTCGAGGTCCTGCTTTTCTGTTCTGTCAGCATTTACACAGTGGCTGAGCCTCTGCTGCACTAACAGCTGATAGCTTCCCCACCTGGAAATATTTATTTGCTATGGAAAACAAAATTTGCCATCAAATTGCACTGTACAAGCCCTTAGGCTTCCCTCCAGGTCTGCTGCTGGAGGGCTGCAATGATACATCTTTTTCTGGGTGATGTTTCTGTCCTTACTTCTTTTCTCTGCCTTGCTAACAGCTTTGTGTGGCCTTCAAGCTTTTGTCCATGTTTCCTCCAAGCATTGTTTGTATCTTTTTTATCACTCATCAGGAAGAACAATGTGCTTATGGAGTCCTGCACACGTCCCTGCTTAAAATCAACAACACAAGTTGTGTGTTTTCTCTGGAAAAGAACTGATTTTTGTTTTTTGCACCAGCTGTTTCAACTCCCATGGCCCAGGGATGGTCTCTGCTTGTGCTCAGAGCAGAGATGTCACCTACAGAAATGAATTTTCTCTTAGGAAGGGTATCACATTGACCATAACCATACCTACATGGTGAACCTCAATTTTCCACCAGCCACTGCCCTGGCAAAGCAATTTCTGATGCCAAAACTCTCTTGGCAGCAAATCCTTTCCACTGGCAGCCCCCTGTCAGCCTGCCTACATCCTGCTGACCCCACTGCTGCAATTCCAGGACTTGTGTTTTCTCCTGCAGGGCTCCTCCATCCCCAGCCTGATCAGTTGTCTCAGGCAGGAGATGCCATTAAACCAAAGTTCTGCCATCACAGAGATGTCTCTATCTAATGTCATGAATTTGTGCATCTGGAAAACTGGAATGTGTGCCCCAAACAGCACCTTCTCTTGCTGTTTGAGGTCTCCCAGAGGAGTTGTCCTGGCTGATCTCTGCCCTGTGGGCTGCACTCCAGGAATTCAAACACTGTTGTTGTCTAAAGGGACAGGAGGATGTTCAGAGCAGCACTAGGTACTCTGCAGAGACTGTCATGGGCATGAAAAATGCAAAATCTGCATTCAGATCATAGAACCATAGAATACTTGGGGTTGAAAAGGGCTTTAAAATGTCACCCTGTCACGGCAGGGACACCTCCCACTGTCCCAGGCTGCTCCCAGCCCCAATGTCCAGCCTGGCCTTGGGCACTGCCAGGGATCCAGGGGCAGCCCCAGCTGCTCTGGGCACCCTGTGCCAGGGCCTGCCCACCCTGCCAGGGAACAATTCCTCATTGCCAAGATCCCAGCCAGCCCTGCCCTCTCTCAGTTTGAAGCCATCTCCTTTTGTCCTGGCACTCCAGACCCTTGTGGCATCTCTGGTTTTGTCTTCCATTGTTGTGCAGACTGGAGTTCCAGGATGCTCCAGGTGAAGGAATGATGATATTTTTCATGGTAGCACTTTGCCCTCACAGCAGAGCCACCCCTATGACATGGGTGTGTGCATTTTGCAGGATGTTGGTACAGAAACATTTTGGGGTTTACATCAGTATTATAAAAATTTTCCAGAGCTGAATAACTTGTCATTCCCTGTCTAAATAAACAAGCATGGGTGACAGGTTTTTTTAGTGTTTTTTTGTTGTTGGTTTTTTTTTTTTAATAAGGAATGTTGTCAGACCTATTTTATTATGCGTAATAGAAGGAGGTGAAAAAAAATCAATATAAGCACTGCATCTAACCTAATTAAAACTACAATCACAATGTTATCTGAATGTGTTACAACATTGTTAAATCCAACAAGTAGACAAGAAAACAACAAATCTATGCAGGGTTTTTTATACATATGGTGAGAAAGTTTGCAAAGTGTTAAAATATATTTTCTGTTCTGTGTGTTTCTGGTACAAGGAAGTGATGTGTAGATTAGTGTATATTTAATGAACAGAGCCTTGACTTTTACAAGCAATAATCGACTTCAAAACATACAATGTATATCTTAAAATATCCCCTAAAGCTGCTCATATAAAGTCAAATCCAGCACCTACTAAAGTTCAGCCAGCTGACTCTTTGACTCCAGTGGGCACTTGACGAAGCCCATGGTAATTGTGAAGTACCTGACAGTCTAGTTGTATTCATATGAAAAAAATCACATTGCATAGATTTAAACAGGAAGACATGCAATAACAAGACAAGTCACAGTATAGCAAAACCTTGTTTCTTTGGTGAAACAGAAGCAGTTATAAAAGTTACAAAGATTTTAGACTTTCATTCACAAAAAAAAAAAAAAAACAAACCCCAGACATTCACATTATACACTATACAAGATAATAATATAAATAGAGAAAAGTATTATGTGCATTGTTTGGGGGTGAGGGGTGGGGAATGGACCGGCCAACGCAAGGAGGTCCTGCCACAAGGGTGGGGAGCAGCCCCTGCCATTCCTCAGGAGATGTTGTCTGAACTCTGGTTTCAGCTGTGGCAAAGTCACTCCATGGGCAGCTCTGCCCTGTTGGCTGCATTTCAGTTTTTCTCCTTTCCCTCTCAGTTTTTTTGTCCCCATCACAACCCCACACAAACACAGAGGCATAAACCTCGCGCCTGTGTGTGTTTTTCATGTTACTTTAAAAGGTACATCCTAAGGAACTTACTTAACTTTCACGGGGTTTTTTTAACTGTTATTTTTTTTTCCTTTTTTTTTTAATTTTTTTTTTTTCACCTTTTTTTTGTCCTGTGCCCAAAGGTGTGCAAGGCACTTTGCAGGAACAACAGTCCTTTCAGTGGAGAGGCCGTTTCAAACGTCACCTCCTACACTCACTGTACACATCCAGGTCAGTGGTGGCACTGACCAGGGCAAGAAATCATAACAGAAAACTCCTACATACACACTGCACCAAACTACGACCTAGAACCAATCTGTGCACACACTTCTTTAGAGAAAGCCAAGATCCTGATTCTTCTGTGGGTCACGCACAGCTCTCCCCCATCTAGCCGCCAACAAATTATCCTGTTTAGCAGGAATTTTTGTTCTCCGGGGAAAAAGAGCAAGCTGAGCTGAAAGATGGTTCCAAAAGTGGAGCTCAGGGGCTAATACTGCACTGGTGAGCTCTTTGAATCTCCTTTGTATGGGTAAAATAACATCCAATAAATTAAATCAGTATGGCTTACTTCATTTATTTATGTACGCTTCACAGCTGCAGCATTCATACACAAACATTCATTACTTTATAAAAAGATTAAAAAATGGTTATATATACAAAATTATTTACTTTTTTGATTTTTGTTTGTTTTCTACAAAAAAAAAAATCCCCCAAACACCAGGTCTACCTCCATTTTAGAATGCAGAGACCTGTAATATAGACCTTGTGGTTAATATCATGAAAGTAATTTTTTTCCTTGTTTCCTTTTTTTTCTCTTCTCAAAAAAGCCAAAAAACAAATAAACAACAACAAAAAAGTGGCCCTGGTTGATAAAGTTAATGTATTAGCACTTGGAATTTTACAGGCTCTCCTTGTCAAACACATCTCCTCCACACAGTCCTTTCTCACATGTGCTGAAGCTGGAATGGAGAGCAGAAAGAACATTCCACATTGCAGTCCCTAGTTCATGCTTCGTGCCACTTTTATGTGCTCTGCCTAAACTTTTCATCTCACGGGACACAAACTGTACCTTGGGTGGGAATTGGCACAGCTCCCATTAAAAAAAAAAAAAAAAAAAAAAAAGTCATGTCACTTGTGTGTTTATCTTCACCTGATAATTGCAAATTTCAGTCAGTGAAGTCTTTATTTCAACCATTTCCAGCCTAGGTAAACAACACAGAAACAACGTCATAAATGACTGAAGACCTCTGAGGCCGTTCTAACCATAAATATGCCTGAAATTAGTGTGACTTTTCATTTTATATACAGGATTTTAAAAACAACACGCAGTCAAACAACATTAAAATCATCTTATTTACATTTTCATTGGTGCTAAAATTGAGCTGTTTAAATATTGCAGAAGGCTGGTACATATCATAAAATGGTCCACACCGATGGCATATAGAAAACTAATAATCTTTATAGGCTGGAAATGGTTTCCTTTTATCCCCATAAGCACTTCTCCTCTTTTTTTATTTATTTCTTAAATTTTCTGATAAACACCGCAATTTTTATTTTTTTCCTTTTTTTTTTTTTGCAAAACGCGTCATGAATACTGCAGTCCTTAGTTTCAAAACGATTCGATAATGCTCCTATAAGTGATAGAAAAAGGCACAGAAAGTTACGACTTTGGCTGAAATGGTGGAAATCCCCAATTCACCATTTAGCTCTCAGCGCCTCGAGTCCTGCCACGTCCTGATCCAGCGGTGGTAGTGCTTGGACGAGTTTAACGACGTCCCCTTGCCTGATGAGGAGTGTTTGTAGTAGTATTTCTTAGAGTAAGTCCTTTGGTATGTGGAGGCTGCAGAGAGAAGGGAGAAGGGAAAAAAGGGAAATTCGTTTAAAATTAAGCTGCGAATGGGCCAGCTACACTTCACAACACAGTTGTGTTTATTCCTCGTTAATTAGAGGGTAAACAAATGATTAACGGGAGCTGTGGCAGTGTTGCAGGCATACACACAGCTGCAGAAAGAGTCATTAGCATTATTAGGAACCTGTTGTTTCCAGGATTTTCTAACTTTAAAATAATCTTAATGCCTTCTGGAATGATGCCTTAAGATTTTAGCCTTTGTGCTTTTCAAATCCTGTACTGCTCTAGGGTGTGACTCTAAACTCCAAATAGAGTGTTAGTTACTGTCTTCACATTTTGGTCAGACAACACAACTCCTCTAAGGCCTGAGGACAGCCTCAGGCCCTGAAAGTACAAACAAAAGTGAACTGGGGGGAGCAAACTGGGAGTAAATGACTTCATTACCTGAAGCTGGATTTGGAGGATTAACCCCTGAAGTGTAAATGCACCAAACTTATAATTGTGTGGAAAACTCGTGACCATTGCCCATCTTGGATGTAGCCTCTGGGAGGCTTCTGACTGCCCAAAATGTACCTTTTACAGGCCTTTAATAAACACCCACTTTATTCTCTTAAGATTGTCCAGCCTCTGTTCTAGGCAGCCACTCCAAGGCATCAGTAGACACAGAAGAGGAAAATTTCCATTAGTTTTGAATGCTTGGTGTTTTCCCACTGTAATCTGTCCTACCAGACTTGCTCCTCTCTTAAAATACACATTCGTGATTTATTAATCTCAAATTAGCCCGCTGTTTCTGATTTGCAGTGTTTTTCTTTCAGAGAACTCACGATTCATGCAAGTAATTTTGGGCATATCCCATCGTCCGTTCCCCTGGCAGCGGATGGTCGGGATGTGGCGCTGGATGAAGCCATCCTTGCAGTGGTATCTGATGAGGGAGTTGATCTCATAACGAGGCTTCATCTTCCCAAAGGTCTTTGCATTTTCCACGACAGGAGGCTGGCCACAAGCCACTGGAAGGAAGAGAGAGCATCACCCAAAACTTCAGTTTGTGAGCCCAGTTTGAGCTGGGACCGACCTCTGAGCCCTGGCTAAGGGAAGGTGACAAGGGACCTCAGCTAGACTCCCAAAGGAACATCCAGACATGGACAGGGGGATCAGTCTGCCCTGTAGATCTCCAGTCTTGTAAACTGAAACTAATAGTGTTGGAAATTGGAAAATGGCAGGGATTTTGGCCAGTATTGCCTTTTTGGTTTAAATTCTAAAAGTAAATTCAAGCCAAAAAGTTGGCATACTCACACAAAGAAACCTGAAAACCTGAAAGGCATTTAAGGAAAAAGTCCTTTTTTTCAGGATTCTTCATGTCATCCTCAGTGACAGGCTGCTCAAAAGGACTGAAAACTGATGGGTCCAAGGTCTAAAGAACATGGTCAAAAGTACAAAAGTACTGAGCGGCAATTTGGCAAATTATGCTTTTGTCATGGCAAAGTTTGTACCTGTTCCTTTCTTGCAGGTATAAGTGAGATGGTAATTGCATGGGACATCATTCCACTGCCCGTTCTCATGCCAGATTATAACAACACAGTCTTCCCCAGCAGAAAAGAAGCTGTCTGGCTGGTTTGGTCTCCAGTTCTCATATTGCTGCAGAAAAAGAGAAGCAAAACCATCATTCCCAGTGCTGGAGAATATTTACATTACCAAAAGAGCACATGATATCACCTGTGGCGAGAAGCAATCTCAACTGTTTGATTCAGGCTGCTAAGAGTGGGCTAAACAAAGGTAGATTTATAATATCCTCCCACTGTATGAAATATTATCTCAAGGGGAAAAATATTCTGGTCTAACTTCTCATTTGCTGTAAATTGATGTCAGGGGAACAAAACAAAGAGAAACAAGCAAAACTGGATCCTAAGTGTGTCAAAAACACTCTTTCCTACATAAATATCACAAAGTATAATGCAAGAAAATAGAGTAAATATCCCATGACCCTCATTAGAGCACATCTACAAAGTGAGAAATTACAGACTAACTTCCCAGACTTGGATTATTTATGACATTGGATGATTTCATTCAGCTAATGAAGTCATTCCACAGGGATGACATGCAGAATTAGGTGCAACATGAGTGAAACAGTCAGAATGTGGCCCCCAAAACCCCTGGAGACTGGTGTTTGTTTCCACTAAAAAATGCTAGGTGGCAGTCTGAACCCAGACAGCAGCCTTTCAACTTTAGAAATGTTGATTCAAATTCTGCCCTCTGTTGAAAAAACAGCATCAAACATCTATGAAAATATGTGAATAACAGCAGAAAGTGCTTCTTCAAAATGCACTACATTTAGAAGTAGAAATAGGAGCTTTGATATGTGCAAAACAAACAAACAAAACCTCACAAAATAACCTTCAAATGGCTGTGAAATACCAGCATAATGTCATTTTTGGGTGAAAATCTGGGAGGATTCAGTCTGTTTTTACAATAAACCAGCAGGAAAAGTAGCAACAGTTTTGTCAGACCGATTGAAACTTGTGCAGGAGGTATCAGGGGACATACAGCCTCCTGTCCTGGCAGCCAGCAGAGGTGGGATAATCCCTCACTTTGCTCCCAAACAAAGCACAGGAATCTGAGACCTCCATAAAGTATGTCAAGAAAAGTGAGAGAATATTTGGAAACCACTCCTAATGATTTTTGATTTTTGCTGGGATTTCTGTTGTGTCACTCCAGGAAGAATTTAAGAAAGGATAAAAATAGCTATCTGTAAGAACTGGAATTCACATAAATGCCAGACATTACCCAGGCAGCCAGCCCCTTGTATGGGCAAAATGACACAGTTTCTGCAGTGCTTATATTTTCCTCAGTGCTTACATCTTTCTGACTAAACCTGATCCATACAAATGTCATAAAAGTTTAGTTTTCTATTTTCTTAACTTTGTGAAATAACCCCTATTCACTGCCTGGGTGAACACGTTTTAGAAATAAAGTCAACATACCCCACACAAGTAGTATTTACCTTACAATGAATCAAACTATGAAAGGAAAATGAGTTAAATACTTAACCTTTTCCTACCACGTGTCATCTTACCCATCATGGGTTTTAATTATCCAGGCAATTTAAACAGCACAGTCTGAATAAATTTGTTCTGCACTGAATTTATTACCTCTAATAAAACATCCCTCTTTTCAGCTGGAACTAAATTAACTCCATCTCAACTTTTCAGTGTTTAACAGCCCTAAATTACAGTACACACCAACTCATTTACTCAAGTTTAGGATCCATTTGCTTTCAAGAACGTGTGCATAGGTACAAAAATTAAAGAAAACTATAAGGTTAGTGGCAGCAAGTTTCATCAATAATGTCCTGAGAGTCAGGGAAAGAGTTCAGCAAGGCTTGCAGCTGTTTCTTGTGGAAATAATACTGCAGAGCTGCTTGCTTCCATAGGGATGAGAGTGTGGGAATGAAGGATATTTAATGGCTATTGGGGGTGTGTGAGCTGGAGGTGCTCAGCAGCCTGCCAGCTCCCACCCTCAGCACACAGACTCCATATGCTCTTACTTGCCTTGCCAAAATGACTCCAAAATTCGTGTTTGCTTAGCTGGCAGGGCTGCAGTGTAGTGGCAGAGTATTACATCTAGGCCCTGTGGTTTGTTCAAGAATGTCTGATATCCTCCAGCATGACTTGCTGTTACCTCATATCTGATATCGTCATTGCACAGATTTATTTTGGCTGAGGAGCTCTGATTTTGCCTGGGTCTGGTGCCAGAATTGCTTAGCAGAGGAAGTTCCAGACTGCTGAATTGCTTTCTTAGGTCCCCACCCAGCCCCTCTGCAGTTTTCCAGTTCCTTATTTAGACACTGATAATGGGACAATGATACAAGGAAATTCTAATAGTTTGAGTGGAACAGGCTACTAGACAAATAAACGAATATTTTACATTTCTCTTATGGAATAGATCTTTGCATGAGCATAGGCATGAATCAGGTTTCCGCTGGTGTAGATCTGGGTGACTGCACCATCACCAGTAAAACCATATCAGCAAAAACTTAATGAGAAAAAACCTTTGGCAATGCTGTCTCATTCACAAGACAAAACCTAAATAGAATCAAATACCTGGTGAATACATGGAAGAAAAGTTGCTGCATGGTTTTTAGCCCTTGTCAGAAATATTGACACTGGGTGATTGCACAGTGACCTAAAAACCATCACTACTCTGATCTTTAAGCAACATCACCACAACAGACATGAATTTTTTCTCTGTATTAAAATGAAAAGCATTTCCAGGATGTACATGTCTGGACATATAATCTGAATTATGTAGAAGACACAAAATGTACCTCAGAGGAGGTTTGTCTGGCCACAGTCCTCCTCCAGCTGAGGTGGCTGGAGGTCCAGAGCAATCACAGTATCTCAGCATAGTTTGGGTTGAAAGGAACATTTAAAATCATCCAGTGCCACCCCCTGCCATGGGCAAGGACACCTTCCACCAGAAAAAGGCTGTTCCAAGCCCCGTCCAACTGATAACAAAATCACCTAAAATTTTTTGTTCTCTGTGTTTTTTACCACAACCCATCCTTGATCAAGCACAGACCTCAGGCTCAGGCAGACACCACTGCACCACCCACTCTGAAAACCTCTCAAAATCCTCAGTGGCAGGGTGGTTGGGACTTTTCCTCGAAAACCTGAGGTTTCTGTGTAGCCAGGTGACTGCAGGACCTAGCCCCAGGGACAGGGGTTTGGTCCCTCTACCTTCCTTTGGTCCTTGGGGAGTCTGCCTGACCATCATTTCAGGATGAGAAGTGGAGTTTATACCCTTTGTGCTTTTAATCATACTGTAATAATTAGTTGATCTTGCTTGTATTTTTTTGGTTTTATTGTTGAAATCAAAGCCTTCTCTGTCACAGTGGATTTATTTGTTCTGGCTTTCTCTGCTAAAAGGCCCTGAAAATTTTCCTGCAGAGCGTGGATGGTCCATGACTTGGAGCTGGAGCCCAGTTGGGATTCAGCTCTTCAGGCTTCTACGTGGCACTAGATAACACACTTGGCTGGCCATCCACAGCCCATAAAACAGGGAAAAATCTATTCTCTTGCCTCACAGGAGGAGTTTGGATATGATGGCTTCAAAAGCCCATGAGGACATTTTATTAAGTTCCACATTTTTGGGGAGGATTTCCTTATATGGCACTGCATAAACTCACAGCCCTGTTGGGTGGCAGGCTGACTTGTCTCATAAAATGAGCTAAAAACGCCAGGACTACAGCAGGAGCTGTAAAGCAGAAAACTTTAATAGCTGGTCACTACCTATTCTCATTCAGATGGCTGCTAATTAAACAGAAGGGGCATAATCTTCCCATCATGGACAAGGTCCCACCTCGAGATTTGTTATTTAAAATCTCAGATAAGCAGCCTTTCTTGACTGGCTCATTTCCTCCCTAATGGGTAATCCACTCAGCTTTCTCAGGTGCTTGCCCAGGTGGATCCAGGAGTATCTCAGCTTTGAGGCACTCCTTTGGAAATCACAGCCCTTCTTTTATCTCCAAAAGGCTCATCAAGTGCCTGAGATCAATCACCTGGAATTTGCATTCCGGAATAGCCAACAAACGCTGTGTTTAACGAAGCACAATAAAAAAAACACGAGATGCCAACAAAACTTTACTGCTTGACCTCGGTATTGTGTAAAGGCCAATAATCTTCCGTATAGGACTGCATCTAGGAAATCATTTACTTGAAATACACTTATTTAGATTTACAGGTTAAGGCTTTTCCTTCTGGAGAAAGGAAACATGTTTTCAGCATGTTAAACTAAGCTGTCTTTACAAATCTGTCTCGGCACTTTTTGGAGCTTGCAGTTGTGATTTTTATTTTCTTCTGGCTACTTCCTTATCCGATTCCTACTCAATGCAAGACTAATGAGGTAAATTAGAGAAAAATCAACAATGGAAGAGGTAGGGACTGGCTGATTGGATACTTTCTGTGCCATTTCATCTCAAAGTGAAGCGACATTTCCTGCCTGGCATTTATCACTAAGCTGAAACCACCACTGCAACCCTTATTATCACCATTTTCTTCTCCTGTCATAGCTCTGATAAGAACAGGAATACAATTCTTTTTTTTTTTTTTTTTTTTTTTTTTTTTTTTTTTTTTTTTTTTTCAACACAATAGCAGACACAGCCTTAGAAATCTTTATCAGGAATGCCCTGAATGAGTCCCTCACTGTGGGGGTTGTTATAATTGGACAGCTTAAGTAAAAATTACATCTCACTTTCAGTGAGTCTCGGGAATTATTCGGTGGCTGGACTTCAACAAGATCTGCACGAGGTTACAATGAGCACATGCATCAGTCCAGGAAACCCTCATTTGTGACTGTGGAACAGCACTGATGCTGTTACAGGAGACACTTGGGAAGTTTAAACAGGATTACATTTCTTTCCATAGGAAAAAAAATCAACCAGATTTCTGTGAAGATTTGGCAATGTATGAGATACTTCCATTACAGTCACCTAGGATTTAAATACATTTTTACATGGGAAAGACAACAAGCTATCTTACAGTGCAGGCTCTGTTCCAGGAAAATTCCCTCCAGTCCTGCAAAGGATTTTTCTGTGTAATTTTAAGAAAGGAAGCAGACTGACAGAACTCACCAAAAGCGTTTTTGAGATTAAAAACTCCATTCAGTGAGAGTTTAAGCACACATCTTGATTTAAAGGCAGGGGTCATGCCTTAAGGGGGATGATCACAGGGAAGATCACATGCAGATTCAGACAGATGATAAAATAATTGCCTGGAGGAGGCACCAAGTGTGTGCATAAATCTTTGCTGGGAGAAACTCAAATCAATTTGAAGACAGCTCCTATATTTAAACCTATCTACAAGTACACACAAAAATCACATGTTGTGATCCTGATATTTTTTTTTTAGATTCTGGTTGAATGGCTTCCCTTTAGCTCCTAATCTGAGTTTTATTTGCATAGGATTTGGGAAACTGGCGGGGTTTGGAGCAAGCAGGAGCCCAGCACTCCCCATGACTGAGTCACACTGTGAGCAAGACAAACTCCCAGGAGGAGCTTTGCTAAATACTTCTGCAAAAGATTTCACTTGCAGGGGTTGGGTTTTTTGGTAACAGAGAGATGGAATGTGTTGGGAAACTTTTTTAGTCCCGTGCAGCAGCTTGCAAAAAAAGAAAGGGACTCTGGAAAACACACATTCATGTGCATCTGTCCCCAAGAAGTGATTGCAGATTGAATAAACAGGAAGAGTGCTGCAAAAAGAAATACTTTGGGAAAAAAATCTAACTAATTGAAATTCAAGCACTGGGGAAAAAAAGGCTACCTGACGAAATTGAAACAGAAATGCGCCGTCAGTCCTACAGTTTTGGGAAGAAGTGTTTGAATGGTGGAGCAGTTGGGATGTTTAAAGCAATGCCATGGAATGACGATTTTTCCATGGGAAGCAGAAAACGGGCAGTGAAACCCCACTAGGTGACGCTGTCTGCTTGCTCCAAAGCCCAGAGTTGCTCCAACATTATAATTATTCAGAACTATAACTTTCATTAACTCTTTCAAAGCTAAATGAAATCGTGGAGTTTTATCTGCTCTTTACCATGTGTTGTTTTCAGAATAATAGCTTCATCACACACTGTACAGTTCAGTTTGGAGGGTATGCTGTGTGTGATGGGCTCTCAGAAGTCACTTCAGCAGCTGAGAAATCACTCAAAAATGAGTGGCAGAGAAAGAAAGTAGGGTGGTAAGTGCTGTTTTGGTGTAATTCGTGTTTGTTTTGGAGTCACACTGACATGAATATCTATTAGCAGCACAATGCAAATTGTGTGGGGTGTGATTTAATCTTTTTGTGCACAGCTACCAGGAGAGAAAAAAATAAAAAAACAAAAAAAAAAGAGGGAAAATCCTACACTTTGTCAACAATTACTGCAGGCTTGAGGCTGTCCAAGAATTTTAGCCCAGAGAAACAAGTAATTTCAGCCCAGCAGTAACGAGTCTCTGAAGTAACTGGTGCCCCCCTGGTAAAAACAAGACAAAACCCCACTTTGTCCAAGAGGCCCTCGTTACGACATCCTGAACCAAAAATATACCTGTCATTAATAACATTATATAGTTCTCCTCCATTGAAACGTGGGTCAAATGAGCATCTTAAAAAGAGGCCGTAATGACTGACTGCAGCACAGAACCAAAACATTTGGTAGGTTTAAAATCTCCTTCTCCAAGGATCCTGTGGGACGTGGGCACAATGAGCTTTTTGTTTGCAGCTGACTACAGCACTTTTTTAGTTTGTTTGCTTTACTTAACCCTCAGAGGCAGGCTCCTTCACTACAATACTCCATGCCTTTTGAAGGTTTTGGATTTTGTGTGTGTGTGTTCAATGAAGTTACTCTTTCTGAGAGGGGTGCAGTTACAGATTTGCTCAAGTTAAAGCCTTCTGATTCACCAACCAATAAAGGGAGGAAAAGAGAGGGCTTTGTTTTTTGCCAGAATTAAGTTTCTGGGTTGTTTTCATTCTTTTTCTTATTTTTTTTTTAATTTTTATTCTAATGTACCTACCTAACAGTGACAACCCAAGGAACTGGCTTTGCAGAACACAAAGCATAAACACCCCTGTGCTGAAGGGGAGGAAAAACCAAGGCAGGGTCTCTGTACAGCTTTAAAAGTGGCAATATCCCCATCCCTTTCCTGGCTGGCAGCATTCTCCCAGTGACAGACAATCTGGCCACAGACGCTGGCCAGCTCCTTATTCCAGCACTAATCTTATGTAATGGCAGTGAGCTCACCGCCCTACAAAGCACTAATTATCAGCAGCGTTTTCCAGGGGATGTGAAAAACCCCCCTCGTGGGGCAGGGGCCCTGGGCACAGCCCCAAGTTGCTGTATGTGCTTAATCCATAACATGAATAGCTCCAAAGGGCTCCTTGTCTGCTCTGCCTGCTCACAAGGGTCCTTAGCAAACACAAAGGGGGAGCTGCCAAAAGCAACACCAGATTTTTTTTTCTTTTTCTTTTTTTTTTTTTCTGTTTCGTTGGGTGTGCTTTACAGCTGTAAATGTTACCATTCACAGAGCTAAGTGAATTATTTAAATTAGATTTCACTGGTGTATTTTCAAGCTTCCTGTTGTTAATTATTAAATGCCCCAGCTAATAATGTAAGTTTTGTTGTTCTGTAGTTTGTATTGCATCACATTTAAAGTATAAAAAGATCCAAGTAGGCAAATTCCTCTGCTCACACACTTCCTTCTCCTGCAACACTGTGGTTTTTTTCTCAAATGTGTTTGTTTTCACTGCTTAGAGCCTTATAGATAATTGTGGGATGAAGCCTGTCCTTGATACATACTTGAAAGCGTTGTTCACTGTTGCAGAAATGCTGGGAGAAAAGTCTAGAGTAAAGTGCACGAACAATTTAGATTCTGTAATTTTCTAAATGTAAATAAAGACTACATACAGCCATTTTCATTGCCCTGTAGAATGTATATCAGAGGGAAAATAATGTTCTCCCCCACCAAAGCCAACAGAACAGCCCTACAACTACCCTGAACAGAAGAAAAGCAGAGCCAGCAAACCATGCTCTAAAAACCACTATATTGTCCTCTCCTGCCTCTTGAATCCATCAATGTAATCATACCTGAAACATCTTGAGCAGAAATTGGCTTGATTTTCAGGAAGTAATGATTACCAAAGCTCTAAAAGAGCTGGGGTGCTGCAAGTTCTCTGAACACACCTCAGGGGCTCCTCTCACCACCTTCACTTTTGGGACAAATTACCTGAAATCAGGGACCAGGCAGATATGCCAAAGTTTGCAGCTTCCTGCTGGTCCACACCACCTCAGGTGATGCTCCCAGCCCCAGCCCAGTGTCAGTGGCCCCAGCTCTCACTGAACTTGCCCCACGTGTGAGGATCTGGGTTTCCTGAAAGGACACCCACTCCTTGTGCTGCACTAACACAGCTGCCAACAACTCCTTGCCCTTCATTCAAAAAAAGGTGGTGTTGGTTTGCCCAAAAAATGGTTTGTTGTGTGTCTCATCAGCTCCAGAACATGAATTCCACCTGTCCCAACCAAGAGAACCACTGGGAAGTTATTTCTTTCAAAAACAGAAAAATAAATAAATAAGAGAAATAAAATAAAAAAGAGGGCAGGGACATGATGTAGATGAGAAAAGATTGGTCCCTGGCACCCAGATACAGCACAGCAAATCAGAAAAAAAAGCAGATACATGTCAGCTTACTGTAATTAGAGCCATTTTATTTTGCCCATTGGACAATGTGCCCTAAGCTTAGCCAAGGAGCCCTTTGAAGATAAATTCTGGTCTTAGCTGAGATGATCCCAATTTGTTTTTTAAAAAAATGTTAAAAAAGGAAAGGCAAATATAATCAAATTCATTTGGCCAAAAATATATATCCTGTAATGATAGACCAGTTAGCTGAAAACCATTTTCTTTATGCAAAGTGCCACCTCAGCTGACAATTAAACTTCAGGGCAGGAGAGGTGGGACACAACCACTTGATTCAGTTAATTTTGTTCTCTCAAGCCCCGTCTGTGTTTGTGTTGCAGTGGGTACAACAAGCTGAAAATGTGTGTTTCACCAGCAGATGGTGAGGCTTTATCTGCACAAGATTGTGCCATTTTGCCTGAAAGACAGGAAACTGCTAGCTGGTTTTGAATTAAAACCACTTTACAGTTGAGGAATAAACTTGCCAAATCCCTCTGAAATCTCACAGATAATGATGCATCACACATTTCAGTGAGGTAGATCAAAAAGCTTCCTCAAGGTCTCAATTCAGGAGCAGAGCCTCCAATACTGTGATTTAGGAGTGGGCCTATTTCTATTTTATTAGGATAATTTTTCTTGTCCTAGAAGTTGGGGTTTTTTAATGGAAAACAGGCAGACTCAATGCAAATATGGGCAAAAGTCATGTGGGCCATGAAGATTTAAATACTATTTCTTGCTTTCTCACTGAATTTCGTTGTGTTCATTTCATTATCCATGACACCAGCATTTTCCTCCAGAACTCTGAGAGCCAGAGCATGCAGATCACTCTTCATCTTTTCCAAAACTTGATTACTGGCACTATTTTTCCAAGCTCAACATAAATTCTAGTTGAAGCACAACAAATGTGCACAGGAATACAGGGGGTTTGGGTTTTTGGTTTTTTTTCTGACTGCTGCTGCTGGTTTGGATGAATTGTTAACAGAGAGTATTTTATATAGGAGTGAAAAAGGAATAATTCCAAGGTATCAAAAGTGGCTGACTATACTTAGTCTGCTATTAGGTAACTAAACAGTCTTTTTCAGAAGGGCTGAGACCCTGTCAAGGCTACTTTAAGTTCAGTGTAGGTTTCCCAGTAAGAACCATAATTCTATATTCTCATTTACATGCTTTGCCCAAATATCATGTTTAATGGTGGCTGGCTCTTGGCTTAGTTTTAAAAAAATCTGGAAAAACACAACTTGTCAGAGGCTGAAAATGTTAAAAAATTAATGATTTCCTTCCATTGAACCCATTGGTTGGAAAACATTTTAGGTGCAAAGAAAAAAAAAAAATAGGTATTTTATCCCTTTTCCCAAAATTGCCAATAAAATATCTGGCAAAAGAGTTGCTGTCAGTGTGCTGCATATTTCTGTTGGTTTTCCTTGTGTTGGTGGGAAATGAGCAGCAAAGTAATATAATCCTTTTTCTGTGTCTCCAGTAGTGAAGCCTGTGTTTCAAGCACTCCCAATTCCCAATTCTAGGGGCTTGTTTGGGTTCAGAAGGAAAATTCCTGTGAAACAGAAACTTGTCACCCACAACATGTCTTGTTGTGGATGATGTTGCTGTTAATTTGCTTTTTCTTTTAAGTGCACGGAGCATCAGAACTGTTAGGGGCTTATTTTTAATCCATAAAACCTCATAAAGTCATGCAAGAGTGATTTTTTGGATTGGAGCAAGCTGTTGTTGGAGAAAATTCAAAGAAGTATCAAGATAAAGATGAATGTGCACCACTTGTAGCCGCACAATCTCTCTTCTGATAGTATCTACAAGAAAACTGATATCAGGGGATCCCCAGCACACTTGACAAATTTTCCCCCATGCCAGAAGTCTTGAATGGAATTGTGAATAGACAATATTTTTTGGAGAGTGCATGGAGCTGGGAAACAAATTTACAAAGAGCTCAATACACATGCACCCTGATACATAAAGCAAGTCAAGGCTATTTCAACTTTGGCTATAGGCAAGAGTCACCTCTAAACTCAGAAATTCAATTTAGAACCTGAGTGTTGGTGTAATAATGCTGATTTTTATGCTCACAAATTATGCTAATGAATTTAAAGCCATAATGAATCTTGCTAACCTGCACACCCATAAAAGAGGCAAATTTTCTACCTGCATAGTATTTAAATTCACTGTAGTTTTAGGAGAACATCAGGGAAATAGATGGGATGTGTATATTTAATTATGTTATCATTCTTATTAATTACCAGAAAAGTAATAAATCACTGTAACAACAAGAGTGGTTAGAAAGTATGAGGAATAAGTTAAAAGCCAGAGGAAAAAGAACAAATGAGGCAGCTGCTCAGAACCATGGGATCCAGAAACCATATGGAATGAGTTATGAGGAAAATCTATTGAAGCAATGAACATAAATGATTTCAGGAGACACCTAAATTGTTTCCGAAGGAAGAGACAGAGGGAAGTTGTTAAAAATGAAAGAAAAATAAGGTGCAAAAAAAGATCAATCAAAGCAGAAATCTGTTGGACAGATGGTACCACTCTGGTCCTAGAATACCTTAATTTCATAAAATTGAAAATTACAGTAAAAATATAATGCCCATTTGGTCAGTAGCCTGAATTAAAAAAATAGGATCTCAGCTCTAGTTTTTATTTCCTCAAATTTATGGAATCAAGAATGATTTGGTTTGGGAGGAACCATGGCAGGGACACTTTCCACTAGACCAGGGTGATTAATTAGTGTCACAACGACTCTGTTTTAGGAATATATAAGCATCATATATTATCTTATGTATATTTATCTTATTTTGCACCTGGTGTCTGGAATCACCAAGGGCTGCCTTGCTACCACCCTGAGCCACCAGTGAGGCAACAGAAAGCTTCACCACCATTTCCTACCCCTCTTTGCTGTCACCTGCCACACGCAGCCATGTCCCCAAAAAATGTCCCATTTATAAACCATTTCAGAGCATTGAGGCTGTGGTTATTTACATGAAATGGCAAAAAGTGAAGCCTGCCTTGCCCCAGGTGTCTTTCCACACCAGCTGCAGCCACATGGTCTGCAGCAACACCAGGTGTGTCCAGATGCTCTCTGATTTAAAAGTTCACTACTGGAAGGGAAAATAATAACCATTTTGGGCTTTTTCTTAATGTAATGTTCTTCACTGGGTGCTCAACAGCAAATAATTCTCCTGTTCCTCCTACAGAAGAGATTGTTTAGAATGGGAAAGAGTTTGATCATTTCCTATGTCCATCAGCTCTTTGATTTAGGTTTGTTGATGATGGGCGAAGATGTTTGCCCTCTCCTTCTGCTGATTTTCCTTTTTGTTTTAAGTCAGAAGGTATCAACAGCATCTTAAAATTTTATGGCAGGATTATGGGTTACATGACTCCTGAACCAGCTGAGGATGGCTGCTGCAGAGCTGCCCCACAGAGCAGGCTCCAGAAATACTTGTGAGGCTCCTCTGTGCACCCCAGAGACCCAGCAAAGGCAAGAGCTGAGTGCCAGGTCATCACCCAAAAATGCATCCTGGTGAGTGAGGAGAATTGCCACACACGGCCTTGCGCAAGGCGAGACGATCACAAACCAGCTCCAGCAGAGACCCTTAAGTTACCACAGGCTCAGATCTTTGAGTATTTCTATTTCAAACCTTAGAGAGCTCCCACACATACAATAACAGGAACTAAGAAGGAGACCTTAGAGCTAAACCACAAAATATTAGGTATCGCAAAATGAATTTACTGGCTCTTTGCTTGGGTCCATATTTAGCGACAGGGGGGTTTTTTGGCTTGTTTTTTTGGGGGGTTTTTGTAGGTTTTTTTTTTAATGCAGCTTCCCTCATTGCTGGTGGGAATTTGATAAGCCACCACAAAAAGAAATGAGTGAGTGATTTCAGCTCAAAGGCATCTTACCAGTGGGCTACCATCAGTCCAGCGGAAGTCACGCTCAAACATCTTGTCATTGAGGCCAATCCACTGGTAGTCATGGCCAATACCTAGGGAACCAGAGGGGTATTTCCATTAACTTTCCCATAAATGGAAGAGGTTTCAGCAAAAAAAATAATTTTATGTGGAATGAATCAGACATCCTGTTCTTAAGATTGTTCTGCTCTTTGTGCTAAAGACTGGTTTGGAGGCTCTTTTTTAGCGTCTCCATTTTAATTTGGGATGCGTATAAAAATGCAGATTCTCATCTAACAGTTTTAAAGGACCCTGTCTCTTCACTCCCAGGGATGTCTACCAAGGCAAAGAGAATTAATTTCCTACTGAGAACATATGACAGGAAGAAAAGAAAAAAAAATTAAACTCACATATTCTAATCCACATTGTTCAAGTTTTGGTTAGGCTGGGACCATTATTGTCTAAATTTTACAATACAACACAGTAGCTATTTCTTTATGCCTAATTATGGTGGCATTGCCTTGATGTCACTATAAGCACAAAATGTGTCACATGCACAAAATACCTTAAGTCTCCAGAAAACAAAATGTTTCAGAAAGACTCAATGCCAAAACAAAAGTTCTTGTTCTCATCCCTCCCCACAAAAAGTATTTTCTATTTAACAAATTATGTCTTTATAGTGATAGAGAACTTGTATTAACTGCATAAGTCAACAGAGAACTTGTATTAACTGCATAAGTCAACATTTATACCACAGAGTGTGCCTTTTATTTAACATTTTAAAGTATGTTTTAAGTTGGAGATGCAAAAGCAGAGTGGTGAGGAGGAGATCTCACCATCTCTACACCCTCAGTGATCTCTCTTGTTTAGAGTCACAGAATATCCTGAGCTGGATGGGACCCACAGGGATCACCAGTCCAGCCCCTGACCCTGCACAGACACCCAACAATCCCACCCTGGGCATCCCTGGGAGTATTTCCTAAATGCTCCTGGATTTCTGGCAGCAAAGGCTTTGTCTTTGCTTCCTGGAGCAAAGGTTTCACCTCAAATGCACTTGAACAAAGCGCTGTTTGCTTTACATTTTTTAAACAGCTCTTTTGCTGAACCAAATCCACCAATCCTCAGACATTTTCCAACACCACACAGGCAAAATTAAAGGAAAATCCTTTAGTTTTGATCAGGAGTCTAGAGCCTTGGGGCCATGCCCATTCCCTGAGCCTGGGCAGTGCCCAGCACCGTCTCGGGGAAGAACCTTTCCCTAAAGCCCAACCTAAACCTGCCCTGACACAACTTCAGGCCACTCCCTGAGGGTCTGACCCTGCCACAGGGAGCAGAGATCAGAGATACCCCTCAGAGGATGTCGGAGACCACACTGAGGCCTGACCTCAATCTCCTCTTCCCCATCCAAACCACCCAAGTGACCTCAGCTCCTGTCGAGACCCTTCCCCATCTCCACACCCCTCCTTTGGACACTCCCGGACACCTCCAGATGTCCCTGGTGTGGTGGCACCCGAGATGTGAGGCAGAGGAGGCCCGTGGGTACGCACGGTTGACGAAGATCTGCTCCTCGTGGGACAGGATGCTGGTCAGGTGTGCTCCCTGCAGGCGGCACTCCCGCTCCGCCGTGTCCCACGTGCGCCGGTGCGCGAAGTACTTGTAGCACTGCCCCTGGAACTTGTGCCAGCCGTAGTCACAGGTCTCCGTGTCTGCAGCAGACAGACAAAGCACATTCCTGTCAGTGCACCAAAACCAGGCATGTTTGGTCAACACATTAAAACCAGGCACGTTTGATCAATGGACCAAAATCAGGGCACGTTTGATCGATGGACAAAAATTAGGCATTTTTGGTCAATGGACTAATACCAGGCATGTTTGATCAATCAACCAAAACCAGGCATGTTTGGTCAATGGACCAAAATTGGTCCATTTGGAGGTACATTTGGTCAATGGACCAAAACCAGGCATGTTTGGTCAACACACTAAAACCAGGCATGTTTGATCAATGGACCAAAATCAGGGCACATTTGATCGATGGACAAAAATTAGGCATTTTTGGTCAATGGACTAATACCAGGCATGTTTGATCAATCAACCAAAACCAGGCATGTTTGGTCAATGGACCAAAATTGGTCCATTTGGAGGTACATTTGGTCAATGGACCAAAACCAGGCAAGTTTGATCAATGACCAAAATAAGGCATGTTTGATCGATGGACAAAAAATAGGCATATTTGGTCAGTGCAACACAATAAGGCACATTTGATCAACAGACCAAAACCAGGCACATTTGAGCAGTGGACCAAAATTGGTCCATTTGGAGGTACATTTGGTCAATGGACCAAAACCAGGCATGTTTGGTCAATGAGTCAAAACCAGGAACCTTTGGTCAATGCACTAAAATAAGGCACATTTGATCAATCAACCAAAACCAGGCACATTTGGCCAATGCACCAAAACCAGGCATGTTTGATCAATCAACCAAAACCAGGCACATTTGGTCAACACACCAAAATGAGGCACATTTGGTCAATCAACCAAAACCAGGCACATTTGGTCAACACCAAGGGATTTTCTGTGGGACAAAGCTTCAAGAAAAACCCATCTGTCAAGGCATGCAAAATTGGAACCTCATTTTCAGGTAGTTCTGCTCACCCAGCCTCAGTACACCCATCCTTGAGACCTCACTTTCAGGAAGTTCTGTTTACCCACCTCCAGCACAAACTGCAAGATTATTACTTATCTAAGGCATATAATTGCAATTGGAAACTTTGTGGGTTTCCACTGATTGACTTAAGCTGAATCTGAGCAATTTCAGGAGGATGTCTCCATCCGTAACCTTGGATGGATGAAATCCCTGGATGTTGGACTGCAGTGAACCTTCATTTCATTAGTTTTCTGAGCCTGTACGTGGGGATGGGAATTTTTTCTTGCAAGGACAAATGGTTCTTCAAGTCACTGTACTAACTTCAGTTTGGAAAACAGTTATAACTGAAAATTATATGAAGGGAAAATATTGTAATTGTTTAGTCTGCAGAAGCAAAGCTGCAATATTATCTCTCAGAGCTCACTCCTCCAAATCCTCCCCCAAAACCCATCTTCTTGATGAAGTCAACTTTAGGCATCAATTTTTTAGGAGGTTTGCAAAGCTGAAACACGAAGTAGTGAAATTGCACCTTGTCTGTGCTTGCACGAGGCATGGTGCTGATAAGAATGCATCTCAGAGAGGATTCACACCAGCCACTATGTATCCTTCCAGCTCAAAGAGAAATAAACACAAGCCTTGGAACAGGAACAACATGGATTTGCAGTTAATTATTCCGTCAAGGTTAGGCAGCTGTAAACAGAATAGATTGCAAAAAACCCAAGAGTTTCAGTTCCAAGTTTGCTTCTGCAGGGATGAATCACAGGGGAAAATCAGCATTAATAAGATGGGCAAAATAAGTGTGATGTCTGCATGTGTGACATCTGAGCTGTGATGGAGGCTGGGAAGGACCTGACAGTGATAAGAGGCAATTTTAGGGAAGAGTGGGAGCAACAACAGGGGAAGGCAGGGAGTTCCAAGCCATGACAGATGCAATGGCATCATGAGGGGCATTTCAGCAGGAGATTACAGCATGTTTCAGCCACAGCTATCTCAGCACAGGATGGCTCACCCTGAGGGGCCTCAGGATGCTGGGGAACACAAACACAAGGCCTGGCCTCCCCCACCCCACCCACCCATCAGGAATCAGCCACTTCCCACCAAATTTTATCAGCCCCCTGAGCAAAACGCTGTCTGAAGCCAACTGTTCCAGCCTCTCCAGAGTTATGGAGATGGGCTGGAAACTGGATTTCTCATTCTCAGTAAGTCAATGCAGTCAGTGGTCAATAACCTGCTTTGGCCAAAGGGGCTCTTTTTGCCTGAGTATAAAAACTGCCAAATATTGCATTACATGCCAAGGGCTGATGGCTGCAAATACTTTAACTAAGGGTTTACTTAGGTCTGAGCTGCTACCACCACCTAAAAAGCAGTTTTTCCCAGCACAGGTTCTTAATTCACAGCAGGAAGAGGCCATTTCCATCCTGACATAGCAAATTGTCTGTTTTTCAAAAAAAAAAAAGGGTTTAAATTCCCTCATGACACAAACTAGATTTTACATGTACATAAATGGATTCCAAAGTGCAAACAAAATGTGGCAAAGCCACATTAGAGGCTTATCAGAATTACTCTGACACTAATAATGTAGTCATTGTCTTAGGAGTCTGATATCAAAATAATTTCCCAAAAGTCATCAGTATTGACATAAATGTACCAAATGCAAAGACATAATCAAGCTTACACTGATTATGTCCCTTCTATTTCCAGGAAGCTGAACTGCTTGTGAAAACTGCTTGTGCCTTGAGTCATCCCAGATATGAAAAAAGGAATGTAATCTACACAACCAAATTGTTAGCTTTTTTATCTTCTCCCTCTTTGTATTCTGTGTGAGGTGCAGGCTGCAGACACAGCTTTAATCTCTGGCATCTAGGTAATTTTTAAAGTTTAGTCTGCCTTGGTCTTTCTAGAACATTTGTTTAACCACACAAAGCTGACTAACAGACCTATGTCCTCTGTGAAGGCACTTAAGATTTTATTATTTATCTTGTTCAGGGACTCCTTTGTCCCACAGGAAACAAGTCAGATAATAACAAGGAGCTGAGAAAAACGTGGCCAGAGAGGATTTCCAGGCTATTCTAATCAAACCTTCCCTGGCCTCTGCTCGGGAAGAAGTGAAGAATTTGAGAGAAGGCACACTGGGGAGGCAGGCAAAGGGGCTTGAAAATACAAAACTGAGAGGACTGTGTTTACTAAGTTAGTTATAATGGCCTGAACATGAATTATAACACAATTTCTCTTCTTAAAAAAAAATCACACAATTCCTCTTTTCAAGACAAAAGGTGCCAAACACTGACAAAAAGTTAAGTAATTTTCTGCACCTGTGTATATCCCAAATCTTAAAAAAAAAAAAAGCCCAAAACAAACCAGAACAGATGGCTATAAAATACATGATGTTTTTAGATGCTGGAAGAGAGGATTTTTTTGTTTGGGGTTGGAGAGTGGCCGAGGATTCTGGGGTTTTTCAAGGGATTTTGCTTTTGGTGTTTGTTGTTGTTGGAGTTTTTGGGGGTTGGTTTGGTTTTTTTTAGAGGAGAGGTTGACAAGAGGGAAAAAATATATAAGGAAAAGAAGATTCAAGATAGTAGAGGATGAAAAATGCAGACCAGGCAAGTAAAACTGTGAGGACAATTTCATCTCTGCAGAGTTTTGTCCTCAGTATGCAACCCTTATTTAAACTGAAAGGGTGACAAAAAGGTGAAAGGGTTCCACATGAGTATAAATTTCCAGTACCTTTACTGACCCAGTAGACACTAATTGAAGGTAAATTTTGACCCAGCCATGGTGAGCAGAGTAGGGGCAAGCACTTATTGAATGCAATACTTCACACTCATGGGGTACCCAGTCACAGACTTCTGTAACCTTACTCCAGCATGTGATGGAAGGACTGAAACACTGCTCACCATATCTGTGGTGTTTTAAAACTCATCTAGGGTTTATGACAACTTACAGGGGTTTACAGTGGTGTGTGCAAGGAGTTAGTCTCACAGCTTCTGTACTCTGTAACTGCAATTGAACATGTGCAACCACATCCCTTAACATTGCCCTTGAAAAAGAGTTCTCAGTGGGTTTGAAACATAAATAGGGACTGTTTTTTCAATGCTGCTGTCAATAGGTCCATTGTCTTTAAAGAAATTCCAGAAGAGGCTTAAAGGAAATAAAGACTGACACAGGTACCAGAACATAATGACAGTCTTACTCAGTGGTGAATTTTATCAGTGACTCTCTGCCTTCAGCTAATGAGGAAATGCTGGAGGCCACTTAGCCCACACATCTCGAGGAGAAACACATTTCTCTAGTAAATTTCCAAAATAATCTCTTTTCAGCTGATAGACATCAGTAAGAGACCATCTGTTTTCAGAAAGTACCTTTTCCCTCAGCCCTTCTCAGCTACTTCAACCCCAACCAACCAAGCCCTGGGAGCAAAGTGAATTAAATAAGACTGGAGTAATCACAGACATTGAAACAGTGAACCTGGGTTATAAGAACACATGATTCCTGGTAGGGTGGTTAAAACCCACAGTTGTTTTGTTTTCAGAACCTGGAAGAGAGCAGCAGGTTGAATTATCCCAAGGAGGTGCATTCTGTTACAAACACACATGTGCCATTTTTGCACACGTGTCCAGCTGCAAGCAAGCCAAACCTTAGGCTTAAAGCATTCCTTGAGAGCAGGTAGACACCAGCTACAGCAGAAAAAGGAGAAAAAGAAAAGGAAACTCTAGCCAGCCAAGGAAGGAAAAGGAAAATCCACAGAGGTGTTCATCCAGTTCTCATAAAGAGAATTCACCCTTAAAATTGAGGTTCAAGTTGCAAGTCTCTACCAATTCCTGAGAGTTGTCATAGGGATTTTTCATAGAGGGATGACAATGGAAAGACTGATGGCTCTCCCAGAGTAAAACTCTCACCAAGATTTACTGTAATGTCCTGTCTCTCTTTGGGAAAGTGTTTGGGGGATATTTATGAATTTTAAGGGGCGATGTTCAAATGTCAAAAAGTGACAAGCAGACTATCCATCTTTCCTTTGAAAAGATACAGGTGGTGGGCAAAAGAGGATTTTGTCCCTTTTAATCTCACCTGCACCAGAAGTGATGATTAATTTATCTGAGCTAACAATCCAGTTTAAAGGCAAACTTTTGAGGGAACTTTCAGCTGCACTATTTCTAACATCTGACAAATTCAGCTTCAGGAAGATGTTCCCCGGCTCAGATTGCTGAACTCTTTCCACCTGGCAAGAGGAAGGGCTGTCAGGGAGCCAGTTCCAGCTCCCTGAGTCTCAGGACTGATTTGCCTCAGCCTGGATTAGATCACCCAGAAGGTTCCTTTAACTCCACGACCTGCCAGAGCTCCCTGGCGTGCAGCTGTGCTGTCCCTGGTCACATCCCCTCCAAATGCTGACACAAGCATGATACCCTTGTCAAAGATCCCTCAGTCCAGAGCAGTCACACAGGGGCATTTGGGTGAATTTCTGAGCTCTGCTTTTCCTTCTGCACAGCATAGTGGGTGCAGATGTGGTGACTTCCTACTCTGAGCTTCATTTCCAAGGGCAGTGCATGCTCCCTGCTCCCATTCCCTCCCACGGCATTTTGAATGCTCAGCACTGTGCCTAAGAAATCCCTTCAGCCTGATTCTTTTTTTTTTTTTTTTTTTTTGAAGCTTTCTAAAATGAATAGTATATTTGAAATTAAAAAAAAAAAAAAAGAAGTAGAAGTAATGAAATATAATCTCGGTGTGCTGAGCTCCACCTTTCCTGTGGCACTGAGGTGCACATTCTGTCGTCCTGGCTGGTCTTTAAATCTAGTGAGGTCAGGACTGATGCCTTGAAATAAAGCCTGCTTGCCAGACAACCATGTCTGAATCGCCAACACAGTTTTATTTTGTCTGGTGGAGTGGAAATTTGGCACTAAATCCTTTTCCCAAGTCCCAAACCACCGCAGGACTTTAAGTGGAGGAAATTTAAATTCCAAAGCTGAGAGAGCACAGCTCTGGTTCTGATTGACAAACTAGGAAATGTTCCCATTAACCACCTAAAATGCACTCTCAGGTTGGTCATAAAAAGCAGCTTAAAGCTACCATGGCACTCAGAGCCACTCACTGCTATGGATTTGCTAGAATGAAGGGGAGGAGGAAGGGAGTGAGAACATTTATTTCTTTTGGGGTGAAAACACTGTCAATTTTTAATTTGGGAGGCAAGATTTAGAAAGCCTTCTCAAGTTACAAGGTTAGACTGCTGAAAAGGTTAAAGAGTAAAAATGCTGGAGCTGATCAGCTCTGAGATTTTTCATCTTTAACAAAGATCTCTACAGGTTGAGCTGGAAGAGTTTGCAAACCACTCTTCACTGAAGCTGAGAAACAAACATGAAAATACAAAATATTAATTAAAAAAATCCAAAGCTTTAGTTCATTCACCTGTGACCAAAATCATTCAGCTGAAGGAAAAGGAAAAAAATATTTTCATAAGTTTAGCAAGCACAATTTCTTTTTCCCACGGAAATACCTTCATTAATTTTATTGTCAGAACAAATGTTGCTACCCTATTCCTCCTCCCACATATGAGTAAGCATCTTGCACTGCAAATATTTCCTGTAAATTCTGTGAGGTTTCTTGCAGGCAATTTTCTAACAACTGCAGGCACTGCAGGGTATTCAATCTTATTTCCATTGTCCAGCTTAGAAAGCCTTTTACAATCTCCTTGTAATGAAACCCTTTCACCTACTTTTCCTGAAATAATCCCAGAACAAATAATTTCGAAATTTTTAGGATGAAGTTGTCAAACCTGTGGTCCCCAGTGGAGGAATGTATAATCTGTCTTACCCACTAAACTGTTCCTACTGATGCTTTTTGGAGGTGATGGGTTCTGATATCTCTTTCATACCACATGTAATTTTTTTATAGAGAAACTCAGCTACAAAGTAACTCTGCTGTCACTCATTAAGCATCACTACAGTAATGAGACAGCCTCGTTATGTGTCTTCACAGAAGTTTGCAAGGCAGCATCAGCAAGCAGGCTTGGAGCCACCTGAAAACTCTTGCTGAAAAGCAACACCTGAGAGCTGCTGTTTTGACACAGAAATTGTCCCATTTATCAGTTTGTATTTTGTGCATGGCTTCCACTCAGGTTAGCATGTGGGTATGTATGTTTTCCCACCTCTCACTTTGCACATTGACTTCTGCAAAGTGAGAGGTGGGAAAACACCCTGAACCACAAGTCAGGGAAGTCTAACAAAAATCAGGAGCTCTCCTCACCACTGGTGACTTCCCGCAGATTTTTGTCGGATTCTTCCACCTTCTCATTTTTAGGAGGCTTTGTCCTGTTGCTCCAGAAGGATTTTGGGCTGGAAATGAGCATGCAGCAGCACAGGTGAGGCAACAGCCCTTACCTTGCTCACAGAGAGCCCCAACGTAGCTGGGCAGGCACAGGCAGGTGAAGGTGTTGAGGCTGTCAATGCACGTGGCTCCGTTCCGACACGGGTTGGACTGGCACTCATCAATATCTGCAGCAGAAAATAAAACTGGTTTCATCACCCTGCCAGCTCCCAGCTGGGAAATGCTCAGCAGCCTTAGTCAGGCTGGTGACTGGGACCAGTTCAGAGCAGAAGAATGAAGTATTGCAAAAGATCCCAGTGGAGGCCGTGTGGATGAGAGAGAGGAATGCCACGCAGCCTTCTCCTGGTGGAAAATCCGACTCGTGTGTGTGACCCTGGCACAACCAAAATTCCCATTCACCACCAGGGACCTCGAATATCTTCACGAAACTCAAATATGGTAAACCTTATCATGTAGCATTAAACTGACTGCTAATTTCAGTCTGCAGAGCAGCAGGCTGTGGAATCTAACATTGGTCTGCATTTCTCATTTCTTTCTTGTCTAATCTTATCGAGATAAGGACAAAACATCATAGCACTCATGGTCTTGCACAGTAAACAAATAACATGTCTGTCCCTGCCTCCTCTAGCTGCTAAAATACCTTGTCTTCACCTTTTAAATTGGAGCACAAGTTCATTTTATGTAATTATTTTCAGCATGGGTTAATTTTGCACAGGTTGCAAACGACTGTGTCTCCTCCTGAAGATCACATGAAGTTTCCTAATGAGTGCTGTTCCTCTGAGACAATCACAGTGTAGACTTCAACACGGATTTTGTAAACATCTCCATTCAGAAATGAACTTCTGGTTGTGGTTCACTCATTAAATTTTAAGAGAGAAGCTGGACATATCTACAAACAAACCACTAGGAATAATTGTTGCATCATGTAGAAGGCTTAAAAAATACGTATTTCTATTTTTTATGCTCTGGTCAAATTTTATGCTAGGTTTTACTTGTTTCAGTCATTTTATCATACTTTGGCTGGCTTTCTGGAGGGAAAATTGGTTATTCTGAAGCACATAGGTGAGTCTCTTGAAATCTACAGTCACAGGAGGTGCAGAGGTGTCACAGGCAACTGGAAGAGGTTTCTCAGCTGAAATTGTTACCAACATACTAATTTGTGCCAAAGATGCATATGATTATGATAAAATCTAAAATTTCCTGCAAAAATTTTCAAGTTTTTGTTCAGTTCTCAGCTTCCCATTCACATTTGGGAATATTTTATCTTACCAGCCTTTTAAATAACTACCGGAAGCTCTTAGGGAAGTATCCCAAATATTAATGTGCTTTTTTTTTTAATTGGGGTGTTTTTTAATTCAATTCCAGCTCCTGCAGTTCATTTACAGTTCCCTTAGCCCCTGTGTGTGTGCACAAATCTGTGCCCTTTATGGGGAGAGGGAAAAAGGAGAGAGACAATGGGGAACTCTCCATTTAATTGTCCTGAAGTAAGGCCTTGGTGTAAATTTTTTCGAATGTCCATGAAGCCTTCAGCTCTAAAGCACACCAGATTTCATGTTCAAGAGCTTTAAACTCGAGTTGATCAGCAGCCAGGTGGCACCAGTTTACCTAATTCACACTGCTCCCCGTTGAAACCTGGCAGACAGGTACAGATGTAGAAGGAACCACGTGGGTAGCAGGTACCACCGTTGAGGCAGGGGTTGCTCTTGCATGGATCTTGACCTGTTAAACAAGTAGAAAAAGGAATTTGACTCCCTAGTTTCAAGGAAATGGTGTATTTTTGATTTTCAGGAGGAAAAAAAAAAAGTCTCTCTTCATTGCTGCATTGGTGGTGCAGGCTTTACTGTAGTTACAGAAACTCTATTAACATACTCAACTACTCAAAATAAGATTTAAAAAACAGTAAAGCTGGTCTCCAGGCATCACTACTTTCAACTTGAACAACAATATGGCATTTACTATGAACAATGTAAATTACTCTTGGAATTACTTTTTTTTTTTCACAGCAATTTGTACTGTATTTGGCAGTCATGATACTCTGCTGAGGATTTAGTTTGCATGACATGACAATTAATTATAGCTGAAAACAGTTAAACATATGCAAAATGAATGGAAAATGCTTTTTTCTTGAACAGGGTTAGTTTATGCAGAATGACAGGGTACACAGAACATACTGACTGGCTGCTTATATTCAATCAATCAACCCCCACCAAGTCTTATTTCTTTTCTCACATGTGTGCTTCCCACCTGCCTTTCTTAAAAATACATTTAAAGAATACAAACAAAGGCTCTGAATGCATTTGACTCCGGACTGAACATCAAGATAAAAACTTACCTGCTGTGAAATCCTTGGCTGTTACGGGAGTTAGCGTTTAAATACCATTTCCTTGAGGAGCTTTATGCCTTCCAGTGATGTTTATTTCCACTGAGTTTAGATACCTGGGTATTTGCATTTGATTTCATGCCTAGGAGCACTCACTCACACAGACAAGTCCACACCAAACCATTTCTGAGAGTTAGTTTCTCACAGTGAGAGGGAAATCCTGAAGACAGCCTTTCTGACAAGCAAAACTAAAGCCCTGGCTCTGAAAACTTAGAAAATGGTTAAGAGAGTTCTGTAAATCAGAGAATCAGAGGCCAATCTGACAAGGATTTATGACCAAAAAAAAAAAAAAAAAAAAAAAAAAAAGAATATCTGTTTTACTCTTACAAATTAGAGATTCACAGTCTTCTTACAGTACCAAACTCCCTGTCTAGGCATGGGAATGCAGAAGGTCCAGCTGAAAGCCTCCAGAAGAAAATCCTATGTGCAAAAGTTTAGGGTTGTAATTAAGTGATTAAGGTTTTCACCTTGGAGGTTTTGGAAAGGTTCTGATCCCATCCATTCAATAGGGTGCTTGTTTTAGGACTGCTTCACTTAAAGTCACAAATGTAGGGCTCTGTTAAGCACCTTAATGGCATTTTTTGTGTGTTTGCTGTCTGTTTATCCTTCTACAGACTGGATATTTCCACAGTAAACATTTTCAAATTGCCAGCTACCTGGATTATATGAGGAAAAATAATAGTAAACCTATAAAATCAGACCAGTCCAGTTCTTTCCTCAGATGTATCTAGACAAATATGAATTGAAGTGATACTACTGGCATCACCCACATGTTTGATGAAATGGTTCCCAATGCCATCATGGAAAACAAAATACTGAGGCAAATTATGTCTAAGAAAAAGTTCTGTAATTTTTTAGAGACTGACACTGCATCAACAACTTAAAGGTGCAAACAGGCTGAAAAGAAGGTCTTGATTTTCTCTTGCGTGGAAAGCTATCTTGTAGGTCAAGAGAAGTTCAATTTTATAGAAAATTCTGATCCTAAAATGTGCACTGTTGCTTTCTAGGTCAACTGCAAGACGTTAAAAACAACCCTTCATAGAAACCAATTGTGTAAGAACGATCACCACACTCACAAGAAAAGCCATCAGATAAAATCTCCTGTTGGAAATTGGCAAATGGAATCACTCCAGCTGATTTCCCTGCCACAACCAACGTTACCTTCCTGTCTTTTACAACTGGCTGGTTACCTCCAGTCCGATCCAGAGCTCCACGATGCAAACACTGATGGAAAGTCACTGGGCTTGGTTTTTTTTTGGCAGCCCCCCCATCCTTTTCCACTTTGTGGGGGCCACAACCAGGCTGATTTCTCAGCTGGAGGGTGACGAGGTCCGTCGTCATTTCACGCAGAGCTCTGATTGTCACACCCCTCACCAGAGCCCAGCAACACCTCCACAAGTACCACAACACACAAAACATGACAGGGATCATATTTGGGAAGTTACCTGGAATTTGCACTGCTGTGCCTTCAACTGAACCCACACTGGTGCCAATCACGAAATCTGATCCGTTCGTGACTTCCGGGAGGGAAAATGATGAAGTCACAGTTTCCACAGTGTTTGGCTCCTCAGAGCTCAGTGTTGATGGCTCCTTTTGGTAGGGACTGTTCCCAGGGGCAATGCTGTTGGTTGCAATGTTAGAAGAGGTGGTTGTGATCTCCTCCTGACCAAACCAAGCCGCCTGTGTTTCTGTGACTCCATCCAAAAGCTGGGAGGGCGAGGTTAGCATTGTAACTGCTTCCTGGCCAGGTTTAAATCCTTCACTTTCGATGCTGTTGGGTGAGTCTGAAACAGTTGTGGACATGAGCCAGGGGTTCTGTCTCCCAGCAGTCCTGTCTTCCTCTTGGTGGGGATTATTGACTCTCCCTGTGGAAGCTTCAACATCTATTGTGCTGACTTTTGGAATATCTGTGCTCACTCTTTCTCCAAAACTCAGAAAAGCAGTAGGCAAGACATGTATTGATGGAGAATCTCCAGAAACAGCAGCTTCTTCCTCACCAGCTAAATCAGTTGCAGGGGTTTCTGTCTCCTCTGTCCCACCAGTTAGAAGCCTACCAAACTGAGGAGTGCTTTCTGTGCTTGTGCTGTCTGAAACAGGCTCAGGAGACAGCTCCAGCAGAGAGGATTCTGTTGTGTCAAGAAGGTCACTAGTGGGTGGTTTATATGTTGCTGTAATATCAGAACTAACCTCTTTGAAGATTCCTCCTGATGAGTGATTGGACTGATGTGAATCCCTTGATGATGATGATGATGATGTGCTTGTAATTATTACCTCAGGGTACTCAGATACTCCGTTTACTAAATGAACAGTTACTGATGATTTAGGAGTTTGAGAAACAGAATAGAAACTCACTGGATCTGTGTCCTCATACTCTGCTGATGCTGATTTTGTGTTTGTGTACACCGTGGGACGATTCCCTGCACCCTTGGTAGGTGACTCAGTTGTCAGCTGGGATGTTGGCTGTGTGGTGACAACACTTAACTCAAGCTCGCCAGTTGTCAAAGCCTTTTCTGGCTCACCAGTTACAACTGGTGTAAGAGGAGGAGCCACAGGCTGATTATCAGCCAGCTCTTCTTGGCCCATCCCAGAAAAGCCAGAGATTGTTTCACTTTGATCTGCTATTACTTGGCTGCTTGCTGAAGTACTTGGCTCATAGGTGTCTTCTCTGGGGGTGGTTACAACAGGTTTGGACTCATGAGGCACCTGAGGGCTTGCCAGAGATGGCACTGTAGGAAGGAAAATGCCCATTTCAGAGGGTTTTGTGGTGGTGAGAGTTTCTGTTGCAAAATTCATGTCATTCCCTGAACCCAAATCCACATCACCTGAGGTTGGTCTGTGCCCAGAAGTCACCAACTCTCTACTTGGTGGACTGGAAGTAGTCAGAGGAAGATTATCACCCGATCCAAGTGTCTTTTCTTTGGCTATGGAAAACCTGGGAGTGGAATAATATTTCTCCCCTTCAGCTGTCATGCTATCATCATAGCCATATGTTGACTGTGCAATGGGATTTGGCATTGTCTGCACACTTATTATATCCTCAGGCATTGATTTAGAGTGATCCATGTCTATAATAGTTGTTTCTTCCGGTGGGGTTTGCAGTCGTTCTTCAATCAGGGTAATATCACCATAAACAGAAACATTCAATATGACAGTTTTTTTGTCATCAATCATAGGAATAATTTTTTCATACAACCCAGCGTCGCTTGTTAGTTCCTCTGATGAAGCTGTCTTTGGATGAGCAGCAGATGGATGTACCAAAACCTCTGTTTCTTCTGTAAAAAGGGAGACTAGTCCTGTGATTGCAGTCTGTGATCCATCTCTCGGAGCCTCTGTGGTCATAACTTTGGAATAGACATGTCCAGGAACACTAGATGAAACATTTAGTTCCACTTTGGCTACGGTGGGAATTGAGAAATGGGTAAACATATCAGGGGAAGATGAATCTGAAACACCAACCCAGCCAGATCCTTCCCCAGAGCCCTCTGGTAATACTCTGCCCATTGTTTTTGTTGCTGATGTTACAAGAGATTGCTCTGTTTCAGGGCTGGGAGTTCCATTCAGTATAACAGATACAGGAGTTGTGCCACCTTTAATCAGAAAATGTGAATTTTCCTCTTGAGAAATAGCTTTAGACGTGGGAGTTGTCTTATCTGTTTCATTTTCTCCTCTCCTGTAGTCAGTTTCCTTTTCCTGTGGTTCTTCATTCGCAACAAAATAATGTGTGGTGTCTTCAATCTCTTTAGAGATGAAGCTCTTGGAGCTGTCCTCTGCCAAAGCTGAGGAACTGGGGAACGTGGAAGTGGGAAATGGGTCTCCAGTTTCCGGCAGCAGCTCAGCTACAGCACTTGTGACTTCTTCATTTACTTCAACATTTGCTGGAATACTTCCTCGTTCAAAGTCTTGTGTCATGTCAGTGGAAAGTCCAGGTCCCATAGTTGCAGGGTGAGAAGTTTCAGGGCTTGAGGTACTCTTGATTTTTTGGACAACAAATGGCACTACAGAGGGAAGAACAGCAAGGTCATCTCCTGACCCCTGTCCTGAAAACAGGGGATCACCAGTAAGCTCGTTATTTGACACTTTTTCTTCCTTTGGTGTCAGGAATGTTCTGGGAATATCTTTAGTAGGGAAAATGTTTTGCACCAGCTCTTCCTCTTGCTCTACAACTGTGACTGGAGAGCTTACGTATTTCCTTTCAGTTGTTGCAGCCTCAGTTGCTCTGTCATCATTAAATGGCAAAAGTATTTTTTTAACAGGTTCAGTTTCAAATTCCTTTTCGTCCGGATAAGGACTGGGAGTTGGAACATTTAAAAATCCCAGATGTTCATGGCTAGTTTGTGTACTTTTAAAGAACAGGTCTGTTGTTGTTTCTTCAAAAGATTCCGTAGCTTTTGGTGAAATTTCACTTGCCATCTCTTCCCCAGAATGTATCTCTTCCATCAAAGGAATCTTTGTAGAAAAAGTTCTCATTGTCAGCTCATCAACAGTTTTCTCCTCAGTTCTCACATCCCCTGCAGTCGCCACTGAGGTTACCTCATGTTCAGAACTGGTGACCTGCTCATCAGGATCTGTAGTGAAGGCAGGACCCGGAGGTGATGTGCTGACAGCTTGTCTGTCATCCTTTTCCCATGTTTCTGGTCTCCCAGTAGGGGCAACTGATGTTTCTGTAAATGACCCAGTGGATGAGTCTGGTTCTCCAGATCCCTGGTCAGTAACTGAGAAATGACCTCCAAGTATTTCTTCCGTAGGTCCATTAGACATGAGTTTTGTGGTGCTGCTGTCATCTTTGAATTCTTCTCCAGAGCCATGCTCAATCAGGAAAATCTTGCCCAAGGAGACAGTTGAAGAACCAACTCTTGCATCTTTGTTTTCTGTAGATTCAGCTACTGCTTTTTTACTGCCAGTACCATGTGTCACCAAGCCCTCATGAGGGTTGTTACTGACCACAGATTCTGGAGATGATGTGGTCTCACCCATTTCTGAATCGCCAGTTTCAATTCCTGGTGCAATGTGAGATGTTATTTCTTTTGTGCAACCAGATTTTATGTCAGAAGGAGCTGTGTAGGTTGGTTTTGTTTCCATGTTTGTTTCTCCTGGGGTTTTGGTACTAAACATATCCAGGGACATCTGACTTTCTACTCCAGACCCCTCTGTGAAGCTCTCTGACCAAGTACTCAAAACTGTTACGGCAGGTTCATCTGTTCTTGCATGTTTTTCATATTCTGTTGTTGCATCCTTTGGTGAAGCACCATCTGTGCTGTAAATTTTTCCTTCATACATTTCTGTTTGTGTTTCAGTGACAGGCCTCAACGGGACCGAAGTCAAAGTAGCAGACTCAACGACAAAATCTGGGTCTCCAGAACCTGGATCAATAAATGGGAAGCCAATACTTACCACTCTGCTTGTGGAACCCCCTGAAAATATGTCTGCAGGCTCTTCTGCTGATCTTTCATTTACAAAAGGCTTCTTCTCCCTCAAGAGAGGAATGGTGGTGACCTTTTTGATTTCAGAACTTACGGTACCTGGTACTGTTCTTCTGAGGGGCTCTTGACTTACAGTTCTGACTTCACTTGTAGTGCTCCCAAGTTCATTCAAATCCAAATTTTCCTCGGCAGCAGTAGCTGAATTTTGGTGACCTGCATAAAGAGTGGTGTGTATTTCTTTTTCAGTATCAATACTCTTTTCAGTTACAAGAGAACTGGCAAACACTTTTTCCGTAATTAGCTCAGACACAGAGTTGGTGGCAACAGTTACTTGAGGGCTTTGATCAAAAGCAGAAGAAGGAGTACTTATAGCACTAGGCAAAGCAGAGGTGATTCCTGAATCAGTTACAGAAAATTCTGTCAGCAGTGCTGTGCCGGAGCCCAAAGAAATGTCTTGCATTGAAAGTGTTTCTGTTACTGCTATTTCCTCTGCCACGGCTGGAGTTACAGTGATGCTATCTTTCACATCTCCAGAGCCTTCCAGCACCATAAAAGAAGCAGCACTTATCTCAGGCTTTGCTGTATGACTTGTTTCCAGAATGTTTTCACCAGGGGAATTTGCATTAAGTTTGAGAGTTGTTTTGTAATGGTCTCCAGGAGCAGGGGTTGCCTTTTCTGAAATAAGGTCAGTTACGACGTTGTCTTCCAAAGCAGGAATAAAAAATGCCTCCAGAGAAGCAGTTACAGCAGAACTTTCCACAGTAAATGGATCAGGAGAAGACGTTATACCAGAACTTTTTTCATCATCTTCCTTTCTTGACCCTGTCACAACTTCTAAGACTGAAGTGGACAGATCAGATTCAGAGGAGCCATCTCCAGAGAATTCGCTAGAAATCAAAAGCAGGTTTTTGCTATCTTTAGTGGAGCTCTCCTCAGTTCCCTGCCAGGTCATGGTCTCTCCACTGTTTTGCACAGACTGCTCGTGTGAAGAAGTGGTGGCTATTGATTTATCTGTTGTCACAACTTCAGACTCCCCACTATAGACAGGTTCTAACATTGCAGCCCCTGAGGTTGGTTGCGTGACCTCAAACGCCCCTATTACTTCTCCAGCTTTGCTTGGTTGCATAGTACCAGAAGCTTCAGATTCATTAATGATAAATGTGTTTGTCTCGTTGATTTGGGAAAAGGTTACATTTTTGGAATGTGCAACGCTTTCGATTTGGTCACTCCTTGCTTCCTCAGCTTTTGTGCTCTTAGGTGCACTGGTGACTTGCTGCTTCCCGTTGATGAACTGCAAAGCTGGAGGGGTTGTAACATCAGTAGTATTTTCACAGTCTTCATCTTCCTCAAACTCTGCATAGTTTGTAAAGAAAGGATCCAATATTATATATTCAGACGAATCCTGCACAGAGTCTGAAGTACAGGGTTCAGTCTGAGCTGACTCTGGATCAATGTGGGTTTCATCTATTGCGTGAGGAAGCATGTGGCGATTGAACAGATCCAAAAATTCATTCACCGGGTGATCTGCAAGAAAAAGAGAGCTTTTCATAATCCCTAAGTAACAGCAGACACACGAAGTACAAGCAATCCACTGGAAAAAAAAAAAAAAAAAACAAAACCCAAAAAAAAAAAAAAATCTAAAATTCAACAATTTGTTGTAAATTCAGTGTGTTCTCCTGTTGACACAAAGTTCAACTCTGCCATGGGGGGTGACTTTCTAGTTGGAGCCTCTCTGCATATTGAACACATTGGTCATTCAGTGCTGTTGATTGCCACGTGCCCTTGCTCCCAAACCCATGCCTGAGTTACCTGCTCCTACATTTTCAGCAAAGATGGGGAATGGACAAGATAAAAACCACTTTTCAGACCAACCTGCTGCAACTGGTTCCAGGGATTTAGACACTAACTGACCTCTCCCAATAACTGAACCTAGACAAAGCTAAGCAAGACAAAGTCTAAAATAAAATAAGACACAAAAAAACTCCCTCTGCATCTCCCTTTTCCTTTTGGTATAGGGTAATTCAAATCTCTAGGAACACCATAACACCTACATCAATCACTCTTCACCAGATTTGGACCCTAGGACAGTGAATAAAGTCTTACTTTACAGAGTTGCTTCTACTTGGAATTTTAAAGCATTATGTGGCAAATAAGAAAAAATATCACAGATTCAAAGGTCAACTCCCACTCAGAGGGTAACATGACTGAAGCCCAGTAATTTTCTTCTGTTTACCACTAACTGAATTATTTACATACTCCTACAGGTTGCAAACCTCTCACAGTTTTTTTCTAGGTGGCCCGGCAGATAAAGAGGAAGAAAGAAGATTAAGAAGGCAAGATTTTAGCTGCAGGAAGCCTCATGAATTCCTCCAAGATTTATGATCCCAAATTCCATATACACTTTTTAAACTTGCCCTTTCAGCACAAACATTGCTTCAAACCTTCTGTTCCAGACAATGGAAGCTATCCTAATTAAAATGAAATTTAAGAAAAAAAAATAAATTAAAAAGAAGGACACAACAGACTCAGAAACAAGCCCCATATTTCAAGCTTGGCCAACTGACTTGAAATTGAAAACTGTACTGAAATCCTATTCCATGAGTGTTTCTTTCTTCTGGATCTATGTTTATAACCATTTTGCCCAGAGGGGATTACTTTCTTGCTGGTTCAAGCTGGAATGGCCAGTGGAGCTTTGCCCACAGCTGCCAGGAGAGGATCTGAAGCAATTGACAGGACTCCTGCCTTAGAGCACTGTCAGCAACCACTGCTTCCTGAAAAAATATCTGCAGTGCATGACACAGCTCAGTTCTTAAATCAAATCTCCCTCACTAAAACCATCTACAAGTCATAAAACAATGAGAACTTGAGGTGAAGCACTCCATCAATTTGAAGTAATTCCCCTACCTATGAAGATCATTTAACCTCTATGACTACTGAGTCCTCAGAGACAGAGTCATCAGGTGATCATTCTGGAAAAGCATGTATTCAATCAAATTAAACTGACACAGAGCACGACGAAAGGTTTGTGATTCTTTGGCCTGGGCTGGCTTGTGTGTGCAAATTGACTTCACTTTGGTTTTGCAAAGGTCACAGCAGCTCCATTGAGAATTAATGTTCTAATACCTCACGCTGTGTTTACAGCTGAACTCATGAAGTATTACTGGATCTCAGCTTTGCTAAAGCTCCAGCTGAAGAATACAGAGAATAAATCACCTCCAGCATTGTTTATTTCAACTACAATGTCAAGTCTGTTCAACCCTAAGCTCGGGGCTCCCAGTGCAACCAAAAAAAGGTTGTTTTTAACCTTGTGCCTGCTTGGCTGTTGTACATTGCTCAGAGAAGCCTGGTGCTTGCCATGTGCTATGACAGCTCCATTAGATGGCTGCAGAACTGAGATTTCTCCTCTCTCCCTCATTTGTGCTTGTTGGGAGTTATTTTCTGCAATGTTTGTAAAGAATGAATGCTTTTCTCCAGTAAATTAGAAATATTTAGAAAGGCTGTCCAATGCCACAGAATAATAAATTTTCTGCAGCCATTTACTTGAGCTCTACCAGATCTGCCTTTCAAATTTTGTGAAAAGCAGGAATTTGGTAATCTCTCCAAGACTGGCAGCATGACTTTGAGGAGCATGTCTAATAACAACCCTTTCAGAATCCATGAATTTCAGCAAAAGGCCACCCTGGACACACTGAGAAACCATGTTTCATAAAAGAAGAAGTTTCAATTGAGACAGAATTTCACACCTTCCTTTCAAATCTGTGCATGCAAAAACCCATGGGAATTCGGGCAATGAGAGAGGAATGGCAAGGCAGAGCTGATAGGGAGCTCTGAGAGTCTCTGATTTTTGGTAGATTCACTATAAAATAACTGCACCCACAGGCAGAAATTGGAATGGCCAGGAAAGATGCCTTGTGCTGTGTGAACAGCTGAAGGAGGGATGTGCATAAACAACCTGGTATGCCATAAAGATTAATTATGATTTCACACACAGCAATTAAGACCATGAAACAACACATGCAGTTTTGCACAGAAATTGTACATTAAAAAAAAAAAATAGCCTGGGTGGGACTGGATGGGCTGTAATTTGTAGGAGGGCACCATGACTAACAAGTTCTGACCAACAGTGCAGAGTTTTTTTAGCAGTGCACACCTGGGAGTCCCTCAAATTAGTAGCTCACACTAAGTCATTTATGGTAGGCAATAAATTTAGTGAACAACATCTGTTCCAAATTCACCTAGAAGACAAATACAAATTCTTACACATGCAGAGATCTCTATCAGACCCTGCTTTTACTTTGTTAGCTTTTTCAAGATCTCACATGCCAGAACAATCCACATAAAAGAACCTTAGCAAAAGGTATGATATTCTGATCATAAATTTTCAGGAGGCTCTTTCATTAAATAACAACTATCTTTGGAGGGTTTTTTTGTAATATTTTGGTTTTTTCCAAGGAAAAAATAACAAGCTTTTCAGGAGATAGTAAAGAATGTAATTGATTGGTCTTTTTATTGTTTGTTTTCAATAAGAAATTATTTTCCTTCCTACAGGTTTGATTATTCCGTGTTAGCATTCAGTTTGCTCAGGGTTAAGAGCAATGAAAAATCCTCTCTAAGTCCTGAGATGGCAAATAATCTACATAATGATGGGGCTCATACATCCTTGTCAACTGGGTATAGGACACTGGGAAAAATCTACAATAAAATAATAATATAGAAGAAATATTAAAGTAGAAGAAATATTTATCTGTTGAACTTGTTTGTTAGACCCTGAGGGCAGGCTCCTGTTTATTTCACACCCATTCCTGCTGCAGGTAAACACACACACAGACCAAAGACTACCAAAAAAGAGACAAAACCAGAACTTGAAAGGGAAGGAGTTTGGCTATCAAATATGCTTATCAATAGCTCCTGGAAAACAAGACAAAAGGAGCCCTTTTTCAAAGAGGTTCTTTGTTTTTCTGGCTCCAAGTGAAGGAAAGTGAAAACAAGTAGCTAAAAAGGATAAAAAGCCAAGGGTTGTCTGCTCAGGGTGCCAACCCAAACAAGTCCTGGGAGAGATTTATCAGCAAAGCCTCTCTTGGAGGGAAGTGATGAGGTATGCCCTGGAATGGAGATGGAAAGGATAGGTATATCCAGCCTGGAGTGTTTCTTAATCCATTTAATACATCTAGATGTTGTAAATGACCTGCAAGGAGCAGGCGTCTATCTCAGTAACAGTTCCTATATGTAAGAAGTGGAAATCCCTCTGGCTACAGGGTGATTTTAGCCTGCTACTGCACATAACCACAGGGCCACAGACCAAGGTGTCATTAATTCTCCTTACAACCCTCCCAATCCATCATGGCTGGTTCCAAACACACGTCAGCTTTTCTGGATCACACAGAAAAGCTGCCTCCCTGATAATGCCTGCACACATCCAAAAATGTGTAACGTGCAGCAATATTTCTTTTCTTGAGAAGAGTTTTAATATTCTACAAAGAGCTTTTCCAAGACCATCTTTGAGGGGGCAGGCAGTAAAAGAGCATTTTCCCTCTCAAAATCCATCTGATAAGCATCTGAAGAAGAATTAATAGGGAATTAAATAGAAAACATATTATGATGTTTCCCAAACTTTCGAAACACAAAATATTTTATTCAGAAGATTTATGGTTTTGTGAAGTTCCTTTCAAAATGGGACTCCTAACATCTAATCTGGCATCCTGCAGATAATGGAATTTCACACTTCTGCAATTTGTCCACTTATTTCTTCAGAGCCACTGCTCAGTTTTTAGTGGGCAGTAGTACAGTTCAGCCCTTTGTAGAAGGACTAGAGGTCTGATAAAGCCATGAGACCTACCTAAAATGTTCTATGGACTTTAAATCACGTCCTATATTTTGACAAGAACACAGCTAAATAGGAAACAAAAAAGACATTTTATTTAGAAATCTAAAACTATTTTGGACTCATTGTTTTGAAAGTACTTCATCGCATGATGTGACAGTAACAGAAAATCCTTAATGCTCCCCATCAAGAATTCAGAACCACAAGAGAGGTTTTCATGAAAAATCAAAAGAGTCTGCATTAGTCAAATTATTTCCTGCACTTGATAAGCATAACTTTTTTGGGGTTGGCTTCAATAGAGTTTTTAGTTATTGTTGGAGGGAGCACAGAGGAGGCTCCAGCATGGGCAGAGGGATGGATGGAGCAGCTCTGCTGGCAGCAAAGGCTGGCACAGCTGCCACTGCTCACCCGGGCAGGAGAAGCTTTCCCTGAGCTCAGGGTGGCCTCGCAGGGCCTGAAGGGGCTGCAGCAAAGATGGACAGAGACAATGGCCAAGGGCTGCAGGGACAGCCCCCAGGGAATGGCTCCCAGGGCCAGAGGGCAGGGCTGGCCGGGATCTTGGCACTGAGGAATTGTTCCCTGGCAGGGTGGGCAGGCCCTGGATCCCTGGCAGTGCCCAAGGCCAGGCTGGACACTGGGACAGTGGGAGCTGTCCCTGCCATGGCTGGGGTGGCACTGATTGGGCTTTAACTCCATCCCAACCCAAAGCATTCAATTTTCTGTGGTTCTGTGAAGATATTGATAAAACACAGGTATAATTGTAAATGGCTTTCATGAGCTGTTTCAAAACTCCTGCACATTTTTGGGATGCTCATGGTGGGATCACAAAGGTTACCCACCAGAGAGAGCCCATGGACAGCTAAAATCCACACTCTGCTCCACCTGGAAAACAACAAGGAGTCCTCCTCAAAGTAGGAGAGAGTGGAGATGGTTCAAACCCTCTGAAAAACCAGTGAAGCCTCACACCTGGGTCTGGGAGAAGCTCTAGGATGAGGAAAGACTTAAACCACCTTTATGTCATGTCCTGGTTCCCCTGAACCTCAGCTCTGCCAGGAACCTGATCTGCAGTCTGCATGGATTTGAGCAGCTTTATGACCATGGCTTGCTGAAATTCTTACAGCAAGAAAAATAAAAAATCCAAAACCTCAACCACTTCCACAGGAATGTGTCAGTTTCATTGAATATATTCTGTTTTAAAAACATGGTGAGGAAATAAAAAAAGGGATTGGAAAAGCTGTGCCCAGTACAAAAAAAAAAAAAAGCCAAAAAAAAAAAAAAAAAAATCAAAACTTTCTACTAAGTAGGGTGTTCTTTCCCTTTAAGATAGTCCATTCAAAATGGAACAAAACCATTCAATTTTACAGAAATAAATCAAAATCTGATAACATCTTTTGAGCTGCTTTACTTCACCGAAGAGGTTTGGTTTTGCTGGTTTTTTTTCAATTTATATTGCTCTTTTCATTTAATTTTTTAAAAAAATAAATAAAATATTTTGAAATACAGATATTTCCTGGCCAACCAAAATTCCAAGTGTCAGCCTTTGGAATATGCAATTCCTCTAACATGTGCCATCTTGTAGCATCATTATCCCACCTAAGCATGGTCAAAGAGCAACAGTGCTCCAGGCATACCCCTTCTCCTCTTCAGGAAAAAGTAGGAATGCTGCCAAGGAGCTGGTCTAAAGGATTAAAGAAACATGGCTACTATTAGACACACCTAAGCCAAGAAATTTAAAAAAAAAATAAAGATCCAGAAATAATTAAATTTTTTATGCTTTTAATCCTTCTGCCTCACATTAACAGGACTACTATACATGATGAGGTCTGGTAAAATCCAGGTCTTGATTACTGTTCACTCTAAGTAAACAAAAGGTTTTATTTAGTTCACTTTAAAATGTTTCCCAGCTGGACATATATATTTCTAAAATTTTGTTAACTTTGGCTCCCTTTAAAAATCCTCAGGTAGGCAGGACAGGTTTCAATAATTTGAGGTTTGGATTGTTTTGGGGCTTTTTTAACCTTCTAAATTTTACCAAAATTTACATTTTGTTCTCACTCTGAGAGTCAAAAGAGATTATTACATTACACACATATATATATAAATTTACTTTGCATAAAAGTCTCAATGATTCAGGTAAACTGCTGGGAGAAAGTAATTGTAAGGAGTGACTTTTGCACAGCTGGCTGGGTAGGAGCTGAAAGCAATTCAAGGTGGGTGGTCAGTCTTGCCTACTGAAATTCACTTATCCAGTCCATCTGCTTTACCATATTTGGGGCTTTTCATGCAAAATCCATGAGTATCCCTTTCTGGCATGTTCCTGACCTGCAGCCTTTTTACAGACAGGACCCCAGGCTGGAGCTGGAGGCCACAGCCAGAGGCACCTGTGGAAAGTGGGTGTCACTTAGGAAGACATCTGCTCTGCACAGGGCTCTGGGCTCCCTCAGCCCTGCCAAACTCCAAAACAGCAGACAGGATGATGCAGAAACCATGTCAGAAAGAAAGGAACTGTTTTATTATAAAAGCATATCACGGAGCCCTCTGGCAATTCCTGGTGTTTCCTTTGTTCTTCTCCCCCACCCGACAATAAATTTGTTAAAAAGAAGCAGACTGAGTGAAATGTCAAGTTGTTAAAAATGGCAGCTTTGCCGTGAGCCCCAGCACGGGCAGGGTACAGCTCCCTGGATAATGCCTGCACATTTGTCATGCAACATTCTGAGGGCAGTCATTCCCACTTCCTTTCTGCTCCAATATGTCACTGACAAAACACAACTCCAGCCCGTGGAGCCTCCTCCTGAGCACTCCTGGGCGTGAGCATCCTTCCAATGACAACATTTCTCCCACTGCCTACAGAGAAGACAATTCTAAAGCTCTGCAGGGCCAAACAACCCAAACCCAAACAACTGCCATGCAATAAATCACTTTTCTCCAGATGGAACCCAAAACAAAGCAAGGAGTCAGACTGTATCTGACTTAGCTGGTGTGTCTGGGCGTGTGTAGAGGGAAGTCCAACTCTGCAGGAAAAGCTGGTTGGGAAAGAAGCATCTGCTCACCAGAATGACTTCATCCTTTATTTCATGTGTGATATTCCATGACTGAGGCGGAAACACTGAGGTATCAATGAATTTTGGGCTTTCCTGTGCCCCTCCACCACCATCCTTTCATTACATTTACATCCTGCTTAATTGGGAGAATGTTTCTGTCATGACAAAGCTGGCACAGGAAAGAACCAGTTCTGGCCCTACCAATATGGGGAGAGAGTGTCCCCTCCAAGAAGAATCAAAAACTGACCTACCACAACATAAATTTGGGCAAAAGTCAGAATACTACACTTAGAATCTCAAGGCAAATGCCCACCCTCTGACTGCACCTGTGGCTGCTTAGGGCTGAAAGGAATATTCTTTCCTCTCTTCCTTTTTCCAGTAATACTGGAAAAAGGAACCATTTGGCATCAGGGGAAAAAAAAAAAAACCAACTTACAGTGCACTCCTTAATGTGGCAGTTTGGGGAAAAAAATAGATTGACATCATATTATTTTAGGAGTAATAAAGGTTGGTTTACGTACAAGGCATGTATTAGATTTTTCTTTCTTGATTTGTCTCACGAGAGGAATTTTGTGTGGAAAAAATAAAGCCAGAGAATATTTTACAGTTGAAGCTCTAAAACAGACAGTGGTGTTTGTGTATGTGAGTGCATGTGTATGAGAGGAGGAAGAGAAGAAAGAGGAAAACAGCAAGAAAAGGAAAAGGGGGAGGGAGGGAAGGAGGGAGGGAAGGAAGAGAAGGAAGAGAAGGAAGAGAAGGAAGAGAAGGGAGGAAGGGAGGAAGGGAGGAAGGGAGGGAGGAAGGGAGGAAGGGAGGAAGGGAGGGAGGGAGGAAGGGAGGGAGGGAGGGAGGGAGGGAGGAAGGGAGGAAGGGAGGAAGGGAGGAAGGGAGGAAGGGAGGAAGGGAGGAAGGGAGGAAGGGAGGAAGGGAGGAAGGAAGGAAGGAAGGAAGGAAGGAAGGAAGGAAGGAAGGAAGGAAGGAAGGAAGGAAGGAAGGAAGGAAGGAAGGAAGGAAGGAAGGAAGGAAGGAAGGAAGGAAGGAAGGAAGGAAGGAAGGAAGGATACAGAATGTCTTTTTCCTAAGAACTGAAGCTCTGATGACAGTTACCCCACCTGCTCCACCCCAAAATGCTCTTTTTACAGCTATCTGGAGGAGTTTATTCCACTCATCATGATGATTTTCTGGCATTTTATCCCCTACTATTTCTCAAGCATTTTTTCATGTACCTCATAAGCACACTTTTAATTTAATGCCTGCACAAGCCCACTAGTCGTGCAGCAAGCAACCAAAATCACATTCTTTAGCTGCAGTCCCTGCACTTTTGGGGCATTATTTTGAGCTATTACTCATGTGGAAACACACAATCTTTTTCCCATGGCAAATTTATTTTTTCTGTTGAATTTTTCTTCATTGAAATATGACTAAAATTTTGTTTGGGGCAAACCAGTCTTGGCATGTGCAAAAGTAATTGAGTTGCTGCAGAAGTGGCAGTGATAGCTCAAGGTACTGCAGTGTCTTCATAACTTCTTAAATGCAAGTGAGTATCAGAATTCATAATTAGAGTGAATACATACATAGATATTGATATATGTGGCAAAAGGATTTTTGCATATAGATCTGAGTCCTGTATTTTGCAAATATTACTCAGCAGATACAGAGTGGATTCTGCAAAACTTTAATGGATTATTCTCAGTATCATCCCTTACTTCTGAAAAAAAAAAAAAAGGTGAAAATTTTATAAATTTATTTACAGGTGTTAATAAAATTGTTTTGGTTATAAAACACCTGAAGCAGCCTAGGGATAAACCAGAGGTTCTCAGTTAAATCAGCATAAGTCTGTAGGCTCCCCTCTGCTGCAGCTGGAGTGACACAAATGTGTCCCTCCACCAGACACAATTTCAAACAGTGCCTACAGAACTTGAGCGTTTGTTTAACCATAGAATCACATATTTTTTTCTCTCAGTAACTTTTTTCATCTCAGTTTTCTTTTTTGCTTTGTTTTGTTTTTCCCGGGCAAAACTGGAACGTTTGTTCTGGAAAAATATTCATTTGTTTTTACGAACAATTTGAGGGTTTTTCAGAAAAGACACTTCTGTTGGACAGCACTTGAGAACAAAGGTTTTACACCAACTACAGCTAAAAATAGATGCCTTGCTGTGGTAATGTTACTGCACCACTAAAAATCAGCAGAGGGAGGCATATTTTTGACTATAAGGTACTGCCACAAGCCCCATCCTGTGCTAACATGGTAATATTGCTGCAGAATTAGTTCTCACCTGGCAGGCTCTGTATGTGGTCAGAATAAACTGAGAAGAAAGGCCAGGAAGCCAAACAATTCAATTAAAGTGTGAACAAATTGAAGAACATTTTGGGTTAATCCTTGGTCCTCTCAGTTGGACCAAGTGCCCACTGCATTTCCCAAGGACTCATGAATTTTGCTTCTAATGTTCACTATTTAACTAGACATGTGACTGGAAACTCACTACAAGCCAGAGTAGTCAATATATAAGTAAGCCCAGAATCATTTTACTCACCACTTTCAAGGAAAAAAAAAGCAATGGTTTAGGAAAAAAAATCCCACAATGAAATAGAATCAAAAATCTCAGTGCTATTCTGTGTACATATAGGCACATTCTTTGCTGCTATTCTGGCAAAAACCAACAAAAAAATTACATCAAATATGTGGAAATTCCTTTTCTAATGCCAAAAAACCTCCCACTGAAACTATGGGATTCCTGCTTGATGAGGTGCTGCACGTAAAATCCAAGAGTGTGGTTTAAAGTTAAAAACTAATATTTCTTGTGCACTCTTTGAGCTAATGATGGGTATCAAAAAGTTAATGAAGTATAGCAGAGGTAATACCTAGGCAAGCAGGGACTAGTGGAAGATACTCCTGACCAGGAATGAAATTCCAACTGTTTTTCTCTTCCTCAGGAAGCAGAAAGTTTTCATACTGAATTCTCCTCATTTAAGAAAAGCAGTAATACAAGGCTTGTCAGAAAATTCCTAATGATCTGAGCAGCTTGGGAAAAAAAAATTATAAAGAAAGATTGATAACTTCAGCAACATGTCCCCAAAGACAACACAAAATATTAACCAGCCACTCTGCACACATCCTCACTTTTCACAGGAAAACATTCTGAAAGACACCAGTGGGTATTTTGTATCTTATTGATCAAATTCATCACTTAATCACTTCAAAAACTGAGGAAGGTTTAAAAGACTGGCTGGATTAGCAAGGATTAATCCACTCATTAAACTGAAAATGTGCAAAAACAACTGCATAAAAAGACCACTGAATATTCCATACTAAGACAGCTACAATCTGGACACATTCAGAAAAGTTTGCTACAGAAAAACACTTTCCTCAAAAAAAAAAAAAAAAAAAAAAAAAAAAAAAAAAATTAAGTCATATTGCATCACCATGTAAAAGACAGCTCATCTTTTCTGCAGTAGGACTTTTTAAGGCTTTTTCCACATGTAAACAAAACCTCTAAAAGGATTCCTGTTCCTCACAACAGAAGTATGAAAAACTACATTGTACCTATGAATAAAATTCCTTCATTTCTCTCATGAATAAACAAAGGGGCACAAGAAAGCTGGAAATGTGTAATCCCTATGTCTAGATCTGAGACGTCTCCTTGGATACAATGCAAAAACAGCAGGGAATGTGTAGGCATCCTCTGAACAGTATTTAATGTGAGGGCACTGTTCCTTGTATCTATGGAAGTCTAGAAAGGAATGTGGAAAGAGAAATTATTGTTCTATAATAAGTCTTTCTTCAGGAAGAGTCAGCAATAGTGGCCCAAAACTTGTTAATTTAGTTTTAGCTTCTTGTGAAAATTTGTAAGTATCAAGTTTCAGCTCTGTTGGATATGGGGCTGGTGGGGTTGGTTTGTTTTTGTTTTTCCTTTGTTTTGAGAAAAGGAGAAGCGCACAAAAAAGCTTGAATTTATTAAAATTACTTGGTTATTAGTTTTGCTTTCCTACAAGGCATCACTGCTGTTCTGTTTTAAATACAATTTATATGGGATGGTGTACAACCTATTTTAAAAAGCCCTCCATATCACCAGCTTAAAAAAAAAAAAAAGACTATTCTAATATAGAAAAACCCCAACTGGTTTAGTTAATAACAGATCTACCATTCTGGATTGAACTCAAATGCGTTCTGAAGAAAAATAATCACCTAATTGTACAATGACCCAGAATCTGCAAAGTGTTATGAAGACATTGAGATGCCTACTGTCCCCACATCCCCACCACAGCTCTGCTCTCAATCACCTCATTGGAATTATTGTGGTGTAATTACACTGGGGAAGATGAAATCAGGATCTGGCCGCGTTGCTCAGCGTTTAACACTTCAGTTACTCCAGGCACAGGAAGAACGTGGCCAACTCTACAGCAGGTTTTATGAGTAATAGAGAGAGTTTGGTCATTCAGGATGTGAAAATTACTCCAGTCAGACCTGCCTCCCTGGGAAGTGAAGTTTAGGACACGACAATTGATAAGGAGACAAGCCCGGCCCTCCATTAGGGAAAACAAAAAGAAAAAAAAAAAAAGAGGATATTCTGCATTTAATAAGGTGGGAAATTGGTCCTGCCCATGTGAGGCCACTTTTGCTGTTGCTTCAAGATCCCACCAGAAATTAATTCAGGTCAGCCTAGCTGCAAGACAGCAGCTTTCCTGACAACAAACATGGTTTGAAATAGGTCCTATAAAGAAACCATGGCTTTCAGTAGCATATACCCTTCATTTGGGGTAAAAACAAATGGTGATTTCAGCACACAAAAGGCAAAATCTCTTCCCCCTCAGAAGTCTCTCTAACACAATAATTAGCAAAAAAGACACACCAAAAATTGCACCTAGCTCACGTGTGTATACCACAAATAATGATGCCAGAGAGATTATTTGCCAGCGAGCACAAATAAAACACCTTAAAGGAGAACCATGTGGGTACAGATGAAGAGACATGCAAACCTGGATGCTGCAGACTTTCAGGCTGCCTCTTGCAATGCCTGGAAGAGGCCTTGGTCACCCCAACAGCCCCAGCCCCTGGGGCAGAGCCAGCATCTCCCTTCCCTGCAGAGCACCAGCACATTCCCACTCTCCCAGTCACACTCCCCCCGCAGGAGTCACCAAAAACGGGGGCTGAACAAGGGGACGTGGTCATTCTCTGAGACTGAGCAGAGAAATAAAAGTATCAAGGGATAACTGTCAGGAAGAAAAAAGACCTATTCAGGCTAAAGACAATGCTGGCAAGAATAAACACGGGTATAAACTGGCCAAGGAGCAATTCAGGCTAGATATTAGAATCAGGCTTAAACAGAGCCATGACGATCTTTGACAGCCCTCCAGAAGGAGCTGTGAAGACAAGAAGATTAAATGAATTTTAAGGCAAGGCCTAGGATGGACCTGAAAAGACTCTATTCTGCCTCCTTTGTTAAGGTTTATGACTATGACTCATTACCATCCTGCATTTCATTCAAATTTGACTTGCCCTCTCGCACTGCTAAGACAGAAATATGCATGTCAGAGAATTACATGTTGGAACACAAAGGTTTGTAACCTCTTTCCATAAAAATCCACATCCACAAAGCACAAGCTCCTGCAATTTCACTCTCTTCAAAGCTGGAGGGGACAAGAAACCAGACAGAGCTGGTGTGACTCCCAGGGTCCAACAAACACTTTGAAACATATTCACTAAATAAAGACTTTTAAATGTCTCCAAAAAACGCAGGTGTGCAAATTACTCCTGATTCAGACAGGAGTTATGTTTCCAGCATCTCCTCAACCACTGTTAAACAACACCCCCACAAGCATTTTTCAGCTCATAAAAGCTTTATGAGCTGAAAAGTTCCTTCAGGTTTGGTTGATTTTTTTTTTTTTTCCTTTTCCAGCCGCTAATCCATGACCTTCCAGCACCAGCAGCACTAGGAAACATCAGAGCTGTGAGGACACAACAGGGCATGAGGTGGCAAATTCTGCATCCTCATAGAGAAGGACAAAATCCTGTGTCCCATCTGATGCCATGGGAAGCTGTGCACGTGGTAACACCTCACACTGCAGGGCTGTTTGGCTTCCTCACTGTCATGATTCCAAGGGAAAAGCTCCTGGTTCCACTCCAGTGGATGAAGGTCCTAGGCCCTTCCATTCTGAAACACATGTGGGGCCCTTTTAGTAGCATGAAAAGGGATGTTTCCTCGTGTGCAAGGATGTTTTCCTCATTAATTGAAATACCTCCCTGAGATGTGCCCATGGGCTGCCAGAAAAAACAATGCTTACTACCCAGATTAATTTGTGCACCTACCTCACGTTTGGCCACATGGGAATGTGTGGATTGTTTCTACATTTTCTCAATGAAAACTGCTGTATTCCTACAAAAATGAACAGCTTTATCTGTTGAGCTCTGTGTTCTTTCTTATCAGCTCTAGAACATGTCCTCCAGAATTCAAACTGTTTGACCTTCCACCAGGCCTTCAAATTACTTCTTTTTCCCATGCCTTGTTTTGTTTTTTCTTTTAATCTAAAAGTAAACTTCCTTTATGAGAGTTTTCATTGACTGCAAGCATGCATTTTAAAAGCTAGGAGTAAAGCTATTTATCTCTAGAATAAGAAAAGAAGTCCTCTAGGAGAACCATCTTCTGGTCTAATAAATGTAAAGACTTAGAAATGATTATTTAATATCACCTTCCAGTTCCTGTACTACTTTATCCAAAAGGGGATGTGTGTTTGAGACAGAATAATATCCTTGGCACTTTATTTAACTGAATTTAACTCCACACCTTTTGAGCGCAGCTTCAGCCTGCTGCAATAATGAAGAATAATATCCCCTGAAATTCCATACATCCATAACACATTCCATATATCAACAGCACCTTCCAGCCCAAAGACTTCAAGGCTATTCAGAGAAGTTGGTGCCAGTCTGGGGAGGGTTTGAGAAGGAGGAGGAAGGACCAAGGAATCCTTCCTGCCTCTCCTTCCACCTGTGCTTGGCCACAGGTGAGCTCACCTGAGCCAGGGCTGCTCCCACCACCACAGGCTCTCTGTCCTGCTTGATGGAAACTGCTAAAAAAAATCTCAAAATCTCAAGAATTCACACATTTAGCACAGCCCTTCTCTTCCATGTGGAATGTAAAACACTGCTCCTGCCTAACAAAGCCTAATGGCACCTCCATGGAGCACTTAAATATTATTGTGCCCACGCTGTGGATGGCAAATGGAGCTGCAGGGAGCAATATTCAGCTGTGTAATAGCAAGGTTTTTATTGTAATTGAGTGATAGGAAACAAAACATAGTGCTGAATTTCTGCTGAGCCCTGCCTCACTGTTAAACTGTTGCTTCTGGCAAAAGCTGAATAACAAGGAGGTGAAGAATGAGGGGGAAAGAATAATCTCAGAAATAGTTCCAGCACTTCTGCAAACACAAAAAGGAAAATATATTCGTTTATAGACAATGCCATCTATATATAACCTCTCATTATAATTCCTATTTGAAACAGTTATTTTTTGAAGGGCTTTGGTAAGCAAGCTGTCCTTTCTTAGGAGGCACTTTTGGACTCTTGACTTGAAAATCAGTGAAGGCCTTTGTTTATAAACCTCACAGATTAACTTTATCTAAAAATGCTAAACTGTATTACCTTGAAAACATGCCAAAGGAGGAAAAACCTTTGTTTTATCAGAGATGTAATGATGTAAACTCTATTTACAGTTTCCGAAGAGCTAAGAATAAAAAGCCAGAAGTACAGTTTATATAGTTCTTTATGATAGTGGATCAATTCTCAAAGAAGAAGTGATAGAATAAGAAGTTAAACTACATCCTAGTGAAAGGCATATGTTGGTAATATTTGCCAAATTCATTCCTCTTCATTACTCCCTATACGCATTTTCTTCAGCACAAAGAAAAATTTATGGACTAAGGAACAATGAGGGAAACTGGGCATGACAGGATTTTTCAGATGCTGTCTTTCATTTCTGTAGCAATAAAAGAAATCAATCCAAACCCTCTGAGAGAATAAATCTTTGGCAGTTCTAACTGAATTTGGGGTCAGTAGGTAGAGGGTGCCTTTAGTCTGTGGATAAGCTAAGTGGAGGAATTACCACTGCCAGGGTCTGAAAACAGAAAAATGAAGAAAATTCCTTTTTAAAATTGCACTAGACACATGATGAGGCTCTCTGTGTTTAAAGAGAACACAGACAGTGCCATATGACAAATTTAAAAATATTTCAAGACAATAAACTTTTTTCCTCTCCTCACAGACTAAATAATTCTTAAAGGCAGATTTTTAAGGATTTGTAACTTTATGTCTGCTTGCACACACCCTGACACATATATGCATAGCTGTATGTGGGAAATGCATGCACAGCTTTGAAAGTTTGTGAAGATGAAGAAGACAAACCCTAAAGAAAGTTTGTCCTAAGGATCTGATCACCCAAGGCAGAGTAAGAAGGAACAGCTATGAAGACATCTGCACACTCTGTCCTTCAGATAATCCACTTTGAACCAAATCCTAATTTAATGAAACACAGTACCCACACTAATCTGGGAAAAAAAAAAAAAAAAAGAAAAAAAGAAGGTGTAAAATGAGGCTCTTCTCAAAGTAGATGCAGAGAAATCCTACACCCACACCCTTCCAAACCATCCTACTTCTTCCCATCACCTGGAACACACAGCTGCCCAGCACAACCCACTCTCCTGTAGGAAATAAACTGTAGCACAACTCAAAAATCTAATAGGAAAAAAAATATCACTATTACCTAGTCCAGCTACTCATCATTAAGTCAAATTAAGTGAATTTCCACAGATACAAAAGGACTTAATATACGGGTTAATCTTGTCTTCAGAAATTACCCTTCTGCTCTGACTTACTGGACTTGTATCATTTAACAGAGACTCCCAAGGCACTGGTAACATATAAAGACAAAATAATGATAATATACTGCAGAAACAAAAGTTTCAGAACTATCATTTTCTGAAATAGAAGGCTAAGCTACTATTGCTATAACTTGTGTAGATTTGCACCCTGTAAACATAAAGTAGGATAATAAGCACAATGTGCAAAAAGATACCAAGCCACGGTATTACATGTCCAAACAGGATATGGCACATCTCAAGGAAAAAACCACTACTGGTTTTTGATTTTTGAATGGAACCCTCCCAAGAACAAACCTGAAAAAAACATCCAAAAGACTCCCATAAATTATGAATTCTGCTGGATGAGTTCTTCAGAGGCACGGAGGTTATGGCCAAGAACCAAAGAGAAAACAGTTTCTGACACAACCATTCAAAAGACATGCATGTAGTTAAGGTACATAAGACCAAAAAAAAAAATCATTTTTCACTCTGTTCCTTCAAAAAAATAAGATAATTATTATACAATCATAAGAAAATTAAACACTGTAGAACATTGAACTTAACAGAAATTCTGTGCTTTGTACTGCTTGTCAGTTCCTTTGCTTTTTGTTTTAAAATAAAATGTTTTACCGTGACATCTTAAATAATAGTCAGTTGACAGGATTCTTGGATGTAAAACTGCACACCCTTCAACATTTGCATTATAGAGACATATTCATCATCAACCCCAACAGTTCACTGCTACTTTAGAAGTTTCTGTTCTGGATACCCATGGAATTGAAGCTACATACACATGTACAGAACCATCAGCTAAAAAATGTGGCAGAATTAAATATTGCATCAATTTGCATCACATATTCCCTAAGATGGATTTCAAAAAATGCTATGATATGCTATTAAAAAAACAAATATGAAAAAAAAAAAAAACATTCCTCCAAATCACAGGGGGTGGTAGAGTGCTTTAACCATTTTTTAGCTGACTACACTGTACATGGCATTGTTAATTGCTACAGACCAATGGAATGTTAACATAATCTAGTGCTTCGTTTAGGACTAGTAATGCATGGGATGGAAGCTGTGAAATTAAAATGCTTGTTTCACAGACAGCTGGAGTTAAATCAGTGACTTGACAACATTAAAAAAGAAAACTGGACTGTAGCCATCATGACTTTTAAAAAGAAATAAAACAGTTTCATATTCATTCTTAGGAAGAACTAATTCTTACCACACAGCAAATATAAAATACATTTCTGAGGGGCAGAAAAATAGACCTACCAATATTCAGTAAGCTGCTGTCTAGACAAAAGTGGTACTTTGCATCCTTCAGTGATCCAAGAAACATCTCCAGCACATTCTAAAGCACACCTGTTTGTCATGACAAACTGTCCACTCTGATGGACTGCGGGTCTAAAAGGCAAAATCTTACCTGTGTCATTGCCTGTGATTTGAATAACATACAATCTTATGTCATTATCAGGGTGTGAAGTAGAAGGAGACACCTCCTGAGGTTGCAAGGCCTCTGTGGCCTCCTTCACTTGGGGTGGAGCAGTAGGTCGTGCCACTGCCGTGGCAGTGGATGCTGTGAAATATTCCTTATCGATCTCTGGCTCCAGCATCTTTCCTGGCAGGTCATCCTCAGCAGTGGCTTTGCTGGGAGAAACAGATTCATCAATTATGATGATGTCATGGCTTGTTACCTCCTCTTCTTCCTCAGGAATGATGCGTGGAGACTTTTGAGTGACAAAAGGCTTGGTTGCAGATGTAGGCTGAGCTTTGTCTGCAGCACCGAGGGAAGGTGTTGTCATGCTGCTGAGAGTTGTTGCCTTATCTGTTGCTGTAGCTGCAAATACAGCTGGCCTGGTTTCCTCAGGTTCTGTAGTCATTCCTGAGCCTTCTGTTGCCTGGCTTGGAGAAGCTCCCAGAGTGAGGTCAGTAATGCTTTCCACCGTGGAAGGTCCTGCTGGCATCGTATGGGAAGGTGGCACAGAATCCCAGCTCACTGCATCATCTTCCTCCCTGGTGGGGGTTCCTGGGCTGTCCTGTGTCTTTGCTTCAGTTCCAGCAGTTATGGGCATCACCTCAGTGATCTCCTCATCCTGGTCAGGAGCAGTTCCAGCTGCTGGAGTCACCGTGAGGTGCAGCCAGGTGCTGGTTTCCTCAGGTGCCAGAACTCCTCCGTGGTCTGTGGATGTCACTGCAGGCACGGGTGCCTCTGTGGCTGGGTACATCTCCTCATAAGCTGAGCCTGTCTCATCCAGTGTCTCCTGAACTGCTGTTTGAGACCATTCAGATCCTGGTGACATCTCTGCTTCATGTGTGTGGGCAGATGTCACAGACAGTGTGGCAGTTCTTGGTTCCAAACCTTGGTCCAGTGTGGAGAGTTCTGGGAACACCTTGCTATGTTTTGCAGTTGTTTCTGTTGCTTCTGTATGAAAGACATCATCAAAAGGAGTCTGATCAGTAATTGGCATATCTCTAGTGACCTCACTCTCTAGAGTAACTGGAACTAGGGAAGCATCATACTCCTTCTGTGGAACTGCAGTATCTACCCTGGTTACACCTGCAAATTTAATAGTTCCCTCTGCCCCTGATGTGTCATCTCCTTCACGCTCAGTTACCCCCACAGCTGTGGGCACAGCACTTGGCAATACAGTTACACTTGGGGAGCTAAAGAACCCTATGGTTGCACTACTTTCTTCCACTGGTATTTTGGATATTGTGGTCATTTCCAAATCCAGGGAGCTGCTTGTGTGGGCTACACTTGCAGAGTCTCTACTCTGACCAAAATCAGACGATACCACATCTTCATCCCTTGTGGTCTCTGCTGGCTCCCTGCTTGTCTCAGTTGCATCTGTAGCTGCTGAAACTGGAGCTCCTGAATGCACTGTGGATTCCACAATGTGCCCTGGAGATGATGAGGGCTCCATTCCAGAGAAGCCATCCTCTGTAGCTAACTCGATCACTCTTCCAGCGTGAGATGACTCTTCTGTCATATACCCCTCCTCTTTATCTGTTGGCAGCCACGTGCCAGAACCTGGAGGGGCCTGTGTGATCTTCTCCCTTGCAGAACATCCCTCAGATTCTGCCACAACACATGGAGGAATGGCAGCTGTGGAATGAGGGACCTCCACATCTGTTGTCCTCATTTCTGGCTGTTTTGTTTCCTCCTGCTCCTCTAAGACAGCTGATGCTTCTGTCTGCTGAGATGAGGGGATCAGAGACATGGCACCTTCTCCAAAGCTTGGCAGGGCATCGGTGCTTCCAGAGATGGCCTCAGATTCTGTTTGATCAGCAGCTGACACAGAAAAGGATACAGGTGTTCCAGATGCTACGGTGGGCTGCACATCCCTCAGGTCCTCTGTGCTCCCTTGAGCTGAGGCCTCGCTGTCAAATGCTGTTGCAGAGCTAAATTTAACCCAGGGCGTTGACTCTTTCACTGCAGAAAACTGTCCAGTGGTTACTGCTTGCTCATCTAGGAGTGTCTCTGATGCAGCAGCCACCCCAGAATGTGTGCCAGACACAGCAGTGTGCATGCTCTCATTGCCCTCCCTCTCTGCAGACTCAGCAGTGAGAAAAGCTTTAGGGATTACAACAGTTGTGAGCTTCTCGTCAGATTTTGCCTCCAGTGATTTTTCCGTGGGTGCATTTGTGAGGTGGGCACTGTGAGACACGTTCTCTTTTGTTAGTGAATCTGCAGCCCCTGTCCTGGCAGCCTCTCTCCGAGAAGTCCGTAAGAAGCTATCTGTAGCTGTCCTCAGAGGACCCACTTCTATTTGCTCAGTCTGATTATCAACATCATGCCTCTGTGCATCTCCCGTTTCAGCATCTTCCCAAAAACCAGTGGAACTCTTAGCTACAGCTGTGCTATCCTGAAAAATTACAGAGGTCAAGAAAGCGTCCTCAATGCTTTCAGACCTACCTTGTTCCTCGGGCAACTCTGCTTCAGAGTAAGTGTGATCCAGTTCCAAATCTGGGGCCGTGGTGTCTGTTAGCCTGGGTGAGACATCGTACTCAGTCCTTCCCAGTGTGTCATAAGTGAAAATTTCGCCGTCGGTGACAGTCTGAGGTAGAAGGGTGGTGAGCGGAATGTTCTCCATGAGCACCTCCATCTCCCTTTTCTCCTCAGCCACATCAGTAGTCATTTCTGTGTCTTCCTCAGACTCTGGGGTTGTTTCCTCCAAAGAAACTGTTTGGGTGGCAGGCACATCAGTGAGCGGAGTCTCAGAGATGGGAGGTTCGAGAGGAGCTCCAGCAGGCGATGATTTCACGCTGTCAGTCCTCAGGGATGTCACAGGCTCAATGGTTGTAGGCTCTGTTGTGACTTTTTTAGCTTTAAAAAAAAAAAAAAGACAAAAAAAGGTACAGTCAGTACACAAGATACTTTGGTTCATTAGTTTGAATGTCCCCAACAATAAATAAATGCTATGCTGAAAAATAAGTGTAAGTCCCAAAGGCTTTAGGTAGTTCTTTAGAGCATTGAATGACATGCAATAAAACACTGTAAAGCTGCAGAATGCCTAACTTAAAAGTCAGATGAAGTGAAAAAAATAGCAATATTCTTCATATTTGTGGTTTATATAATTACCCCTGGAAGTTCTTGTGTTACATGAGTGACCATCAACCTGCCAGGTACTGATCTGGGGACATAAAAGTTTATTTCAAGATGTCACAAATGAGGAGAGCTGTGGCTTTTCTTCAAAGCATGATGCAGCATCCAGCTGAGATGTATAAAGGGAGTGAAACAAGGCTTTAGTTTATTTTCAGCACATAATTACAAACTGCAAAAAGGAATTCTCACTGCAGTGAGAGTGTGCTCAAGCAGCAGGATCAAGCATGCCACCAGAAAATGCTGCTGCTGCCCTGCCTTTGAATTATGCTGGGAGAAATTTGTTGTGGGGAAAGGTGAGAAAGTTGAACCGTAAGATCACAAAGTTAATACTACTAAAATGATGTTGATCTTTTGAAAACACTTCAAAGATGCACATCTGAAACTCCTCCACACACAGAAATGCTTCCATGGCAGTGCTGAACATGCGAAGGCAAAGTGCTGAACCCTCTGGATGATGGAAAAGGTAAGGGAGTTGGTATCCTAGATGAACAGGAGGCACAAAGAAAGGTCCTTCCAGTGAACCAAACTGATTTAAACAACCTGGTAGCCTTGCTGCATTTTGACTCCATTTAGCCCACATTTTCATGCCATCTGAGGAGGAAATGTGTGCTAACACTGCCAGGCATGTCAGCAGGTTTTAAATTCCTGGAAAAAGTGAGTGCTCAGAAAAGAGGTTTTCCTCAGGAAAAGCCCAGGTTGGAACCATCTTCCCTTCTGCCAGTTTTTCCAGGTCAGTAATCTTCAGAAGGGCAATGGGAGCAGATGGGTGGAAGATGTAAATATCTTAAACCAATGCTGTTGACTGCTAAGTGACTGAGACTCAAAAGCCTTATGAGGATGCAAAAAAAGAGAAAAATACAGCTTTTAAATCACACTAAGCATATGAAGAATGCATTAAACAGTCTGTGCTTATGAGGACTCACTGTTTACCAGACAGACATGACTACACCTACAACTTTTTGCAGAATAAAATCTTGCTTAGCATGTAATAGATCAAAAAGTCTCTTCCCCTTGCACACAGAAATCAAAACAGTTACATTATTTTACAGTTTATACTCAAGCATGAGCAACATGCATGTACAAATCAGGTTTTTTCAAATGCCCATGGCTAATTAGGTGCTCCTTTGGTAGCTGCAGATATGAATTCTGCATGTGCCACTCAGGGTGACACAAATATTTGTTCAGTTTCACACACTCAGCTTTGAAAATGCCACCTTTGCAGAAGATCTGGGACTGGTCAGAAGATGTCTGCTCAAAATTTCTAGAAGAAGGTGTAGAATTACAGAGTAGGAAAATTAGGTAAAAGGGTTGATATTTCAGCTTTCCTGAATGAGAAGTGAAAGTGAAAAGGAGATTGTGAGGGCAAGAAAATATGAAAATATGATGTCACTATGTTTAGAAGTGGTGGTGTTCTTTGCCAGCAGAAAAAAAAAAGGAGCAGATTCCTTTCCCTACCACAAATTAATTTTTTTTCTGGTTTTACAAAGAAGATTTAGATACATATGTATATAAACACACACACACACACACACATATATATATATAATGGTTTTATTTATTTATTTTAAGTTAAAATATTTTTCCCTCCTCTCTCTGCTTGCATAGGGCTGGTTTAAACTTCACAAATTTTGCTTCACAGCTTGGGAAATGAAGGATGCACACAAGTGGTGTGTGCTGCTCAGTGCTAGCTGTTAAATCTCTACCAAAGAATTCCTCAATGTTCCTCAACAGCAATTTTTACTTTTTTTTTTTTTTTAATAGCAAAATGGAAAGGAGGCAGCAAAGTCTCAATCTCTCCCTTATAATCACAGAGTCAGTTTCTTTAATGTGGATGGAATTGGTTTTGCAGCCAACACAAGCAGTCACTCAGGCTTCAGCTGCCACACTTTGAGTGACCATCAGGATCACCCTCTGAACAAATATGAAAACGTTCATACCTTCTAACAGAGCTAGACAAAAATGAGGGCAATGTGGATCAAATTTTTTTAAATCTGTGGAAAAAAAAAGGTAAGTTTATTTCATCGCTGCTGGGAAATTGTGTACACTTACTCACAACCACTTACGCAGCTTCCAGATTTCCAAGAAATGCTTGGAAGTCCCAAGAGTTCAGATATTTATGCCTGGGATGCAGATATTTATTATTCATGACTTATTATCTGCTAATGACTTGACAGAATAGGTACACATTTATTATGCCAACCTGAAAAAACACCAAGCATATTTGGTTTGTTTATATTAATAACTGAATCAATAAATATTACCTTTATAGAGTGTTATAAGTAGAGTCCATATTTTTTAAGAGTTTATCAATAAACAGCCAGATTTTCTCCCATGGAAATTGTGTGCAATTCAGCTCTGGTTAAAATCAACTAGAGTGACCCTAAAGTCACTTTGTCTAAACAATTATATGCAAGTTTTTTCACTCACATCATTCAGGAGGGCAAACTTATTTGAGTGGATAAAAAAAACCTGACAGCACTTCTTCAATGAGAAATATATCCATGTTATATTTTTTTTCTGTATAAAAAGAAAAAAAGAATAAACAAAGGGACGGTTGCTTTTTTAATAGACAACACCAGTTTGAGCTGTCCTCCACTCCACCCAGATGTTTTGCATTACTGTACTCCTTGCATCATGCGTGCAATATGCTATCTCCTTTGTCCTCCTTCTGGTTCAAGACATGAGACAGATTTTCCTAATAAAATGCATGAACATATTAGCAGCAAGAAAGCAAATTATCTCACCAACAGCTGCTCAAATCAAAGGCTATCAATTTTTTTGGTTTTTCTTTTATTCAATTCCTTCTACATTGAACAACATGCATGAAGTTGATTTTGGAAGGGCTGCATGACTTTGCAGAGAAGTTATACTTTTTAACTCCCTATTTATTTATTTTATGCTTTTACTGTACAGCATTTTCTTCTTCTTCTTCTTTCCCCCCACGACTTAAACAAGAAATCAAAATTTTGGAGCAACATTGAAACTTACTATTTTTTCAAGGAAACCAAACTGCACAACTTCAGACATGGTTTAACTTTGTAATTACTAGATGAGAATTTTAGTATGTTCTGTACTGTTTAATTTGGTATTAGTATTAGTGTACTTTATGGAGAAGAAATGCTTATTTTAAAAATTATATATATTATAATTTGTACCCACGATTTTTCAACATTACCAGATCTACCCATGTACCTGACTTGAACCACTTGAGCAATTTTTCTGCTCTCAGAAATACTGTTTATCTGTTTACATTTAGGTATGTACCTAAGAAGCTGGAAGGACATAGACCATATAGGAAGAGATTGTTTTGAGTCATTGCTAACAGCCAAAACAACAAAAATTTGCTTTAAGTTGGAACAAAAGCTGGAAATAGTGAATTCTTTCTGTGAATTACAGCCAAAATAAATTATTACAAAATATAAATAATGTTGAGACACTCAAAATTAGTGTTTGAAATCTTTGAGCCCAATTTGAGCATGATGCCAATGCAGAGAGCTGCCTTAGTTCATTTTTACATATTTCTTTAATGTTAATTTGTTAAGTTTCTTCTTGGTGTCTCTTCCTTCCCTGCTACCAACCCTGGCAGAGAGGACAGCCTTGAATATTCCCCTGAATCCAAAAGTTTTGCCAGCTGGAGTTTAAATTACTGGCAGAGCCTTCCAAGCTGAACAAGTCTAAGATTAAGAACAGATCAAAAAAAAAAAAAAAAAAAAAAAGAAAGAAAAGAAAAATAGAAAGGAAAAAAATTGGTGCTCTGAGTTACAGACTGAGCAAGAAGCCTCTGATCATGGCACTGATCCAGCACCTGCTCATTCACGCCTTTCCAGAAGCAGTGGTGCACAGGGCATGTGGGATTCTGTTCATAAATAATGAGACTTTTGGTAGCAGAATTCAAAATCTGACAGTGCAGCTGTAAGCGTTTCTCTGTAACTCCAGGTGCATACTCCCACTCACCTACACTCTGTTTTGACGTCAAAATCAAAAGCCAAATGTAATGAGAAAAATATGAAAATTTAAGTGCAGGATCAGTTCCTGCTTACAAAGCATGTGCCATATCAGAGAAAACCAACAGGATTCTTAAAAAATACCCCAAAATTTGAAAACTATCAGGCTGTCTTATTTGCAAGAAAAACTTATAATGAAAAGCTTTGCATCCTCTTCACACCACTGCCCAAGGTCTTTTCTTCCAGCTAACAAAACAGCAGAGGCAGCAGCTCTTTTAGCTCAGTGAACACAAACACTTTTAAGTAAAACCACTTGCTATTTCATAACTTCTGAAGTCAGATGGTTGAAGGGGGAAAGATATGTTATCTCCTGGTTTCCCCACATGCAAGTGTAGTTCTGTGAACGAATTACAACCTGCCAATCTATCCACAAAAGAACAATAGCAAAAAGTGTTTCTCTTTCCACATTACTTATTATGAAACTGCCAAAGAGGACAAAAAAAAAAAAAAAAACCAGCAAGCCTCTTTATTCGGCTCTTCCTAATTAAATCTGTATCCCAGCACCAAATAAAAGCAATAATCTTTGCTTTGTGACCTCAAAAAAACAATTGAAGAACAAAAAGGGCCAAGATTGTCACCTGGATAAGAACTGAGAGCAGAATTCTTGTTGCTCTGCTCCCCCCACACCCCCGTGTGCCATGGGTGATTCCCAGACCCCACAGCAATGGAGCAAAGGCAACAAAGAGCAAAACAATCCATGTTTTCTGCACTTGGACACTTATAGGGGTGGACCTTCCACTTCTTCACATTGTTGCTCCTCATCCTCTCCTTGTTACCTGACCTACCCAGTGCCTTGAGGCTATGAAAGGAAAATGCCTCCAGCTGTGCCTTCTTCTCTTTCCTCTCTCTGTCTGGCCACAATGTTGGCACTTAGAGGCTGTTCTTAGAACACCCAATTTTGAGTCACTCAGGCAAATGCGAGTTCACTTGCTCAGGCAAAAGAAGCATCTCCTTCCCAGAACTTCATGGTGCTCCAAGCAGCTGCTCCTCATGCATCAGTCAGGCTGATAAATCTCTACTCCTACATTACACAGCATTTAAAAGGTTGAGTTGCACCCAGGGACCATATCCTTCCCCTCCTTCTCAGGATGAGAAGCTGCAGAGATGAACAGCACAGGCTGGTTTGGAGTGGACTGAGGTCTTCTTGCAGTTTTCAGCATGGTCTAACTGAGCTCTCAAACCCCTGAGGAAGAGTGGGGTGAGGAAGCTGCAAGGGGCTGTCAGTGTGCTGCTCACCATGAGCCCAGCAGAGAGAAGAAGGGATTTACTACAGCCACACCTGGGCCAAGAAATTACCAGGGATCTCTGCAGCTGTGGGGAACTTGACAAATGGCATATCTGAGAGAAGAACATAAATCTACTTTCCCAGGAAGATAATAAAAGGCTGGAGAATGGTTGTCTGGGGGTCATCTCTTTGCACAGCTTCGTCTTCACAGAGAGGTGGCCTGAACAGAGCCAGCAGCCTTGCACAGGCTGTGCTCAGTGCCCTGACCTTGGGATCCTCACCTGCCCAAAGGCATTTCCCCATTCTGATACTGGACTCTGAAATGCTGGAGCACACTGTGTTTATTATGCCCAGCACTGTAGTGTGCTTCTCCAGAGATAACTTTCTTTTTGAGTTCTTTTTTCCTTTCAGATTGGCAGTTCTGCTCCTCGTGCTTCGCCACGCCCAATGTCTTCATTATTCTGCGTCCGTTCCCAAACTGATCAGAAATCCACAGATCTCCCGTAGCACAGCCCCTGACATCAGGCTGGAAATAATTCCCTCATCCAGGAAATAGCTGGGACACGCAGCTACTGACGGTTGCTGTGGAGAAGGACAGAGCTGCCTGGCTATTCAAGGTTTTCCAAGCTAAGTCACATGCAGCAGAAGGGGAAGACAGTGTTTCTCCTGCCAGCTTCTGAGCTGTGCCTAGCAGTCTTTAGGACAAGAAGAGCACTGTGGATGCTTCCTGAGCCTGCCATTGTGGTGGCTGGTGCTGTAGGATGCCTCAAAGCCCTGTGGAGGTCATAATTTCCTATATTTCTCCAGAAAAATAGCGCTGTGATTTTGAGCTTTAGGCGGATGAAGCATCAAAGCAAGAGGGCCTCAGCCCCGAGCAGTGGCAGACTTGGATCCGCTCTCGACGGGGCTGGATTGGAACAATCAAAGCAGCGTGGACTCCATTCCTGAGGAACATGCATGGCAACACCAGCCCAGAAATGGAATTTTCCAATCTCCTGCTAAAACTGAGCCGCCATGCCAAACCAAAGTGGTGTAACAAAAGAGAAGCAATAAAGGTGCATGAAACAAAGTCGAAATGAGAGAGGAAAATGGGAAAGAGAATGGGCAAATCCAGAGCGAAACGGTCAACACGTGTTTTGAGTCAAAGTGAAAAATGTTTTGCTGAAAGATTCGCCAAAACCAATACAGGTCTATGAAAGAATTCAGCTTTAATAAATCAATGTTTCTCAGCAAAAATGGGACTTATGTTTCAAAAAATCCAACCACTTCTGTGTACAGAGCTCATCAAGTTCAGCTTTGTTGCAGGTATGTAAGTTAAAAACCTGAAGGCATTTTGATTAGTGCACTTCTGGAGTGCAATTTGTTCAATGGGTCCTGTGGGATCAAAAGTCCATCCAAAGTCAGCTGAAGTCTGTGACAAGATTTCTACAAAGTCCAGTGAATTAGCCCTGGAGAGACTGGCAGGCTGAAGTACAGGATGAAGTAAATCCCCTATAGCTCTCTGAAAGATCTAGTTATTAAATATGTATCTATTAAAAATATACATTTTAAATTATTGAAATGATAGTCATCATTTTCTTAATGATGAAATGTTTTCATCTCTTACAAATTAGCATAAGTGCTCAGCAACAGCTGTTCATATTTTATTTTTTTTTTTAATTTAAACATGTTAATATAAGTCCTATATGTTAACACTTGAAAAACTTTCCCTTTGATGATGGCCTCCTAGGAGCTGCGAGTACATAATCATGTGTCTAACCTGAAACCTTTTCAGGCCCCATCAGATACATGATTAGGTATCTCTCAGAGAGAAAAAAAAAAAAAAAAAAAGAAAAAAAATAAGAAAAAAAGAAAAGGTCTGGCAAAAGCCTTGGAGGTATGAAATGAAACACACAGATAATGTTTCAGAAACTTAGACCCATGTGGTTTTTGAAGAGTGAAAAGCACTTGTGATCAAAGGGGAGAAAGTTTCAGGGTTTTTAACAAGGCTTTTAGATTTTAAATCATGTATTATTAGTCTGGGCCACTCTTATTTTCATAAAGTCAAGACACTTCATACAATGTAATTTTGTACCCGTAACACTGCTGAAGTTAAAATCCTGAACTTAACTGTACTTTAAAAGTTGTCCAGGTTGGCTGCTCTACTGAAACTAGTGAATATCATTTTTAAATTGAATTTACTCCCTACGTTTTTCATGTATTTCAATAAATACGATTCCTCTTTAAAAGCAAGCAAAATGCTTAAGATACGGACTGAGATTTCTTAATTAAAGAATTAAAATTAACATTTTGAGACTTTCCAACAGAGACACTCATAATCATGAAACAGGAGTGAGGAGCCTGAGCAGGATGAAGGAGACACCCCTGTTCTCAAATGCACAATTTGTCTTTGTGAAGACAGGAACAGCTTGAGTAAGCACAGAGGTGCTGTGGTGTGACCTTGTGTCCAGGTGAGGAGGGGGAGACACCCATGAGGTGTGAGACACACAGTGAGAGCTGTGAGCAGGGCCTGGGGTTTCACTGAGAGCCCAGGTCCTGGGCAGTCCAGTTTTATTGTTAGGCACTGTGGGAATCACTGTGTGAGAACTTAATGCCAACCCCAAAGCAGGCAGAGCTGGGGGACAACAGATTTTGTGGTGGACTGAAACTTTGAAACTGAGATAATGGGAAATTTCGGAAGAAACTTCCAGACAAAGGATGATTTAAAACAAAAGGCTTAAATTCAAGCCTTCTGCTCTCATGCAGAGACTTTTTTTTTTTTTTTTAATCCTCTCCCTTTTTCTGCCCCAAAGAAAGGACTGGCTCCAAGGCCCCAGTGGGAGAGAGTGACTCACTCTAAAGCCACTGCACCAGGCAGCTGCTTGAGATGTGGAGGACCAAGATGCTGGGCAGGGAGTCTCATTACTCACCACTTGCATAAATCTTTTAGCAAAAGCAGTGAGGAGTCACAGCTGGTTCCTGTGAGATCCCAAGCACCTTCTGAGAGGGAGAGAGAGTTTTCAGTAACTTCTGAAATTTGTGGCACCCTGAAGGAGGGTACAGCATGACACCCCTGCATTTCTCAACACAGAGGCAGATGCATCTGGCAAAACCTGAGTCCCCTAGCCAGAAGTGTTCAATTAATTCTGATATTCCATTGTTTGTAATTAAAAGTGCTGGAGAGCTGTTCAGCCTCTACCAAATTGTTTTGGTTCTGTTTAGTCTTATTTTCTCTTGTAAAAAGTTTGATAGTCCTGAACTGTCTATTCCCGGGTTGCAAAGTGATGAAATATTTATTCTTTATATACCAAGGGCAAGACTTCTCAGGAAAAATCTTTATATAAAAGGCAACAACCCAATACCTATCAAGGTCACTTTGGGAACAAATGGTATGTTACCACAAACTATGCTAACTAAAACTTCTGGAAAGAACATTGTAAAGGCACATCTTGCTTGAAAGCGGGGAAATTCACAAAAACAAACAGCAGGTTGGAATTTGTCCCAACTAAAGACTAGATTACAGGCAAAATGTTCAGTTCTTACCCCAGTCTTTTAGAGGGACTTATGAAATACACCCTCATTAAAGTCTTTTTTATCCACAACACTTTAAACAGGTCATAAACAATTTGGAGTAGGAACACAAGGAGTGATATGACAAAATGCTGCTCTGCAGATTAGAGCACAGACTCCTGAACTTAAGTCCTTTTTCCTGTAACCAGTTCCATTAGGACTATTTCCACATGCAAAGTTTTGGAACATCATAGCCACAAACTATAAAGGAAAATTAAAACAACAAACCAACAGTGTCTGAGAACAGCCAGACCATAATGTTGCAGCAGATGTCGGGATTTGTTCTCAAAGAGTAAGATTTGTTCATAAATGGGTCTTCAGTGCCTGAGCTGGAAAGATCTGCAGCTGCAGTAAGTTCATTATCCACAAAAATGGGGACAGTACATACTGCACATTTCAAGTAGTTCTGAGTTACAGTCACTGGACTGAGTCCAAAAAACCTAAATATTCATAGTTAATGACCAAGTTCTGAACTTTTAACTCAACACAACGTTAATGTCAGTCATGCTATTTGCAACAAGGAACTTCCTTGGACAGAGAGGCCTTCAGGGAAATAGTTGAGCTGTCCAACCCCCCTGTGCTGAGGCTGCAAGTCTCAGGGAAGCAGGATATTCAGCTGGGAACCTGGTGAACCTTTTGGGACAACAGGAACCCATTCAAGGAGAGGTTGCACCATAACAGAGCCAGGAGGCTGGCACTGAAGACAGATGAGCTTACAGGGCAATATCTGACCCCAAAAGAAAGCTGACAGGTGTGGAGGACATCTGGTTTAGATTGATGAAGTCTACCATGTGAATGTGGCGAGCGCTTGAAGTGCCTGTGAAAATACCAGGAGGGAAACAAGCAGCAGTAAGAAAGGCAATTTAGACCACCCACTGGCCCATGAAACACTGAGTAAGAAAGAGAAAGTGATGGCACAATGTGCCTGGGATCCAGAGACAGCCCCAAATTACTGGCATTGAGAGACCTGAAAGTGGCCAGCCTTTGCAGCCCATGAACTGCTCTTCTCTTGCTGCTGTCCACAGAGACAGAATATCCATTGTTCACCTTTAGGACATTTATCACGGAACCACACAATAGATGTGGTTGGAAAGGACCTCTGGAGATCATTTAGTCCAGCCCCCTAGCAAGGCAGAGTCACCTGGAGGAGGTGACATGCCCAGGTGATCTTTGAATGCCTGTCTGGTGTCCATTGACAAGATGCAAAGGTACCAAGGTGTGCTCAGGTACCAAAATATGGAGCACGCACAGACTCACGGTCAAAGCACTGCTCAGGCTGAAATCTTACCTTAAAACTTTGCCTGTCTTCGCCTGCCAAAGTTACTTTAAGACATTGACAACGTTACTTTAAGACTTTCAGTTCCCAAAAACCCGCACGCGCCGCAAGAACCGACAAAAAACGCGCAACAAAGGAGCCGCTTCTCGCGGCAAGCATGCTGCAAATCACCACCCAGAAAACAAAAATAGTAAATGCTTACGTTCATAGCAGTAGGCATCAAACTTGCTATCGGGGTAAGGGAAGCCTGTTTGGTTCTCATAGCGATACAGGGTTCTCACCCCAAGTAAACCCCCGCCGCACTGGGGCCGCGCCACGGAGGCCGGGTAGCGGACGCTGCCGTCCGCCAGCCACCCGTAGTCACACTGGTCAAAGCCGTTCCTCCAGGCCACGTAGAGGTTCCCCACGGAAGCCAGGACACCTCCTCGCTCCTCACACAGCTCCCTAGCTTCCTCGAAGGTGAACTTCTGGGGGGATGAGACGTGGACCACTTCATCTGCAGGAGGAAACAAAAAAAAAAAGGTAACAAAGGCTGATAGCACACTCCGCCAACAATCCTTTGCAGAGTTCTGCAAGGTTGGGGATTTTTTCCCAAAACGAGAGTATTTTTTTTCCTTAAAGAGAAAAATAATCAGACGGCTGTGAACCAAATGTTCCAGGCCTGAATTTGAAAGTTAAAGCGCCACAAAGCATGAGCATTTATAAGCAAACTTTATGCCATGAAGAACACTGTGGCTGGACACTGAGTCCCTTCCTTGGTCTCTAGCAGAGGTAAAAGCAGCCCTGAGGCTCCACTGTGACCCTGTTGGAGTAGAATTTGCAGCTCAACTGAGTTAATTAAATCCAGTCCATCAGAATTTACTTTTTCCATAAAGCAAATCTTCTACTTCTGCAAGCCTCCTTTCTGTTCCTTTTAGGCATTGCTAGAATCTCACTTCAAACACCCAAAAACCAGGAAATATTCTTCACTGGCTGCTCTAGAGCAGCTTCTAATGTTGGATTTCCATCAGTCTTCCTCTTGTCCCATTTGGAAACAAAGGCGAGGAAATGTACAAGACATGTTGCATGCACAAAACCCTCTTTGTGTGGAGAAACTGAATTAGTCCACAATGTTGATAGCATAGTTCAGCTTCCAAGGAATAACAGTTTGTAAGCAATAGCCATCCAGTTGGACACTAAAACAAAGCAAATAGCACATCTAATATTTTGCTTCCAAGGTAAACCACCATTGTGCAGTTGTCTTTGTTGCCTCATTCACACAAACACTCTAAAAAAAAGTCAAGCCTCTCATGTTCATGTCCTGGGAATGAAGCAGTAAACTGACCCTTTTCCAGTTTTTGCTTAGACTTCAGATGAAACCAGCCAGACCTAAAATGAGATGCTGGTGTACAAAACAGGAGCAGAAAATCAAAATATTTGTTGCAAGACAGCAATGCCCTCTCTCAGCCCCAGCAGGCCAGGACTGCTGGAAAACACTGATTTTCCACGCCAGCCAGTCTGTCCTACCCTTGCACAGGTCTGAAGGGAGCACAGAAAAATGCAGACAGAAACTACATCACCCCAAGCAGTTTCATTCACATCAATATTACACTTGTTTGGGGTCTGAAAGGAATGCAAGTGTGAAAGGAGGCAAGGTGCCAGCTTTCTTTTTCCTCCTAGGTAGAGGCTCTGATTTGTTATTACAGCTGTAGCACCAATCCCATGGTGTAACTTGCTTTATGCACATTGTGTGCAGCCCCCAGCTTGGAGGTAGAGGGACAGATAAGGGAAGCAAAGAGCCATTTGTCCTCAGAATGGCTCATTCTACCACACAGAAAATGAGGACTTTTTGTTTTACGTCCCTCTGCATCTGCCAGTTCTGCTGGCTTGTCCAGCACAGAGTGATGGGGGCAGCTATCCCACAGTCCTGTCCCAAAAGCAGCACCATGAAACAGGGGAGCAAAGAAAGGCCTCTCCAGAGCAGCCCTCTCTGCTCTGAGAACTGTTAATTGATCCTCTTGCAGAAGCCAAGATGTGTATGAAAATTATTAGTTAAAATGAAATTTAATTGCAATTATACAGCAGATATCAGTCCAATTAGGTGAGCGAGAAAAGTGAAGAAGAACAATTAATTTCTGTGACTTCTGTTAACAAAAAAATAATTGCAGACAATCCCACAACATTTCTTATGAGATAAACTATAGAATACACAGGAAAAGGGGTAAACAGTGCAAGATTACTAGAAAAGTAATTTTTCCATCAGGTGGTTTGGATCATTGGCTCCAAATGGAGCTTGTACACCACATCATTAAAGTTAGTGCTATTTATTCCTCTGAGCTGTCATCTGCACTCACTTAAGACAGAGAAACTTAGTGAGGGGTTAAGTCTTGGTGTAAGATTTCAAAATGCAGGGCTCTTCTTTAAGAGAGGTCACTTTGAAGAGAACTGACTTACACAAGCTGCACTTTCTAGGCAGAAGTCTGCCTCAAGGTTGTCTTGGAGTGTGCCTGTGTCTGCAATAGTGATAATCCTGCACACTTCAAAGATGACTGTCATACCTTTCTCAGCACTGAATATATTCTACTGACCCCACATGGGCTTATTTTGTTCATCTGTTAAAATTAGCTGCTGTCAAACAACCACCATCTTTGTCAAGGAATGTTTTGCAAAGAAAACAAACCAAACCAACACAATTTTTTTTTAAATGGGGGAAAAAAACCCCCACACATATTTAAAGTAAAACACATCTTAACCAAAACAATCCAATAAGTGAAATCCAGGGTATTTGATACAGAATTGGTATATTCAAGAATTTGTGACAATAACCTCACAAAGAGGGCAAAAAGGCAGCAGGGCAATTTGCAAAATTCTATCATATACCAAGTAAATGTGCATTTCTTTCAGGACTGCTAGTGATAATATAAAGGGCAAAGATGTTAAAACATGCCATCTTCTAATTGCTGTAGTTAGAGAGCATTTGTCTGTGATTCCATAATTCTTATTTTTAAAAAATCAAGTAATGGGCAAAAGTCATATTGCAAATAACAGTAAGTTATTCTAGGAGCTATGACTCCTCAATTTGTCTCTCCAGTTTGAAATAGATTAAAATTCTCTGTGATTAAATGTGCACCTAACGTGCTTATTAATTGCTGGGATGAAATGTGGAAAACAAAGAAAGAGCTTAATAAATGATATGTGAATCCAGAAACACTTGAGAGTTTGTTCTGTTTCTGCAAGCTTCTCAAACCACCTTACAAAGAAAAAAATTAAAATATGGGGGCTTTCCTGGGGTTTCTTGATCTCCTTCACTTCTAGCACATGGCTGAAACATCCTAACTTCTTCCAAGTATCAAAGAGAAAAGGACTCAAGGCTTGCAAAGAATCTTCTTCTAAAAAGCAAGAAAAGTAATTCTGAAGTAAATTAAATGTATTTAATCCATGCAGTCTCTACAATTTACTCCTGTTTTTGAAAGCACAATAGCTTCCATACTTAACAGGAGGACAGATCCCACCACACTCTTACTGTGTTTTTCTTAAGATGACTGGAAGCCCCTCAATTTCCCAGCCAAAACCCTGAAAGCAAGGAAATTAAGAGGGAACACTCATCTGCTCGACAAACAAATGACATAGCCACCAACACCAGGCAGGGAAAATTCAGTTCTGCGTGTGCTAAACAGCCACGTGCATTGTTTTTATAGCTGGAGCACACCCTGAGTAACTCAGCAATACTCTGCAGGCAAAGCCCAGGGCTTAGGCCAGCAGATGAAGAAAAACTGGTTCTGCAGTACCAGGGGGTGGGGTGGAGAACGTGACAGTGTTTAGGCTGCAGACAATAATGTAATGTGTGTTATTGCTGGCTCCTGCTCCAAACCAAGCCTCAGGCTGATGGAGCAGCCTCAGCGGTCACTGCACTCCAAGAATCCCCAGGATTTTCCTCTTACATGTGTTTGTTTTGCTTGGTCAAAAGAGATACCTGATGAAAGTCAGGCTTTTTCCATCTCTTTACAAAACATCGGGGCAGATGGAGAAGTCAGATTTTTCTCTTGAAGACAAAAGCTGTTTCACCCGCAATCCCTGAGGAAAACATTTAAGTTCTACAAGAATCAGTCCTACCAATCTTATCAGCTGATTTTACAGCAAGTTTCATTGCTTTGATTCACTTTCTCTCCTCAGGAGATGTCTGGGTGAGCTGGGCACACTGGTAGATGTGAATGTCATGAATCACACAACTTAAAAGCAAGGTGGGAGGAAGGGCAGGCTAGAACCAAAGCCACACTCAACCTCTGTTGACTGGGGTAGTGGTGCTGGCTTGATGCTTGGACTTAATGATTTCAAAATTCTTCTTACCCAGCCCTAATGATTCTGTGATTCTGTGATTATTACTGTCTCATCCAGAATTTGGTGCTCAAAAGCTTTACCCTGTAGTCAGGAACTCCGATTCTACACCCATGGCAGTCATCCAAAGACAGGCATTAGAAAATGCAGAGGGATATTGATTATATGAAAAGTTAGTCATTCCCATAAGAGGAAATGCTTAACTTTCACAATTAAACAAACAAACAAAAAAACAAAAAAAAATAAAAAACCCAAACCAAAAAACCCCACAAAATGAAAAACAAACGAACAAAACAACAACAACAAAAAAAAACTCAAAAAAAACCCCAATAAACAAAAACAAAGCCAAGACAAAAACTTTCCAGTGCCTTTTCATTTTAGTTCCTCTGTGATCGTTTTGTTTGAGGAGAAGAAACATTATCTCCCACTAAGAACTTGGGAACTCTATTTTTTTTCTTTTTTTTTTTAGCATAATGTGCCTGTAGTGAACTCCAGACCTATTCATTTATTCATTTGTTTCTGAGAGTTGGAACCCACCAAGTACACCAAGCAGAGATGTCCTTTGGGAGTGTTAAAGCTCCTGGGTTCTGTGACTACAGCTGGGTAGAGACAAAACCCTGGGTCAGAGACAAAAGCTGGCTAAGAGTGACAAAATGCCATCTTTTCTGCTGTTTTATAGAGCATTCTAAAGGCATTTTCTCACCTGCACCTGTAACCTGTGGTTACTGCTCCCCACCTGGACACAGCCAGCAGATCAAAACCCAGGCAGTCATGAGGCACTGCCATCACAACTTTCTTTTCCTCAAAAACATGAAATCTGGTCAAAGCTTCATTCCTAGGACACAGTCAAGTGTGCAAAGAAGCAGGAATACCATGACCACTTTGAGGACTAAAAAATTTACCCTGGTGACTTCAGGACCAAGAACTTCCTCATCCCCCTCCTCTCTTTCTCTGCTGCTCAGGGCTTGGTTCCCTGGCACACCAGGGTAATAAAGAGGTGTCCTTAACAAAGTCACTAATTACCAAAACCACTCTGCAGAGCTGGAAAAACACAAACATCTAAGCAGCTTGGTTCAACTTTAAAGCAGGAGGCTGGACAAGATGAAGAAGTCTTTTTCTCTTGCATGTCAGAACAAGTCAGTTGATTCCTTTTGATGCAAAGCAGCAATGATTGAACTAAACTTTCCTGAACGTCTTGAGTCTATTTTGTGCAAACCCATTGGCTGAACAGGAATCCTCTTGAGAACTTAACCCTGCATGAGGGGTTAAGGCTGGATAAGAGTCCAGTATAATGAAAAAGATCATAATTCTACCACAGGCCCTGAACTAGAGAAAAAAACTGATTTTTCACTGTGTCCCAGTTTTGAAACCTAATCTAGTTGCTCCAGAATCAGAATAGACCCCAGAGAAGATCTTTAGCTGCCCAAAACCCAGAAGAAACTTCTCACCTGAGGCCACATTTTAGACTATGATTCCTTTAATTATGACTATCATTCTCACAGAAATTTCCATGACAACAGCAAAACCGCATGAGAGTAGGTGGAAAGTATTCAAAGGACATCTGGTTTTGGTTTTTATCCTTTTTCCCTGCTCTCACTGTTGGGGGGAGGTGGTGCATGGAAGGAGGGCTGTACAATCTTCCCCACAGCCACCCCAAAAATAACTCTGTTAGTGTGAGGGCCCCATCTGCACATGAGGGAGGCTCGTCAGGCATCCATGGGCTCTGATGGGCTCTGGCCAGGAGACAATCCTGGTGGGGTGGTTTGTGCTTTGGCTCAGCACAAACTCACTCCACCAGTGGGCTTTGGTGGTGGTTCTGTCTCCATCTCTGACACCACAGCGCTGCCAAAATAACCACACACTGCTTGTCTGAAGAATTCAAACTCTTCCTCACTCACCACCCATCTCCATCCAAGGGATCACACCACAGGAGACGCCCCTTCGGCTGGTGGTGCTAAAGGATCCTCACCCAAACTTTTGCAGCTCGATCACTTTGAAATCTTTACTCATAAATCACTTCCTGCAGTTAAAAGTATCCTAAATGTTTCTGCTAGTCCTTGGTGCACTGAAATAAGTGATGAAATATGAGGAATGTAAAACAGTTTGCAATAAAACACCATGCCTAGTACCTTTTTAATGATATTTTGACTCCAGGTCCTCATTTTTATCTCCAGGAGCTCAGAAATTTTCAATCCTTCCCACAGTTATTCTTCTGACTATCACAGCAAAACTCATGCTATTTAAATTAGAATTGTGCAGTCTTTAATCTCTCTGGCTTTCCTCAGAACAAGGAAATGGCAAGAGTTAGCCTAGATAACTGGTTTCAATTTAAGCTAATAGTTTGTGATTTAAGGAGAAATCCATGTCTCTGGCTAACTTCCTGATTCCACACGGCCAAAAAGGAATAAAATTGAGATGGAGTTGCTCCTACAAATCCTCAGTGCAAATACCCAAATTAGTACTGCAAATTCAATGCACATTTATTTTAAAATGTTTTGCAAGAATTCCCACCACCATTTATGGTGTTCTGGGGTAACAGACCAACAGCAGCCAACAGACCAATAAGTGTTCAATGACTTCCATGGTGAGACCCTTGTTATAGCCCAAATTTTGATATCATTAGTCAGGCTTGTGCCATGAATAGTCATTCCACTGACACACACACCCTCCAAATAAGGACCTCTTTAGTGCAAGCAAGTCTAATAGATTTGGCATTGAATCATGGCAGGGTACACAGATATGAGCTTTAAAATTCACTTGGAAAAAGTTCTATTTAAGCACACCCTAAGTGCCATGGATTCATTTTGCTATGAATTAAGCTAAAGGTCACACCTTACAGGATCAACCTTTGGAGAAAAGGGCCATCAGAAATCTGGCACAAGTTTAGCTAGTGATCTTTAAGTTTCCTACCAACACAGCAATCTAATTTAATTCAGCTTTCCAATAACTCCACTGACATTCTAAATTTCCATCTTCTGTGGGTGAGTTGTTCTGAAGTATAAACTCACAGATGCTGTATGTCTTCTAACAAGCTCCTCCTCACTCCAAATTAACCTCTGTCCTGTCAGAAACTGCTGCTGTTAAACAGACAAAGCCACCTTGGCTCCTCAGCCCCACCTGGAATAGGGAGTCTGGCTCAGAGGCTCAAGTTTCTGTCAAGGCACTGAGGAATGGTTTATCCTGTACAACGCCACGATGTGACACTGTCTCTTTTCCTCAGCATGTGCCTGTTTCTCCTCCTCCCAACAGAGTAATTTAACTCCTCTGCATGTCAGCAGAACCTACCGACACTGTTTCTACACCCTGTACCCCTAAACTCCTCCTGGAGGTTGCAAAAGCTGTTGTCACTGTCCTGATCATTCTAAAAGTTCTGAGAGAATGAGAAAATAATAAAATCTCTCTCTCAACAAACATGACAACCAACCAACCAAAATTACCCAAACCAAAATAAAACAAACAAAACAAACAAAAGGAACCCAAACCAAGCAAAAAAAAAAAAAACCCACAAAAAACCAAAAACAACAAAAGGGAAAAGTTGGGGAGTGTCTTTGGCTAACTATTATAACAATCTGACATTACACTTGTTCAATATAATGAAGCAAATCTCTACAATATTGTGCTCTAGATTATGTATTTGTTAAAATCTGGATGTTTCATGTGAAAGCAGATCATCTCACCCTAGTCCAGCTGACAGGCCACAAGAGTGGAACAGAAGTGTAGATGAATCCAGAGAGGGAAAACAGGTCATAAATCTTGGCAAATTAAATTTTATAACAAAGAACCAATTAATGTCCATGAGAAACTGAGGACCTGTGCAGTTTCATCCATGAGGACTGCACAGTCACTGCAAGCTCTTTGAGACACACACCAGTCTGGTTCCAGGTTGTTCCAAGCACAGACCATCAGCCTCAGTGAAAAGTGCTTCAGTTTTGACTTAAGTTTTATTTTTGAAAGTTTAGTGATAAATTTTGACCCAGAGAAACTGCTGGCTAACATGCACCCAGGACAATCTGCTCTGTATTAGTTACACTTCTCTGTTCTTGAAGAGGGAAAAGAGCAAGAGATTGTTCTTCACCCAGGAATCATACAGATTAGGTTTTTGACTAAACCTTCTTTTTTTAAGCTAGGAAAGACACAAACTGAATTTAAAAGCATTGATTTAGAGGAGATTCAGAACCCAATCCCATCAAGGACTGGTGGAGGATGAAATGTCATGAATTGCAGATGTTCACAGGTGCCACTCACCGACAGATGTAAACAGGACATAACTAAAATTAAGAAAATGAAAAGCACTAACAAAATTCTGTCACTTAATTTTCAAGTTCAAGTTACAAATTCTCAAGCATATATTTTTTCTGGAGGCTTTGCAATATCTGTGTTGCTTGTATTGCATAAATCTCCAAGTGGTCTAGGACAGTTCTTCAGCTACTAAAAATAAAACACCTACTGATTTCAGTAACTAAAATCTCTCTAAGTCACCAGCAGGAGAATTTGCATGACCTAATCTTTATCTTATCTAAGACAGATTACAAACAAACATTGAGCACTTGCATTTTGCAATTGCTTTTTAAAAATATATGTACACCTACAGAGGCAGGCTTGCTCAGAGCCAAGGCTAATTTATTTTTCTGTTGACTTTAAGAGCACTAAATTAAATGTGTAACAGCCAAGTACCATCCTTGAGGATGTTTAGTTAGGAATTATCAGGGCTTTTTTAGACAGGAACTGTCTAAAAAAGCCCTGGAACTGGCATGGAATAAAAACCTGTCAAACAGACAGCATTGTGACACACTCAGGCCACTGGAGTAAGTGGAAAATATACTTTAGTCCTGGTTGCAAAGTATCTCTGTAATAATTTTACTAAACTAGGCCCAGAAACTACAAAGCTTTTTCATGTTTTTTTATTTCTGAACCTGAGATGACCCATTATTAAAAAGATACTATTAAACATAGATGGCAATTCAATATCTGTCTAATTTTATGCCATGGACATATAAAAAGACTTAATTACATACTTTATGAACTGTAATACAGTTAGCACATTTACTACATCTATCTTTGTATATACTTATATATAGCATACGTAGTTTCTCAAACATTAAATGCATTTCTTTGAAAATACTTTTATATAACATTCAAAAAATAAGACACCTCAACAGCAACTTTTGTTGAGATCTACTGCACTAACTATAGGCAGCATGAACCCTGACTGCCTCTCTGTAGACTCCACACTGGCCTTTAATTAGGATCTGCAAGACCACAAACTGTAGGTTCCCTCCATTTGGCAGCTCCCTTCAGATCCAGAGCAGCCAAAACTTATTTTAAATGGAATTTTCTCCCTCTCTGCTCTTCCACATTGGGCTCCCCAGTCACTTTTTAAGCCTTGCAGTGCACTTCCAGGCTTTGCAGACCCATCTCACCTTCCATGTGCTCCACGTAGCAATAAACATCGTAAGTCTCGTTAGGGAAGCGGCGCCCGTAGGTCCTGACTCCTTTCTTTCCCATCTTATCTCCAAAGCAGCCAACTCTTGGATGTCTAATTGGATACCTGGAAATGCAGAAAATTTATCATTATGATGCCTTGGGATTTTAGCTTTTTATATATTTCAAATCCTGTGCTGCTTCGGGGTATAACTCTGAACTCCATACAGACTGTTAGTTCCTGTCTTCACATTTGGGTCAGACAAAATCCCTGTGGGTCTGAAGCTCAAGGGCACTCTACAGCCTCAGGCCCTGAAAGTATAAACAAAAGTGAATTGGGGGGAGCAAGCTGGGGTAAATGACTTCATTACCTGAGGCTGGATTTGGAGGATTAACCCCTGAAATGTAAATGCACCAAACCTTTAATTGTGTGAAAAACTCATGACCATTGTCCATCTTGGGTGTAGCCCATGGGAGGCTTCTGACTGCCCAAAATGCACCTTTTACAGGCCTTTAATAAATATTCACTTTATTCTCTTAAGATTGTCGAGCCTCTGCTCCAGGCAGCCACTCCAAGGCACAAATTATGGCAAAACAATAGTTTAGGTCTGCACAGGCCAGGCACATAAATTTTGGGTAAAAACACAAAGGGGCATTTGGAAAGCCTCACCTGACAGTCTGGTCAGACACCCATCCAGCATCACACTGCTCAAACCCATCCTCATAGGCTGCTTTCAGCTGCTCTGGGCTGGCCATGACAGCGCCGTTGTCCCGGCAGGTCTGGTGGGCCTGTGTGAAATTCAGGGTGTACCTGCTCGTGGCAGCCCGGTAGTGAAACACAACACCTGGAAGGCAAAAAAAACCCCATCAGTGGCATATTTGGGGTTGTTTCTGCAACCAGCACCACTCTGTAACCTCACCTAGGTGTTGTCACAATGCTGAAAACAGGTGGGCAGAATGAAAAATAGCACAAAAATGTGAGATATCACGGTATAAATGATGTTCCCCTCTAGTGGCTGCTACCAGTAATGACTAAATAGCCCCAAAAATGCACTTTTTTGAAGCAGATTTGCTAATCAGTGATGGGCCTGATGTCCATTTCTACACATCAAAGATCACTACAATATATCATTTATCATTATATGGATTTTGGTCATTTTTTTATAGCCATATTTTTCTGCACACACCACAAATGATACAAACAAAACAAAGCATGATTTTATTTGGGGCTTTTCTGGTTCTGAAAAGGATCTTGACAATTTCAGCAGCTTCTGGAGCACGCCAGACCTTTGGAGAGGGAGGCCTGGTGTGAAGATGGTTTTGTTTAAAGCAGGATCTGTCTAGAAGCCACATTCTGTTTTCTACACACACACACAATTCCCACTGAATCTGACAACTGCTAGAACAAACCATAAAGGGCACTGAAGTGGCAGAAAACAGCCATCCTACTTTACAAAATCATTTCCCCCTATTACCACTGTCTTTTACAGTTTAGCATCAAAGGCATGTCCCTAGCAATACCTAATTGCACTCTAAAATCCTCAAAAGTGTTTCAACACCATAAAACAACCAGAGAATGGAAAGAAAACAAAACAAAACAAGCCCCTAAACCATTGAATGTTCCTTTTCTCTGATGGTTTTACTGGAGTACTTCATAATGAGGAAACATCATACTGTAATATAGTTTGGGAAAATCGTAATATTGTAGCAGTAACTAATTTTACAACAAGTCTTTGCTGTTAGAGCATTGTTGAAAGATAAAGAAAGACTGCTAGTTCACAAGCAAATAGAAATACAGGTCACTTGGCAAATTGTGGATGCAAGAATTTCCAACTTATTTAGAAATCTTTTTCTCATGCAGACCAATTCAGTAAAGCCTTGCCAGCCATCAAAAATCTGTGTATGGCCAAGAAGCAGAGTACACATTTTTCTTCTTGTCATGATTCACTAAGAAATTAATACAGAAGATATTATCTGAAAACGACTCAGCCATCAGACATCATTTTTTTTTTTTTATCAAAGCCACTTGCAGAGAAACAGGAAATAAAAGAGGAAAGGCTGGGAATCCCCATATTTCATCATTTAATAGGGAGTCACACACCAGCTGCAGCCACTAACTGGAAGCTTGCAGACCACCAGCATCCCTATAAAATGCCTTTCAGAACTGACAAAACCCATCACAAACAGCTTCTTCCAAGCAACAGTGTAATTTCAGCTTCAAACGGATCCAAGTGTTGTTTGGCAACAGTGACCAGTGAAGAATACACCCCGGAAAATTATGGCTGCATTTGTATCACTACATTAAACTTTCCAGGTGCCTGAAATTCAGTCATTAAGGGTGTTAAATTGTTAGCTTATTTCACTGCATTATTTGGCTGAGGCCCCACAACACTGTTCCAAACAATTTCTGGGCAGATTTCAAGAACAAGCAGAGAACAGGGACAGCTTCCAAAGGGCATCTTCATCCTGTGCTGGGAGCCAAAGGAGTGCTTCAGTGAGGATGGGGGACACCCTGCTCCCCACAGCCTCACACCCCAGAACACAGAGTGAGCCAACAGCAGCATTTAAACCTTAAAATCACAAAAAATATTATCTGGTGATTTATATTTCTTTTAACATGCGGTATGCATAAAAATATTTAATATATTTGGAATTTAGTAGCAGTGGTTGAAACTGTGAGCAGAACACCTGCTGGTTTAAATGAGGATTGCTATATTAGTAGCACAGCAGTAAACAAAAAGAGGATTTCAGGTGGCCGGCTTGTTGTTCTGGATCTAGAATTTAAAAATGCACAACTTTTACAGAAGCAGATAAAATATTTACCCTGTTTCACAACTGTGAACCCATAATAATAGTCACAAGCTGTGCATCTGGCTACTCTATTTGGGGTTTTTTTAACATATACAAACATTTTAAAACTTTCTATTTTAAAACAGTGGCAGTTCTGTAATACAGCATATTTGATGCTGAGTCAGAAATGTCCAATTACATGAAGAAATTTGTTAATTCAGTTTGTTGTTTTAATCCTAATTAAAATGTATTTTGTGTGAATTTGGATTGTCTCTTTTTTATATTTTTTTTCCAAGACTGCTTAAGTCATAGTCTATGACTCAAACTGGAGTTTGAAGAGTTTCTGCTTCTCAGTACAGCCACCAAAAGGTTTCTTACCTTAGAGGAGATGGCAACCTTTCTTCGAAAGCTGTATTTTTTTTTAAAGCTTCCTGCTGCTTTAACATATGAGCATATTTTCCACAACCAGCTATTTCACCTCTCATTCCTTCCTTTTTTTTTTCCACGTTGGAAGCACCACTGCCCTTCCTACCCTGGCACAGCCGTGTGACACCTGAACAAGGCAGGACTAAAGAGTTAAAACCTCAGCCAATTTAAAGTGGATTTCGCCGAGGCAAAGAAGAGCCTTTGGTCATTTGTAAATCCTGGAAAGGAACTCGGGGAATGCTTTGTTCTCCTCGCCCTGATCCACAAGGTAAACTTCACCTATTCTCAGAGCTGGAGGCTCCTCCGTTTCCAGCGAGGAGCTAATGGACATGAAAGAGCCTGGGAGATGAATGGGAAGGAGGACTCACTATGCATAAGCCTGTGCAACAGCTGCAATAATTAGAAGACCCCTGGGGCTAAGAAGATTAAAGTGCAGGACTTTCATTGTTTCAGTTAGACAGAGAGAGGGGAAAAACCCATTGTCCCGGTCTTTGCACTTTAAAACATTTGTAAAGGATTTTTTTCCCCCCTTTGTCTATTTCCTCCCCGAAAGAAAAGGCAAGAAAGGAGTTGTCCTTGGAACAAATAAAGCAACTGGAAAACAGACTACAGCGGTATAACGTAGTCACTGAACATCTGGCAAACAAAGTCAGTGTAATTACAGGAAGGAGTAGCAGCAAGAAAGAGCACTCATAGGAAAGCAATTTGTAGCATCCAAAATTCACTTCTGTCAGAGCAAGGGTGAACGTCTTTTCGTCGTTTATCTCATGTCTTAGACCAGAAAATAAAAATGTGAAGCATTTCATTTTTAACGAACAAGGGTTTCCATGGGTAAGAGCCTGGTTCCGTGGTTACACCCCTTTGGGTTGCTGCTTTGTTGTGTATCATGCATCAAAACCCTGTGGAACTGCAGGGGAAGCTAGTTTATTAGCTCCTGGTATGGCTAATAAATTATAGTTCGCTTTCACTAGTGAGCTCACGCTGCTGCCTCATGCAGTGTTGGATGTGGCAGCATAAACCCTGAACCTCAGAGGCTGCCTCACACAGCAAATACCTAAAGGGAAAAGATTGTGATGGCAGTGCTTGTTATCCTGTTAGTTTTTGTCTTCAGACCTTGGACACTGTGGTGCAGACCCCTGAAATAACCCCCGGCCCAGTGCCAGAGCTACCACACAGTTCAGATCATAGTTCAGATCCTCCCTGGACTTGATGCAGAAGGCAATTTACATTACAAATACACCTCAAAAATATGGGTTACAGGGCTCAGCACTGTATGAAAGGAAGGAATAGGGCATCATTTTCACTTCTCTGCATGAATAATTAGTTTGTCTCTCCCTCTCTAGGCTTTGCACCCATCTTCTCACCCCTGTCTTGGGCTTTGGCAAACTGAGAAGAAGAGGCTCGCCTTGCCAAATGCCTCAGGGAACTCACGGTGGGAAGGGAAAGTGCCTTCCCCTGCCCTGCCAGGGGTCTCCAGGGACAGGCACCAGCTCACAGGTGCTCCCCTGTGCAGGATGTTTGTGCCCATCCTCACTGCACACAGGTGGAGGGGCACAGGGACTCCTCTGAACAGCTCCAGATAATGAGAGGAGGGATCAATGCTGAGCTTCACCTGCCGTTTTATCCTCTATTTTTCTCCCACCACAGGTCCTGCATCCAGAACCACCCCAGCCTGTCCACCCAGAGGCTGCCATGCTCTCAAAATTTACAAGAGAAACATGGCAACTTGGCCAGGACATTTCCTTCCCTCTTCCTGACACACCTTACATGTAGACACTGGGTCTTTACCACCCAGAAATAAATTTCCATCTGCCATCCTTTAATGGTCCATACCAACTGTCTCTTCCCTTGCCAGGAAGATTCCTCGGGATCCATTAGGCAGGAGAGTAAAAAACGAGCTGAAAAATGCAGGAGCCCATGATAATTTACACCGAAGTTCAACATCAAGAGGTGGTAAGGTTTCAAGACAGGTAAGTCTGAAAGATTAGGTAAAAGCACCTCTTCAAATGCCTACTTAAGAGATAAAGAAGGGGATTTCTGCTGCAGAGAGAATAGGTCAATTAGGTTGTCAGCACACCACAACTTTCATTTATTATCCTTATAATGCTTGCAGGAAAGACAAGTTTGCATAAAAATGAAAATGTGAATTACCATCTACTGCTGCTTCCCTAATTCTTGTTTCTTTCCATTAAAAAGATCAGTATCTTAAGCCTGGGATTGTCTTTACAGGCTTTAAAAAGAAAATACACCAAAAAGAAAAAAAAAGGGCGGGGGGGGGGGGGGGGGAAGAAGAGAAAGAAGTCTTTCAGATTTGCAGCAGAATCAAACAGAAACTGAGAAAAATGAGGCCCATGAAAAGAGTGTATTCTCAAAATATCAGTTAGAAAAGAATAAAGTGCTCACACTTTTGGCAGAAAAATATTCACTGAGGAGCTATAACAAAAGAGTAAGTAAACTAGAAGGATCCCGTTTGCCACTTTGATCCCTTTAAATCCAATTATCTCCAAGGAGGAGAACAAAAAACCAGCTCAAATGAGTGGTTTGTTCAGACTTCTTAATACTGAATACCTTGGGTCGTAGATGTTCCTCTTAATTGCTCAATATCATGGCACAAAACAAATATTTCACTAAATATTCAGAAATGTTCCAGAATGAAAAGTACTGTGCCATTTCATTTCTAGGTCAGATTTTCACAAGGTAGCTCAAAGGTATTTTATAAAAGTGGACTTCATTACAACTAAAGAGAAGGAATAAATGTGGACACAGAGAGGCACAGCAATACTTTTTGTAAAATCCTTCCTGGAATTCAACTCACCCAAGGTAGCTTTGCCTAAAGGTTACAAGTTGAGTCTTAAAGAATAATCTACAAATCTGCCTAATTGCTAACCAGGGATATTTAATGCAGAGGGCTTACTTCACCCAGGAATATCCAAAAGCTGAGAGGCCAAGGACTCTCAGTGTGAGGCAGTTTAAATTCTGGGCTTAGTAACAGCAAGAAAGGTTAGAAGAAAATCACAAACCAGCGTAGAGAGATGAAATTACAGAATCTTACAAAGAGTTGCTCCTGAGACAAAGGGAAATTTTTGGAGGAACATGCACAGGAGGCAGAGAAGGAAACACATGGAAGTGAATATTGAGTATGAATGACTTGTTCTACATATCCAGGATTGGACTTGGATGATCCTAGTGGGTCCCTTCTAAGATTCTTCATTCCTCTCCTTGTGAGAAGCTGAAGCATCTAACACTGCCATGCTGTCAGATCCATTTTGAAAATATCCCTGTCTGGGAGGTCAGTGTAATTATAGCAGCAACCAGGGTGTCAGGAAAGCATTCTCCATGATTAATGACAGGAAAGGGGGTATCCAGTGTGAGGAAAGTGCCCCTCCAGTGATCCTGCAGAGCTGCCTGCCTCAAGGACAGCCCTGCAGGCCTGAATAATGAGTAAGGCAGGCACCTGGCTGCCCCAAACTTCCTGTATGGGCTAAAATTAAGTGTTTCCCTCCTCCCTCTTACCTCCTCACCAAGTGCAAAATGCAAAACAGTAACCCTGATCTCAGGGCTGAAGTGTGGAGAGCACCTGGCCCCTGTGGATGGGTGTTCTCTGCTGGGTTTGGGCACAAGGCTCAGCACGTAACGTGGAGGTTTGCAATGCCAAATGAAAACTGGATCAAGTAACCCAACGTGTCGTCCTTCTCCTACACTTTGCTGTGACTTTCCCAGATCCCCAGGGCTGTGCACACAGAGCCACCCCAGCTAGAACACAACTGCTCACACCCCTAGAATTAAACGGGCCAATTCAGGTCTTTTGCTCTAAGATGAGACGTTTAAACAGACACTCAGATCAAACTATTTGATCTCTGTTTGATGCACGCACAGCCAAGCACTGCTCAGCAGACAAAAGATGCCATGTGAACTTGCAGTGTCTTGATGATGTCTCTGAGACAGAATCATGACATGGTTTGGGATGGAAGGGACCTTAAAGATTTCCAAATCCAGACCTACTTCCTAATATAAGCAGCTATTGATACCCCCGTAGCTGGCATTGTTAATTCCTACAACCAAGGCAAAGGTCAGAAAATTACATCAATTTCCAAGGTCTGTCATTGTTTAGAAAACTTTCACCTGTCAAAAAATGATGTAGCAGAAATATGCCCTGCAGAGACAAAGGTAATGTGTGTGATGAAATGTGCCTTCCTTGTGAACAATAACTAAGATAACCAGCTGTGGTTAAGTGGTGGCTTAACCAGGAGTCCACCCATGGATTAGGAAAATCTACAGACATTCATAAACAAAAGGGAAAAACCAAAGCCATATCTGTTCAGGAGAGAAGAACACAAGTCTCTGTGTGGGTAATTCCATGGGTGACAGGTCTCTGACAACAACAGGGCAAGTGTTTAAGGTTGCTCTTTGATATCAGCTGCTTTCATTGGAATAGGACTATGGGACAGACAGATCTTTTGTCAGAACAGTTTGTTGCTAGTAACGTATGAGTCTGACTTCAGTAGTTCATTTGGCATCTAAAACAACAAATTAACTGGATATTTGCACACAAGTTATCAAATTTGTCTGTTGTGACAGCTAAACAGAAAAAAAAAATAGGTTCACAGTTACAGCTTTTGTACAGTCTTGGGCTTGAGACCCAGCCAAAAGAAATAATTGAGCATTAGAAGTTCAATGACTAATATTCACTATTCAGCTTAATCTGGGAAAATCTGTATGCTACTGAGAAAATTATCCTTCCTGAGAAATCCCACTTTTCATTCACAATGCATTCCATCACTGGTAAAATACATTCATTTGATGCACAGTGTGTTCAATAGCAATTTTGTATTCCCAGCATACCTAAAGGAGAGAAATGGCAATTGCAGTAATTTTATTCAAGTTATCTTTCCCAGCCATCTATTACACTATAAAAGTTAATTTGAAAAACAAGCTGGCCAGCTGTCTAATCTTATCTTCCTGGCTTCATTGATGCTGCATTATGCCTTTTGTTTGATAGTTTAAAATTGAGGAGTGTCTATAAAACAGAGACCCTTAAAATACCACAAAGAAAAGCCCTGAACTGGTTTAAAAATACCAAAAGAATCATTAAAAAAAAAAAAAACAAACCATAAATTCATCGTAATGGCAAAAGTGAAATTACACCTGCTTCAGTAGAACTCTTCCAAAAAGTTTTGGCCTACTTAATTTGAGCATAAAATGAGCAGAATAAAAAAAAAACTGGTGATAATTTTACCAGAGCTTCAGCAGCCCCAGCTCCACCCAGGAGAGCTGACCAAAGCACAGTGCTGAACCAGGCTATCCCTCAGCTCTGGAATTAGCTCAGTTAACATGGAAATACCTCCCTGCACCCCAGTCAGGACAGGATGAACAAAGGGGGAGAACAGTCTCATCAAATTGTGCCATTTTGGGGTGCAGGTGAAACAGAAGAAAGAAACAGCAGAGCTAATTTGTGTTTGGGACTAAAGTTCTTTTTTGCTTTATAAATAAAAGCTGGAATCATAAGAAACTATAAAGAATAGAGCAGAAGATTTGAGCAGCAACATTCACATGAAGTTCTTATGAGTCTAATAAATGACATTTGTTTACATAATGGAGAAAACTGAGAATGGATGGCACAAATGACAGTCTAGCGAACCAATTTTCCACTTGGATCAAGACTTAGCTTTTTTTCCTCTCCTGAAATTCTGACATTAAAGCAGTCATAGAAAAGAACAGTTTCCATGAAGAAAGAAAATGGAGTGTGTGAAGTTTTCATTGAGGTAAAATCATAAAGCTAATCAGTTCAACACCTTGCAGTGTTTTTGCAGGAGCAGCAACTACAAAAGATACAGTATCACCATAAATCATCTGATATTTTATTGTCATAAACATCTGCAGCTCCTGGATATGGATATGTAGTCAAGGGAACACTTGAAAAGGGTAAGGAATGCCAGGTACACTCGTTATGAAAAGTAATGTTCAAACCAGGATTTCTTTTGCTTTTGTCATTAGGACCTAACAGTTTATGAAGTTATGCAGACATTAATGGCTACAGTGATTTACTGTATTTCCAAATTATGGCCACACCTTCAAATCCTTTTGTTGACTCAATGCCAACAGACTGTTCACATTAGGTTAGGCAGATTGGAAGAACAATACAGTATTAATCTCACCAAAAAAGCCCTAGCCAAAGCCATGATTTCCAGCAGCAGATATTAATGTTTGTTTTGGATTCATTCGCCCGAGTGAATACTGAACTTCCAAAAAACACCGAGCTGCAAAGGGGTGTGCAAGGCAGGGCCCAAAGCAAGGCTCCTACGAGGAGATCCATCCACACAGCTCAGTGTTGTTCTAAGCACAGGCAGAAACCTGGGTCCAGAACGTGCCTGTGCATGGCACAGAGCCTGGGTTAGTGCCCTGCTTTTCAGCACAGCCTGTTAGGCCAGGCTCAGGGCCAGCCCGATGGGCTCAGGAGCAGTCTCTGTGCCACGCTCCACGAGCGGGTTCCGAGGGGAGAAACACCCACACATCACATGCTGCTTTGGCCACTCACTCTTTGGTTTTGCTTAAACCCATGGAGTATTCCAGGCTGGGACAGAGGGGCTGGGAAGCTGGGACAGGCCCTGGGGTGCTGTGCCAGCAGCTGGACACAGCCCAGGGGTGCCCAGCTAGCCAAGAGGCCAATGGCCCCTGGGCTGTGCCAGCCACAGGGCAGTGACTGCTGCTGTGCTGGGCACTGATGAGGGAGCACCTCAGATCCCAGGGGCAGCTCTGGGCCACTCACAACAACTAATGGAGGGGCTGCAGCGTGGCCAGGGATGGGAACGGAGCTGGGAAGGGGCTGGAGCCCCAGCAGGGGCTGAGGGAGCTGGGAAGGGGCTCAGCCTGGAGAAGAGGAGGCTCAGGGGGGCCCCTGTGGCTCTGCACAGCTCCTGCCAGGAGGGGACAGCCGGGGGGGGTCGGGCTGTGCTCCAGGGAACAGGGACAGGAGCAGAGAGAACGGCCTCAGGCGTTCTGAGGATGAAAGGATGGTCAGACATTGAAATACACTTCTCAGGGATGTGGGGGTATCATCATCCCTAAGAGAATTCAAAAAATGCTTGAATGTGGCATTTGGGGAGCTGGGTTAGTACTGAACATGGCAGTGCTGGGTTAAAGCTTGGACTCGATAATCTTGGGTGTCTTCTCTAACATCAACCATTCTGAAACTCCTGTCTCTCCTGTCCTGTCTCTCAACACATAGACTTCTCCCTCTCAAAATTTTGGAGACTATTTCCTAATAGAGATGGCAAGCAAACTGTTATCACTACCTGCCCCACATTTAGCAAACACCTCCCTACTTCTTTTCTTGCAGCTTCTCACAGATGAGTTTTCCTTGTGCCCATTCAAAATTTATTACTGGGCAAGAAGAAGCACTTCTGCATGCTTGATATTCCTTTCCCAGAAAGAGAAGCTCCCACTTTTGGTGGCATAGTTTAGGACATCAAGACAAGCCAACCACAGCTTCAGTGGCATTTTTACAACCTAAATCTTCATACTTTGCATCATAAATTGCTTCTTTTCACCCTACTCCAAGGGCTGTGGTATTTGCTGGGTCCCCAGGATGAAAGAGGATTTGATGAATCTGGCTCCATGTTCTTAGAAGGCTAATTTATTATTTTATGATATTATATAAAAGAATGCTATGCTAAAGAATACTAAAGAATAGAGAAAGGATACAGACAGAAGGCTACAAAGAATGATCATGAAAACTCGTGACTGCTTCCAGAGTCCCAACACAGCTGGATGAGGATTGGTCATTAAGTACAAACAATTCACATGAAACCAATCGAACAACCACCTGCTGGATAAACAATCTCCAGACCACATTCCAAAGCAGCAAAACAGGGAGAAACAATCAGGTAATGATTATTTTCATTTCTCTCTGAGGCTTCTTAGTTTCCCAGGAGAAGAAATCCCGGTGAAGGGATTTTTCAGAAATTGTGACAGTGACAAAGGGCGAACCGCTAAAGACACTGCTGTCAATCCTCTCCAGTTTTGTGTTAATCACCAAGTTTCACTGCTTTAACTGGAATCACTGCTGGCTAGAAAGGAAACAGACAAATCCTTACCCTCTACAGCCAGAGAGATGATGCCCTGTGTGTCCTCCACTCCATACATGACGTCGCAGCGATAGACCCCGGCGTCGCTGGCGCGCAGCTTGGAGAAGGTCAGCGAGGCGTCCCCACTCTCCTCAGAATGGCTGGGGACAGAAACCCTGTCCTTGTAGCTCTGGCCTATTTTGATGTTGCCATTTTGGGCCACCAGGACTGTGGTTTCCTTGGCGTCCTTCCCGCTTTTGTCCAGCTCCACCTTGGACCATTTGATCCGGAGGTACTCGGCGGCGTAGCTGGAGGAGATGGTGGGTGTGGTTGAAAAGAAGCATGGCAGGACTGAAGTTCCAGAGAGAGATCCCTTGACCAGGGTTTTTTTTTCTGCTTTAACTAGAAAAAGGGAAGAGAGCGAGGAGAGAGAAAGGAGAAATCACATTAGTGTAACAGCAAAATCAGAAACAGCTATATTTCATTGTTAATTAATGATTCACTGATGCAAAGCCTGAAATCCATGAACCTTAGCTGATTTGTAACAGGACTGAGGAGTACAAGCTGAAAAAGAGTTTGTATCAATCTTGGTACATTTTAAGCTGATGATGGGGCAAATATTTCTTTGGGAAAATTTCATTCTGACTTATTTTCTTCATTTGTTATGGTCACCAAATAATTCAGCTTTGGGAACTGGCCTGAAATTTTAGGTGACAGATGAACTCTAAGAGCTGCTTCTTCAATTCACAGGAGGAAGACCACTCTGAGTGAAAAATCAAGAGTTACCTCACTGGCCAAAACCCTGAATGCAGGGGAGCTGCTGGAGTTCACACCTTGCCTCGCCTCACGGCAGCTGTTCTTGTCCTCAGAGGGAAATACAGCCCATGGCTTTGCACCTCTGTCACCCCTGACCCCACTGTTCTCTCAGGGGTTAATTCTTTTTACTGCACACGTGCTGAAACAAAAGCCTTTCCAGAGAGAGTCTCCCAAATAGTCACTCTTTCAAAGTTGTTTCCTTGTAGCCTCCGGGCCTTTAACACATCGCAGAAATGAAATATTTCAGGATGTAAAAGCAAAGGAAGAAGTAAAGCACGCAGAAAGTCCCTACTTGGCTCAGACTTGACATGATCAGGACTTTTATCATTTTTTATGTCATCTCCAGCTGCAAACATTTCACAGTGAAATGCTTCCATCTGACAATATCCTGAGGGGGAAGTTGACTACTGTTCATTCAAGCTGCACACTGCAACTGAAGAGAGGGTTTCTGATGGATTTGCCTTTTTTATGTGATGTTATTTCATCACACATAATGGCTTAAAGAAGATTAAAAGCTGATGCTCAACAGTAACTGTTTTACCTCTTTCACAGCCCTTCACTAACATTTTTGAAAGGTAGAGCATGGTCATCATTATTTTGAAGGGAGCTGGGATTTCTAAAATTTAAAAATATAATAATAATACCCAGAGTGACACATGAAACAGGACACACCAGCACATGAAAATTATCTCTTTATGTATGATAAAAAGTATAATCCCTCCAAAAAGAGTAGAAGATTGGAGGGTGGAATGGAAGGGTAGGCAGAGGGAGAGAATTAAAGGAGAGGAGCAAAAAGGGAAGAGAAAAAAAAAGAGGAGGAAGAAAAAAAAAAGAAAGAAAAAAGAAAACAGAAAAAAATAAATGGGGGAAAAAAGAAAACAGGAAAAATAAATGGGAAAAAAAGGAAAATGGAAGAAAAAAGAAAAGCTGCTCATTAACCTGGTTATTTTTAATAGAGATAGATGATTTTCCACAGGACAAAGTCTTAATGTTATTATCTAAACAGGTTCAATACAAGAGCCATCAGCTTAATGCCCAAGCATTTTAATAATAAAGTACTAGACAGAAAAAGAGAAAAATGGGCTGACAGGGAAGACACAGAATTCTGAATTAAGTTCTCGGGTCCTTTTCATCCTTTTCATGCCTACCAAACTAGAATTCCTTGGGCACACAATTCAGATAGAGTCTGATGGTATCAAAGCTGATGAAACCAGAGGTCTTTAATATCACCTTTATCTTGTTGAAAGTTCACAGAGCTACAGTGGTTACAGATAAAGAAATAAAATGAATTCTCAGTTCTATCAGTTGTGATGGAATTACTGCCAAAGTGCACAGGTGGGAGATTAAAATCAGTCTCAAAATATTTAGAATGTATTATGATCTCTTGTCATCTATACACCTTACAGGAACTTTCTTCTTAATTGAAGAATGACTAAATTATAATTATACTGACTGACAGAACTTTAATAAACTTTGTAAGAACACTGTTTATGATTATGAGTGATCTGGAACATCAGTGCTGAACCCTGAGGAAATTTCCTCACTTTAAAATTCCTGTCTTCACATCAGCCAGCTGGAAGACCTGGCAAACAATACTTTTAATCCTGATATGAAAATTAGATCCAGCCTAAGCTGTGCTACTTCCCAGAAGAGACAATTCTGTGGAGCTGCAGTTCTGCCCAGATTTATACAACACTTTATAAAAAAACTATTTGTTGTGGCAAGGTGAGGGAAGAAGGAGTAGAAGGAGGAAGAGGAAAAAGAGAAAGAGGAGAAGGAGGGGAAATTTTTCCCTACAGAAAAAGAAAATATTTGACTGAGATAATAACTGAAATACAAGATTAAGTGATGCTCCTGCACAGTTCTAAAAAGCTTGATTTCCTGCAGCACTCCAAATTAGTTAGTCTAGCAGGATTTACTGACCAATGCAGAAGCTATCAGTATCTCATATTAATCCATATAACCCTTTTTTTACCCTCTTTAGCATTTTAGCTAAGCTTATATCCCATGTCAGCCCCTATCAATGGGATGTGACAGACCAATGACACATAGCTGGATGTCGCCTTTTTGAAGTGGGAAGAAAGGAATTCTTCCTTGAGAACAAAGTCCCTTTCTTCAAAATGTGTACGCTTGTTCAGTGGTAAATGTTACAAAAGTCTTAAAGTAGGAGTCTAGATAATTTTTTAAAAGGACAGAATTATGCCCTTCTGTATCATATTATCCACAATGACCAGGGCAATAAGTCTGCAGTGGACAAGGAGTTTGAAGAAAACAGTGCCCTGCATGGTGTGACACTGCTTAGAGGAGTGAATTTGCCTCATAATTGAGTTTAGCTGAACAGAATGTTGCTACTGGCTATGCAGACAAATCCCACATGCTTAAAGAATAAAATATTCTATTTATTTTTAGCTGAATTTATGAGAGAAAAAAAAAGAGAAAAATGTTGCATCTCATTTTTCAGTTCATCAACAACCTGCTGGGACATATGGTAGATTGCCCTGTCTAGCAGCAGAAATAGAAAGGATCACTGAAATTGTGTGTTTTGTCAATCCAGTTAGCACTGAGCCTAGGAGAAGCTATTTCATCAACCACCAGTCTTTTAGTGAAGATAATAATGAATTAAAATGAGTGAAACTTGTAGGAAACACTGAAAGGTAATGGACTGAGACCCAACAATAACCTGAGTCCTTTGCTAGGTGGTTTGTGGTCTGAGAAAGCAGAGTAGACAAGGACACAGAGAATTATGAGGAATTAATTTTATAGTCTACAAGACACTCACAAGGAGCCAGGCAAATGTAAATCTCAGCTACAGAACTCAACATCACAAGTGGCCACCCAAAATAGGTAGGAAAAACTCCAGTGTTGATTATAACCACAAGGTCCCGCTTGTAAAACACAATAGTGATAAGCTGGGAATTCGTATTTCACAAAAGATTTAAACGCTTCAATTTTAAATTCAAACTAAGGATTCAAAAAGAAAAGGCTGAAAAATAGGGTGTCTATATTTCAGAATACTGAGATACATTTTATTTTTACAGTATTTTTAAACAAAAGCCGTACTTATAAAGATTGCGTGCAGTCTTCTAACATTCATTCTCAAAAATATTACTGCACCAACTGACTTTTCTACAAAAGATAAGGGCATGAGTTGATCCCACAGATTCTTTGGGATCCCAATTAGATCAATTCATGAAAAAGGAAAATTTTTTCATCCTTCTCCTCCTCACCATGGTCATGGTTTGAAAATGGTTAAGGCTCTGTAAGCCAAAAGAATGGCCCCTGACTTAAAAAGCAAACCTCACAAAGTTCACAGGGTGTTCTAGGAACATCAGGGTCTTTCTGAATTTCTTCAAAAAAATTGGGACAGATAAGGATGGGTCACAACCTGATCTAAATTCCAAAGAATAGGATGTTCATGAAAATCTCCCAAGTACCAAAAATTCCACTCTGGAGATAAATGAGCCATTTATGATGTAATAAAAGGTGAGTAAGTCAGAGGACATGTAAAGATGCCATCCCACATTCTGCAACTCCAAGGATCCATGCACTCCTCCCCACTTAAGAGCGCTGCCCTCTCAATCCCTGTATCCCTGAATTCTGCACTTGTGCAAGGCAGTGAGTCATGACTGTGATCTGATCCAGACCTTTCTGCCTTATACCCAATCTAAATCTATTATCCTTTTTTTTTAAATTTGTTCCACTAATGAACCAGTCTTTTTTTTTTTTTTTTTTAATCATTCAGGACTACCTAAACATGTTACTGGCAACAGTGTTCCAGCTAGGTGGAAAAAAAAAAAAAGTAGTTAATTGGATTTTCCCAATGGTTAAAATCAGTTTGAGGAGCACCTGGAAAGAAGAGGGAAAGAAAATAAAGAAGAATCTTGCTTTGAGACTTGGGAAAGCTCCTTTCCCAGTTTCGTGAGTCTGTAGCAGCTGTTGAGATATTTTCCATACTGAAGGCCTGACCCAAACTTTCAAATAACCAGGGCAACCACACATGGATACATACTTCAGTCTTGGCAGGTAATCACTGAGAGAGGCAGTAAGGGCTCCTTCCTTTCCGCCCAAACCTGCAGCTGCTCCAACACCTCCTTGCTAAAGACCCCAGCAGCCAAGGGATCTGCCCCAGCTTAGCTCATGGCAGCCCAAGCACAACAGAAAAAAATCATTAACGCCTTGAGGAGGCCACAGAAACAAAATTAGTAACATGGTGCAGCATGGCATTGGCAAAGAAAGACAATTTCCTGAGTTTGGGTTGTTTCCTCAGTCCTGTGAATTGCCCTACCAAGTAGACCACTAAATTAATTTTAATGAAATATTTTATGTACAGAAGACTTACCTTTAGGTAGCATATATGTTATAACTAACGTAGAGTACATCCATAAGATACTTTTTATACTTAACAACATCTTGACCTAGAAATGAAGAACAAAGGAGTGAGTGGTTAGTATTGCACTGTGTCCTTAGCAAAGGTAACTCAGCACATCAATATTTGTCACTGGTATCAGAAGCAGTCCTTCCTGCTTTCAGGGCATTTCATTTAGCAATTTATGGTGGAGATTTGTTATAATAACCATTTGCCTCCATGGAATAGAGATTTGTAATGGATGTTCAGGTTGTTGAGTCCTGAGTGATGCTCTGACATGTCAGTTCCCTTTGGGTTTGCCTCTCACTTTCCATTACAGGCTCCACCTTCCAACTGCTGGAAAGCTCTTCACATGTATCATATGTACACAATAATAAATTGCATGCTCACAGCATTATTTCACATTTTTCATTTCCATTCATAGTTGAACCTGTAAACATCCCCAAAGTTACGAAAGCATTGCAAGACACACAAACACCATGACTACAAAGGGTTTATAAATAGTCCCTCATCCATACAGTTACGTGTATGTGCTATGAACATCCCAACATAATAAATTACTTTCAGCAGCAGTTTGTCAAAACGCTGACAAATTTTTATCACTCCCTTGATTTTCCTGCTATTGCTGCAAAATCTGCCACCTGAGCTCTTCACTAGGACAAGTAACCAAGCTGACAGTCTTTTTCCTGTTCAAGAGAGCTTGCAGTTGAACTGCCTTAAGGATCAGTGAAGGAGAGATTTAATAGATATGTACTTGTCTGTGTTGTAACTATGGAACCTGCACCGCACACGTGTACAATTTGAAACTTCCACTTTTAAAAACTTCACAGGCTGCACTGAGCATGACAGCAAAAACACACAGAGAGGCAGCTTCAGAAAACTCTTGGTGACGTGTTCAACCTCAGGACAGTTCTCTCCACAGCTCACAGCTGCAGCCCAAACTCCACAGGAGTCTGTGTGAACTGGCAAACATCCTGCAACGTCTGAGCAGCACGGGAAAGACGCAAAACATCTCCAACCAAGCCTTTCCAGTGAGGCAAGTTAAAAATTCCCACCCAACAGGGCTGAAAACCCCAGAGCCTTTCATTCTCTGCACATGGATGGCCAGAGCCAGCTGATTGCACAGGGAAACATGTGCTACAACCTATTCCCTGGGCGGGGAGGGAGAAATGCAGCTGCTTTCCACAGAGCAGGCTTCACGCTGCCAAGGACGCCCCATGTCTGCTGCAGCCATTCAGGACAGCTGAGTGTAGAATGTGATATCACTTATTTTGCAACATGAACTTCACAGAATTTGCACTTTTCACAACTGAGTCCCAAACTGGAACCGGGACTTCATTCACTTTAAGCCCTACATGCCATAAAACTTCTTATGAAGACCCTAACACCTACCCCCAAAACCACTCAGCCAGACTTTTATTTCTTCTTACATTTACATAAGCCAAGCTGCATGTGAAGAAGACAAAAGTGACTATTTATTAGCTAACTTTAAAATTCTATACTGTGCCCTGGTGCAAACTCCCTGTAGAAGGCTGTCATGAGTGAGGACGTTGCACAAGATCAGAACTGCAGACACCCAAATCCTCTGAATGCAATGGATCAGCTCTGAAATAGAGTCACATGCTTGCTTAGATAAACACTTCAATGATCCTCATTATTACACAACAATTAAAAGAAAAAGTGATGTCAGTTTGAGCCTACAGATGTGCAGAAGGACCTTCAAGCAATCCTTGAATCCTAAGAATGCTGGAAGCCTCAAGCACCAAAACCACCGCAGTGAAGCTCCTCTGGTAACACAAGAGCTCTGATGGGAGCATGAAAAGAAGACTGACTGGAAGAATTCTCCACCTTCCAAGGTGCTGAGTGAAGGACCTGCATGCCAGACAAAGTTCTGGCCCTTGTGGGAGCTGAGTGGCTCCAGACCTTCTGAGATGTTCTGCCCACATGTGCTCCCATGCGTCACACACTGGCTGCATCCACAGCGAAGCCAAGGTCCAGAACAGAATGTTTACAAGTTCAGCTCTCCATGTTTACCCACGAGTTTTATCTCCCTCCTTCCCCTGAAGGCAACCTTGCCTTTTGGGACCAGAACCAAGGGAATCAAAGACACCTGACAAGAAAAAGAACAAAGTATTTTCTTTTTCCCAACAATGGGGGTGTTGCACCTAAGCAGAGCTGCTTGCATTTTGCACCTGGCCCACTTCCCTGGCTCTGACCTGGCGTACCTGGGTGCCTGGCACATGTCAGTGGAAGCCTGTTGCCCTTGGAAGTTCCTTGCTATTGCTGTCATAACACAACTGCTTCCATGTTTGGTAAGAACACAAACCCTGCTGCTACACTTCCAGTCACCAAACACAACACACACACGCATAGGGACAGATGAAAACAGAAAGGCAACTGTGGAAGGGCAATTTTCAATGTATCCATGGGAACAGAAGAGAACATTCCTGGATGTGATGGCTCCTAGCCTTCTACTGAGAAGGGCAGGAATTACACCTGCTGCAGCAAGGGCTTGGATAGCTCCAAAAAATTGCACTGTTTGAGCACAAAGCTTAACATGAGACTCTTGCCAAAAATCCCTACCTGACTCTCGGAAAACCACCTCCTGACTTTTTATAAATCATCTTTATCCTGAAATTCTCACTCAAGCAATGAAAACCCCTGGAAGGATGGTCTGATTTTCAGCCCTAAGGGTCAGGAATGTGACTCCCACACAACCCTCCACACCTGAAGGTTGGTTTCCATGCCCCAGGCCTTGGTGGGTTCCCATAAACACTCCTGGGTTGACCAGTGCAGCTCCACTCCAGCTGCCAGAATTAACATGGAATTACCTCTGTCACCCTCTCTAAATATGCAGACCATAACAGCAGCACCTTGCTCAGCCCCACAGGGCAGCCTGGCTCAGGAGAAGACAGAGTTCTGCAGACCTGGTGCCAAAAATCCTCCTCAGGACCCACAGGTGAGGCAGAGGTTGCTGCTTTACACCTCACCCTGATTCCCACCCACATTTCCAGGCTCTTGGATGCGATTGCTCCTGCCTCCTGCCCTTCTGCTGCCAGAGGCTGCAGAGGACTTTGCTCTCCTCTAGTCCCCAGAGCTAAATCCCTGCTCAAAAACAGGTTTGTGTTTCCCATTCCTGCACCCTACAGCTCACAGAAGTCTGCTGTCTGGCTGCTGTACTGCCCCTAAGGCCGCTGCAATTAGCCAAAACCCATCTACTCTACCTTTTTCCATAAGTTTTTTTTTTTTTCCCCTTGGTGTCACTACACCCATAGTAAAAGAAATCCATAACACAGTGAGCAAATCTTGCCAACTCAAGCTGCAAGACTTGAGTAAGTGTTTAATTTCCACCTTCTGCTAAAAAAGTACCTCACTTGACGTGACCAAACTTGGGTTGCCTGCTGGCTGGTTTCCAGCTGGGCTGGTCCATTTTATTAGGAGCCACTACAGGCAGATGGATCTATGGTAGGAATTCGTGTTACATTTCTAAATGGGACTCAGCCCTGAGTGCAGCATCTTTAAACCAATAGGTGCAAAACTCCTGGACAAACTGCACATCTTTAAAAATTAGCAGTAGGGATTCTGTCTGTGGGGAAAGAGAGAACTCTCTTATGTTTGCAGGCGCTGCTACCTTCCCTTACTATAGCAAAAACTCATAGGAGCATTAAGCTCTGACCAAATTCCAGCTTGTGCTTAGTTTGCAGTGTAAGCTTGATCTCACACCAATGCTATTTTAATTTAACCAGATGAGAGAACAACATGTCTCTCTTTCTGTTTAAAACCTCAGGTTCAGAAAGAGAATTGTCCTGGTGTGGAAGAGACTAAAGTTTACAATCCAAAAATGCTCCTGGTTTCGCTGAAGCTGAGACAATGAGGAATTTGCCATATTAGCCATTTTCACAGAGGTAACAATGTCTCTGAAATCTGCAACTTCTCAGGTCACACTGAGATTGGTTCTGCCCATGCTCCACTGCTGCATTGTGAAATCTGGATATGTTCCTTAAACACATAAAAAGCAGCCTCTGCCCATCTGACCCTCATAGTGAAAGTCAGAATGACATAAAAGATTAAAAGAAAGAAAAAAAAAAAAAAAGAGGGTGGGACCCAACAGAACCTGGAACTAGACAAAAGAGGGAAGGCTGATCATTCTAATGGGTAAAACAGTAAATTACAGTTTCCAGTGGAACCCCAAAAAGGTAGAAATTACCAATCCCAGTCATAGCACAACCCTTGCTACCTTCCAAGCTCTGAAAGCTTCACAGGTACCATCCTTCCTCAAAGGCACACATTCTGCACTTTCCTGTACTTCTGCAGTCCTTTGATCCTGGTACTGTTAATTGCAGCCATGTATCCACCTCACCATCAGTGCTAATTAACTTTGCCAGCCTCACCACCTCTCTGCCATGTGATTAATTAGCCCACTGTGCCAACACATGGCACATCAGCCTACATCCAATTCACCAGTGGCCCCTGCTTGGCCCATTATCCCTTGGAAATGCCCTCCCAAGGCCTTGGAGAAGGTCTTTGGGGCGTCTGCATCACCTCCAGCAGCTGTGGGGGGAAACTCCTCCAGGCTGAGTCCTTTTGGTGCTGCCTGCAGGCTGGAGCACAGACAGGAGCAGTGACCAGAGCACAGCGTGTTCTGACTGCAGCAGCTGCTGCCTCGGGACATCCCTCACAGCTTGTATGCCAGGAGCAGCTCCAGGCTCTGGGACAGCCACGCAGAGACACAGTGGAAAACTGCCAGAGGCAGAGCGTGGAGGAGCAGCGAGCACACCCCGCTCCTTCTGCATCACCCCAGCTCCACCTTGTCGCTCCTGCCTTCCAGAAACATTGAATATCCGGAGCTGGACACAGAGGGATCAGCAAGTCCAGCTCCTAGTCCTGCACAGAACACTCTGACAATCCTACCCCGTGCCTGAGAGCATTGCCCAGACACACTGACCTCTGTCAGGCTTGGTTCCAGGAGAGCTGAGGGTCACCTCTCTCAACCACCTGCACTGCTGAAGGGAGCAAGAGGTGGGAACAAAGTGAAGGTGGCACTCATGGCACCCTGCATTGCCATTGTGGGGTTAGGCACCGGGATCCCGCTGTGGGCTCCAACAGGGGTTCCTCAGCCCTCTTGGGGCTCACCCAGTGCCGCTGCTGGGCACAAGGGGTGGCTGTGGGTGCCCTCAGCTCGCTCTGCCATCCCCACAGCCGCAGTGCCACCTCACGCCTTGAGCCCAGGCACTGAGGGGCTGCCCAGAGTCAGAAAGGTGCCAGTCCCACCCCACTGCCCAGCACTGCCCATCGGGCACTGCCTGCTCCAGCACCACAGAAACACAGACTCACAGAATAGTTTGGCCGGGAAGGGGCCTTAAGTATTCATCCAGTGCAACCCACTGCCATGGCAGGGACAGCTCCCACTGTCCCAGTGTCCAGCCTGGCCTTGGGCACTGCCAGGGATCCAGGGCCTGCCCACCCTGCCAGGGAACAATTCCTCAGTGCCAAGATCCCAGCCAGCCCTGCCCTCTGGCCCTGGGAGCCATTCCCTGGGGGCTGTCCCTGCAGCCCTTGGCAATTGTCTCTGTCCATCTTTGCTGCAGCCCCTTCAGGCCCTGCGAGGCCACCCTGAGCTCAGCCAAAGCTTCTCCTGCCCGGGTGAGCAGTGGCAGCTGTGCCAGCCTTTGCTGCCAGCAGAGCTGCTCCATCCATCCCTCTGCCCATGCTGGAGCCTCCTCTGTACCCATTTCTTGTGTAGAAGACTCCCAGGGTGCGAGGAACAGCGGAGACAGCGGCTTTTATCGAGGGGGTGTTGCGTATTTAACATTATTTTATTACGGCGGTAATTTGGGGGTGGGGGGTGCCTTTTTTCCCCTCACGGTGACGGGCCCGGAGCCCTCTGGCGGGAAACCGGTGGCCGCGGGAGCTGCCATGCCGCCGCTCGCCGCCCGGGGGCGCCGCGGGGCCGCCGCGCCCGCCCCGTTCCTCGACAGCGGCCGCGCCCCCGGGCCGGCACCAGGCCCGCGACCCCAAACCGGGACCGAACCCGCGGGCCCAACGCGGAACCGAGCCCCCCGCCCCAAAACCGGCACTCAGCCCGTGACTCCCGGCGGACAAGCGACACGGAGACCCCCCCCAAAGCCCAGCCCTGCCACAGCTTCCCCCCGCCCCGGCAGCGCGGGGCAGCGCCCGCCCCGTCCCGGGCTCGCCCCGCCGAGCCTCACTCGTTCCTTGTGGGGGAGGAAACTTCCCCTTTCGCTCAGAGCGAAAGGCCAGGGAAAAAAAGGAGAAAAGGATTAAATAAAAAAGGCACGGATATAAAAGCAATCACTGAACCCACCCAACGGTTACGCTCTCCCATCTCGGGATGGGTTTTTGGTTTGGTTTCTGTGTTTTGGGGGTTTTTGGGTTTTTTATTTTTTGCAGCGCGTTTCGACGCTCACGCCTCAATTAACAAAAAAAAAAAAAAAAGAAAAGAAAAGGGGAGGGGAAGGTGGAGGGAGGAGGAGAAAAAGGAGGGAAAGGGAAGGAAAGGGAAAAAAGGGAGGGAAAGGGGAAAAAAGGAGAAGGGAGGAAAAGGGAGGGACAGGGCAAGAAGGGGAAAAGGGAGGCAAAAATGGGTAGGGAAGAGGAAGAAAGAGGAGGAGGGGGGAAACAAAAAGAAGGTGAAAGAGGAAAATAGGGTAAAGAAATAAGAAAAGGGGGAAAAGAAAGGAAGGAGGGGAAAAAGGGAGGAAGGGAAAGAAGGAGAAAAGGAGGAAGGAAGAGAATGGGGGAAAGGAAGAAAAACCGAGGGAAGCGGGTGATAAGAAGGGGAAAAGAAAAAGCAAAAAAGAAAAGAGGAAAAAAGAGAAAAGCCATGGGGGCTTAATCCCGAAAGCCGGTGCAAGGAGGAAGGGAGGGAGAGGGGGTGGCCGGGAGGACGTGACCAGGGGGACAATGAGGGACAATGAGGGGCGGCCCCCGCCCGCTGCCCGCCGCCCCTTTGTGTGGGGACGGGGCCGGGGGCCGGCAGAGGCTGCCCGCGGTCCCGCTGCCGTCCCCGCTCACACACTCACTCACACACACATTCACTCACACACACGCAGAGCCGCTCCTTCCCGCCGTCGGAACTCCCCGCTTGCCCTCCACCGTGCTCTCACTTCTTTTCCTTTGTAACACAAAGGCGAAATCCCTGGCAGCGGAGGGGGAAGGCAAAGCCCGTGCCCCAGAAAGTGGACGTGGGTGTAAGAGGGGGCGTTTTGCTCCACTGACCTTGCGATCCACCTCCTCCTCCTCTTCACCCACTGCCCCCCTTTCCGCAGAGAAAATGTGGTTCGGGGCACGCTGCTCGCCGGCTCCTCTGGAGAGATGCTGAGCACCTCAGAGCCGCTCTGCCCTGCGAGCAGCTTTCCAGGAACATCAGGGGAAGGGATTGGAGGGGGAAAAAAAAAAAAAAAAAAAAAAAAAAAAGGGGATGTGGGGAGCACGCAGGAGTGGAGGACACAGAGCGCACGCTTTTCCCAGCGCTACAAAACTGGTGGCCGAAGGGAAAGGTCCGTTCTCGTCGCTCCTGCCTCACGGGCGCTTTGTGTACTTAACACCCGTAAGGAAGAGCTTCCTCCCGTTCCCCTCCGGAGCCCCGGCGCACGCCAAGGTGCGGCTCTACCTTCCCAGCCATCCAAGCCACCAGCACCGAACACTCTTGTCAGGGCTCCCACCCCAAAGTCTTCTATTCCCTAGTTTTCTTTGTTCTCCTCTTTGCACCGGTTTTTTCTTTTCTTTTTTTTTCTTTTTTTTTTTTTTTTTTTTTTTTTTGGTCGGATCCCGAGCATCCCTCCTTCTCCTCTTCCCCCGCGTGTCGTTGAACTCACCCCAGGTTGTTTAAATTCACCAATCATCGCTATTCCCTCCCGCTTAAGATTTGCAGTTCAAACTCTTTGTTGGTGCAAGCAGTAAAACAATTGTTTTAAATCTTAGACTAGGTGTTTGCTGGCAGTCAAACTATAGAAGAAAGGGGGGAAAAGACCAAAAAAAAAAAAAAAAAACCAAACACTACAAACCAACCCGCAATAAAACAGTTATAGTTACCTTAAAAGGTAGCGTATTGCAGAGATAGCAAAAAATCACAACGTGGTGGCTGGGCTAGTCCAGAGATCCCAGTGGCCGCATGAAAGAGTAAATCCCCTCGTTAGTGCTGGAAGGAGCCGGTGGTTCCGGGCTCTCCCCTTGTGCCGGAGCTCGGTCTCCCCTCCTTCGCTCGCTTCCCGCCGGCGAGCACCTGACTCCGAGCGGCGGAGCCGGGACCGAGCAGTGGGCAAAGGGAGCGAGCCTGCAAGTTCAAATGCGAGCCTCAGCCACCCATCATTATTATATCGTTGTACCGTCAGCGCTGCAGAGGAGGGGCGCTGGCTCGGGGAGAGGAGGGTTCACAAGCTCTGCGAGAGCCTCCTTGCAATTTCCAAAGCTCCCGCAGCAGCTGGGCGCAGGAGAGCCCCCAGCGCCTGCCTCCAACGAGCGGGGCCCCCCCGCCCCCGGCCCGGCACGGCCCGGCCTGGCCCGGCCGCCCCCTCGGGGCTCCCTCCGGCCCCCAGACCCGGAGCGGGGACCCACAGCCCGGTGCTGCGGGACGGGTCCGTCCGAGTCGCCCGGAGCCCTCCGGAGAGGGGCAGGCGGGTGCGAGAGGCGCATTGTTCCCCAATTAGACAATTAACCGGGAAGAGAATGGAGAGACCTCCTCCACCCTGGCTCCCGAAGCCGGTTGAAATGGGGAAAGTGACTGGGACCGAAATGCCTTTTTCCCCTTTGCCTCCCCAGTCTCAGTGGAGGTTGCAATGAAAGAATAAATTGATGCTGGTTCCAAACTTCCCCCGCCGATGCCAATTCACAGGCAGCTTCACATCGGCAGCCGCCCGAGCCAAGCTTCTCCACCCATGCATCTCCAGCCACTTTCTTTTTCTTTTTTTTCCTTTTCTATTTTTTTTTTTTTTTTTAAGATTAGACTCTGTGTTTGCTGTCCAAACCTCTCAGAGATGAAGTCATAAGTGGAACTCTTAACCACCCTTTTACAAGGGATGTTCACCGGTTCATAAAGGGTCTGATGTGCTCTCCAGGCATCCCCCATCCCAAAATGTAGCTATCTCAGAATGTGGGAGACATTTAAGGCACCCTCACCAAGCACAAAACGCTGGCAGGAGCAGCTCCTCTGGCGTGCTCCCTCTCAGAGAAGCAGATGCCAGAAGTCCCCCTCCTCCAGGAAGGTGTAAAGCTGGAGCCAGAAAAGAAAAGCCTGGAGAAATAGGTGTGTCTGATTGCACTGCTCTGGGCACGTTTTTGGCAGCCCCAGGTAGGAACACTAGGAAGAGGCAGAAGGAGTTTTCCTTCAGCTCCTCTCGCTGTTACTGTTCCAGCTGCTGTGTCCCCAGAGTTACACTGACAGAGGATTTCAGACAAGCCCAAAGCCCTTGTTTCCAAAGACAGACCTCGGTGCCAAGTTGGAGGGGCGGGAGGTGAAAGAGATGACAGCCAAGCAGGGAGAAATGGAGACCTGGAAGCTTAAGCCAGATCAGCTTTGTGTGAGCTGTGGCCTGGGTGAGCAGAGCTGGAGCGCTGGCTGAAAACCTTATCTCAGCTTGCAGATCTTCTTTGTTTTCCCTCCTTACACAGAGTAAATACACAATTGCTTACTTGGGATGTTGAAGAGATGCTTCTCTCCCACCAGTGCCACCTCCCAGCAGCACCAGTCCCCCCAGTTCATCATGCCTGGGTCAACCCTGCATGGTGCACGTTCCTCTGGGCACTACCACACCTCCACACACCGGACCCGCCCCACTCTGGGACAAGGTTTCTCAGTCCTTGAAACTTTCTGAATCCTTGAAATCCTTGAAATCATGCGTCAGAAGAGCTGACAACACTCTCTTTTCAAACAGGCACTACAAACAGTTGTGGGCACGTTTTTTTTGAGGGTGTTTAAAGCAAATTCACACAGTTCCTGTTTTTGGTAGCCTTGCCTTCCTCGCCAGTGTCACTGCTGAGGCAGTGCACACTTCCTCTGCACAGTGTTGTGATGAAAGGAGGACACTGATGTTGAATCTCTCCCACACTGGTTCTTCTGCCCTCCCAGACGTAAGGGGGTTGGGTGAGACGCACAGTGAGGGCACTGTTCCCTCTCCCCACACAATCTCAGCCTTCCCAGGCTGCAGACAAACCTTCTGAAGACATGGGTGTAAGGCAGGAATCTCTCTAGCCCACTCCTTTTTCTAGGTGAAGAGGTGGGAGACCATCCTGCTGCCATCCCAGCCTCTGGAAAGGAGAGCAGGACATCCCCCATGGCATTGGGTGATGGGGGATCCCTTTGTCCAGGCCACCTTCCAGGACACTCTAGGAACTTCTAAATAACCAGGCACCACAGTCAAGCTGCACCTTTAGCCTTCAGTGGCCCCAGCTTCCAGCTTCACCTGGTCCTACTCTGCTTCCTGCCTTGGCTTCAGGCAGGAGAGGTGACATTTAGCAGAGGAGGAGCCACTTCTGCAGCCTTGAGCTTGCTTCTTCATCCCCCCCGTGACCCTTGTCCACCGGAGACTGAACTGCTCCTGGCAAAGGGTAGGAAGAGGGTGAATGTTGCGGAGCATCCTCTCGCAGCTGTGGCTGCAGCAGCACAGCTCCACGAGGGGAAGCTGCAGGTTTCTGCTCCCGCTGTGCTGTGCTGGTGTCCAGCTGAAGCCCTGGCCACCCCTCCCGGGGATGGGGAGATCCTGAGTCTGACCAGAATCCTGAACAAGGAGTAGGGCCGGGGGGTAGCGCAGCTTTCTGCCCTACAAGCACTAGCAAGAAGCAACCAGTAGTAATAGCCCGGGGCTAACCAGCCTCGGGTCGGCTCGCTGCTGGCACCTCTATTTTCTTTTTCACAATGGAAAAGAAAATATATTATTTCTTTAAAGAGAAAAGACCCCTTCCCCCCTCCCCTTTCCTTTCCCCCCTCCCCTTCCCTTTCCCACCGCCCGGCTGCCGGAGCTCTGATGGGAACCGGCCGGCCAAAGCCGCTCCGTCTCGGAGCTGGGAAGAAAGCGGAGGATGCAGAACCCCCACCCCTTCCCCCTCCTCCCTAGCCCCCTCCCCGCCTTCCTCCAGCTCCTCCTCCTCCTCCTCTTCCTCCTCTCCGCCCGGCGCGGAGCGCCCGGAGCCCCCGCGGAGCCTCGGGGCCCCGGGGCTGGAGGAGCGGAGCCTCCCCTTCCTCACCCTGCCGGCGGCGGGGCCACAAGGAGAGGAGGCGGGCGGGGGGCTCCGCGCTCCCCCTGCCCTTCCCGCGGTGGGATGGAGGTTTCTGGGCACGGGGGAGGTTTGGGGCTGGCCAAACAAAGGCACGGGCGGGGTGGGCGCGGGGCTCCTGCGGGGCTGGGAAGGGAGGGATGAGGAACTCCTCCTGGGCATCCCCAGCCCGCCAGGGAGAGCAAACCCCGGAGGAAGGAGGGTGTGTTACACCGGAGACCCTCGGGGCTTATCGGGATGACTGGGGAAAGTGAGGAGCGGATCAAGCTGGAAAAACAGACCGCTGTAGCCCCTTGGTGTTTTCATCTCATTTTATTTAACCCTCCCCACCTTCTCCGGGAGCCAAGCTCTCTGCACTGAACCAAAAAACCGTCCAGAAAGGGGATCTCCTTTCCTCCTCTTGGAGACCACGCAAACTGCCTCCATGGGTTATGTCAGGGGCCTGAAACGTTGTCTGATTTACTGTGAATGTCAGATACTTTTCTTTGTAAATATTTTAGGCAAAGTAGAAACAGTAAAACCTTTGCTCAGGCTGCCAAAGTCTCCCATGACAAATCATTGTTTTCAGATGTTCGGATTTGTGAAAAACCCAACAAAAGGGAAAATGTTTAGGCTTTGTCTCCATCCTAAAGCAATATCACTCGAGAAAAAAAAATAATCCTCCCAGCTACGTCGTAGTCCAGAGATGAAGAAAATACTATTTTCATTACACACTTCTTAAGCACAGGTTTTATGTTACTGACTCAACAATGATTATCATTTTAAATGTGAAACACAGGCCCTAAATGGTTCTTTATGAGAAACCATTGTTTTCAAATATCTGAAATTAATTAGACCATGGCTACAGTCAATGTGCAAATATCAAACTGAACATCTGTGGAAAAAAAACGCTTCCCATCACTAAAGAATATTGTGGTCCTGAAACACAGTCTCTCAGGGAAAATCTAATTTGTCTGGCATAGGTTCTCTTAAGCTATCTTTAGTGGCTTCACAATCACCTTTTCTTTGTCTCTTCTGTGCTTTTTTTTTTTCCTCCTGAGCTGCTGTGTGTGAAAAAACTTTTTTTTTTTAAATAAAGGAAATAATTCATGTAATTTAGATGTCAGCAGCACTAAGGTCAGTTTGAGTGAAATCAAAGATCCTTTCAAAGTTATTCCACCTGGCCAGTGGCTCTGAGGGTCCAGCCTCCCACTCCCATCTACTTGCAAAGGGCTGTGCCATGGCAGCTGTGCTGAAAATGAGTCCATTGCCCCAGTTTGCCTCTCAAAGGTACAGATATGTAGGCTGCTTCCCTATTCTGCAGTGATTCAGTTATCTAAACCCCAATGTGTTTTCAAGAAACCACAGAATCTCCCGAAACAATAGAACTTTTTGCAAGTTCTCAGATTCCACGTTTCAGAAAAGCTTTTTTTCCCCCAGTACTTCTCTTTCCTACGCTTCGAGTGAAATATGTTTTCAGAGGCAAATTAAAACTCTCCAAAGGAGTCAGGCTTAGCAGCAGTGGTAACCATAGTGTACACAACCGCTTTCTCAAACAAAACACTTGATGGCTTATGTCAATGTTTCTTTTGTGGCAAAACCCTTCTCCACCTATTTTTGCTCCATATTTCTTCAGCAGAGGGGAGAGCACTCAGCTATGAAAAACCATGAATAGAGTGTTTCATTTGGTAGCAGAACAAGCCACAATTGATGGTTAGGTATTATTTCTGCATTAAATGTAATGATGCAGACACGGCACTATCTGCACTGAGATAGTCAGTTTCCAGGACAGGATTTATCAGGAGAAGGTCCAGGCTTTCAGCAGCACTGGATGATGATGGCAAAGGCAATGATGTTTTCCTCCTGTGCTCTGATGCTGCCTTCTGTTCTGACTCAGTGTTTCTGCCTTGAGTCCAAGGACAAGGGGCCAGACTGGGATGTTTTATGTTTCCACAGCTAATCCCCCCAAAAGCTGTGTCAGGAAGCTGGTGGTTTTTGGTTCTGGCTGGTGTAAGTGTCAGGCTGTGTCTCCAGGTCACGCTGAAAGAACAGCCTGCTTCCCACAGCGGGGTCTGGCTCCTCAGAGAATGGCTGCTTTGTGATTTTGGGGAGGAGTGGTCAGTGTGGGCAGGTCACCACCTAGGTCCTTCTCAGGGCTGATCCCTGTGAGGACCATACTCAGCACAAGGCAAGAAAGGGGAAGAGAAATTTATCAGTACAGGGTGGCCTGAGCCATAGTCAAGTGTTGTGCTAATCCGTGCTGTCCTGGGCTTCCTCTGATAAAACTCCATCCTGGGCATGCATTATTTTGGTTTTGATAACTCTGTGGCTGCATCATAAACTTGAGTGCAGAAGTAATCCTGAATAATCAAATGTGTTTGTTCTCTTGCTGTTACCAAAAGAAATGAGTCTTTCATACTCTTTATTTTCGTTTTTCGCTTTTTTTCTTTATGATATGAAGGTACTACCATTGTGCAAAGAATAAACTCGCTGGGTCTGGTGCCACACTGATAGGGCAAACTCTTGAAATGGATTAAGAGAGATTTTCTTAACTAATCTTCTCTTCCTGGGCCTTCTCATCCTTGGCTAAAGCAATAACAAACATTCACAGTGTGATTAATCCAAAACCTACTGAAGTCACTGGAAAGATCCTGCTAACTCCACAAGTGTCAGTCAACAGTTTCTTCTCCTTGGCTGTGTGTGAAGGGGAAGCAAAGTAATTAGATAGATTGGGAACATCCTAAAAAGTGGAGGAAGGAGGGAGTTTAGGCTTTTCCTTCCCCCCCCTTCAGGAAAATCTCTGCTTTTACTTGAGGACTCCTTTTTGTTGATTGAAATAGAAAGGTGGAAATCTTGGTAGCTGTTAGCAGGCAGGGAAGGATGAAAGCATACATGTCTACAGGAAGAGTCACAGCCCACCTTGAGTAAAACAGAGTAAATTTGGGTTTAAAGATCTGATCCTGCCCTGGCATCTCCCAACTTTTGATCGGCTCTCAGACATGTCCAAGATATATGCCTGTCATAATACCATTTAAAACAAACAAACAAAATAATATATAAACCACAACAACAGAAAAAAAGGGGCTGGGGATGTCTGCAAATATGTCTTGGAACAACTTATAAGACTCTTGGGATAGCTGTAAACATTTGCCCCCCAAAAGAACTTATCACTTCAGATGAATGAAATGGTAGCTTTTTTTTGTTCAGTGGGAAAAGAATGGGTATGAAAGCAGAGAGAAAAATTCAGTCCCTCTCTGTTGAAAACTACCCTACTTTGTTGAATATTCTCTAATTTTTAATGATTTTTTTTAGTTTTTTGAAGGCCTTAGCTTAGGAAATGTAACATTCTTGAACCTCGTTTGAGTTTTACACAGAGCATGAATAGTAGTGGGAGCAGAGAAAAGTTTAGAAAGATGAAGTAACTTTGTCCTGAAGACCTAAACACCAAATAAAAATAATCAGAGACAGAAAAGAAAAAAAAAGTGATTGGATAAATAATCATACTGTTTGTGAGGAAGAGGTGCCCAGTGCTTTGCCCAGTACAGTCAAGGAGTGAGAACTGATTTGTGATGTACTCCGAGAGCTTCAAGCTCCATGTTCTCCCCACAGCATTCCCAGGTCTCTGCTATAACTCGGTCTTGGCTGCCATCAAGGGTTTCTCACCAAGTTTTGGTGAGACACATGCCATTTTTATCCTCTATCTGCTAAAGGAAGGATAAAAAGAAGTGTTTCTGGTATCCAGACATTCAGTGAAAGGTTTTCTCTGTTGCAGCAAGTTGGGTCTCCCAGGATGAGGGAGAATGGGAACAATGTTAGCATTCATTGCATTGGCTGTAGGAGCTAAAAGATGCCCTTTTTAGCATAAAAGCAGACAGAAATGCCATAAACTTTGTGAGATTTTTCCATACTAATGCAAGTGAATCTACTCTTACTGTGAGTGCAACAGAGGGGTTCTCCCATCACCTGGCTGAGCACAACCCTGCACTATATCCAGAAGCTTTGGACATTTCCATGTCCAGAAGTGCTCAGAAAGCAGCCTCTGATATCTTTTTGGGGTGGTGAGTCGGCAAAAGGGGCTGGTGAGGAGCAGATAAGGGGCTCTCACGCTCTGGGCACGAGGTCTCCCCAAGACTATGCAAAAGATTCTGCCATATGGAAGTTTTGTCATGGCTGCTGGTACTTCCCAATGGTCCTGTGAGCCAAGAAAGCATAAATATGGATATGCATATATCCACCTGCCTGGTGTTTGATTTTGAAGGATGAGAAGGGGTCCAGGTCTGCTCAGATGGGGAGGTGATGTATTTCTTTTTCATGTTGTTGGCCTTGGCTACCTCCTTGCACAGGCTACCTCCTTTCCCCCACCACAGGAAGGAGCTGTTTGATTACCCTCTTATCTTCTCCTTCCTCTGGTTCAAATGCACCAGGGATGGGGGAAGCTGCAGGGTTGAAATGTTTCTACTGGGACCAGTAGTAATGGTGCCCAGTTTCCCCTGTTTCACATCTTCAGCCCCACCAGCACCACAGAATATCTCAATTTCTTTTGTGTCCAGTGAACAATTAGCTTTACCATTTCAAGATGTTTATGACCAAGGTGCTACAACAAAGCTCTCTGAAGCACAACAACCTCCATCTTTCCAGAGAGCGAGTTTTAGCACTGCAGACCCAGGACAGTCCAAGAAGAGAGGATCTCCCTGCCACAGTCCAAGGAAGCAGCTTGGGATGGGAGGGTCTTCCTTCTTCTGTGCATGAAAAGAAAACAGGGAATTTGAGGAGCCTTTGGAACAGCAGAAACAAGGAATGGACCTGGCAGAGGGAGCTGCCCAGGCAGAGGAAAAGGGGGTTGAGGACCAGCCAGATGCCATGAGAACAAGGGAAACCAGGAGACACTACAGCTGAGGGAGGACGAGTGTCAAAACAAACTCCACTGAGCAACAAAAGGCAGGGGGAAAATAAGTGTTTATTTTTCTCCCTGTTTGCTTTTTAATGAAAGTAGGCAGGCGAGTGTTTGAGGGTTGTTAGCATTTCTTGCTGACCTGCAGCTGGCACATTTTTCACCCACTTCTGTCAGAATTTATTTGAGTTTGGTACTGAACGCTGATCAGACTTTGCCCCTTGCTTTACTTAGGCTCGGAATTGCTTATACAGCAAACACTCTCTGCTAGGGTTCTCATTAATCCACTTCTTTGTTGAGGTTTCCTGGAGGAATTCCTATTTGGTAAACCAAACAGAATTAAAAGGAATGCATCTGCATGGGGGATATCCATCTTGGGTCTCTGGGACCCATTGTCCCAGCTAAATTAGACTAGGAGGCCTCTTGTGTTTGCCTGGAGCCGGGATTCCCAGTGGCACTTGATAAACCATTAACAGGCTGCGTTAGTTGGGAGGCCTTGGCACATTTGGGGCACCCCTGGCAGCGTGGGTGCAGGATACCAAGTGTGGGATGTGGGATTTGGGATGCAGGGTGCGGGATGCAGGGTGGGGGATATGGGATGCGGGATGGGGATGAGGGTTGTGGGATGCGGAGTGCAGGATGCAGGATGCGAGGTGCAGGATGCAGGATGTGAGATGCAGGATGGGGGATGACGGATGCAGGGTGTGGGATGTGGGATACGGGATGCAGGGTGCAGGATGCGGGATATTGTGTGCAGGATGAGGGATGCAGGGTGTGGGATATGAGATATGGGATGCAGGGTGTGGGATGCGAGATGCGGGATACGGGATGTGGAATGCAAGATGCGAGATGTGGGATGTGGGGTGCGGAATGAGGGATGTGGTGTGCGGGATGCAGGATTCGGGATGCGCTCCCGCGGCGGAGCGCTCCTTGCCACTAGGTGGCACTTCCCATCCTACAAATTACAGTAATTAACGCACGTCTGCCGCCGCTAATGAGCATCGCCCGCTCTGTTTGATCGGCCACAGGGCACGGAACCTGATGCACAATATATTTTTTTAAAGGCGCGACTGACTGGTGAGTATTCTCTGTCTCAGCTTCTTATTTTTCATCTTATCCCCCCGCTTTTCTTCTTCTTTTTTTTTTTTTCCTAAGATGCTCTGAGCCTCACAGTGATTACTTTGCTTCTGTCAGAATTCCTTAGCCTCCTACACATGTGTAAAGTTGGGTCCTTCCCTCTAGAGATAGTGCTTGTTACTGAAAACAGACGATTTTTGGTCCCAGTTCATTCCCTCTTCGTTGCCTTGGTATCAGACTCCACCAATGTGACACAAAAAAAAGACAAGACAGGAAAGCCAATTTGGGTCTTCCAGCTACTCCTCTCACAGCAGCCACAGAGAAAGTCTAAAAATGAGTGAAAACTTCACAGTTCAGTCTAAGAAAATGTACGCTTTCATTATTAAAAAAAAAAAAGTAAATAGACCCAGGTTTTACTGTGGATTATGTGACACTTCACCTTGCACTTTAGGTTTCTATAAAGCCCAGTTTAGGTCAAACTGATTTTTTGGCAGAAAACCAGGCATAACTAAGAGCTTCATATAGTTTCCATCTGAAAACATAAATCAAGCAGCAGGCTCAGAGGACAGCCCAGCCAAGGTTTGCTGAACCCCAGAGCCCCAGACAGTGAGGCTTTCAGTGGATGTAGTCTGATACGCAGTTTTGGCTATGATATGTAGATATGTAGTTTGTTTGTTTTGCAAAGCATCTGGGCGCGAGGAGGGGAGGAAAGATAAGTGAAATGTGGCTTTTTCCAGGCCCAGGAGCCGCCCCTGGCTCCCCAGTTGCTGGTGAACAGTGGGCTCTTTTACACAGCCCCGAGTGGCTCAGCGGAAGCATGTGGGATGCAAATGGGAAAAGGGCATGAGAGGAGATTTTTACTTCTTTTTCCCTTTTTTTTTTTTTTTTAACTGTGCACCACTGTGTTTATACTTTATCATCTGTGATGCAACCAGATATCCACTCCTACCTGCACACTCCCATTGCCCCTTTCACTTTTTATCCATCCATCTTTGCTAGTCCCAATTTTTTTCTTTTTTCTGGTGAAATTGAAGCTTTCGACTTTGCAACACTTGAATTTGCCAAGTCTTGCATGCTTTTTTGTGCCCAGCCCTTTTCCTCTGTGTTTAGCTGTGTTAGATATTCTTGTGCTGTCTCATGAGGATTGAGACCTTTGTTTTCAGAGCAGGGTCTGCATGATTTTCTGTTGAGTGCCTTGAGATGCTCAGTGCCACAGAGATGTTTGTGTGTTTTTTTAATAAAAAAACGGAACGAGATAATTTCCCACTTGTGGAACAATTTAAATTCTCACAGGCTTAAAGCAACACAAAGAGAGGCTTGAAAAATTCCTCTCAGGTTTTGCTCATTTTGCTGCAATTTTGTTTTCCATGCTCTGAAAGTCTGAGTGGTTTCTAGCAAAACCCTCCACGCAGTGTAACCTCTGCTCCCTTGCAATCATTTCACTCCGATTCACAGAAGCTTGGATTGTTCCTGCCCCCGAGTATCCCCCAGGATTAATGCCTGTTAAAACTTCCTAACATATTCCAGCCCATTCTGCTGCTTTCAGCATCTCACTGAGGACTTTCACTGCGCCACTTTGTACTGCAGGTCCTGTGCCTTATTAGCAAACTCTAATTATGTCACGGCAGCCACACTCTGCCATAATAGCCTTATGTGCAACCCAGGTGTGCAAGAAATAAAAAAGGAATAAAAGCTTGGTGCAAAATGCTGGGTGGATAAAAGGTGAGGGCGCTTTTATTCCCTACAATACTTGAAAGCTGGGGAGAAAAAGCGAGTTCCAGATTGTGAATATGGGGCTTAAACCAAGGGCTCTAACACTGGTGAGGTCCCTGGGAAGGGTTCTGGATCTGAAGACTTGGATTTGTTTGCGGTAGTGATTGTTCCCTGGGCAGGCAGTGGGATACTGGATGCCTGAGAGGGCTGTAGGGAGGCAGAACTCCAGCAGACCCTCTGGAGAGGTGCTTTGGGACCAGTGAAGTCCCTGGAAAACCTGCTGTCCTTGTCAGCAGCAGCTGTAGAAATCCTTCCATGGAGCTTTGCTTCTCCATGCAGAGTTTGCCCAGCCCCTTCTGTTCATACCCGTCTTTCTTGAATGTGCAACACCCCTGCTTCCTGCCAGGGCCTCTCCCTCTCTTGGGCAAACACTCCTCCTATTTTGACTCAAAAGCTGAGAAAACCCTGGCTTTTGGGCAGAGTTTGAGGTCCCACACACACCAACCCCTGCGGTACCTCTGGGTGCTGATGGAGAGCAGGACTTGAGGTCTTGTCAACATCTACTCCCACAGGGGGTTCTCCAAATTCCCCAGGGGCTGATTGTGTCCGAGGGGCACTCAGCAGCACTGACGCTGCCTCTGGGATCATAATTGCTTCCATCAGCACGAGGGGCACTGAGTCATGGGTACTAAAGCCCCTGCTGGTGTCTGCTCCACAGCCCTTGCTCCCCCTAACTGAATTTAGGGACTGTGAGGGGAGGGCTGGGCAGGGCTAACAGAGGAAGGAGAGATTTACACTTTCATTGCTTTGTGCTAAAAATGTTTGTTTTGACACGAAACGGGGCTAATTCTGCCTCAGCAAAGGAAGCTGAGCACAATAAAGCTCTTTTCTTAGGTAGGAAGGTTGAGGAAGTCTTTAAACTGTTGCACAGATAATAAAGATAAATTTAGGAGATAGCTTAAAAATTCCCCCTAAGATATAAAGTAATAATAAAGCTGTTGACTGTAGTTTGGGTCACAATTAAGATGCCTGTGGGATATATAAATGTCATCCATGGGAGCTCCTGTCCTGCTGTTGGAATATATTCATTATCCAGGGAATTCTTGGGTGCTGAAAAGCTACAAAGATATTCATTGACTTTTAGGACTGATAAGACAACCTTCATAACAGGGACAGAAAGGTATTTCTAAAGGTATTTCTGAACACTTTGACAGAATTTTTGAAGAAGAGTTAGTGGCTTGTGCAGAAAAGCGACAGCAAAGTTTTAAATCAAGAAAAAAAATTGATTATTTCTTATATTCTTCAGTATTCATTGGTTCGTAGGAGGGTGCTCCCTCTACTACTGCCAAGGAGCCATCAAAGTCTTAACTTCTATTTTTCTCATTTCCCAAGAAGCCAAAGGGATTCCTAAGATTTAATTTGCAATTTTTTGCTTGTGGGGTGTGTATATGTAACCACACAGTTAGAACTTACACTTTTACCACATTTTCATTGTTTTCATTGCTGCCATATTGGTTATTATTAGACTTTAGTATTAGACTTTAGTCTTAGAACAGCCTAATTCTTCAAAAGAAGAAAACATTGGAGGTATTTTTATCTCTTGTTCTTTTTAGAACATATATCTAGCTCTTAATCTGAAGCGTTTTGAATTTTCTCAGGAATCTTCCACTGACTTTGAAGAGCTTTATGCTCTGCAAAAAGGTCAGACAAAAGGAATATGTTGACTCTGCCCGGGCTTCTATAAAAGGAAACCTGAAAGCATTTAAAATAGAAAAATGCTATCTTTCTGCAACGCCTGTTTCCAAGGCCAGACGTTTAAGCCTCCCCAGAAGCCAGCAATAAGCTCCTCGTTTAATGTCACAATTAATTTAACAGGGCTCAGCTAGGACAGGGGGTTTGTGTGAGTTCATGCACCCGTGCCCACGCAGGCGTTCACCACACACCGTGACCTTACCCTCGGAAAAAACCCAAAAAAACTGCATTAACATCCAGTCCGGGGGCTCAGCTCACAGCTCCGGGTTTGCCACTGAAAGCTGAGCCCCGCTCTGACTCGGGCTAGCTTTGAAGGAGGCCGAGATAAGGCAGCATTAATCTAAGTGAGTGGTTCTTTTTGCCTGAAGGGAGGGAGCTGGAGCTCCTCTGGGAGGCCAGAGACCACCTGGGCATTCATCCTATCGGGCCACAAATCAATGTGTTAATAGCTTGTGTACAATAGCCTGTCAGAATGAGCAGGAGGTGCCTTTGCTGCTTCTACAAAATCTGACTTTTTATTCTTTTTTTTTTTTGTGTGTGTGTCCCTGTGACAGGAAAAATAGGTACTATTTTAAACACACAAGAATACACAGCTCTATTTAAGAATTCCTTGATAATCCCAACAGGTTTTTGTGGTTAGGGTAGGCACAGGTAACCCTACGAACACACTCTTTTGTGCACAGGTGAGGTGTTTTTTGAGTGGAGGATTTATGGAGGGAAGCTTGCAGGAGTGCAGTTTTGTGGGCATTTTGCTGACGACTGCCTCAGGAAAATGGTCAGTTTTGGACTGAAATCTTCACGTTGGGAGATGGGGCTGTGCATATTCATCTGGATATACCAGAGATTTCAACAGACTCCAGCAAAGGCCTGACACGGATGGGATCAAAATTGAGAAGCTGTGACCACATCTCCTGCTGGTGCTCAGCATAAAGGAGCTTTAGTTCCCCCACAGATCACGTGGATCCAGGAGGATTTGATATTAGAGACCTTCTGCTCACATATTGCCCGTATATTAACATTTACACCGCTGTGCAGCAAGGCAGACAAGAATGTTTTTCATACTCCTGACTTCCAGAAGTGCTCCCACACACAGAGCACTTCCATTACTGGGTCCCAGATAGCAAATGAAAGCTCTTACAGAGGGGGACTCACACAATGACCTATTCAGATTAAAACTTGTACATCCAGCCCTTTTTTCAGAGCAACAGACACTCTATCAGCAGCCAGACAAAGGAAAAAAGAGGAGATATTTTAATATTGCAGCCATTTCCTGGCTTGAGGCATCGTCCAATCAATCTTATCATTCATTCCTAAAAGCCTTTCCAGTTACCCACCCCTAACCTACACCCACACTGGCACTGAAAGGGTGACCCATCTCCAGGGACAAAACATAAGTGGAAAATATTCAGTACCTTGTGAAAACACAGAGGTGGATGTGGTACAAAACACACCTCACCACTCCAACACAAAGAAATCAAGACCACAACAACTGTAATTTCATTTCTGTAAACTCCTCAGACTGAGGAGTGAGAATGAAATGCAGAGCCAGTGGGAGCAGGGAGATGGGAAGAAAACAGGGACATGGCTCAGGTGTGTAGAGATGGGGTCAGGAGAGCCAGGCACAGGTGGAACAGGACTTAGCAAGGAAGAGTAACAAGGTGAGATTCTGTCAGGGCAGAGGTCAGAAAGAAAGGCCAAGGAGAGGAGAGCAAAGCCCCTGCCACTGCTAGCAGAGAGGATTTGGGCTCACTTGGTGAAATGAACACTGACAGCATCACTGTGGCCTGGTGAGATGCGCCCCAGCACCCTGAGGGAGCTGGCTGGTGTTGCCAACCCACCTTCCATGGTTGCCTCAGGTGTAGCTTTTGTATTTTTCAGATTCTGTGCTGTCTTAGTTTGTGGGTCTGAGCTTCATGTTAGGGGATGGTGAGCTCTGTGCACAGAGCAGGGAGACAAAACAATTCCTGCTCCAGCTGGGCACCAAGGACAAATGATCCAGATCTCAGCCCAGGAGCACAAACCCCGTGGGCTGGAGAGAGAAAAACAAGCAGGGTGGGAGTGCCTGGGCTAAAGCTGGGCTGGGACAATGAACTGCAAGGTGCAAATGGAGCAGAGCTGATCCCAGGGAGAGACCCCGTGTCCATTTTGGGGCCATTTTGGGTCATCTTGGGTGCAGCCCTGGCTGGGCTCTGGTGCTGCCCCAGGTGCATCCATGGAGGAGATCCTTGGAATCAATCCCTGCTTTATTCTGGGACTCTGCCCAGCCTCTGTTCTAGGGCAGCCTGCACAAGGCATCACCATCATATCTGAAAAGTCACAGCACACAGGCAAAGCCCCCAGTGACTGGAAAATGGGAAACACTCCTGCTTTTGAAAAGGGGGAAAAGGAAGACCTGGGGAGCTCCAGAGCAGTGAGCCTCTCCTCTGTTCCTGGGGAGGACATGGAAACATCCCCATGGAAGCAATGTGAGGGTACGTGCAAGAGAAGAAGGTGATTTGACATTTGCTTTGAGACAGCCAGGGTGGCTTCACCAAAGATTCTGTGTCCAGGGGAGTCCTCAGGGCTCTGTCTTGGCACTCAACACCTGCACCAAAGGAGATGAATGGAGCACATCCCCAGAAGTTTGCAGGTGACACCGAGCTGAGGGTGCAGTGACACCCCTGAGGGACAGGGTGGCATCCAGAGGGACCTGGACACACTCCAGAAGTGACCCATGGGGGTCTCAGGAGGTGGAACCAGGCCAGGTGCTGGGGCAATCTCACACACGGGCACAGCCTGGGGGAAGAATTCAGTGAGGACAGAGAGGGATTTGGGGGTTCATGTGAGTGAAAAGCCGGATTGGAGACAACAGCGTGTGCTCAGGGCCCAGAAGGCCCAAAACATCTCGGCCTCCACCAAACCGGCGCAGGGCAAGGATGGGGAGAGTTCCTCCTCCTCCTCCTCCTCTCCTTCCTGGGATCCTCTGTGAAGGAGCCCTGGGGGTGCTGTGGGGCTGGGCTGGGATCCCAAACCCTGTGCTGGGCCGGGCCCAGAGCCCCGTGCTGGGCCCAGAGCCCCGTGCTGGGCCCAGAGCCCCGTGCTGGGCCCAGAGCCCCGTGCCGGGCCGGGCCCAGCGTGGGCAGCAGGGCAGGGGGGATTCTGCCCCTCTGCCCCTCAGCCAGAGCCCACCTGCAGAGCTGCCCCAGCCCTGGGCCAGCCCAGGAAGGAGCTGGAGCTGCTGCAGCCAGGCCAGAGGAGGCTCCAGCATGGGCAGAGGGATGGATGGAGCAGCTCTGCTGGCAGCAAAGGCTGGCACAGCTGCCACTGCTCACCCGGGCAGGAGAAGCTTTGGCTGAGCTCAGGGTGGCCTCGCAGGGCCTGAAGGGGCTGCAGCAAAGATGGACAGAGACAATGGCCAAGGGCTGCAGGGACAGCCCCCAGGGAATGGCTCCCAGGGCCAGAGGGCAGGGCTGGCTGGGATCTTGGCACTGAGGAATTGTTCCCTGGCACGGTGGGCAGGCCCTGGATCCCTGGCCGTGCCCAAGGCCAGGCTGGACACTGGGACAGTGGGAGCTGTCCCTGCCATGGCACTGGATGGGCTCTAAGATCCTGTCTAGCCCAAACCATTCCATGACTCCACAGTTACCACTTTTCAAACAGCAGCATTTGGAGGTTGATGGAGCTCCACGGCTGGTGAGAACTACATTAAATAATAAACCTTGTGGAGATGCCATTCCCACAGCATGTCCTGCCAAAGAAGTGAAAAAGGCTGTCATGAGAAACATGAGGGAAATAGTTGAAATCCTGATGACCAAAACCATCCCTCAGCGACCCCATTTCTGCAGGCTTTGGATGCTGAAACACCAGCACACACTACCTGCAATTTCTTTTCCCTTTCCTTTTATGCTCTGCTATTATAATTAGCCACACACACACCACTTTAGGGTCAAGAATTGCATTCACGACCCTCATGTAGAATGTCAATGCAACAAAAAAAGAGTTTAATGCACAGTGCTCACAGAAATGGTACTGCTGCCTCTTTAATGTGTATCATTTTCCACTGAGTTACTTGAAAATGCAAAGCAAATGGTTTTATTACATAAAGTGCTGTAGCACTTTCGGCTGGTGAAGAGTCATTTTAAATTTGAAAATGTCAGAGGCGGCAGGGGGACATTAGAAATGAACATTTCAGTGTTCTCTTTTCAAACCTGCAGAGGAAAACAGGCTCAGGAATCATAAATTTCCCTTTTCTTTTTATCGTCGTTAGAAATTTCTCTGCCTACAGCCCAGTCAACAGCAATTCAGTCGTGATTCATGGGTTTAAAGCCTGAATTATGACAAAAGGAGCCATAAATTGCAAGAATTATTTTACTTTAAAGATGATGGAGTATCTACTCTGACCAGAAGACTTTTAATCCATTATATTTCTTAAATAAATATGCCTGGGCAACTAATCACTTGCTATTAACACTCTCCTATGATCACTTCAACTAACATAACAGTGTATCACTTAAATAAACTGGCAATGTGAACAGGGTAGATTTATGGGCTTTAATTTCTCAGCTCACACTTGTCTCTTGCATTTAAAACAAATACCAGAGTGTAGCTGTTGGCCGATGTTTGTAGAATCCATTTGTTCCATGTTTTGAAAGCAACTGTAGTATTCATCAGCCAGTTTGGGACTGAATTTTTATGAAAAAAAAAAAAACAAAACCAAAAAAAAACCACCCCAAGGAACTCCAAGCAAACCCAGCTAACTAAGAAGTAACAAAAACTCCTCTGGATTATATGGTAGCATTGGAATTCTTTTTTTTTTTTTTTTTTTTTTTTTAATTTTCAACATGACATATTTTTTTCTCCAGTGGAAAAGGTATAGGCAGTGCCAGCAAAAGTTCTATAGCTGTGCTCAGTTAAAGAAAGGTATGAAATGGGGTGTCCCAAAGGGGTCCTTGCTAAGCCAAACTAAACAGAGGTCAAGTTCCAAAAATCTGATGTTTTCCCACCAAGAAGGTCTCATTTTGCCTGGTGCAACAAGCATGGCATATCCATCAGTGGGTGTTAGTCAATGCAAGGTACACTTCAGGATATTTGGGGGAAAAAACCCAAACACCAAACCTGTTTCAAATACACAAATAATAAAATAGAAATTTACTGTGAAAAAACTTATTAAAGCTGGAGGTGAAAGATGTAGCTTTTAAGGCACCTCTTCCTCAAGGATGACCTCACCTCTGCAGCAGTTTTTGTGCTTCACCTTTCCTAAACACATTCAGAAGTTCCCAAGGGCAGGAGAGTCAGGGTGGCTGGGGAGGATGGGGAAAAATCAGCCACTCCTCACTTCTCCATTTGGGTAAATCCCAGCACCTCCAGTGGCACTTCCCACCTGCCACCAGAGCTGATGACAGAGCAGATCCTTGGGGTTTAACTGGTAGAGTGAAACAAATGAAATAAAGGACAAATTAAAAAACACACAAAAGAAAACAACAACAACAATAAAAACAAAAAAAAGTTCATTTCAGGCTGATCCAAATTCTGGCGTTTGTAGTCAACTCAAAAATTACTTTGGGATTAAGCAATATGTTCTCATTCCTAAAAGATGACTTTGCTTTGGATTCAGACTCCTAACTTAAAGGAAATGTGGAACAAAAATCTTGCCTAAATGGAAATCCCCAAAATAATCTGAAGTAATGCTTGAATTTCCATTTTTTTCCTGCTTCCAGCTTTTCCTGGACTTTCTGGGATTTTTTTTTTTTTTTTGGTAAGACAAATGACTTGGCAAAAATTAAATTTGAGTTTAGACAATGCTACAACGTCACCACATCTTTGTGTTTCACAGAAAAAGTTTGTAGCCAGTTCTAACCAACTAATTCATGTCCTGTGGGCACCTATAGTAAACACAGCTCAGAAAGGTGTTATTTCCCATTAATAATGGACCCAGCAGCTGGAACGAGAAATAAAAGCAATTTCCCTGTTTGATTGTAGGGCAGCATCTTCTCCAATGCCCAAGATATTTGCCATTTATCAGCCTAATAACCAAAAAAGAACTTGGTTTGAATTCAGGCACTTGTTGCTGAGAAGGTGTTTGTGGAGGATTGAAATTAAAAAAAAACAACCCACTATTTTTATTAGCTGTAAAGGTATGGATCAGCTTCATTTTATCAGTGATTTGAATTTCCATATATTAACTGCAGGCATTACTAAGTTAATTTCTGGTCTCTACAGGTGAAAACCAGAATTGACTAAAAGGCCAACCACTTACACACCCTCCCACACAATTGTCTTGAGTTTACATCAAAACTGATCTAAATCAAGCTAAAAAAAATTCCTAACCCCCCCCAAAAATCAATAGAATCGGGATTAGTTCTGTGTTAGGTTTTCTTACATGCATTTTTCAGTATTTCCAGACTACTGCTGTGCCACTAAGACTTTAAATTATTGAAGGCATTGAAATGGGAGCTTCTTACTCTGTGTGGTCTGGGCTTGTTTTGTGAAGCCAGAGTCAGAATTTGTCTTTAGGAAGTCCTTGAACAATCAGAAGCAGTCAGGGCATCTACTCTGGGCTCGTTTAAGAAAATTAAGTTGTCCTTACAGTAATATTGGAAAGTGTGGTGGCTCACCCTGGAAATCCAGGGACCCTTTCCCCATCCCACACATCCCCATCACACCAATCCCCCCAAATTAATGAATATTAAAGGATTTTCACAGAATCCGCATGTTCTATTTATCTTGCCAGCATTTTTAGGGAAAGCTACAAGTTTCCAGGTCAGTGGAATTCTTCCAACAGCTGCCTCCCTCTGCTCATCTCTGTCAGCAAAGTAAACTCTCTTCTGTTGGTTTGGGAGTAGGAGAATTCTGCAGCTCTGTGCCCCGTGAGGCAGGGGTGGGATGTCCTGAGCCAGGCAGGAAGGTGTCCCTGACCACGCCAAGGGGCTGGACCAGGTGACCTTTAAGGTTCCTTCCCACCTGGATCATTGTGTGGGTCTGTGGAAATTTAAATTTAATTTTGCTCGTTCACCCAGATTGACGCACACAGATTGCGTCCCGGTAAATTTAACACATCCCTTCATTCAGTCTCTCTGAGTCTGGCTTTCCTGCCACTCTCCTGAGCTCTGTTCCACCAGCACACAGAGAAGAATTCCCCTGGAACCATCTCCATCACTTCCTGCCCCCCAGAGCAGACACACTTGTGTGTTGCTCCTCACCCCTGTAGCAATCAGGGATTTTGCGTTTCATCGCTTCCACATCCCTCAGGTCTCTCCCTAAAACCTGTGGCTGAAATACTGCACCCCACCAAAACCCACAACTGAAGCAGAACCCTAATATTCTGTGAGGAAAAGAAGCAGCTTACAGCATTTCCATGCCTTTCCCACTCCATGAGAACAGCATCTCCGAAAGGGTGGATTCCTTCTTTTATTTGGCCATATGCTCTCACTGTAACTATGTTCTTTTCATAACAACCCTGCACTAACCATACATTATTAACCCTAGGAGACCCAAACTTCATTTTAACATTTTCCTGTAAGCACTGTGCAAACCTGGGGCATAAAACTAATGTCTTTTTTTCACCCCCTCTGCTTAAACTTTAAGTAGAAGGAGATGGTAAGTCAGTTAAAAAAATAAAAGGAAAAATAAGAAATGAAAAGTCATTCAGTGTGGAGCTTCCAAATCTGAATTATTTTCTGGTAGGAAAGAGTGGGCAGGTGGTAAAACATCTGTTCTCTCTCTGGGCTTTAGGTATCCAGCATTGGCTTGTGCTTTGCAACTCCTCTCCCATATGTGTCTCTTACAGAAGGTTTAACACTTGTTGGACTCTCTACAGCATTTTCAAAACCAAAACAGCAAAAAAGCAGTAAATTATAATATTATTTCCCAGAGGTTGTGCAATGAAAACTCCCCTCAGAGTTAGGACTTTGGGTTGCACGAGGTTCTGTGACTTGTCTGGCACAGAAACCAGTGGTCAGGTGTAACTCACCCCCTGACTGACAAACCCAACAACAATTTCATTTGTGCTAAAGAACAAAGAAAAATCCTCCTGCCCCTTGCTCCTGCACTTTGGGGAAAAAGGTTTCTATCAAGGGATCTCAGAAAACCCTGTGATGTCTTAGGAGTCTCAAGCTGAGGCCTGTCAGGGTGTAATTAACAGATGCAGACAGACCCTATCTCAGCATGACTAAGCTAGTTTCACACCAGATAAGCCAGAATTATATTTATTTTCATTTCACAACATGTTCATAGTTTTAATGAACTCGTGTGAGATACGAAGAGGAGAGCAAGGCACCGTGACCAATCCTCCTCCCTGAGCTGCTGGCTCTGGAATGTCAGTGGAGTCAGAAAGCAGCTGCACTGCAAACACCTTCCCCACTGATGGGACAACGGGGAGGGCACGGGGAGTGTCAGGAATGGGGTGGCAGCAGGAGCAGGGCAGTGACTGAACCCTGTGCTGAGGGAGCACCTCAAATCCTGGGGACACCTCCGGGCCCTCACCCAGGGAATGGAGGGGCTGCAGCGGGGCCGGGGCAGGGAACGGAGCTGGGAAGGGAATGGAGCCCCGGCAGGGCCTGAGGGAGCTGGGAAGGGGCTCAGCCTGGAGCAAAGGAGGCTCAGGGGGGCCCTTGTGGCTCTGCACAGCTCCTGCCAGGAGGGGACAGCCGGGGCTGTCACCGTGATGTTTTCTGAAAAATCCCCTCACCAGGATTTCTTCTCCTGGGAAGCTTCAGCTTCTCCTTGTTTTGCTTCTCAGGAATGTGATTTGGAGAATTGGAGATTGGAGAATTGGTGATTTGGAGAATTGTTTCCCCAGCAGGTGAATTGTTTTTCATTAATGGCCAATCCCAGCCAGCTGGGTCAGACTCTCTGAGTCAGCCACGGGTTTTCATCATTCATTCTTTTCTGCCTTTCTGATGTCTCCTCTTTCTTTAGTACAGTTTTAGTGTATCATTTTCTTTTAATACAATATGATAATATAATAAATCAGCCTTCTGAGCCCTTGGAGTCAATTCTCACCTCTCCCCTGGTCCTGGGGACCCTCCCAGCCCCACAGCAGGGGGGTCGGGCTGTGCTCCAGGGAACAGGGACAGGAGCAGAGGGAACGGCTCAGGCTGGGCCAGGGCAGGCTCAGGGTGGGCCCAGCAGGAATTTCCCCATGGAAAGGGGGCTCAGGAACTGCCCTGGCACTGCCCAGGGGGGTTTGGAGTGCCCAGCCCTGCAGATGTCCCGTGGAGGTGGCACTGAGAGCTCTGGGCTGGGGACAAGGGGGGGACTGGGGACAGCTGGGACTCCATGGGTTGGGAGGGATTTTCCAAGCTCAGTGATCCTGGGATTCTGGGATTCTGAGGGAGCCAGCAGCAACAGGGGCTGATTCCCTGGGACCAGATTTGTTATTACCCATCTGATTAAATCAACAGCCAAAATAACAAAGTCTCAAGAACACTGCACTGCAGTCCAAAGTACTGTATCTGTGGGGTGCCCCAATGAAGGCAGGAATGATGAATCTGACTCCGTGTCCTCAGAAGGCCAATTTATTATTTTATGATACTGTGTTATATTGAAGAATACTATACTAACTATACAAAAGAATACAGAAAGGATACTTACAGAAGGTTAAAAAGATAATAATGAAAACTCCTGACTCTCTCCAGAGTCCCAACACAGCTTGGCCCTGATTGCCCAAAGAGTGAAAACAACTCAGAGCAGAATGCAATGGAACAATCACCTGTGGGTGAACAATCTCCAAACACATTCCACATGAGCACAGCACAGGAGAAGCAAATGAGATAAGAATTGTTTTCCTTTTCTCTGAGGCTCCTCAGCTTCCCAGGAGAAAAATCCTGGGCGAAGGGATTTTTCAGAGAATGTGAATGCCACACAAAAGCACTTGGCCACACAAACCAAACACAAATAGTGAAATGTGTCTCCCAGGCTGAAAGAAAAGAAATGGTTTTTGCACCAGACAATGTGATGCAAAGGTGTAAACAGGTAAGGGGAGACCACGATGTTTTACAAGACACATTGTTAGACAAGAGGCTGTAGCACAAGTTAGACCTTGTCCAGCTGTAAGGTTGCAGCTCTTGGAATAAAAACCACATTTTCCTTCTGCTGACCAACAAGAAGCCCAAGGATGGTCTCTGAACCTGCACCTGTGCCTGTAATCACCCTTTTTGGGCTGAAACCTGCCCATGCAGCAGCTGCCCAGGTGTTTACTTGTACAGCAAAGGCTTTTCTGCAGCTGTGGTGGGAAATCCACACACACATTATTTTGAAAGGGATGATAAGGTCTCCTAAGAATGTCACATTTAAATATCAGAATATGAAGCTTTCTGGCTCTGGCTGTGACACAACTCACTTTGTTGTGTCAAGAGGAGGTGATTTGGTGCAGGTCCAGCCCCAGCTCTGACCTCGATGGAAGGACACAAGGAGCACATTCAGTGCTGCCGTATGGCCCAGAGAGGGCTACACAGGTTAGGGAAGGGCAGGGAGGGGACAACCACCCATAAATCCATAAATCCACCCAGTAGCATTCCCTAGGACCATCACAACACCAGCATGGGTGGGAATTCCCCACTTCTCCTGCAGCTGCTTTCCTCCCCAGGCAGGGCACACCTGAGAGTGATCTGTACCCACAGGGACAGCCACTGCCAGCTCACACCCATGCACACCAGGAATACAAATATTAACAGAAATACTTCTCCCCCAGTGCTCTCCCAGCCCCCAGACACTGCCAGCCACGGGGACCTGCCAGGCCATCACTTGGTGGCCCTTTTCCAGAGCCCTGGGCCCATTCCCTGGGGGAGCTGTGCTGGCTCTCAGCACCCACCCTGTCTGCTGGCAGCCAGCCCCAGGGCTTGCCCCAGGAGCTGCTCCCTGCTGTTTGTTTTGCTTTCCTCTGTTTGTTTGTTTGTTTCTTCCCCTGCAGCTCTGCTTGAAGCATTCCCACTGCCTTTTCCTGCCTTGCAAACCCCTTCTGTCCACGCTACAGCCCCCTCACTCACACACCCCCTGTGGATGGCAGACACCTGGGGGTACCAAAATGGGGCCCAGATTTTCTGCTGCTTGTGATTTTGTGATTTTGGCAGGTCACAAAATGACCCATCAAATGTCTTGGAGCAGAGGGAGGTTTTGGTGGGACAATGTGCAGGTCTTCAGCCAACCCCACATTAAATTAAATTCAATGAAGCTGAGAGGTGGGCTCAGCCCAGACCTGTGTTTGCCACACCTGGGTAAGGCAGAGCATCCCTCAGCAGTGAGATCAGGAGGGGAGGTGTTGGAATGCCAGGTTCTTTCGTGCTCCAAGGTCAGGCTGAATAATTCTCAGGAAAGGTTGTTTTTGAAGTCTCACTCTGAGGTTTATTATCCTTATCTGTTACAAACTCACGAGATGTGAGCTCTCCCTAACAAGGTGAGGAAGTGCCCCAAAATGGTGTCTGGTCAAGGCTATTTAAGTCCCAAGTACCCAATAAACAGTTGACTTCTGTGTTATTTATGCTTCTAACCCAATTATGATCACCCCAAATCCACAATGCAGACATCTTTCACCCAACTGGAGAAAACCACACAGATTTGTGAAGAAGGAAGAAGAAGGTGCCAAAAAGACACCGAGCCCACACCCAAAATTCTCCATCTTGGCTCCCATATATCACCAAAGACTAAAACCACAAATCCAAGTTTTTTCACCCTGTGAGATCACACAATACTATCCAAACCACACACTGTTTGGATAGCACTGTTTCTGTGCTATCACTCAATTTTGGAAGCCTTTTCCAAGGTCTCAGCTCAAAGGAGGTGTTTACTGGAGGGTTGGCACCCTTAAATTCAGAAAGCTCCAAGATTTCAGCCATCAGAGCTCCAACAGGGAGGGAGGATCTCCTGAACCGAGTCCATCTCAAGGGCTGGGACCACCAGTGGTACCACAGGCTGCAGCCTGGGCTCTTCCCTCCCATAAATAAAAACATCAACCTCCTGTTTTCCAAGGATCACCCCAATCCTCCAGAGCACAGCCAAGGGAGATCCCTTTTCACACATCACCCTAAACATCAGAGCCCTCCTGTCCCCAAAGCCCCTCTAGGCCCTTGCCTTCCTAATAGAGCAGGAAAGCAAAACCTTGAGCACAGTATTTCACATTTTGATATATCTTTAATGACTATTTAACATAAGAACTCCTGTGCTTCTCTGTCTCCCCATTTCTTTGCTGCACAAAAGCTCTCCCAGTGTCTTTATACAGGTGAACCACTGCACTGCCCTCCAACCATGACAGCAGTGGCTACCTGGTCATCACCCAACCACCCTAACCTGCCACTTTAGCCAGTTTTATGCACTTTAAAAGTGCCCTTTTTTTTAAAGAGAGCACACAGCTCACATCCTTGCTCCCCTTGCACAGCGTTTGGTGTTGGCTGCAGTGTGGTGAGGACTTGACTCACTCATCCCCCTCCCCAGCAAAACTCTCTCAAGTAATTTTGAGCCACAATGGGAAGCAATTCATTACAAAAGGGCTACAGCAAAAATCTAGCCAGGCAAATAAAGAAAAAAACCAGCCCTGTCAGTAGAATTTATAGAGACATTTTTCGAGGGCCTCAAAGGGATTTCATTTCGTGACCATTTTCTATTCAAATTGTAATTTCAGGCCTGGGTGTGGAGGAATTTATTTGGCAACTCAGTCCTGGTGAGGGGCAGGGTGAGGGTGCCACAGTCACAGGCAACAGGGGAACAAAGGGACTGGGCCAGGCCTGTGAAGTGTGAACATCAATTTGAAAATTTTCCCCTTAGCTGGAAAACAGAGATCAGTACAAAACAGAAAGAAGCCGGCCAGAATGTGCCCAGCCTGATTTTTAAAAATTTCCCTCCAGATCACTTCTGTACAGAGTAGAAAGGGAAGGATACAAAGGACATGTTGTGGTGTGGACCTACATATATTTTTGTTGTTGTTGTTGTTTGGGTTTTTTTTTTTTTTTGGTTTGTGCTGTTTAAGTTAAATTTCTCATTTTAACATCTTGAACTGGAGTGATAAAATCAGCCTCAAACATCTTACTGTTTTCAGACATTGCCAGTGGTTTTTGTGCACCAAACTTTGGTTTGAGCCCTCTAATTTAGGAAGTTTGACTTGAGAAGTTTCCCTCCTCAGCAGTCCTGAGCAAGTCTGAAGGTTCCATGGTGAGGATCCGTGCTGATCAGGAGGAACACAGGTCCATGTCCACCTCTGGTTAGGCTTAACTGAGCAAACACATCTCCTGAAAGATGAGGAAACCTGACCTGAGGGCAGCTGAACCATCCATTGAGGCTGGTGACAGCAACAGGAAAGGCCCTTGCAGCAGCTCCAGTTGGAGAAAATCACCAGCTTGTTCCTGAACACAAAACTGAAAGCAAAATCAAGGTTTAAGAAGAAAAAGAAAAAAAAAAAAAAACCCAGCATTGCAAAACAACAGCTTATTCTGTGCTCACAGCAGCTCACTGTGGAGCAGTTGCCATAAATCATCATCCAGTTTGGCCCTGGAGCTCAGATGAAGCCAAAGTGGGAGACACAACATTCCTGGGAGCTGTCACGAGGAGCCCTGTCCCATCTTTCCAAGGCTTGCATGAGCAGGAACAGGACAAGCTGCCAGAGGCCAAGTGCTAGGCAGAAATTATTTCACTTCCTCCATGCCTCTGCAGCAAAAAATATTTCTCGCCCTAAATCAGCTCTGATTAATTTATTGCAGAGTTTTGGGTTAAAACATCTCAATTGCTCTTTTGTTCTTGGGAGGACGCTCTTGTTTTTTAGAGATATTTATTGGTGCAGCTCGTAGACAGCTGATTTCATTTCCCATCTCTCTGGGTTTTGGCTCTGGAGAGGGAAGGATGGAGTCATGGGGCTGTAACAAGGCAGACACAGGGAGCAGCACTCAGGGTTTTGTCTCCTCCAGCACGAGGAGCTGCTCAGGACCAGACCCTGGGCTGCTCTTTCCCCACAGCCTGTGAAATAAAATAAATTGAAATAAATGTGGTTAGCCAGGCAAGCCTGGAACATCACCAGCTGAATCAAAGCTGAGCTAAGACAGGCTGAGGAAAAGAGAGTGCAGGGATGCCTCCAGCTCACAGGCAGAAAGGATCCACACCAAGGTGGATTTCAGCTTTTACTTCTCCTGGTTCAGAATCACCCCACTGCAATTTCCTGGGCAGAGGAGCTGGCCCAAGCCAGGCTGCTGCTGCTGAGCTTTCTCCACTCTCATGTGAATAATTAATGGCTAATTAATGTAAATAATTAATTCATCCATCCTCAGGGATATCAGGTGATGGTGTCTGCCTCAGCAGGGCCTGCCAGGTACCAGGAAGGGTGAAGATAATTTTCTCCCCTCCCCAGAAAGGGAAATTAACCATATGCTCACTGTGAGGAAACGCTGTCAGAGAGTATTGTCAATATCTGCCTTCCCCAGACAGCCAGAAAGAAAATCCTTGAGCACAGTATTGCACATTTTGATAAATTCTCAATCCCTATTTAATGTAAGAACTGCTGTGCTCTTCCATCTCCTCATTTCTTTGCTGCATAAAAAGCTCTCCCAGTGTCTTTATAAACTTGAGTTGAGCAGGCTTGTGAATAGTCCTGTAAATAAATTTTATTGCCTTTCTCTGTTTTTACGTGGCTGTGAGTCTGGAGGACAGACTTTTCTCCAGCCTTTTTCTGCCTAGAGCTCTGGCTTTTTGGTTAAAATTGAGTTTTAACATCATCTTTCAACTGCCTTGGGAGCCAAAGAGGACCTGGCAACATCTCAGAAAGAAAGGGCTACAAGAGGATATTGAGGTAGGTGATTAAACTGATTAAACCCAGAGCTTAACCCTGGTCTCCCAACCAACAGGAATCAGAACCATGCACTAGAAATGAGATGCAGGGCTTCAAAGTCACGGTTAATTAGGCAGGAAAAGAAGGACAATATGGTATTACATCATTGACCCAGAGCAACATGGGTGCTACATGCTGTACTGACAATTATCACATTAATTCTACAGTAATAGCTGCATAAAACCAGATATTTAAACATTTCATGGCTTCATGCCTTTCACAGGGTGGATGTCTACCTCTGGACATGAATTTTACCATCAAATACTCCTCTCAGACTCTCTCCCACGAACAGCAGCTCTGTCTGTGAGAGGAAGATAATGAGGACAGCATTTTGCAGTTCATGTGTTTGTTTCCTGCCCAGGAAGGGTATTCCAGCAAGGAGCCACTGGTTGGATTCCCAAAAAGCTGAGGCTCACAAGAAAACATTTACTGAGATTATTCTCACAGTCACTTTCCAAAATCACCTGTCCAGTGACTCTGTGAGGCTGCAAAATTTTCCTTGGTTAAATATTCCTGCACTAAGAAAATAAAACCATAAAAAAACCTCCAAAACTGACCTTTGTTTCCTTCCCAAGAAGGAACCTTAAAGTGGAATGGTCATCCTTTTGATCCGGGGCTTGCACTAACATCAGCTTGGATGGTTTTAGAATTCAGGAAAAAAGAAAAAATAAAAGGGAAAAAAGAAAGAAAAAGGTAATTTCTGTTTGCTGTTGTCACATCTGCCCAGTGGAACAGCATGAAATTCAAGACCAGATTGTGCCAAACTTCCCAGATCCACATCTTCCAGAGGTTTCACTGCAATTCTTACTTTTTATTCCAATGCCACTGGTGAAAATGCTCAATGAGATTGAGCCCAAGACTCATCCCTAAGGATCTCCAGAAACAATCTTGCTCCAGCTCAGTGTTCTTAAAAATATAGTTTCGTTAGTTATAGTTTAGTTATAAACTATAGTTTATAGTTTGGTCTTTAAAAATATAGTTTCATTTTCCTAACAGTAGCAGATTAATCCTGAGGACATGAATGAATTAAATTAATTCTGGAGCATAATTATATTGTTTAATGGTCAGCAAAGGATGAAAATTCAGATTTGACCAACATTTCAAGGAAAAAAAAAAAAATGAGCTGGAAGATGAGAGATCACCAAAACGAACTTTTGGAGAAAGATTTTATGAGCAGGCAGAATTTGTGAAGGGAATTAGAATAAAAGTAGAGCAGGAAAATATTTAGTAGGACAGTGGAACTAGCCCTGGCTGAGAGGATTGATGGTTGATCATCTCTCAGTGGGGAAACCAAATCCTGGGCATTTTCCTCACTTAGGATTGCCCAGAAGTTCAGATGTGTCACCTTGTGTCTCTAAGCACCCTGGACATGCTTTTATTGCCTTGTTTTGCTTCCATTTTGACTTCACCATTCCCATATTTTATTTTCCCCAGAAAAACAAGAAAAAAAAACCCAAAAAAGCTTTACCTTAAACATTTCTCAGCACCTGGATCCCCACGTGTAAAGAGTTTTTCTTTCCTCAAGCACCTCCAGGCTGATGGATCAAACTGCAGGAGCTGTCAGAGCCAGCTCTAAACACTAATACTACACTAAATATTTCCAGAGAATCACATTTATCCACACAGTCATTTACACACCACAGGCACAAAGGGAGGGAGAATCTGCTGCACAGACAGACACACACACCAGTGTCTGCTTTGGGGAATAATAGTGAGAAGGGAGTTAAAATAGTGATACAGATTGTCAAAACATTATCTCAAAACCAAACTGGCATTATCATGCCAAAGGCAACACTTTATGCAGCACTTCCTCAATAATTGATGAAGTTTTTTGGGGTTTTTTGGTCCAGAAATATTTTTGAGGAATGCTTTTCGAAATTTGCTGGATGAACTCAGACCTCAAATAGCAAATTGTTTTACATGACAACACACATTAAAGATATAAAACTCTAGGTGAGTCTTTAATGAAAACATGGTTTTTCCTTCTGCAAAACAACTCCTTGTTTTATCTTCCACCAAAATACAGTTTTAAACTGGTGAGAAAAAAAAAAAAACACTTTGGAAATCGATTTGTATTGATTTGTAGATCAATATCAAGGATAAATGTTAACAAAGAATCTTTGGAATTTGATCTTTCATTCCTAACGTTGGTTAAGTTACTGCCTTGAAAAACCCATTTCTGGGCATTTTTCTCTATTTTATCTCCTGTAATTTTGGGTAGGGAAGAAGCAATTGAGTGATGTAACATCTCACTGGCACACCTGGAAAAATTGGTCTTAAAAACAGTGAGTTAGAGAACCCTGTCCACAAAACAAAACAAGTCCAAGTTTGGTAAATCTGCTAAAGAGGAGGGTGAGTGGAGTCAGGATGAAATCCAGAACTGCTCATGAAGGGATGGCAAAAACCTTGGCTTTTCTCAGAGACAACCCAGCAACACCAAGTATTACTTTAGTAAGCTTTAAAAAAATCATTTTATGAGGCATTGACACAGGGTTCCCTTCCCACAGAACACTAGTTAATGTGAAATAGATTTTTAATGTGAAATAGATGTGGTCCAATTCACCTGTCTGGGTGATTTGGGCCACATCTCCATGCACAGGGAGGAATTAGTTTGAGGATAAAGCAGAGATCCCCACTTCTCTCACAGACAAATACACTTCCTGAGGAATTTTCACTGATTTCCTGCAGTTTTTGCAATTCCACCTCTGCTCTCACACAAAGAAAGACCCACACAGATCTGAACTGATTTCGAGATTGGTGGATTTTTCCCATTCAAAGTCGACTGGAAAAATGGAAACTTATCAAAAAAAAAAAAAAGTTTCTTAAATAAATGTTCAGAAAGAATGATTTCACCAGACTGAGGACACTGCCACTGCCAGGAGGGGAGAGGAGGTGTCTGAGTGTGCAAACAGCCCCAGCTGGGGGGGAAAGGGCTCTGCCATCCCCAGGCAGCACAACAGAGCTCTCACACACCAAGGGGTGCATCTGCCTCCCCCACCATGGAATCTTCTGCTCAGCTTCTGGCCTGACTCTGCAACCTCAAAAAAAATCAAAACCCCAAAACAACAACAACAACAACAACAAAAAACCAAACCAAACAAACAAACAAACAAAAAACTGAACAAAAACCAAAAAAAAATCCACTAAAACCTCCCAAAACCAACAAAACTCAAAAACAACAACAAAAAAATGCACTAAAGAAAACCCTACACAAGAAACCAAAACAAAACCAACAAAAAAGCCAAAAAATGAAAAACAAACAAAAACAAAAACAAAAAAACTCACAAAAAACCCAAACAAAAAAGTCCCAAAAAACCAAAAATAAAAAACCAAACCAAAACAAAAAACCCACCAAAACCAAAACACATAAAAATCACAACAACAAAAAATAACAACTGAAACCCCACAAACAAAAAACCTCCAAAACAAAAAAACACCCAAAACCCCCCAAAAAAATCAAAAAGAACCCAACAAAAAAAGAAGAGAGAACAGAACAAACACCCTCATGGACTTCATTACACGTGCCAACGGCGTGTAACATTTCCTATTTGCAACAACAACAATTTCCTATTAGAAACCCAACAGTTTCCTGGAAGGGGGGAGTTTTGTGGGATGTCCAGCTCCATTTTCTGCTGCTGGCACCATCAAGCCAAGCTCTGGCACTCCAGGCTAAGTCATGGAACATTTTCACTTTAAAACTGAAACCATAGACCAGCTTCTGCTGAAAGCATTGTCAGATCAGCACTGGAAGATTTTAAATCAGGCTGTGCCTATGAATGGGTGCATGAATGGCTCTTTTGTGGCCCTGCACTTCCCAGGCACAAAGCCTTTTGAGCAAGCAAAATATTTTGGCCATTCTTATTTTTGCTGTGTGATTTATGACACTGTCCCAAAGCCCTTTGTGAATTTAAAGTGCTGTGACTGTGTTTTTTTCCAGTGAGGAATGGTTAAATATCATATTCCCAGATCCCCAAGTTCTTGTATGAAGCCTGCAAATACTGACAGGGATGCTTTTAATTGGGTATAGGATAGAATTCTGGCAGAATCAGAGCCACTTCAAAAATATCAAGTATTTCAGCAAAGAGCTTTGCAAGCCACAGAGCACAGAAGGTATCAAGGACTGACTTCAGTGGGATTCCTTCTGCAGAAAGAACTGGATCCTTCAGTCTTAGGCAAGGATGGATTCAGGTCCAGAAAATGCAAAGCAGAATCCTGAGGTCCACGTTGAGCTCTTCATTTTGGCCACTGAAAGGTAAATGCATGTTAACTTTTTCTTTTTGGTGAAGATTTAAATCTAAATTAATGCATCAGTTTGGGGTAAGACAAGCTCAGGCATTAACACACTTTGGTAACTACTACCTTTATTCATAATGTCTAAGAAATAAAGACAAACTCGATTTATTTTTTCAAATGCATTTTATTTTTCTTCTTTTTTTAAAGAAATTGATGTAAGGAAAAAGCTGAAGTATCAAAAATCAGAACTGTAAACACTGTGGGTTTCTACAGAAAGTTAAAATAGAGTCAATATCAGATTTACTCCCAAAAGCTGGAATACCTTACAATGCACAGTGCCACAAGTGAAAGGACATTTTGCTTTGACTCAGAACAGACCATTCTAAAGTCTCACCTGCACCTCAAATAAAGCTGATTTACCCATCCGAGCCCGGGCTTGGATGGATGAGGGAAAGGATCACTGGGAAAGGCTGAGCTCAGCGCCGGTCTGGCATCACCTCATGCCTGGTGTCTGGGGAAGGCTGATCCTGAGCACAACCAGAGGCTGTGAGGATGCAAAACCACAACCCCAGTGCCCTCCCAGCCCGGACAGGTGATCAAAGCCCCAGCCAGAGCCCAAGCTCAGCTGGCAGCGAGGTGCAGCAGCCCAGGGTCTGCAAGGAGGACAAAGGTTTGGGCTTTGCCCTGTAAACCAAACCCCTTTTAGTCCATAACTGACCCCTCTGGGAGCAGCCGTGCCCCTGTGCCCAGCCCTCAGGGGGCTACATGTCCTCGAAGAGCTCCTCTGGCTCGCGGGAGTTCTCCAGGGTTTCCAGATCCCAGTCCGGGCAGCGCTGCCCCGGCGAGGCCGGGCCAGCCCTGGAACAAAGAGGGTGTGAGACAAGTCTGCAAACAAATATCTCTAATTCCAACGTAATGAACAAATATCAGTAATTACCCCAGTAATTCTGGGGTTTTTCCTAAGGGGAAAGCGGTTTCTGTGAGGCCTAATCACTCGCTGGGGTGGCAGTGGCAAAGCAGGCAGAGGAAATTCAGTTTGTAAATTGTATAATTTGATAAATTTATAATGTATATATTTATATAAAATTTTATATAAAAAGAGTTTAGACAGTTATATTAATGCAAAATATATATTTATATTTTTATTTATAATTGCAGTAGTATTTTAATTGTATTTATATTTAATTTATATTTATATTTATATTTATATTTATATTCATATTATATTTAATACAAATACATACATAATGTATTTTTTCATTTACCTGTAAATAAATAAATAGAATGTAATTATAGTTTTATATTTATATTTAATTTATATTAAAAGTTTATAAATTTATATTTATATAAAGTATATATGTGTTTATTAATATATTTTAGTGTTTTATATAAATAATTCATATTTTATCTATTTTATAAGTAAATATATAAAGAGAATATTTATATTTATATTTATATTTATATTTATATTTATATTTATATTTATATTTATATTTATATTTATACACATATTTATATTTATATTTATACACATATTTATATTTACATTTATATTTACATTTACATTTATATTTAAAGGAGCTTATAAATTTATATTTATATTCAATATATATTTATATTCATCTTCATTATTGTACTTTATATTTTATATAAATATATAAATAATTCATATTTATATATAAATATAAATTAAAATAAAATGGATGTATATTTATGGATTCATATTTATATAAAATTATATTAAAAGAGTTTATAAATTTATATTTATAAAATAGATGTATTTGTAATATATATTTATATTTAGAAAATATAGTTTATTTATTAATATAGTTTATGTTTATATTTTATACAAATATATAATTAATATATATTTTATATATAAATATATAGAAATAAGTATATATAAAAATAGACCATATTTATATTTATCATTTTATATCTACATAAAAATTTATATTTAAAAAGAGTTTATAAATGCCCTGCTAGAAGTTTTTCAAACACCCTGAGAGTGACCATTTCACCCACAATTTCCACATGGAGAGCTGGGCAGAGCAGCACAGGTGCAGGAATCATGCTAACAGACCATGCTCCCTATTCCTGCTCTCTCTCCAGGCCATGGTTCCAGTGCAGACAGCTCTGCCCTTGTGCCTTGGGAAGGTGATGTATCCTGTGTTTCCAAAAAAACCCCAAAAAGTGCCATTTCCAACAGCTTCTGGACCCTGCAGGAATTACACCTACATAGGCTGAATCCACCAAAAAACCCCAACTGAATCCTGCAGAGAAACCTTTTTTCTGTGAGTTTAGAGGGGATTTATCAATCACAGGGATGTGAGTTTCCAGTCTCAAGGAATTCCAGGGAACAGCATCACTCACTGGAATTCCAGCATCAGTCACTGCCTTGGAAATAGGATGTGCCCTCCTAGGCTTGGCTCAGGACCTGGCTGCAGCCTCACAGGGGGTCATGCCCAGGTTTATTACACTGCTGCAGTGCTGACAGAAAAGGTGAAAAAATAAAGCATTGTCCAGGATGGGAAGAGCCAGAGAGAAGTGGTGGAGAGTTCTACCATGCAGTGCTGCCCTGTGAGAACTCAGTGAAATGAAGCACACAATGAAATTTTAATTTTCAGGCTGATTCAAGCATCTGCCTTCAACTGCTCTGTGTGATAAAGCCAGTACTGTTGGTCAAACTATTGAATTTTTCAATTTTCAGAACCAAATGTTTCCCTAACTCCTACCTAGGAATCTCTAGGGAGCACAAAATAATGGCAATTTCAGGGGGGATGAGCTCTCTAAGACACCAGGCACTGCGTGGCTCCCACTTCCAGCTGCTCAGGCCCTTGGAGGCTCAGAGCTCTGAACATCCTGAGTTTCCTGGGGATGGGGAAGGAGCTCCATTCCATCCCTGCTGTGCTCCAGGGCAACCAGCAGAAGCTCTGTAAATGCTGAGTTTTGGATGCTGCCATTTCCTGAGAGCTTTCCAGAATCCAGAAGGGTTTCCTCACCACTCTCTCTCTGCCACTCCAGCTCTGCAAACCCCTCTGAATTCAATATACTGCTGTATTCAGAGTATGGTAATCACTTTCTCTGAAAGTCTAACGAGCTTTCTCTGAGAACTCTTCCAAGACACTCTTCTTCAGGCATGAATAAATTGTGCCAAGCATCTTTTATCTCCCTTTTGGCATGCAGTGACACCTAAACAGATATTTGCCTCACCAAAAGGTCACTGGGATTAGCTGTGAAACAGACCTGGACCCTTCACCAGTGACCTCAGAGCATCCCACTCTGCTCTGGTGGCTAGAAATCAACTTATTTAAAAATAAAGTACAGGCACCAAGCCCCCACAGCGGGTTTTCAGGTTCAGTCACTGAAGGTGTGCTGTCCTTTTACCTCTGTGGGTCCATCTCCAGTGAAGCACACAGTGTGGAGTCACCCACTGATCATTTAAATTAATTGTGAAAGGTCTCATTAGCAAATAAATTAGGCTGTGGAAGCCTTTGTGCCACCACGGGATATTTCAGGTATGGTTTGTTTGTTGTTCTTTTTTTTTTTTTTTGGAGCATATGCTAATCTATTATTCGGGCATAAAAGAATTAAAAGACCTCTGAGACCCCACATTTGTTGGCTGTGAGGCTTCAGCAGTTCCAGAGTTTTCTGATTTGGACAAGGAAGCCTGACAGGGCTTAACCAACATCAACAACCATTCCATCCTCACTGGCTAAAATAACAGTTTTCAACACCATCCATGAGAGCACAACTGTAAGCCAAGCCACTGTTGAGTTTTCACATTGCACAGTGAGATCTATTAAGCTTCTGTGTCCTTGTAACAACATGGTCCTCATTTAATCTCCAAAAACCTGCCTCTGACTAAACCCAACCCCCTTGCAGAGGGCAGGCATTGGGCTCCTCACACAAAGCTCATCAGCAACTTAATTCTGGTTGTAGGACTTGGCGACTCCCACTTGCATGGCAGCTGCTCACTGAATGCCAGCAGCCTGCTTTGTGCTGTGAAATTATTTTGGATTTCTCAGGGAGGCTGTACTACCATATCCTGACACACAACCGAGTTAATTTCTGTAAATTGCAGTGAGTTGCACAGCCCTCTCTTGCCAAGAATCCTGTAAGTAAGGCATTCTTCCTCAAAGTTTATTCTTCTGCTGGATCTCTTTTTGAAGTCCTGCCTTTTGGTAAACTTAAACTCCATTAACACATCTGGAGAACTGCTGACTATAAGAGATCATTTCATATTTCCTGACGTATAGTTCATAAATTAAGACAGAAGACCAGACCCACAGCTGGTGTGAATCACTGCAGCACTAATAATGTCACTGCAGCTCTGCTGACTTACACCAGCTGAGATGCTGGCCCCAAGTCTGGAAGAAAGTGGTTACATGACTTGATATTTCCTTCCAGGGCTGAGCAGGGGTCCTGAGGAGCAGGAGGCACGCAAGGCTCTCCTTACAGGAGCTCAGAGCCATGGCTCTGCAGAAGCTGCACCAAAAACCTCTTTATTTTCTGGAATGAGAAGTGCCCTTGCACTTTGCTTTGCCTGCAGAGCCAGCCCAGCACACCGTGGGTAGGACTCTACCCAAACTTTTGTCCTTGAGCAACTCTCATGGGATCTGGAGAGAGAAGAACCCTCGCAACAACAACGTGGATGGAAAGGTTTCCTAAGAAACTTGAGTAATCCAGGATCGTGCCCCTGAACCACTGCATTATTTCTCTAATTTTTTAAGTCATTAAAATAATTGCTTCCAACCCTGAGCTGGCATTTTACCAAGAGAGGGGATCTCAGCTCTCACCATCTGAGTTTCTCAGTGTGTTCATCCTTCCCCAGCGTGGTTTAATGGTTCCCTGCTTCATTTGGACATGAATCTTAATAAAGTCTTAATGCCACAAGTAGATGATAACAGAGGATAAAATCTGAGACACACTTTCTTCAGTATCACCAAAATAGGTGTCAGCAGCAGCTTCTAGGCTGAGAATTATTACAACATTAACACAGATATCTCAAATTTTTGAGGCCCCCACAAAAGCTCTTGGCTGCAGCTGAGATCTTGGCCTGGAATAACCAATGTTCCATGGTGCTCAGAGAAATTCTGTCTGCTGGTGGTTGCTGGGCAAAAAGAGGAATGTTAAGCATAAAAAGAAAAAGCAATGGTGTCATGGAGGAGGGGGGGAAGCCTCTCACATGAAGTGATGCACTGAGAACACTCCTTGTAGAGAGAGATCTTTAAAATGGAATATTAAAATGTGAGTATGCTAAGTGGGAGCTAGATGTGATTAAAAATATGATGGTATTCCCCCTCAGAGATACACTAGAGTCACTATAAGGTAAATTATAGAGGCATTTTTCTTTTAGATTCAATGTAGAATGGAAAAAGAAAATAAAATGTTTTACATTTTGGCAGTAGCAAGAGCATTCAGCTTCCAGACACAGCTTTTGCTGGCATTTATTCCTAGAAATGATATGAAAGCAGGCCCATATACTTCTAAATAATCCTGCAAAATGTAAATCCCACCAAGTCCTGAAGAACTTGCTGGGTACATTCAACTTCATGACTTGAAATTAGAGTTGAGGGACTTTTCCCTAATTTAGTGAACAAACTGAGATTTTTTTGTGTTGATCTGAAGAGAGCAGTGGTGTCAGAGGTCATCAGAGCCCAATCCATGCCTAGCCCCAAGGAAAAAATCATAGAAAGCAGAGAAAAACACTCAGGAAATAGCTGAATAGAACAATTCCTGAGACATCCATGCCTGGCATTCCCCTAAGCTCAGTGTGTCAAGCAAGTCCAGTCTCTACTGAGGTCACCAGACAGACAATGACAACAATACCAATAAAAATAAAAATAAAAATAAAAATAAAAATAAAAATAAATATCTTAGGATAATAATTCCACAGTTAATGAAGAATATTTTCAACCACAAAGGTAGTGTTCAAGCAGGGAATCAAATGTTCCTTCATCAGCTTCCACCTCTGGCTGGAGGCCAAGCTGCACCTGCACCCATCACCACCTCTGCACTGCAGGGCAAGCCTGGAATTCCCTCAGTGAAACACAACTTAAAGCCAAACTTTAAAACCCAGGATGACTTTAAATTTTGTCTTCAGCTCCTGTGAATGACACTGTTCTTCCTCTGGGACTAGAAACCATCAAAGGTGAGATGATTTTGTTTGATGCTTCTACAAGTTGTGTGGGTTTTTTTTTTGTTCACACATCCTTGGAATCCTCCATGGGGAGGAAAGTGAACTTGAAATCCATCAAATATCCTATATATCCACACTGATTACAGCAAGAGCAAACAAATATATATCTATATATTGAGAAGATGTTCATAGTTATCTCTTAATGACATAACTTTTAATATCTGATTCAATTTCCACTAATTGGTCTAGATCAGTTCTCAACATTCATATTCATCCACTGCATTTATTTAGTCCTACAAAGCAGAAACTATTTTAGGGAAACTTCTATCCTTTGAGTTGCAAATTCCCAATTAACTTCAGCTGGCATTGGTGCAGGTCCTTATGTCAGGAGAACATTCTGGCTTAGCAATATAAATACAGCCTTGGATCTTTCCATATGATCAAACACGCTTACAGATGCTCACTAACAAAGATCTACTTAAAAATGTAATAATAGATGTCACTTACAAGGAAAAAGCCTCAACCATGTTTGTTTTAGACAAGTGCCACACATTTCTGTGGCTCATTTCCACTTAAACTCCTTCCTGCTTAAATAAACTACACCACATGCACTTTGAGGAACACACCAGCACCACTGCCTTTACTGGGGAAAAAACACAAACCTCTTAATCACAGCTACAAAAGCACTGAGTAAAGGGAAAAACTTGGTTTGTTTAAGAATTTTCTCAAGGCCTTTCATAAATCCAGTGCATTGCAAATCTACTGGCAGATGCTGGGAGACATTTCTCACAACCATTAAGCACTATTTATATCACATCTACATTTCTATAACACCAAAACTGGCTAAACTGAGCCATAGTCCTGCTCCAGCCTGCCAGATCCTGGGAATGCAGGGTGTCCCTAACCCTTTCCTACCCCTCAGGGTGACCACAGAGACCTCAGAGGCCAAAAAAAAAAAAAAAAAACCACCCTGGTTTGATTTCTTGCATCCTGGTGTTTCCTCTGTCTGCATCCCTGAGGGGGTGGAGGTGGAGTGTGGAGGGATGGGGTTTTCCACCCCAAAATCTGGTGACTGCACATGGCAGCTACAACTGAAAGCCATGCTGAAACAAAGAACAAAAGAGTCTTTAACTGGAGAAAAACAGGAGCTGGTTTAAAGTTAAGTCTGAGCTTGTAGAGCCTCCTGAACCACAGACTCAGCCTGCAGCTCTCTGGGGCCCACCCTCTGCACTGCCTGCTGAAGGATTAAACCACCCCCTCCACAAATTAACAACATTTAAAGCATTCTGACAGGAGAAAATGGACTAGCCCAGCATCTGTATGATGAGAATTTCCCCTCTCAGAACCAGACTGGGGTACTCTGATCTAGGAGTGCTGTGGTTTGACATGGGTGGAATTTGGGGAAGTAATATCAAAGGTTTTTGTATAAATAATAGTTTGTGGAATTATTAAGGAATTGGATGTGTTTTTGTGAAAGATATATGTTAAAGATGGAAAATACTTGGGGTTTTTTTTGTTTTGTTTTGTTTCATTTTTCCTAGGTTGTTTGTTGGTTCCTTTATTGATTATTAGGTAATAGAAGGAGTGTTGTGTGGTTGGCCTTGTTTTGGAAAATTTTAAAATTAAAGAAGTCTTAAATTCCCAAACCAAAACCACTACAAGGAGAATTCACGGACTCTTTAAAAAACTCCTACACCTGAATTAAGCACATTCCTCCTCCCTGCTGAACAATTTGTGCACACACACCTGGGCACCATCAGGAGCCCACTCCTGCCCAGATTTCCCATTATCCACAGATCTGCTCAGCAGGTTTGGGATCGTTCACTTTAATCAGCTTACTGCAGAAAACCACTTTAGATCAGTGGAGCATGTGGATGTACCACTCCTGTAGGTGTCTTCTAACAAGAAGCACTCAGAAACACAGAGCAGCAGTGAGCTCTCAATAAATCTGGGAGCAGGATTCAATTTACAGCCCAAGGTAGAGTAGGTGAAGTACAGCAAGGTTCTTCCCCCCTCTAACAGGTCTCTACTGAATATAAAATTGCTTTTAGAACTCAGAACTGTGCTTTCCTCTCTGCTGCCTCTTAACTCCCATTCAACCTCTCCCTGTGTTCCTGCTGACCCCTCCCCAGCCACAGGTTTGAATTCATTCATACTTTTCTGAAATGAGATCAAAGCTTTGATAATTAAGATCAAACAATCGCCTACAGTGACACCTGTGAGAGCTGAAACCTGTTCAAACACACAGGAAGGGAAAAATTTAAAAAAAAAAAAAGAAGGGGACAGAGTATATTCAGAACAAGCACACAAGTTCATTTCTTGTTGGGTAAATGCTGCAAAAGAGTCTGGAGATTTTTAAGAAAGGTTGCACCATCTCCAAATAAACAACAAAACTCCAGCTAAACAAGAGGATGGCCCTGTGCATTTCCTTTGTGAAAACTGCCATAAAATGAGGGGCTTTCTTCTTCATGAGCCACTCTGCTTTTTATTCCTGTAAAAGGTCCAAATCACAGAAGGCAGTGACAGCCCAGCTGGGATGGCAATCAGCCCCAAAGGTGGAGAGGAGAGGAGAGGAGGCCAGAAGGGCCACCAGGCTCTGCATCAGCAAGCCACCCATGTCCTTCTGGGAAAGGAACCAAGACAACCCATGGAGCTACGAGACACAAACTAAAAAAGTGACATTTTAAACAGAAATTTCTGATTTCCACCTCTCCAAAGATCAAGGCACAGCTTCAGGGAGCCCATGCACCTCATGCCCCCTCCACCAGATGCTCCTTCTCAGGCTCCAGGTTTTCAAAGACACTGAATCAGGACAGTAAGGACAGGTTTGGGTTAAAATTCAGGCATTTGAGGGCGAACTGTGAGGCTCCTCAGGAGCACTAACCCACACAGGAAAGATGTGACACTGGTGTCCCACAGCCACTGTGCCCTTCCAGCCTGCTCAGCACCTGCATGGACACACCTGCAGGTTCCATTTCACACGTGGTGTTGTCTGAAAAGAAAACACTCATCAATTTTGGGTCGTGCTGGGGTGGAATCAGCACCTTCTTGTGAGGAGGAAAGAGGCTGTGGCAGGGTAGAAAAAAAGGAAATTAAGGGATGACCCACCAGCTGTCCACAATGTGGGAACAGCTGTCCTTGGGTCAACTCAACTCCACCCAGGTTGCTTTTGGTGTGTTCAGCAACTTCCAGTGAATTTCTCTTTCATGGCCCTGTGTCCTCTCAAGGCCAGGGAAACTTCCCAGAGTCTTGAGGACACCCCACACACAATGCACAGGAACAGGAAAACCACAGCAGAAAGCACAGAATGCAATGAAAACGTGACAAAAGTGATTACATACCAGTGGGCAGTAATTTTCTATACACAGCTGCCCCAGCTCCAGCCCAAGCCACATTCTTACCTTCAGCTCTGACATATTAGTACAAACCCAAAGTATGTCCAGAAAATTTTCTGGGGCTGCTCTGGTTCAAAGCAGCATCCAAACCACAAATATTACACAGTTTTAGTCCCCAGAGAGCCTTGAAAATGATCCCAGTGCTGCACCACCACTGAAAACTTTAGATAGTTTGCCTTTCTGTTGAGTTTCAGCACAGGGCTGTAAAGGAATTTTTCATCTCACATTAAAAGCATTAAGAGAAAAGGGAACACCATGCAACTGAGACTTTATTAAGAGAAGGCAGGTGTCAATCAGGGGAGAATAATCATGGTTCACATATTAAATAGGTGCTGCTGCCTGGTAAAACAACCCAGAAATAGCACTGAAAATGGAGCTGCAGCTGGATCTTGGGGCTCTGGGAACAGCTCCTCTCAGTGGGAACTCATGTGGTTTTTATCCACCCTGTGCTACTGGGAAAAAGGGGAAGAATAATGCATATATTTCAAGTGCACCTCCTCACCTGATGTCTCAATTGTTTTCTTTCCAGAGGAAAAGAAATTAGAATCAATAGTCAGCTCATGGCACACAAGCACAGGGAAGACACTGTCTGCTGTTAATTGAGATTGTGAGAGACTGAGCATCCTGAATCCTGATTCTGTCTGAAATGGGAATCTTTGCAAAGGAGAGAGAGCAGAGGAAGCTGAAAGAGCAAGACACAGGAATTCCCATCTAAAAGAGCAGATCACAAAATAAAATAAAATAGAAATATGGGATAAAGTCTCATGTTCAGAATAGGCAGCTCAGATAGTGCAGAATGATGCAAAATATTGAAAAGGCCCAGTTGTTCAAAGAGCCTATTTAGAATTCATTTTAAAGCATTATTATGAATAAAAATGAAAAGTTTCCCAATAAATCTGGCAGACCAAAGACATTCCTGGTATCATTGGGTGGGGAATCCACAATTTAGTCTGAAGCACAGGTTTTCAGTCTGAGCTTAGCTTAACTTGTTAAATAACCAACATCACTTTTAAAACAATTTACCAGCTGGGTTTCCAACCCTTCCTACATTTCCATCCTCAGTATTGCTAACTGTAATAAAATATTCAGGCAAGAGTAACAGAAGCTCATTCTAAACCTGGTGGGACCCAGCAGGAGCCATTACAGCCAGGGTTTGGTGCTGCCAAAATGTCAAGTTTCAAGCCTAATTCTTGGGAGCCTCCTCTTTCCCTGTCCTAGAAGGAGGAGAATAAGCTGTTTTCTGATGGGAATGCAAGGAAACGGATTTTAACTGCAGAACACCACAACACTCCATAAACCACCAATAAAATTATAAATGTGAAGAATAAGTTTGCTATTACTGGTGAAAAAATACTGCAAAGACCTCGAGGCTCTTGGTGGGGTGAGGGAAATTGCAGTGGTGCTGTTTCTGATTTCTGTAGTTACAGAAAGGAGGCTGCTCAAACCTAAACTGCTCCTGCCCTTCCCTCACAACAGCTTGAAGATCAGGTGCATTCAACTGACTCTTGAAAACAGCAAGAGCTCAACAGGCAGGAGAAAGAGCTGGAAGACAAGATGAAAAGGGAAAAACACTCTTATTTGATTGCTACAGCTGTTCAAAACCAGAGCAGCAAGCAATGCTCATGCTCCCAGGCAGAATTTATGTAGTGAGGTGCTTCTCTTCCTCTAAGCATCCTAGACCTGATCCCAGCATTACAAAAATCAGCAGATTCAGAATGTTTGGAAGTGGACTGGGGGCTTATCAAAACCACACAGTTCTCCCCATGGCTTTAAGCAGCAGAAAATCATGAAAGGGAAATACCTCCTGTAAGATTTCTCTATTGCTGCTTTCAAAAACGAGAGGGGATAAAAACAGCCGTCCTGTTTTTGCACAGGGGGATGAAAAATGGGATAGCATAAACATCCAGGACAATCCTTTTGAAGTTTGGATCAAAAAAAAAAAACCAAAAAAAAAAAAAAAAAAGGAATGAAGCCTCAGGGGCAGGGGAAGGGAAGTTGCTGCTTTATCACATTGAGTCATTCATCTTGAGCACTTCTGTGTGTCCATTACTGTCAGCAATCACAAATTAGGCAACAGGAGAGTGAAAAACCAGACATTCCTAGAAAACCTTCTCAGATGATGCTTAATTCAAAGGAGTGGGGTTTTTCCTTCCAACAGTTGCCTGAATAGACAAAAAACTCCAGTGAAAGTGTCTCTGGTGACCAGTCCAGATCGATAGGAGGCGAGCAGCTGGAATTAAATCAATAAAGGGAATAATGAACCTGAAGACACTTCTCCTCAAAGCAGAAAGCCCAGATGATTCCAATTCCCTCACAGACACTGTCCTGCCTCACCAGGGCTGTTCTCCACACAGCTTGAAGCTGAGGGGCCACTGTGCTGCTGAAAATGCCTTGATGATTATTAAATACCAGCAGAACGATCAAAAATTGAAGTTTACAAAGCTGGGTGTAGGAGAGGAAGGCATGGGACTCCTGGGGACCACGCAGAGCAACCCAAGTTTGGACAAAAACCCCGTTTCTGGAGAGGCTGTTACTGGCAGGGTGAAGGTGGTGGCTGGGGAAGGGTGAGCAGGGGTCACACCACACCTCACAAAGCTGTTCCTGGCCGTGGTCACACTGCCCCAGGTGTGCCTGGGCTGCCTGTCCCAATCCAAAAACACCCAATCTCCCACTGAGCCCCTCAGTGCATTCCATTCATTGTCCCACCCTCACTGCCTGACACATCTTGGTGGCAAACCCCAATTTCTGCAGTGACAGGAAGAGCAGCACAGCACCTCCCTGGCAGGACCCAGTGTGGGTCCAAACTGGGAGAGGCTGGAGCCCTGCCAGGGGCAGCACAGGCAGCTTTTGGGGCAGGAAGGGGGTTTTTGAGAGGTTTAGTACACCACGCTCCAGCAGAACCTCCAGTGGGGGATGTATTGCTGCCCTTTCCAAAGGTGAACTCCCTAAGTGGAGAAGTGAGCTCCAGAGTCACTGAGGGCTTTGCTGAGTTGGTGTGTTCACAAGTGCTTCTGTGTGCAACAGGAAATGAAGAGCATCTTCTGTGGAGGAGGACAAAAAATGGAAAGAAAAAGGAAAAAAATTCAATGTGGAAGTAAGAATGCTGTGGGTTGATCCTGGCTGGATACCAAGTGCCCATCAAAGCTGCCCTGTCCCCAATCCTCAGCTGAGGAGGGCAAGAATATCATAGGTGGGCTCAGCTCCTTCTTCTTCAGAGCTTGGACTCTCACATTCCTTCCCTGCCCCAGTGTGGATCCTTTCCCCATGGGCTCAGTCCCTCAGGAATTCCCCCACTAAGGGTTCCACTCCAGCTCACAACATCCCCACCAAACCTGCTCCAGCCTGGGCTCCTCTCTTTCCCAGCTCCAGCCTGGGGTCACAGCCTCCTCCAGAGACCCCCTGCCCCACAGAGGGGTCCTGCCATGGGATCAGAGCCCCCCAGCACCTCCTGCCCTAACCTGGGGGCTGCAGGGCTGTGCCTCTCGCCTGTCCCCCTCCCCAGCTGCAGCTGCACAGGTTCTTCACCCCCTCATCTGCCATCCCAGAGGTGCCAGCAGCAAGAAGAGTCACACAGAGAGTCCTGGTGAGGCTGCTGTTCAAGCAAAAAGCACAAAGAAGTAAAGCATGCCGTGTTAGTGACTGTTTGGCAAGGCCAGATTGCAACCCTACTGTGCAAGGGAAAATGAAGCAGCCTTAAAGAAGGGATTTGGAAACAGATTTTTTCCCCAAATTCAGTTTGCTAAGTAGCTGTCTGGCCACCTTTGCAGCCCTTGGGCTCAGGCACTCATCACATCCTGGAATATCCCACCTCCACCAGAAATCCAAGGAAATAACTGTGGCCCACAGAGCCCCTGAACTTGTCCCTAAAATGATATCCATGGAATTGTGTAGCACCAGAGGTGCTCCAGAGCCTGGCAGTCTGATTTTATCCGAAATTGGAGGCGATTGAGGAGACGTTCTTGCCAATCCTCCCCGGAATAATCTCTGTCTGTGAAGCTCTGTACATAAATATATACATACAATTATGTACAGGCATCAGGGGGATTGCCTGGCTGTGCTTTTCAGCCAAATCAAAGGCACACATTTAAATATACATCCTCCTTAATTCTAAGAAACATTGGGAAACTGGGGCTTTGGGCACATAAAGCAATGACCTAATTACACTCATCCACATACAGCATTTTTCCTACTCCCAACAGATAAAATGCTTAGCAACCTCCACTGCCCTTCCTGAAATGTGTTGTGCAATGTTCCTGTCACCAGGGCTGCTCTGGTCTGCCTTAGATGTGACTGTTTCAGAGACTAAACCACAGAGTCACTGGGTCTCCCCCCAACCTCACTCACACAGATTTGGGAAGAGACGTGAAAAAAACAAAAAAAGGCTTGCAAAATGGAATGGTATGTCCAGCATAAGGCTTACATCCAATAGGAATGAATATTCATATATTCATGAATATTCATATGTTTATATATTGCAACACACTCCACCTGAAATGCAGATTACACTTCCCTGCACACCTGAGTTTTTAGAGGTGTCCTCCCCACCACAGGAAAACATATTTATATTTCCCTTTTAAGACACACCAGATATACAGCTGGGATTTGGGGTTTGTCTAACACTTGATGGAAAGACAGGCATGTAGTTTGTATGTCTGCCAGGCAAAGTAGACAGGTATTGAGCACCAATTTAAATTTGTTTTTAAAGAACTTTTGCCAGAGAGGGGAACAGAAGAGTCCTGGGACAGGACAGTGTTTATTTCCAACTTTTCCAGTTTCTGTGCCACAGCTGAACTCCTGTTTCTGGGTGAATACACTAAATACAGTCTAGGGGTAAATATTAAACCAGTAACAGCTAGGTGAAAAAAGAGCATTTTCTCAGGTAATCCTTTTCCTGTAGGATAATTGTTTCTGTACATTGATCACTTAGAATTTCTGTGCTGAGAGAAACTCACTAAAAGAATCCCTTAAAACCAAATGATCAAACACGCCTTTCTCTCTATGCATGGGTGTCAAAGGGGTATTTAATGAATATAAATTCAGGCAAGTCCTCTGATCTGGACAGCCATGGCTTCAAGTTTAATGGAAATTTCCAACAGGTCTACAGCAAAAGACATGGAAAAATAACTTCACATACATTTATCATACCAATTCATGCTTACATGCTATTTTTCAACTCAAACAGTTAATTTTAGAACAGAGGGGAGTGTATCTTGCCTTCTGTCAAGATAAACACTTGTGACATACAGCACACAGAAAATAATCCAAAATGACAGAATTGATTTTGGAAAACAACACTCACTAACACAGCTAATGATGAGTAATTCCAGGTTGGGATTTACCAGATTTGATCTGAACCATAAGATATTTCTTTGTCTACAGCCCTGTGGAATAATAATTTAATGGTACTGTGGCAGATTTCCCTCCCCCCCAAAAAAAAACCCAAAAAAAACCCCAAAAACAAACACCAACCAACCAACCAAATAAAAAACCTCCTCCCAAAAAAACAAAAAAGAAAAAGGAAAAAAAAAAAAAAAAAAAAAAAAAAAAACAAAAACCCCCAAACCCCAAAGAAGATAAAACCACCAAACAAACCCAAAAAACAACCCTTATTCTAACAACATAGCTATTTCCTCAGAGGAGCCAACAGAGTCTCATTGCATTGATGGCATGGCAATCAATGCCTGTTTTTAATTGAGGGAACTGTCACCAAAATAAAGTCAGATTGCCCTTGTAGCTTGGTTGGATTAGTTAATTTTCCATAAAGGCATTGTGCTGGTTTTATTTCTTACTTGAAAGTAAGAAATAGAAGCTTGATTTGGCTTTTTTACCCAATTCCTGCCCACAGACAGCCCTGCACTCCTGCCTTCCCCCACTGTCCTCCCCTTTGATGCTGCTTTCCACATCACAGCCCTGCTCTGTCTGCACACAAACAGCTGAGCCACGATTACAAACTCCAGACTCTGCCAAGAGTGTGAGAGCCCAGCATGAAGAAGCAGTTCAGGGATCCAAGTTCCTGTTGCCTAATCAGTCCTTTCACCCTGGCCAGGAGGCAGTCATGCCTCTGCTGTGGTTTCGCAAAAAAACCCCCAAAAAACCAAAAAAAATAAAAAACCCAACCAAAACCCCATGAATTATATGGCAGCACAATGAACTATCAATTACTGACCCAATCTGCAATGCTGGGAATCAAATCCCAAAGAATCTAAGTGATCAAAGAGGAGTCGTAGCTTGCAAATTTTATTGCTGTGTTTTTACTGGAACAGAGTTTATTCCTCCTAAAATCTTCCGCATTAACACAATGCATAGTCTGAAGCTGTTTAAACAAGACCTCATTCCACAATTCCACATTTCAGGGAAATTAGCCAAGTAATAAGACAAAGCATTTTCTTTAGGGTATTAGAAAAAAAAAAGAAAAAATTAGGAAAAGTTTTGAAAATTTAACTCCCATCCCCAAAGCCTTAAACTCTGGAAATCAACCATAGAGCATACATTTTCCTAGATAATGAAAAGTATTTGCAATGGATTTTCCAATCAAATGAATGAAAGCTGCTGCAGGATCTGTTAGGGATTGTCAGACCACTGCAAGGAATTCACTGCTACGTCAAACCCACCATTAAATTTCTTGTGCATTTACCCACAAGGCATTAGAGGAGAAACATTTCACACTGAAAGAACTCCCCTCCCTTGGAAGATAATGACTTAATTTAACTTCAAGAGGGAAAAGTGAGGGCAATAAATCAGCCAAGGGGCTGCATGTGGCACAATGCACACGAGGCTCTGCAAGCACCACTTGGTTTTCATTGCTGTTTTCCACCCTGCATCCTGTTGATGCATTGTTAAAGGCCCTGGAAGCACAAAAAGGCACAAACTCGTGCCTGTCTTGGCAGGAGTGATGCTGGAATGGATGAATTTATGGAATTTTGCTGCTGCCATCAGACACAGCTTTTTTTTTTTTTTTTTTTTTTCCTTTCATAGAAGGCACTTCAGAAAGGAAAGAATCTTTGGGTGCTTTCCAGCAAAGCTGAGTCTCAGGAGGAACTTAGGCAAGACCAAGTCACAGCAGTAGAGCAGCTTCCCCTGGTAATTCTGACAAGGCTGTGCCCTCCAGCATCTCAACAAGCAATGCTCCTGCCCTGTTGCTGGAGGGAGGGATGGAAAAATACCTGTTCTGAGGAAACCAAAACAGAATGTGAATCAGCAGCAACCCAGCTGGGTTTTTTCCTTTGGCTTCTATGTTTTTTTGTCTTGTCTTGCTGTTTTGGTTTTTTTTTTTCCTGTTCTTTTCTGTCATAGAAAGACAAAATCTTTTCCTCTTTTTCTTCTCTTTTAATTACTTTATTACTCTTGTGTGTTGTCAGTGGGGTCCCTCACACTAATAGGTCTCCAACTTTTGAGCCTTTTATTACAGCACTCACTTCAAGTCAAGACTTTTTCCCAGTAATTCTGCAAAACAGGATCTTGTGCATTGAAGAAGAAATAAAAAAAAATAAATTACTTTGGGTGGAATCTCATTCTGCTAGTCCTGACTTGACTATCATAATCCTGCAGAAAGAAGCACTCCTGGGAGCAGGAACCTGTAGGTTCAAAGACGTAAAAGCAGTGGGTGTAATACCATAAAGAGCTGCAAATCATGGAATATTTGGGGTAGGAAGGGATGTCTGGAGAAGATCTGGTCCAGGCAGGGAGCCCTGGGCAGGGGCACAGGAAGGTGTCCAGCTGGGGCTGGCATGGCTCCAGCCAGGGACACTCCAGGCCCTCCCTGGGCAGCTGTTCCAGGGCTCTGCCCCTCCAGGGACACAAGTTCTTCCTCCTGCTGCCCTGCACCTTGCTGCCCTGGATTTGATGGCCACTGCTGCTGCTGCTGGCACTGGCAGCAGCGAGCAGAGCCCGGCCCGTGCTCCGGCAGCCCCTGGGGATGGATGGATGGATGGAGGGATGGATGGATGGATGGATGGATGGATGATGGATGGATGATGGATGGATGGATGGATGGACGGACGGACGGATGGATGGATGATGGATGGATGGATGGATGGATGGATGGATGGATGGATGGATGGATGATGGATGGATGGATGGATGGATGGATGGATGGATGGATGAGGGATGGATGGATGGATGGATGGATGATGGATGGATGGATTGATGGATGGATGGATGGATGGATGGATGGATGGATGGATGGATGAGGGATGGATGGATGGATGGATGGATGGATGGATGGATGATGGATGGATGATGGATGGATGGATTGATGGATGGATGGATGGATGGATGGATGGATGGATGGATGGATGAGGGATGGATGGATGGATGGATGGATGGATGGATGGATGATGGATGGATGATGGATGGATGGATTGATGGATGGATGGATGGATGGATGGATGGATGGATGAGGGATGGATGGATGGATGGATTGATGGATGGATGGATGGATGGATGGATGGATGGATGGATGAGGGATGGATGGATGGATGGATGGATGGATGGATGGATGATGGATGGATGATGGATGGATGGATTGATGGATGGATGGATGGATGGATGGATGGATGGATGGATGGATGAGGGATGGATGGATGGATGGATGGATGATGGATGGATGGATTGATGGATGGATGGATGGATGGATGGATGGATGATGGATGATGGATGGATGGATGGATGGATAAATGGATCCCCTGGCAGTGCTCCCTTCTGCAGCCTGCCCAGCCCAGCTCCCCCGGGCTCTGCCCAGCACACAGATGCTGCAGAGCCCAAATCCTCTTATACAGCACCCAGGAGCTGGAAATCTGACCCCACAGCAGGTCACAGCCTCAGATATGGCTAAAAATCTGAATAATCAATTAAACAGAATGCTCAAATTCAAAGAAATAAGCGGCCTGCTTTGCAAAATACACTGGGCTGTGCTCTCCTAGAGAGATGCTGTGGTTGAAACTGGGAAAGTCCTGGAGCACAAACCCTCCCTGCATAGGAGCTCTGCACAGAGAACACTGAAGGGCTCCTCTGCACAGCCCAAAGATGAGCTCTCCCATCAGAGCAGGTCACTCCAGCTGAAACTGCTCCTTAGTGTGGCTGGGGACATCACTCAGCAAAATAACTATCCCTTGAACTGGTTGCCTTGGTACCCTTAATGAAATCCCAACTTCCAGCATGTTCAGCTCATCTCATAACATTAAAGCCTGATTGCAAGAGGCACGGGGAAAATGAGGTGATGCCAGTGGAAAACATGCCTTTTATCCATATAAATAACTGCTGAGAAAACAAGGTGCTCGACAAGGAGTCAGGATGCCCTGACAACAAAGAGCAATTTGCCAGAATGCAGGGCACATCTATCTGTGCACAGATCTAGGGCTGCACTGGCATTCCTGCATGCACAAAATAATTAATTTCTCCTTTTACACTGGTTTTCCAGAGTACAGAATTAGATGAGGGGTCTTTATTTACCCTATAAAGGATTGTGAAGAGAAACAAGCTCTGTGGAGTTTTTCAAACTGATCTATTTCCCCCAGAACTCTTCCTCATTATTAGTATTTCTACAGCACACTGTTAAAATCAGCCAAAGATGCTGCTTCATTTTTTCCTCTGGAAACACTATTTTGCAAGCCAATAAATATAACTGACAATTTCTTAATATATTGCCCAAAAGCTCTTTCTCATTTCAAGTCATCTTCCCTAATCCCATTTCTCATATTACATTCTCTGCTCTGCGCTGATACTCTTCAAGCCTTATCAAATGTTTCCTTTGTTGTCCTGTAGCCAGCCTGTATGTATTTAACCTAAACCCATCCCTCATAAATCCGGGCTCCAAATTCCTTTCCTGTGCACGGAGTTCTTCCCTCCATCCCTCCAGCTGTCAGTACCTCCCTGCTAACGAGACCTCAGCATCCCCAGCGACAGGAGACCTCTGCTTATTGGGCTGAAATTGAATTGGTCTTTATTGCTGTCAAATCAGTATTCCAAAGTCATGCCTAATTTGCTGTCAGTTACTACTTTTTAAGTCCCTTTTGGCATTGCTGCTTTCCAAGGTTCCCCTCACCCTCAGGAATCCGTGGCTCAGATTATTTTTCCCTTGATAGGCCGGTGCTAATTAATGTTTCCAAAATGCTTTTAAGGTGGAAAGCGCCGTATAAATATTAAGTATCCTTATCTGTGATGGGGAAACGTGCCCCATTACTGTTGTCACATAAACTTCACATCAACACACTCTGTGCACAGCCCTTGGTCATGGGCACTTGATTTCCGACAAAGCCCTGCTGACTGGACACAATAATGGGAATATTTATGTGTGGGCTGTGTACCCACAAGAGCTGGGCCCTGCAGTGTGAGTGTTGCACACACAAAACACGGCCCGAGCCACTCTGCTGTTTATGTATCGAATGTAAACAGAAACTCAGAGCAGTTTGCAGCTCTGCCTGTGTATTTTACACCGATTTTTGCTGTATAAACACTGTCTCACTGAGTTATTGGCTGCCCAGCAAGGCCTGGTGCAGGGGGATTGTTCAATACTGAATGAAATGAAGTTTGGTGACTACAGGCAGCTTGGCTATTAATCATCCAGAAAAACAAAACTAACAAAAAAGGCCTTGTGTTTCCACTGCCTAGCATTTCCTACATTTGACTTTAACGGGTGTCATTTCCAATGCTCTGTTCCACAAAGGAGTGGAACATATTTCTGCACACTTTAGCACCTTGGAAGCAGGGCAGATGATGGTGTACATCCTCCACTGCCAGCACGGGACTCACAGCTCATGGCTGGTGGGTTCATGTCACAGAGCACCAGCCCGAGGGGATGATGAGCACAGGGCACACAAAGGAAGGAAACCAACCCAGATAATTTGTTAAAGCAGGCATTAAATAGGTTGGCAAGGTTTATTCTTCCAAAAGGCTGCATTCTTGGATCTGGTCCAATAAATCACTCACCACAGAACTCTGAGGAGTTATGCAGAGATATGGAAGTTAAATCTCTCTGTTTACATATTTGTTTTTTGTTGTGATCAGCACAATCAGCATCTACCAGGATTCACCTACCACTTAACTCAGGTGTGTTTTTTTTTAAATGTACCAATTTTTTGACTCAGGAAATTCTGTGACACATTTTCTGCAAACATTGCCCCAGAGCAATGGGGATGGCAGACCTTCACTTCCACCTGTTTTCCAACAAGCTGTTTACTATGAGGCATTTTACCATGATCCCTCTTTATCTGAACTACAGTCCCTCTACAAACATCAGACCAAAGCAGAAAATTAACCTCCTAAAGACCTCAAAGAAGCTATTCCATCCAACCACCTGAGGCTCCTGCATGGCAGCTGCATTTGCTGAGCTCTCAGTGGTGATGCTGAGCTCCTGGTGCAAGGTGAGTTTCCACTCTCCCCTTCTGCAGCTGGAGGAGGGCACAGTCTGCAGGTTTCCCAAACCAAAAAGCCAGCAGGTTGTTGACTTTGGACATTGTTTGGGCAGCACAGCACACAGCCAAAGCACCCGTCATGCTACCACAAGACCAGGGGAAAAAAAGAAAAAAATAAGAAAAAACTTGTGTTTGCTCCCTTATAAAAGAGAGAACAGAGCCCTTAACCTCATATAAAATGTCTAGACTCTGGATAAACAGTCACCAGCGCTGGTGCTGCTGCTGGTTACTGAGTTACCACGGGGACAGAGCTGTAGATTGATGCCAGCCATGCTCAGGGATGAGGAACAGGTCTGAGATAATTCCTGGGATAATCTTTGCCCTGGGATAATCCGCATGGCTGCCCCGAGGATGCAGCCACAGTCCCCACTCCACCCTCACACCCAACCTGCAGGTGATGCTCAGCACAGATTCCTTTGGGCATTTCTCACCTCTGAGGTGCAGCTGGAGCACGGGGAGGGTTTACAATGCCTCTGTCACTATTGCTATTTTATTTGTGGTTTTTAACACCAACCTCCTCAGCAGCAGGACACAAAGGCAATAATTCAGGACAGAATTCCTGATTTCCTTCACAGAAACAAGGGAAACTTAGATGAACCCACAAAATGTAAAGGGAAAGGCCACATTTTGCTAGATGCAGGCAGCCTATTTCAGGAGTGCAGTGCACTTTGTTGTAGTTCCACTCAATTGCCTTGATTACACAAATTCAATTTGCTTCATTTTCTACACACTGATACAGTGCTTGTCATTGACTATTACCCTCCATGGGCTTGCTTCAGGTTTTGTTTCCTGGCACTATGCAGATAAACTAATACAGTGCTGCTTTGGAAAGAAATGTTTCCTGTATTCACATGATTACCCAAACAAAAAACCAGTTTTTATTTGTTTTACTATTCCCAGTAAAACACAACCAGAAAGACAACGAGGTTGGTGTGCAAGGATTTTTGTTAAAGACATGTTGGAGGAGACTCCAGCAAACAGGCTGGAAAGCTCACAGCCATTTTAGAAAGGTGAAAATGCCACATAAAACAAACATATCTATCAGCAGTGATTACCTGCCCAGGTGTTTCAGCACTGGGGGAAATAGTTATTAAAAAAAAATTAAAATACAGCCTTAACATGAAAGAACATCACCTGTTGCTGTTTCCACAAGCAGCAGGTTTGAAAGACCTAGAAACTGGGACAGCCTTAAAGGAATTTTCCAGGATTTCATCCAGGAATGCCTCTTCTCTGGCTGAAAACCATCTGGGCTCCTTGCTGAGCAATCTTTAATCAAATTGTCTGTGACAGAGAGAAATATTAAGAAGTGAACTAAGGAAAAAAAAAATCAGGCCTATTTCCACCAGGGACCTAAGCAGTAGCCTGAATTGAGATTTAAAGACAGAAAAACTGGACAAATGCACTATTTCAACCTCATATTCCAAGTTACAGAGGCACAAACAGATAAATGTGTCAGTAAAATCAGCTTGCTTTTACTGCACAGTAAGCTCTTGTGAATGACCAACTTCTCCCCAACACATTTTTTAAAAGAATAATTTGTTCCTAGTCAAAAAGCCTGTGTGCCAAGTTTCAGCACAGAATAAAATCTTTACAGTGGAGTTATAAATTTTTTTGAAAAGTGGGTTCTGTGTACTCACATACACTTAACCATTACAAGGGCAGCAGGTGTCACTATAACAAATGATGTAAAGTTTAATTTAAACATCAGAGAACACACTGAAATACTCTGGAAATTGCCACAGGTCACTTAACATTTTATATGAAAAAAAAAAAAAATTGAAAAACCCTAACTCCTCTCCCTAACATTTAATTTTTTTTCTCCCCTACACGGCCACGTAAAGAAAACACAGACATGGATTCTTTGTAATTAGCAGGACTGTGGTTTTACAGCCCAAACGTGGGCCAAGAAGTGAAAAGTTAACAAATCATTAGACAACATACATTGCTCTGTATGAGAACCGTGGCAATCTGCAGAATAGCTCAGGATACACGAGCATGAGGTCAACTGTTTTCAGTAGATAATTGTTAAGTACAAGCATCCTTGCCTCACAGACAAGGCATGCAACAACACACAGGGACTCCTGGCACTTCCAAAACAATTATATTTGCCCACCACGTTACCTAAACAAATACAGGAAGCATGGTCAGTAATCACAGATATGATTTCAAAATTAAGGAAAGGAAAAAAAAATAACAATTCTATCTTCTCCCCTCCCCTCTCTCCATTTTTCTCCAGTTTCCATAGCAACTACACTGTTTACAACACAATAGCCTCTTCCTCTTCTTGCCCAGGCTCCCTGATGTTACAAACCACTTTAACACCTACTCAGCTTTAAAGCTGGGGGACCCCTACAGCAGTGCTGGGGACCAGGGTGGGTGTCCTGCTCAATTCAGGGACAAAAAGGGAAGAGAACACAGAAGAAAAAGTTAAAAAAAATGCAACATCTGTTTGCTTGGGGTGGCCCTCCTTTCCCAGACTGTCCTGTGAATACAATAAAAGGTTGATTTCAGTGTTTCCTGCAGGAATCCTGCTCCTCCTGAGGCAGACTCTGCTCAGGGCTGCACTCAGCTCCTACAAGTACTGGTGATCAATGTTTTACTCTACATTTGTCACCACCAAGGCCAGGCTGGACACAGCTTGGAGCAACCTGGGGCAGTGGAAAGGTGGCAGGTGGAATGGGATGAGCCTTAAGGTCCTTCCCAACCCAAACCAGGGAGGAATTCCATGAATAATTTACCACCATGGTGCTCTTGCTGCTGCTGGTGTCACTACCTGTCCACAACAACAACAACAACACAAAACCCTTAAAATCAGAAATTTAACCCACTGGCCGAACTTAATATGCAAAAAAATAAATAAAAATGACTGTGAGAAGGTTGAAGTGGCAATTTTAGTTTTTAGTTTTCTCTTAAGACAAACGTGGTCTGTGGGGAGATGGGGTGTGGGACTCTGTGCTCCTTCCTCAGGACCCAGAGCCTTTTTTTGGTCTGAGGAAGCCTCACGTGGTGCCCAGCAGTGGCTGCTCCTGGCAGCATCAATCTCATCCCTGCAACAGCAGCCCAGAGCTGCCTGCCTCACCTGTGCCTGCAGATAACTGGAGCTCTTTCTTTTCTGCAAATGAACATTTTAATCCCAGGAATACCAATATTATCTGTTAGGCATAATTTTTTTTTTTTTTTTTTTTTTTTTTTGGTGGCTTGTTGGTTTTATTTTTTCTTTTTTCTCTCTTTTGCTTCAGCATAACAACTCTGGCCCCAGTTCAACAATGCACTTAAGCATGTGCTTAGTTTTAAGTAGATGAATAGGCCTGTTGAAAAAAATGCTCCAGTTAAGCATAAAATTAATAATGTGCCTCAGTGTTTTGGATTAGGCTTTAATTGCAGGAAAAGTTTAAAGCCATATTGTATAACACTTAAACATCCACCCATAACCAAGTTATGCTTTTTCTTAAAAAAAAAAAAACAACCAAAAAAACAAACTGTAACAATGTTCCCTGCAAGAATCATGGTACAGGGCTAAATATCCCTAAGATGAAACCAATATTATCCTGCCATGTGATAATAAAAACAGATCTGTGATTTTCATGCTAATCTTTGCTGTCACACACCAAGGATATTTTTTTCATCAGTCTCCATAACTCAGATAACATAGTTTAAAAATACCAGTGCAGTTTGGTGTCTTACTGGCTAATTTGGTTCTGTTTCCAAAACCCAAACACATTATTTCAATTCCAGACCACACATGCCAGCATCTCTTCACATGCATTACAGGAGATCTCTCTGGGTTTTTTTTGTTTGGTTTTTTTTTTTTTTTTTTGGTTTGGTTTGGTTTGGTTTTCTTGGGTTTTGTTTGTTTGTTTGCTAATGGGAAATTGTAATTCCTTGTACCACTACCTCCCCCATCTACAACAAGAGAAACCTATTTCAATTTCATTGTGAAATATCCTAAATAATCATTTCAAATACAAAGGAACCAACGTGAACATGGAATACACATGGATTTGTTCCCTCCTTATGAAGGAGGTGTCAATCAGGATGATTTCAGCAAAAAGTGAGATTTCTTTTTGTGGCCATCCCATCCAACCTTATCACCCATCACAGGGAATTTCCTCTGTCCTTGTGAAAGGAAAAGTCTCCTAGCAATCTGAAGCCAAAAATGGAAACCTGAAGAGTTTTATTTAGCATATTAGTGATATCTGGGGCATAATATGAGACAGAGAGAGGTGCAGGATGGTCTGGAAGGAGTGGAACAGACAGGAAGGGAACCGTGGTGTGGAGCAGGGATAAATACAAACTGTTGACAACAGAGAATGAACTCTGGCACTGCATATGAACTGGTCATGAATCAGTGAGCACATGGCTGAAACCTGAGCACAGGAGGGACTGTGAAGTCCCTAAATTCAGCAGGAGGATTTGGTATTCAGCCCCAGCCCCCAGCTGCCTCAAAGGCACCGAGTTCTGTGCCTCACTCTAACGAGGTCCCACGCCAGGAGCATCCCCCGTGCCAGTTACAGCAAAATATTTATGGGCCACTTGATAGGAAAAGCACAGAGCCACAGGAAGGGATGAAAAGCCACAAGACATTTCTCTCTGCAGCTGTCAGAAGGAGGCTGCACACCAGAAATTAAAAAAAAAAAAAAAAAGCTCCAAGAAGTTTTTGCAGTGTTTTTTTTTTCCCCCCCTCAAGAGACACGGATACAATGATACCTATTCAGCAGCCCGAGCCTCAGAAAAACACAGAATTACACTTCTCTGCCTCTGTGTGCCGTTCTCTGTTCACACACATTGTCCAACACCAAAGGAGACAGAGGGAGGATATAGTTTCTGTAACAAAAAAGAACTGTGTCTCTTGGGACCCTTGACGTGTTGGAAATACCAAACTTTCATTCATACCATCCATGTAGCAAGGCTTCTCAAAAGATAAAGAAAAATATTTGATCAAACTGAATCAATACTGGACTTTCTCACCAGACACTGCAGTGCTCTATTCCTACAGGGCTGCCCAAGAGCTGTGGTTTGAAACCACCACCACCACAGAAATCAATTTTTTTTTATTATTAATTACAAGACTTCTCCTTGCAGTTGTCGTGGGAGCAGTGCTCACATATTGATCTCTCCTAAGGCAGCTCCAGAAGTAATCTAACCATCTTATCCTGCCATCTTTGCAAAGAAAGTCTCCACAAGTTATTAAAAACCTCATTTCCACTGGGCTGTGCCTCTGACCCATCTGATTTCTGCCTCCTGTGTCACAAAGGACTTCTCAGAGACACTTCAGCAAGGGAGACTGGACCTGGGACATTTCTCCTTTATTTGTACCAGTCCAGGGCATCCTGCCCAGACAAACACTGCCCAGGGTAAGAGAGAAGCAACCTCTGAAGATCTGATAGCCAGTGTTAAAGAATCTTTAAAATATGTAAAATGTAAAATTGTAAATGTAAAGTTTTTAAAAAGGTAAAAATGTAATTTTTGAAATCAAATAAAAGATACTGATGGTGAGACTGTAAAGCAGCCTCATTCATTGACTATTTAAAGTCTCATATCTGTCCCTCCAAAATCAGATTTCACAGGAGCAAAGCTAATAACATGTAATCATCATTTGGAAAAAAAAAAATCCAAGTAGGACATTTCTAGACATTTTTGGTTGATGGTTCTTGTCTCTTTTGGACACCACATGGTTGATACCAGATGTGACTCTGTCAGTATCCACCTCAGCTGATGTGAAAACCAGAGGTTAGTGCAGAAAAGCAGTGAGGAAGAAATCCCTTTATTTCCTGAACTCACACAGGTCAGAAATAGCAAAGGGTTTGATAAATAACAAATGATAGTTCATAAAGTAAATAATAAATGATACATGAGAATAACAAATAAAATAAATGATAAATGATACTTCATTTGTGGGCTGGGACTTGAACCATGGACAGGTGGGAGAAGGCTGTCTCTGACCCTGCTCCAGGCACAGCAGAACAAGAATAAGGATAAAATCAGAGAGTTTGGACAAAGGGAAGCACAATAAATTCCAGTGACACCATTAGTCACAGTCTTGTCTCTCATTAATGTTGTGGCCTTCATGGCTGAGTAATTTTCATGCAAATAGGAAGCACTAACATCTTAATTTCATCCTGAATGAAGTAATTGATTCATTATTTATTTAAAGTCACTGGTCTCCTTCCCTCGTGCCCTAAAATGATCTGGGTGCACAGTGCTGGGGCAAAAAAAAAAAAAACTTTTATACTGGTGGAATCACATGATATAGAACATTATTTTACCTGATTTAGGCCTGTCAGAGTGCACACAGTTTATCCATGCTAACCCTGAAAGCAACAGGGGAGCAGCAGGAATATTCAGCAAAAAGCTGAGACATTTATATGCAGTTCCCTGCACTGCAAACAAAAGAGTTACACCACTCTGATTTATTATTTACAGCTTGCTTCAAATTTCTCTTTTTCCCTCTACAGACAAATTGAAATAATAGATGCAGGAGCATAATCATGTTTGGCAATTGGTGAGAGTCATGAAAATTGCTATTTTTTATGCCATGGTTTGAAGAGCAAATAGATTTCCATGTTTGTGGATCAGCTGGATTGTATTAATGCAGTAAAACCTGAGCAAAATTGTTTGCCTGTCTTTGGGCTTGACAGTGATTTCAGAATTTCCCAGCAAAATGCCTTTTGGTGCCCAGTGCAACCTGCAAACTCCTCTTCAACAGCTCCTTTTTGTTAGCTAAGTGATAAAAACACAAAACAGGAAAAAAAACCCAAGCCAAACCCAACAAACAAACTAACAAACAAAAAAACCCCAAACCCCAAAATTATTGCCACATCCAGGCAGGTCTAATTCACTTTTTTTTTCCTTTGGCAATACCTGAAATGACATGGAACACACTTGAAAGATGAATGCCTTGAATTGAAAGTGTTTTTATGGAGCTGGAGTTTGCTGGGGTGCCACAATGAGTAGAATTTTCCCCACAGGACTGCAGTGATATTGGGATGTGAAAATGGGAAACTGCATGGAATACAGAAAGATTGATGGAGTGTCTGCCTGGGGGTGAATTTCTCTTTTCTTATAAATACTTTTTGCCATGGACACGTAAACGCATCTTTAATTTCTCTCCCACCTCTGGCTCTTCCACTAGTTTAATTTTCATATCAAATAAACCAGATTTAGTTGCAACACCTCAGTGGCCAGGAAGGCAAGGCTTCACCAAAGTGGAGGATGAATATGTGGTAGCCACAGAAGTTGTTATTCTCAAATCAATTCTCCTTTTTTCCTCATAAATTTATTGTAGCATATTTACTGCACAGCAACTACACAAAACTGTGAGTTTCTAGCATAAAGGAACAATGCATTTTCTTGTAATTTGTTTTCTGATAAGCACAAAAGCTGTAGGAACATATTTTATAATTTGCTTACACCTACTGGGAAAGTAGCATTAATATTAAGGTAACAGATGGTGGATTTGTGAAGTCCAGAACATGAATAATTGAGATATCTACACTGAGTTAGGGTGGTATCTTTCTGTAAAGTAACTTGGCAGGATAGATCATAAACCATTCCAAATTCCAAAAGGCATAATTTCCTGTATTTCATGAAGCTAAAAACCTATCAAAATCCAAACCAGCCTTTTTTGCATGTAATGAAATTCCTCCCTTATACTACCACCTAACTTTTTGAGATGAGAAGTGACTTGAAATGAAAAAGCACAGTTTTAAAAGGGGCAGTGTGACTTCCCTCACCCTTTTCTTTCCTGTGCTGTGGTCTGCACCTCTCTCCATGCACCTCAATTCAAGTCCCAGTTTTGCAAATGCTCACTTCCAGGTGTAGCACTACCCCAAGAAGCTCCAGTGAAGCCTGAGGAGATCAGAAAAGGAGTATCCCAGGAGACCAGTGCTGGCTGAGGAATGTAGACAGGGTGTTCAGAGGGTGCTGCACAGTGAATACAAAAAGAGTCTGATGCTCACGTTGGGGTTGCACGGTCCTGACCAGCAGTGGCAGTGGATTTTATCAACCAAGAGAGGCAAATTCAGCTCAAAATGCACCAGCCCCCTTCACAAATCTCAGCTCTGAAGAGTCAAACATAAATAAATGTTGCTGCTTTCCCACTAATTCAACTGCTGACATGCTCTGTAATACAGATCTGTTACTTATTCAGCTGCTGTCATATTAGTATTTAGAATAAACACGACATTTCTGAAGACACCATGGATAAAGGGGGATATTCCCACAGAATTTTAAGGCAGAGGCCTCATGAACAGCCAGCTTTGCAGTGTCCTGCAGCTCAGATTGCAGATGGCTAGCTGAGAAAATACATGGGATTACTTTCAAACACCTAGCATCTGCAATAAACCCAGACTAACCAAAACAGCACCATGACAGTAAAAAACCTCAAATCCACGTTTTCAGGTCTCTGTCATGATGGTCTCTATTGAGAATTACTGCTGTTGACATTTCAGTGGATGACAAACTCCATAAAACAGGGGTTTGTTTACGAGTGCTGACGTTTTTAAACAGCTGGCCATGACTCTTCAGCAAGAAAATTACTTTAGCAGCACATCTTCCACGACACTCACTGCTCGCTGTGATAGTCAGGAAACCAACAGCAGGGTGGGAACACATTCTGGGGGGAAAAAAAGGAAGAATCACCCCAAAGTCCTGCAGGAAGTGGTGGAGGAGGAAGGTTTGGGCACGGTGGGTGCTCAGAGACAGCCAAGGCTCCCCACACAGACAGTGATGCCTTTTTGGGACTACCTAAAAACAGAGGCCAGACAAAATTAAAGGAATAAAAAGTGATTGACTATATTTACTGAAGGGCCTTCAGGTACATTTTGGGCAGGCAAAGCCCCTCAGGGGCTACACCCAAAAATGGAGCACATGTTTTCACACTTTTGTAAGTTTGATCCATTTGCATATTGGGGATGAATCTAACAATTCCAGCTTCAGCTAATGAAGTCATTGACCCCCAGTTTGCCCCCCAGCTCCCTTTTGTTGGCATCTCTGGCCCTGAGGCAGTGAGGTGTCCTTGGCTGCCAGGCCTGGAGAGGAATTGTTGTGTCTGCCCAGGATGGGACAGCAGCAGCTGACACTGAGTGTGGGGTTTGGAGTGTGACACTAAAGAACTGCAGGGTCACAAAATCATAAAATTATAAAATTATAAAAGCTAAAATCCCATGGCATCAACACCTCTTTCTCCCCAAGGCTGTGCCACGGCTCAGGTGTCACATCCCCTGCAGTCCCAGGGAAAAAAACCCAGCAAAGCACAGAAGCTGCAGCATTCTGGTAATGAAACAATTATTCACTTCAGAATAATGAAAAAAAAAAAAAACCAAAACCACCTTCCACATGGGAGTTTCTTTCCCTTCCCTTTTTTCCCCTCCCCTCCCCATGGAAATATGTGCAGTCTACACCCCTTCTATCCTTTCCATTAGTTATTTCAAGGGCTGCAGATGATTCTGATGTAAAGCAAAATGAAAATAAGAGTATTTCACACAGTGTATCAGAGAACCCAGTTTAAAAATACATAGCCTCATGCCTTGGGCCTCTAAAAACACTCTTAAAAATCAACCAATTCAATGCTTTTCACGTCAATCATACACAGAGGTCTCCAGTGTCTCTGAATTTTATGAGCCGTCACTCATCCCAACCCCAGAGGTGCTCCTACTAAATACAAGCTAATGACCCTAGAAAGCATTGTTGAATATTTCCATGCTACAAAAATGTAAATTAAATGCACAACAGTAATTGAAGTTAAAGAAAAAACCAAAAAACCTAAACAACCAAAAACAACACCACTGGCAATTCCTCCTTAAACAGCATTTTTGTATTGGCTATGGGCTTTGTTCACAATGAAATAGACATTTTGGTCTCAGAGGGATGAAAGTGATGCTCAAAAACATCTGCAGACAGTAAATGGCATTACCCTGAGACAATGAAGATTACAAGGTAATAATTTCTTATAATATGTAATGTCACCTGATTAATTGTCTTTCCACTCTTATGAGAAACCAGAGAAATTTCTGTTGTTAGTCACAGTCACTGACCATACTGCTCACTTGCAGTTTAAGTTTCATTTTCCCTCTATATTATCGCCAAAGATGGGGATAATCTACAAATTTCGGTGCACTGCCCCAAAATTCAATGTGCACCTGAGCTGCCTCACTGATGGAAAGTTACCACTAAGAAGCCAAGTTTTATCACAGATATTGAACACACAAATGGAAGAAATGCAATTTTAATAATGCTTTGCAGGGTGATGATTGAAGAAATAAAACAGTCCAGCAGAAGAAGAGAGGGAATTAATGCCTGTATCTGTTCTGCTGGTGAAAATAACTGAACTGGCTGCCAAGTGTGCAATATTGTAAATAACTTACCATAGAATTAGGGAATGGTTTGTGTTGGAATGGAGTTTTATTCAGGTTATTCAGTCCAAGGCCCTGCCATGAGGGTCTCCATTTGCCATAGTTGTACTGGAGATGTTAAAAAAGAAATTAAAATGCCCTGGAAGTTGTGCTATGCGCTTGCCTCATTAGTCTATTTATTTTTTTTTAGTCATTTGAAGATTCAGGTTAGGACATTCAGTTGATACCAATTAATATACTTGTCAGCTCCACTCATTAACATAAGCTGAAGTATCAGATCCAGTGAGGAACAGAAAAAAACCAAACTTTTAAAAAATATATTTAAGTCAAAATGTCCCGTATTACCAACATGGCAACTCTGAAAATCCAATTACCTGTGCAGGCTGACATGAATATTGTTAACACCTTCATTTCACCTTTTAAGGCACTCCATACTTCTCATCTTTCAGCATAAAAATACAAAATACAGGCATGTAGCACCACTGTTACACTAATCCTTAACATGTAAAGGCGTTGTTCAAAAAGTGCAAAGCTATTTTAAATTCTTATACACTCATGAAAACTTTTTTTTTGTGAAACTGAGGAGTGACCTACTTTTTCAGACTTTTCCACTAATAAAAGCTGTGAGAAAAAAAAAGATATCAATGATGACAAAAGCAGAACTACAAGCTGCTGATAAAGCTCCTAATATTGATGGGAATACATTCCCTGATGTTGATATTACATTTGATAAGTGGGAGGGCTGGAGCTATGAAGAGTCCCTTCCCAGGAAAAACAGAAGAGGGAAATTTCTTGCCTGCTGAAAAGTGAAATAAAATGTGCTAAGCAATAACCAAACATTCACAAGAATAAGCTACATTTAGAGGTCTGCAATGCTGATTATACACAAATTACATGCTGTAATTTAAATATTATAGACAATTAATATAACAATTGTTAATTATACAGTGAATGTGCAGAAAGCCCACCCTCTAACAGATCCACCAGATCAATACAAGTTTTATTGTTGTTTTTTTTTTTAAAGTCTTAGATTGGACTAAGTCCTACTGATTTCCTGATAAGTAAACAAAAAACCAAACCAGACCAAAATTTTGGGTGTCCTCTGCCCTTTTTATGGACTAGGAAAGTTTTTCTTAACTTTTGAATGTGGAACTGGTGAACAATCCAGAGAATTGAGAGAAAAGTACTCATATAAAGACAATATAATATTAATAGGGAGGTTTTATGGTGATTTTATTGATACCACCATGAAGAACAAGAATACCTCAAGTAAAGCACGTCCTCTCAGTTGCTAAGATAGGTTTTTCTCAGGGTGCTGTATTTATTTCACAAAATTTGGGAACCCAAGAATACTTCTTATCTTTACAGGTTGTGTCTTTCCTGGAAAGTATGAAAACACAACAGGAACAGCAAAACCTAAGTTTGCCTAGATTGAGAAATATGAATTAAACAACACCCCCAGGTCCTTATTAACACACACAGTCAACTCCTTGGCAGCCTTTCGAGTTTAAAACTTGGCAATTAATTAATTCTCCAACATTGATCTTTGTGAGTTACTTCATAAATACTCAGTGTTTAAAAGAAACAGTAATTTTCCTCACCAAAAGTGCTGCTGGGGTAACACCTTGGGACACTGAAACAAATGCTATTTATAACATCCAGCAGTAACTCAATATCATCAGGCATTCAAATATATGCCTTCAGCTCCAGCAGTTCCCTGAGGCATTCAATCCTTTTAAAGACCCAGTTTTTGTGGCAGCAGTTAAAAAAATGTTCCTTCCACTTGATTAAGGGAACCATTTCATTCCCTAAAGGTATCAGATGTTACCTGTCAGGAACAGAGACAAGAATTGAGCCTTGTTTCAGAGAAGAAATATTAAAAACACAGGACAAAGTCAGTGTCACTGCAATGAGCTGGTGAATTATGGTGTTTGGGAAGCAGGGCTTTGGTTAAAAGCTGCTGGCTGAGGTTTAATCCAGGAAACAGCAAAACCAACACACAACATACACACACAAAATAGGAAAAAAAAAAAAAAAAAAGAAGGGGAAAAAAAAAAGAAGGAAAAAAAAAGAGAAGGAAAGAAAAGAAGGGAAAAAAATCAAAGAAAAAGGGAAAAAATAAAAGGCAAGCTGCTTGGAAAGGCTTCCAGCAGTTGATAAAGGCTATCAGCAAGAGCTTGTGTTCTGTCATAGTGAAAGAAGGAGGCAGGGTGGGAGTCACCCCTCCAAACAGAAGGATTCAGAGTTGATTTTTGTTTTAAATCCCTGCCACAAGGTGAGGGCGGCAGCAGCAGGGGTTGCTGTACTCACTGCGGGAAGGAACAAATCTGTTTATAATTATTACTTTTATGGGACCAGTAATTCTAGGCCTGATAAGTAATGAAGAAATAAAACAAATAAGAAAATTCAACAAGATACAAATGAGGAATTCTGCCTCTCCTGTGCTGTAGGTCTGGGCTTTCTGAGGGGGTGAAGGATGAGTCAGGGTGACTCAAAGCCCCGTCACGCCGGTGCAGGGGGAATTGAGAGGCACCTTCTGTTTTACCCTCAAAGTGGGTGATCTGGTCCCTGCACTGCTCCAGCATTACTCATCCCATGGCAATAAACCCGTGGAACATTAAAAACTCTGTGCCATAAAGACAGAAAGCCAAAGAAACAGAAATAAAAAAAATAAATATACATGTAAATGAGCAAAGAAGGAGGAACAATGAGGATGTTCTGGCATGACATGAACCTTTTCAAAAGACTGCTTGACCCCTGCACACAAAAACTGTGGGCAAGGAACACCTCCAAACCTGAGCACAGGCCTTGAGCCACACCTGGATCACCTGTCAGCCTGGTTTGGCCACACCAGACCTCAAACCACACACTTTGTGCTAAACTCAGCATTATCAGCTGGGTCCTGGCACCAATTCCAGACCACTGGGTGACACGCCATGTCACTGCAGCCTGGACTATTGATTTGAAATATCAGACTGCTTCTGTCACTTCATGTCTTCAGACAAGGTAAGACCTGCAGGAGGGTGGTGGGGGAACACTATTCCACCCCTGGAGCACAGCTCACTGAGACAATGGCCAGAAATTTACAATTAACAGGAAAAAGACAGCAAAATGCAGCAAAAATGGTTACAAAATGCCCATTTGCAGCCCAAGGGCTGCTCTGCTGTGCATAATTCCAGGATTTTGGCAGGAGCACAGTTTAATTTGCCTCTGAAGAGCCTTGTTTACTTGCATTTCCCTCTCACCAATAACAAGCTGCCACTTCTGACATTGTTCCAACATAGACATAAACCTGAGAGGGATTTAGTGTACGGCTGCTCCATGGTTCCCTCTCAATGCATAACAAAAAGACTTTACAGATTATACATGTATCCTACATGGACCTATCTGCCTTTAAAAAAAAAAAAAAGTTAGGAAAACACTGAAACAATTAAATAAATTAAAAGCTTATAACTCTACACCATTACCATGAGAGGAAAACAGCCCTTATGCCAGGGCCAAATCACACGAGTCAGTTTAAACTGTATGCAAATGGATTAGAACCTTGTCAGTTCTAGAGTCATTTGAAACATTGAAAAAAAACAAAAAATCCCATGTTTTCAAGGAAAAAAAAGAGTCCTGGGATGAGTATCTAAATGGGACAGGAAGACTGGAAACAAATGCACAGCTGCAGAGTGAAACTTACAAATTTAATTATGCATGATTGCTAACTATCAATTTTGTTGCTAAAGTAGCATCATCACCAGTAACAAGGAGAACAACAAATTATCTAATTTTATGGTGCTTGCAATTATGAAATTCTTTAATCAATGACATTAAGCACAATTTGAACAAAAAAAATACCATTCAGTTGGAAAGAAAAATCATGTAGTTTCCAGAATTATTCTTGATTCCAGAAACGTATCCAGTTGGAATTTTCTCTTCCTTCACCTCCTCCCTTCTTTTTTCTTAATCAACTAGATACACAGGAACTTTCTAACAGTCAAAAGAAATGAAAATAAATCCTTAATGGAACAAAATGAAATTACTGAATATTCCATCCGGTATATACAAGACATTTCAGCCTAATTTTGATAGTCAGGGAGGAAACTACAAAAAAACTGCGAGAAAACCTGTCATATTTTTTGTTTTAGAAAGATAACCTTTGTGTTCCACATACACAAAAAAAAAAAAAAACCCCAAAACCAAAACAGAAAAAAAAAAAACCCCAAACAAACTAAACAAAATTAATCACCTGGAAAAGATAAAAAACATCAGGACTTCAACTGCCCACAATTTTAGATGAAGCTCTATTGAGAGTGCTTAAGCAGCAGAAGGAAAGGAAGGGCAATGCAAAAGCCGGAAAAAAGGAAATAGTCTGTTATCAAAGGACTATTAATTGCTCCCAAAGTAAGAGCAAGTGATGATCTTCTTCCTTTATTTACTCGGACGTTCAGCTGTCTAATCAAAGAAACGTTGTGCTGGCTGGGCTGAAAGAAAACTGCACCTTTTGTTTTGGTGATTGCCCACTAGACCTTAAGGGCTTTCATTGGATCGGTTTTACAGCTCACTGCTGCACTTTAGGGAAGCAAAGGAGCAGCAGGCAGCTCCCAGCCTCCACTTGCCCTGCCAGGAAACAGGAACAGGGCTATGGAGCATCACCCACCTCGATTTTGTGGCTGTTGCTGCTTGGTTGGTCCTCCCTCCAGAGCTGCAGTTTCTGGTTATACTCAATTTACTGCATTTGTATATATGAATTTCTAATTAGAAGTAGCTGGTAACATTCAGCCCAATAGATTAAAAAACAAACAAACAAAAAGCCAAACAAACCAACAACTAAAACAAAGCACCTTTCCACAGAGAAGACAAAGGTTATAGGTTTTGAGTGCTTCCACTCCCTGCTCTCCTAGCAGAGCATCTTGGCATAAGCTTTTTTTGTGAAATTTGAATTTGCCACAATTCCAGTGCCTCTCTTGCAGCTTGTAATAATGTAAATTAATAATACAAAGAAAATATAAATTCCCTTTCTGCCTTGCAGACCCTCAGAATGTTAGATTTTTGCCTTCAACTCTTCAACTGTACAAGAAAATATGGAAATGCACCTCTTTCTTTTATCCTCCCTGCATCCCCCATGCACAATCCATTACCAAAGCCATGAAAGTATAAAAGTGTCAGGTCCTCTTTCTCTTCAGAGCAGCAAGTTTTGTAATTTGCCTGCAGGCAGAATAGGAACAAGCAGCTCTTCAAGGTTTTTATGGCCCGAAAGAATTCTTACAACAGCAAAATTATTTTGGAAGAAAATTTCTTAACTCCTGCCGGGGAGAGCAAAGATGTTCCAGATGATCTGTAAATGATATGTAATGTATGCTGCCTTTTTTTCTCCTATCTAAATTTGCTCTATTCTGTCTTTTTAAGGACTTTCCTATATTGAGAATAGAATATTTGTAATAATGGATACCATTACAGAATGTGTGTGCAGAGGCTGAAAATGACCACAGGCACATTTCTGGGAGCATGTAAGGCTTTATAGTCATTTCTGTGTGAGATGAGGCCTACAGGAGCGAAGAAAACCTCCACTCCTGATACTTAGCAACACAATTTTTTTTTTTAATTCAAAATGTTTACGACTCTGCAGATGTTACAGGTTTATTTCTTTCCTCCTAGGCTGAGTGAGCACAGCAAATCGTCCCCCCGGGAGCTCGCGAGCCAAGGCACACTCAGCTATCCCAGAAAACATCTCCTTGCATCCACAGGAATAAAACACCATTAAAAACCCAGTCTTAAGGGGCTGGTGAACCTCCTGCTTTACTGGTCCTGACCAGAATTCTGGCACATCTGTCAGACAAACACAGAAAATGGGCAATTTATGGAAAAGCTTTCAGCGCAGCAGCCTCGGCTCCGGGTGGGATGCTGTTATTTCATGCCCCACCTGAGGAGAGGGGCAGTGAGACGAAACAGGGGTAATCAGGCACACTAAAAGCTCTTGGCTGGCAGGGATGGGGCAGGATCACTCAGGAAGCAACAACAACACGAGCCATTGTATCTCAAACCTGTCCTGACAAAAGCGGCTCTGTCGCTCTGTTTATTTTTCCCAGTTTGTCTTGCTTTATGCCTTTGATAAACTGTCAGGACTAGCTCCTCCAAGGACTAATATTCCCCCCAAAACCTCTCTCTGCCAGCCTCACATATGGTACAGTTTTTTGTGCTTCAGGAGCCTGCAGTTCTCATAAGAGCTCTTCATGTTTTCCATAATAATTTCAATACTTTTTGCATTATTTTCCAGCTGTGCTGCACACGGGCTGAGCAGCACCACAAATCCTGCCCTGTAACGTTGCTCACTCTCAGCTGCTGCTGCAATCCTGGGGGCTAAGCTGCAGAAATATTACAAAGTACAGAATCAGATGGCCAAATCCAAACATACTAACAGTTTACGTACAAAACAGATGAATTTACTAATGTTACCCAGCCCCTGAAACACAGCAAAGTTGAAATCAGATTACTTTGTCTCCCAACAAGAAAAATTATCAAGTTCCTCTGCTCCAGAGGCAATTTTTCTCAAAGCTGATCAGGCTGAACTACCCCCCAGAAATTAACAGTATTGGAAAGTTAACAGAGCAGGACATGTACTGGATAAAATAACATTTTTCTAAGGTCTTGAGACAGTCAGGACTTTTCCATTGTTCAAACACACAGGAAGAGCAACAGGATGGAGACTCCTGTGCTAAGGGAGCATCCACAGGGTCTGGGTTTGCCTCCTCTGGAGCTGGGGAGAGCTGGAGCAGAAAAAGGGATAATTGTGGAGGAACTTGTGCAATACCATTGCCCTTTAAATTCACTGATTAAACAAACAGCTTATTTTGCAAAAATTTGCCTATGTAATCAAGCTTATAGCAAGGCCTAGAATACAAGAACTGTTAATACCAGGGTGACTAAGCCGTCCACTTGCAAAAGCCAGACAAAAAGAGGATAAAATGCATGTCTGAGGACGGGAAATGTTTCACACTGAGAGCACAGAGTGGCCTTTTTCTGAAGAATGATTAGTGCTCTGCAGCTGCCCTGACCTCATTATATTCACTCTGCTGAAATTCAAACTTCCTATTCCGACAGTTTGTTCGGAAGGTGAAGGAAGAGGGTTTTTTTTAAAAAAAAATTGCCAGTCATGGGTGATTACACATCTTCCTTCCACTGACAGCCAAGGGGAGATACAAGCCTGAACAGCACTTTTGCCCTCCAGAAGCCCCCTGCTAGGAAGGCAGCTCCTGGCAAGCAGGTTTTGTGCTGAACAATTCCACCTGCCCATTTCTGCTTGCCATCCCTCTGAGCTCCAGCTCAGACTGAGAAATCACCTCTGGCAAGCCTGAAACAGATTAGTGAAAAATTGCCTCTCCTCCTATTAAGCAATTTTCAGCACTTTATTCTGGTCAATTCAGCAGGTGACCATTCTCCCCAAGAGGGTACTGGGACCTGAGGGAGTGAGGATGAAAGCTTTTCCTCCACAGATAAATGTGGTACATTTTTAATTCATTAAGACCCTCATTTAACTCCTCTAGAAACAATAGGCTGCTCACAATGCTTGTTTAATGGGAATTACAGTAGATTACCAGTGAGCACAAATTCAAGGATAATCCACATTTGAGAAGTCAGTGCTTCCTCACAGCTGCACCACAAGCATTGTCTGCCTGTCATCAGCATGTTTTGTGCATTGCTTCTTGTACCATTCTGCTTCCACTAACCCAAGGCAGCAATGCAAATATTTAAGCTCAGTTTAGTTCCAGCTGGTGAGTCCAGCAGGGCATCACAGGGGTGTTGATGTCCTCACCATGCACCATCCCATCCTCCTGCCCTGGATGTCATCACAACTGGTCCCACCCACACCAAAAACCCAGCCTGTGCCTCAATTCTGCCACTAAAATCTTTCCCTTGGAAAGGAGACACGTTCCTGCCCAGATCAGCCTTCTGAGAAGGGGAGACAACTGCTCAGAGACAGAACCTGCACCATCCCTGGGACTACAGGGACTTCCCATCCTCCCTTGTTCCCACCCATCTGAAGGGATGCCATGGGCAAAATTCCAGATTAGATGAATTTATGTTGTTGCCACTGCCTTTTGGGATGGCTTTAAGCTTTTGCAGACTGCCTTTTTACAAAGTTATCTTCTGATGCAAGCCCTGATCATTGCTGTGACCACAGGAAGGGAGATCAGTAATTCCATTTTCCATCCTTATTCTTTCATGTTGGAGACCAAAATGCCTTTTTTTTATTTCCCAAACAAAAAATTTCGTGCTACGTAAAAGAGACACAGATGCAATTTTGCTAAGAATCTGAACAATGAGAGTTTGGACAATGCTCTCAGGCACAAGGTGGGATTTTTGGGAGGTCTCTGCAGGGGCAGGGGTTGGACTGGATGATCCTGATGGGTCCCTTCCAGCTCAGGATATTCTGTGATTCCTAACCAAAGAAGATCTTTACAAAAAATCTGCAGGCTATCCAAGAACTGCAAATTTACAGTTTTGGTCGGATGTTTTCTTACACAGCACAGCCACCTGCCAAAAGTAAGCCCTGAGGAATGTACAATAGGAAAAATTAAATTTCAACCCACAAAAGTGAAAATACAGCAGCTCCATGTACCTAAGGTGCTGCCCAACATCAGAGCTGCCTTCTGAAATATCAGGGAATTTACTCTGCCACAATTACTGTTTTTAGGCTCACCTGCTTTCTGAAATCCTCAGGAAGGCACACACACAACGTGATTAGAAAAGGCACACAGAGGATGATTAAAAAAGCAGGAAATTGGAGGCCCTGTGGAAGGACTCTGGCAGGTGAGGCCTCTGCAGTAGCTCCTGACTGATGGGTGTATAAAGAAACCATTGAAAGGCTAAGAAAGTATCCCACTTCCAACTGATTTTTGCAACTGATGAGACTAAGTGTGGAGGCTGGGCCCATACATCTGAAACTATTTATTTTAGACTCAGTAGATATCTCTACTCATCCATTTCATCACTATAGTAATTATGTCTTCATTAAAAAGAACTTTTTCCCCAATGCAAGTGATCCCCTTTCTACAGACTCATTCTCTTATGCTTAGAACTCTGCTAAGTATATATTTTATTGAGATAATGATTGTGGGTTTTTTTAATTACTAAACCATCAAATGGACATATAAGAAATCTATCTTTTTGGTTAAAGCTATAAACACAGCTTTAAAACAGCTTTCCATCATTTAATATCATGATTAGCAGTACAGAGAATTTGAATAGATGGTACAATAAAATCTAAGATATCTTCAGTGCCTGTCAGGGAAAATATCTGTGTTTTCCTGAATGCAAGCAGTTAACCTTCCATGTTGATTAATAAGTCCAGGGACCACCATCATATAATATTTATTAATCTGTACTTTGTATTTCAGAGGTAAGTGTATAAAATACCTGCAACACCACAGCAATTGTCAGACTGGGCTTCAGAGATTAAGTAGAAGACAACTCCACTGATAGGAAAGGGACTATAAATAAAAACACACTAAAGATTTCATTGATCAAACGCCCTCTGAATGCATAATTCATCAAGGTGTTTGAGAACATTGAGATGCCTTGTTTGAACAGCAATCCACTTCTGTCAGTAATTTGAAATTTAAATTCTCACATTAGCTTCAGGGGGAAGCAGTGGGCGTACTCAGCAGGCTGGAGGTATGAGGAAGAAGAGATAAGGATTAAAATAGAAAATCAAGAAAAAAGTGTCTCTTTCAAACTGCACGCTGTTAATTAATAGATTATGAGCCAAAAACGAAAATGCATAAATATTCCAGTGACAGCCTCACAGTTTAAAAATAAAGTTTAATTTGGAATTAAGAAGCACTCTAGCAGACTTCTTTATTTTCAGTTGGATGGATGGATGGAGAGTTTGATAAAGGTAAAGACACAAAAGATGGAGTAGATTATTTCACAGACTCCCAGAATGGTCTGGGTAGGAAAGGACCATAAAAGCCATGCAGTTCCTGCTGGGACATGTGTTCCACAGGCAGGGACACCTCCCACTGTCCCAATGTCCAGCCTGGCCTTGGGCACTGCCAGGGATCCAGGGGCAGCCCCAGCTGCTCTGGGCACCCTGTGCCAGGGCCTGCCCACCCTGCCAGGGAACAATTCCTCATTGCCAGGATCCCAGCCAGCCCTGCCCTCTGGCAGTTTGAACCCATTCTCCCTGGTTCTGCCACTCCAGTTCCAGATGAAGAGTCCCCTCTCCATCTTCCCTGAAGCTCCTCCAGGTCCTGGAAGGGGCAGTGAGGTCTCCACACAAATTTGTCTTCTCAAGGCTGAACAGCCCCAACCTTCTCAGCCCACAGTTGCCACTGACCCCCAAAATCATCCAAGCTCGAGTTGGTCTGGCAAGCAGAGAGAAGGTCGAGCCACAGCTCAGCTCAGTCCTCATTCCTTGCTTTCTTTCAACCAGACAAAGCTCATCATCCTGCCCGAACTCCAGAGGACAGCCTACAGCAGATAGAGAATATTTATATATATATATATATGTAAAATTTATACTGCTTGAAACAGCCACGGAGAAGAAGAAGTAATTCTCCTGGGAAAAGGGGGCTGGGCTGATATTCCCACTCTCTTCACAGCACCAGAAAGCATGAGGTTGCACAAGGTGGACACCTCTCAAATTTTGTCACAAAAACAAGTCACAATAGTTTTATGACTTTGGAAACCTCCCAGTGAGGTGGAGCATTGACAGCCTTGTTTTGGAAGGTGTGCCAGGAACCAGTGGGAAGAGAGGGATGGAGAGCTCCATGCTGAGCTCCAGGAAAGGAGCAGAAAACCAGGATCCAAACCCTTTTCCTCCTGCCACTTTGCTTAATGCCATCTCTCAACAGACCAGGAATTTTTCTGTCCCCTGTCTATATCCATCCACTGCCTGTGTATAATTAAGTTTTCTTCTGAAGTGCTTTTTAATAAAACTGAGGCTGCTGCCTAAGCCCTTCTCACACAGCTGCTCTATCCTCATGGTGTCACTTCATCTATAATTAAACACCAGAAAGCTTTATCACCTATCAGTCATCATTCATCCACGAGCTTGTCTTATTTATCTAATTAAAAAGGTATTTATTGTCAACATATTACATTTTTTTTCTTCAGTACGTGCCCAGTGGAGAAGCCTTGTACTATTTCATTTAATTTGTGTGCAATAATACCCACAGCAAAATGCTTGTGAAATCAAGGACTGCTAAAATAAAAAACAGTAGCTTCAGAGTTGGCATTTTCAAGGAATTCTCATGTAAGCTTCATATACAGATGGAATATGGAATTGCCACTGTCAGCTTTAATATGGATTACTCTTTTGGTTTATTTTTCAGGTTAATAAATAAATTTTATTATCATTTATCGGACAGCTTGGTTAGTGGAAGGAAAATTCATTCTCCTGAGAGATGGAAAATGAGAAAATATATATATAGCAGCACATTGAAAATAAGGCAAAATAAGGAAAGACAAAAAACAGTATACAATAAAATTTTCCTGCTGCTGAGAAGAAAGAGACAGAAGTCTATGGAGGTGTCTTGCTTGCACATTTATAATAAAAGTTTAATTTTTCAATTATATTCCTGTAATATCCTGTCCTGCAGCACTGATTACTTCCTTGGCTCACTGAAAATTAATTTTTCATGGTGCAAAACTGTCTTTGGAAAACAAACCCCATCAAAAGAAAACAAAACAAAACCCCACTCCCCACCTTCTCATCTAAGACTTCCCAACCCTTCTCCATTAACAGACCCACCAAAACACGAATGAGGAACTGACATGTTTAATAATGTCTGTAAGAATTTATTAAAGATGGAGGACCCTGATTATGTCCTGCCACTCTCTTGTTCTTAATTAACTTCTATTCTACAGAGTCTTTCAGTAGGCAAAGCACCGGGCTTTCAAGACTATAGATCTTGCCATAGTTTACAAATAATCCCCACTATTCAGTTGGAATTTTGTAGTTCAGTGCTGTTTTGACACAACCAGCACTGGAGCCAATAACTCATGAATTAATGTCCGAAATTGTTGTGTCCTGCAGCACCTGAGGTCGGTACCTCTGGCAGACCCTGGGGTGAGGGAATTACCTGAATCAGACACCACACAAGGATTCCAAAACCCATTCCAGGATGCTACTGCCATGCCACAAGTTAAAAAAAAGCCCTACAGCTGTGGACCCTATGTTTCTGTTTCCATCAGCTAAATGTTTAGGTGAAATTGCTCAGGAGAAACATTCTGATTTCTCTTTTCTTCCTCTTTTCGTCACCTACATTAAGGCAGTCACGTTTTGCTCCAGGGGACAATGGAGACATTGTTACATGAGAAAACCTACTTTTGTGAGAACATACAATGGAAGAATAATATTTGGAGATGTCAGGGGATGGCAGGTGAACCTCCACACAGGTGCACCTTTATGCAGGCAGCACGGGGCTCTACCTGGATTCATTTTCTGAATTCCATTTCAAATTGGCTAAGTCTTAACAACTGGAAGGTTTTCAAGATGAAAAGCACTTGTCAACATGACCCAGCCAAGAAATATATGTAAAAGCAGGGAACTCAATTACATTTGGAATGTTGGTGCCCTGCTAGGGAACAGCAATTTCAGGTGTGATAGAAGTTTTGAGGGTAATGATTTGGAAGGCCTAAATGAGACTCAACTTTCTGATGCCAAGGTAATGGCCTCTAAATAAATATCAAGCAAATGCTGAAAAATGAACACTAAATACTACTGAAAACAGGGATGCCTGATTGAAAAAAAAAGAAAAAAAGTGAGGATGAGAAATAAAAATATGAATACCCAGCTTAGAATCAGGGTGATTCAAGCAATGTGAAAGGCTTGGATAGGACATGCATACTCACCTGTCCAACAACATCCAAGCCTGTTTACTATCTGTCATCTCAGTAATGAACTTCGCTAGTATAAACTTCCCTCAATTTTTTTTTTTTTTCACTTGCATATTTCTCTTTGGAATAGAAATACGTATTTTTGTTGATGCATCATGAAACTCCAGTGGTGTCTGAAAATTACATGTGTCACCATATTCAATGTGACCTACCCAATTCTAGGCTGGATTTGCAAAGGGACCTCAGGAACAGAAAAGTCAGGAGTAAAGAATCTGTATTTTAAGCTTGGCAAAATGAGAACATGTCAAGAAACAGGAGTTGGTGCAGAGCTGGGAGTGGTGTGAACAAAACCATGAAGAAGGGGAGTGTCTGGCTAACACTGCCTCAGGGTAGCACGAAAAACTGGCTTTTTTTTCTGTAAATCTAGCTCAAGGAAAGGTTGTAACAGCATCAGGACCTTGCAAATGATTGCATGAGAGAAAGCTGTGAAGGCAGGATTGTGGTCTCTGGCAGCATCCTGCACCCTGTCATGCTGAGTAAACAGCCTGAGGAGCCTTCCTCCTCCTGCCCTCAGATGTGATGGCTGATTTGGTGTCAGTTGGAGCAGAAAAGGTGTAAATGCATACCAGGCATGCAGGGGGCCATCAGTTCTGTGCCTCTCAAGCGTTCTGCTGGAGGGCAGAAAGTGGCAAGGCAAACAGGAGGCTGAAAGGTCTCACACCAAAGACAGGATAGATTCTGTTGGGCAGCACCACATCCCTCTAAAACTGAATTTGACAACACCCCAAACCCTCCAGCCCTTACAATCCCATCCCTACTCGTTCCAGTGCCTTGAGATGATTTTCCCAAATCTCCTGCTGCGTTATTCCCTATGTTTAGCTCTCCCATGGGCAGAGCTTGTTGTCCCAAACGACCCCAGGTGTTCCCAGATTTGGGAAGAACAAGACTCACCCCAAAGGGAAGTTGCACAAACCTCCTGTATCTGTAAAAAAAAAAAAAAAGCTTTGCTCTCCTACCCTCCTGTTCTTCCCCTTGCTTCTCTCCCTTGCCACCATCACTGGCTGGGGGATACTGGTTTGGACATTTTGTTTGCACATTTTGCTTACATATTTTGCTCCAGGATGGCTCTCAGCATCATTGATAAAAATTTGATGGTTTTGTCTCTTTTTAAAACTTTGGAGCTCACAAAGTATTTTGAATCCCTTAAAGAGTCAACAGGCAACTCAATGACAATGTTTTATTTTTATTTGGACATCCTCTGCTTTGTCTTCAAATCTGTTTTTACTTCAACTGAAACACTTCCTCAGGTTCTGAGCAGTTTTATTAACACAACTGGGTACAATCTGGGTGGGTTTTTTTTAATTTAACATTTTTAGTCAATGCTGTACCTACACAGATTTACAACTAGAGAGGAGTTTTAATACCAAGACATTCCTTCCTAACCTGGTGTTCCAGAACAGTTTGACACTGACACACAGCATTTGAACAGAAAAATAATTTTGTTTTTGTGACATACAGCGAATCCAGGAGGTTCACTCCTTGGAGAAATGGTTTCCTATTCAGGGGTGAGTTCTAGCCTAAAGGATTTAAGGTTTTCTTTATAAAAGTATGTATTTTTTCAGGATAGCTTAATAAAAGTAGAATTTTGTTCCGGTAGTTCAGCAGTTACCCAAGGATCAGCTCCAGAGGGAATAAAGCAGAAACTCTTTGGATGGTTCACATCCCCAGCAGAAACCAAATCATTTATCACCACTCTACTCCAGTTTTACACTTGTGCAACCTCAAGCTTTAGCCAGTTGTGGCAGAACACTGAAGTGATGAGTAACGAAGCATTTTCCTCTGTGAACAAAAAAGAACCCCTGTGAAAATGTTTTTTAGAGTTGCTCAGGAATCTGGGGAGTGGGGAAGATCACAATACGAACTAGATGTTGATGAAAGTTTATTTCTGAGGCCAAATCATAGTTCAGAATCTGCTGATTTTAATTACTATGTGGAGAACTTCTCAATATGTAAAAAAAAAAAAACAAAAAAAACCCCATTTTTCAGACTCCTGCTAAATTCAGTGAACATTATCTGTGTTCTGTGATGTCTTTAGAAAATCACATCTCTGTGAGCTTCTACAACATAAAACAAATGTCTTTCAACCTTTTTCTACAATTAGCACCTTTTTCAACAAGCCTCTCATAAATTATTTTCTCAAGTTAAATACCTTCTTTATCTTTTAAGATAAACACAAGGCCAGAGGTACCATTTTTAACTTAACAGACAGGTCTCTTACTTTGATGTCAAATACTCCTTGGGGGTTCTATATAAGTGGAACATAAAATATTTATTTCTATGCTCTTGAATAATTGACACCTTTTAAAGAAGCACATGAGAAATCTCATCTTCTCTGGCATGAGACCTATAATGAACCTCACCCTCACCAAACAGTGGAGTTTTCTTGCACGTTTGTCCCATTTCCTCAGTTTTAGTCAGTCTTCCTCTGCTCATTCTAAATGTACAGGATGAAACCCTGATGCTAATGGCTACACCACTGTTAGATTTTAATTCACCTCAGTACTTTGAATCATCAAAACAATTTAGAAAAGAGCCTTCATTTGATCTCACTTCTGCTATTTAGGATTCATTAGAACATTGACTCTGTTGCTGATCTGTTTTGAATATTGACCATTTTCCCTCTGTTTTACACCCAGTCCACTTATAACAGCTGATATGCAGAAAACCATCTGAGGAAAACACAAGCATGCAATTAGCTTCCAAATTGCTGGTTGTACATTCAAGCTTGAGTGATGCAACAGCTCTATGACAATTGGTATGAATGGTTTGACAGAGGAATAAAGTAAGGAACTATTTTAAGTGTTATTAAGCAATCAAGGGAGTGTGTCAGCAATATTCTGAGTTAACAAGGCTCATATTATTGTAATTCTGCACCTCCTGCAGCTTCTAATAAGGGCATTTTTATTTATGCTCAAGGAGAGTGAAAGGTAGTCAAATAATTTTAAGAGAGACCTGATTTGTGCAGCTCTGTCTCTAATTCTCAAAGTTTTTGGACTGATGCATGAGTATGTGCTCCGTGCCCTGCCACAGATGGCAGAACTCATCAGGAAGGGGTCCTGATGAATGCCACAGGAATTCTGACACAGGCTGACAGAAACAGATGAGTCCCCTCACCCAACCATGAAAGTGCATTTGCTCAGGCCATATGTATTAGTCACAGTGTATACATTTATGAATATTTATCCCCCTCTGACCAGATCTGGGGATGCTCTAAATATCATCAGAAATGCATTGCCATGGATGTCAAGGACTTGATTTACTGCTTTTGGGGAGACATAGGTATATGGTAAATGGGAAAAGAAAAGCACCATCAGTGCCTTCACCACGCTCCCTCTCATGTCTCTGCTCACAGACATGTCCAGTGCCACCCCTCACCCTTTTCTGTGCTCTAGACCTTCTCCTGCTCCTTCTCCAAGTCATTCTGAGGCAGGAACAGGGTTAAAATAAATTCAGTACAAGTCCTTTTTCTCCCTTTTCCTCTGTGTTTGCACCAGATTTCAAGCATTCTGAAACAGAAAATCTGTATCCTTTTCAGTGTCTGCAGCATCCTTATACATCACACACAAGAGAGATCTAGAAGGACACCCAAATCTGATAAAATATTTCTCATTGGCTGGACCTAGGTCTTCACAATCAACAGTAATCAGTGAAATTAGGCAGCTGAAGAAAAACAGACACAGCCATCACTACTTGAGGAGTAAATTCACCTCAGGAAACATAACTCCCATGCATTTAGTTCTGCGGATTTTAAGAAGAGGATTAAGCACTTTTTATAGCATTAAGAAATTCAAGAAAGTCGTGTTAAATCTAAATGGTAGCTTTTTAGCCCTGCTGTGCTGAGGTGGGACATTTCTGGGAGGAAAAAAAATGGTAAAAAGATAAGTAAAGAAAAAAGGATGAGGAGCAGTAAAAATAGAAAGATTAATAGCTTCATGAAGCGAATCTGAATTTTGAAAAGTGCACTGAACTGAGCAATCACCTCAGGAGAGGAAGCAGCATTTGCAAGAGTTTGTGAAATCCTTTCCCTGACCATGAGTTTTGGTGTATTTCTGTACACAGGTTTTTCCTCCAGCAGACTTCCTGGGGTCCATTATGATTTAAGGGATTACTGGCCTTCCAAGACAGTTCTGCTATAGAGAATACTCCAATTCAATGCAGTAAAGAAGACTTAACCTCATGGTCAGTCCAAAGAACAACAGAAACAGGTATTTGAGGCAACTTTATGTCATTAACAGAGCCAAGCTTTCCTCTTATTCTCTGCCACGCTATTTTTGACACCAGGGCTGAGGTGCCAAGCAGACTACTTGGGCTTTCCATCAGCCTAATCTCAATCTCCTGCCAACACCTGATCAAAATGTCAGGCCCCTACATAACCTGCTCCTTCCTATTACAGATAATGTGAAAATAATTCTGCCTGAAAAGCTGCCTTGGGAAATTGAGGTTTAATGGCACCATCAAGAGCCCTTTGCAGAAGGGCTCACACAGAAAGTGCACGTTTGCTCTGGCACCCTGATCACAAGGATGCACATGGAATTTCAAATATTGCCTTCTTTGTTGCTTTTAACACAGTCTCCCTTTTTTAGCTTCCCACCCTTTACCCTCAAAGGCTGAAGATGTTGGAGCATGGTCTACTTCAAAAGCCAACAAGTGTTCCAGCACTGCTGGTTACCTCAACCACACACAGCCTTCCCTCCTTCTTAGTGTAATTTACCTCTGAGGAGAAATTCTTTGGCCTCCCACATTAAAACACCCTATTGAGGTTCTCAGTATTTAACAAAACTAATGCATAGTGTGATAAATTAAACTACTCCAACCCACAACCTACCTAAGAGGGGCTTAAAAAGCTCAGGCAAAACCCAACTCCAGTTAAAACCTTTGTTGAAAAGGCAAGGGAAAAGCATCAAAAAAGTTGACCAGAAAGGTAATGGAGGAAGAAGGTTATTTCCATTTTTTAAGCTTTTCTCTTGTAATCTCACAGCCTGAAAAATGAAATAAATTTTCTGGAAGTGTTTCAGTGAAATGCATTATAGATGAATCACTGGAGACACATATCTCACCAGATTTGTCACAGCAATAAAACCCTGACCTAAGGAACATGCCCTCAGACAGCAGAGGGTAGAGTCCTGTCAGTCTTTCTGACTAATAACTCCTCCATCAGCAGTCAATTATTGGGCTATTACCAGTGACAAAAACCTGTGAGATGTGCTCCAAACTGGAGAGCTGAGAGACTTTTCCCAGGAGAAATGGCAACCTCTGAGGTCAGCAGACAATGCTCATTTTTTTCCTGCTCTGGACCTTCAGCTGTCACATTATCCCACCCTTCCCTGGAGAGCTGGGAGAAATGGTGGGTCCCAATTCCTTTCACTTCCCATGGAAATAAATCACCCCTTCCCATGGGGTGATTCCCACCAGGGATGGTGGAAGCCTAATTATCTACTGCTCAGTTAAAAAAAGACACTGCACAGGTACCACCACCAGGAGTAAAACAGCTGTGCTTTGTTGCTTTTATTTCTGCCTTATTCATTCAAGCTGAATGAAGAATTACTCTAGTTTTTTTGCTACCACTTTTTTTCCCCCAATGATGTCTTATACAGTTTCTGCAATTTTATATATATATATAGATATATATATATATAGATATATATATATATATATATATATATATAGATATATATAGATATATATAGATATATATAGATATATATATATAATATATATATTATATATATATATATATATATTTGGGAGGTTTTTTAATGCTTTTTTTTCCCCTCTGGCAGCCTCCCCTTTTTGCACAGGTCACACAGCACAGCTCTCCTTCCCAGCCCAGCCTGGAACAGTGGCAGGTGAGTGTTCAGGTGATGAGGGTCACTTATCAAAGCTCCCCCTGGGCATTCAAAGGTGCTGAGACATTTCTGATGTTGGCTCAGGTGGGGAAAAACTGTCTGGTGTGAGTGATGGCACACTGCTGCTGCCAGTGTCATGGCAAAGGAGGGGAGAGAGGGGCAAAAATAGTTGGAAAAAGGAGGAAGGGAAGGGGAATTCAGGGCAGCTAGGGGAAAGGAAAAGAAAGAAAGAGAAAAAGAAAGAGAGAGAAAAAGAAGAAAGAAAGAAAGAAAGAAAAAGAAAGAAAGAAAGAAAGAAAGAAAGAAAGAAAGAAAGAAAGAAAGAAAGAAAGAAAGAAAGAAAGAAAGAAAGAAAAGAAAGAAAGAAAAGAAAGAAAGCACAAGATAATGCTAAGCATGCATGAATCACAAAAATGTCTTAACTCACTATTTAAATTTTTTTGGTGTAATACTCACATTAAAGGCTCATACAACCCAACCATCCACTTCTAAGAGATTTCTTAACTTGTTTACATTTCAGCCTGAACAAGTAATCACCAAAACCTTTCTAAACATTGCCTTCCATAAATTTATGATGGCAGGAATGAGCTTCTCACTTCTGTACACATTTACTGCACCGACTGACTGAAAGATCACAGTGATCACAGTCTTTGCCAATCCAGGAAAGTTCTCTGCTATTGTATTAAATAAATGCACTTAGGAGAATACAAAAGTGACAGGCCATCATGAGCTCTGAGGTACATCTTTCCCTAAAAAGGGATAACTGTGGTGTGAACTTCACACTCCCTCTGAAAGGTCCTGGTGTCATTTTCAGCAGGAAAACGACAATTTTTGCCTGGTGGAACTTTTATGAGAAGAAAGAGTTGTTGTGTGAGACAGAAACCCCAAAGTCTGGTTTGTCACGCTCTGAGAATGCCAGATTCCAGGACAGATCTGTGGTTTCTCCTACCTGAGTCACTGGTGGTGGCAGACCACACTTTAAATAAACTCTGCATTAGAGCTCCAAAAATGTGAACCGCAAGCAATGAATTAAACAAATGCAGAGGGAGGATCCCCAGGGAGCCCTGGGCTCACCACAGGCTCCAAGTGCTTTTAAGGGGGTGGAAGTTTATCAAAAGAAAAGACAAGTCCAGCTTATTACAGTATTGGGATACAATGCTAAAGGATGTCTTTCCAAATAAATTACACATACCTGCAAAGACTCGAAAAAACCTTTTGAAGGGAGGAGAGCATGAAGAATGGGCAAAAAAAAAAAAATCCACATTTATCATTAACAAGTAAAAACCATGCAGCAGCTCATTCTACCCACAATTACACACATGACTAAGTTTAATCAGGCCCTGAAGTCAGGAACAAACAGGGAGAGTGAGCACCGTAACAATCGTGTTTAAAGTAAAAATTACATTCCCTGCTTGGCCTCTGATGGAGCAAGGGATGGCAAGGCAGGTGGCACAAGCCTCACCCTGGCAACTCCTGGGACCTTCACACACACTCTCAGAAACCTGGTTTTGTTTCTCTGGTTTGCTTGGGTGTTTCTGAGAGCTCTCTGAAGAAGCAGGGTGTATGTGCAAAAAAAAAGAAATAATTTAATTGGTGGTGGCAAAGGTCTCATCAAATTGACCTGCACCTTGAAATTTCAGCAAAGTCAAACACAGTGAGGTAACATATCTCTTTCCTTCAATTTATATTGAGGTCTGATTCTGACAGTCACCCCATTTCATCACTCAAGCAAGAGATACCAAGCCAGCAAAAGTCAAATTTCAATTAAAAAAAAAAAAAAAAGACAGTGATAGTGACATCAAATGTACTGAGCTAGACTTATGAAACTGAAATTTTTGGCACACAGTACAGCTAATAAGTCAGAGTCACAGTGCCTGGTGTAAACAGGGAATTCCTCATTTTAAAAAAAAGAGCAGGAAAAAATACATGTTACTTCTCAGTCAGCTGGTTTAAAAGTATCTCTTCACACCTACTTCTCAGAATTATGGAACATTTCCTCTGTAAGAACTTTTCTTAAAATTATTTTTCTAGTCTTATTCTCAGGAGAATCCAGCATATTTGCATCCATAATAAAGTTTTTCCTGTATTTAAGATGCCTTTTCCCAAACCACTTCTGTAATTGTACATCCACTCAACAGCAGGCATGCATTAAATAGCACAGAAATTATGAATACCCTCGAGCAGCAGGAATGGATTACATTTTGAAATATACAGAATAAGTTATAGATATTTTGTGCCTTATCCAGCAAAACCTTTTTCCTAGGAAACAGATGTGTGAATGAGGACTATAAAAGATCCTTTATTAGCAAAAAATGAAAGACAGAAATAAAAAGGTTTTGTTTCTCTTAAGTCATTAAAAAAACCCTCTCAATTTTGATACATCAAAATGGAAAGATGTAAGTTGCAGTAGAAATGCAAGCCTTTTTCTGATTTATTTTCATTTCAATTATAGAGACTCCATCTCTGTTCCCCTGCAGGCTGTGACTGCAGGTTTTGTTCAATGACTACGCTCCATTTTTAAAATGATATTAAAAATTTTGCCTTCTTCAGTAGGTACTATCTGCTCTCAAGTACGTTCCAGCACTTTTAAAGTGAAAATATTATAAAAACATCCAGTTATTTACAGGATTCAGGCTGACAGGCCATACAGCTAAGCCTCTATATTGAATGCATATTCCACACAGCTAATAGTGCCATTCATATGCAGCCCCCAAAGAGATTTGGGTAATGCCTCAATAACCATAACTTCTAACTGTGGATTGGGAATGCTCTTATTAATTTTTTTTTCTCCTCCAATTATGAAATGCAAATTGTGAAAAGCAGAATTTGCATCTTAACTTGACTTATATATTATCTCTGCCTTGCACCTTAGGAAATTGCCAGATATTAAGTTACAGTTAAAGCTGCACCAAGACCAGCACAGTGTACTGGAATCAGAATAATTTTATTTTATTTCCTGGCTCAATTGTGTTTTGAAAAGTAAGATCTACTTTTTGTCTTTACATTTTTTACAATGTGTAAATTAAGAGCTATAGGTCAGCTGTCATTAACTGAAAGTAACATCTGTCTGCCAAAAGAAGCATTTCCTTCCACTGGATATCTCTGATTTAAGACCAACCTCCTAGAGAGCTGGATAAACCTCATTCTTGGCAGTTGGCTAACCCACTAATTATTCTAAATTTCTACTTTATCCTAAAGTACATCTTTATTTCAGCAAATAATTAAACAGATCATTTAGAGACGTTGTTCCACAAATCCTAGTTCAGTTCCTTGCTGCTCTCGTGGCTACTTTCACTAAGCTTAATATTATCCAAAGCACATTGCCAAGTTTCATTAAAAATGTTGATTTAGCCCTTGAATAAATTGCCACAGTAATACTAGATGTCTATATGGATAAATACAATTCAACTCCTTTTCCTGCCACTGCACCCACACACAAAGCATGAGAAAGGCAGCACTCCTTTTTCTCTAATTTCTGTGTCAAAGAGATTTTTATTTGCATTCTTCTGAGTATTTTTGGTCATATCCAAGAATATATTTTCATTCCAAGGAGCAGAGAATTGCCACACAACTAGCCTTGAGATCCATAAATCTAAAATATTTGCAGAAGTAGAATCCTTTAGGTTTTGATGACTTAATATTTACTGTAGATGCACTTGAGTTTAGGATAAATGCTACTTTCTTAGCATAATGTAAAGTCTTATGAAAAATATATGAAAGTTAAGACACAACTTTTCTTAAAAGTTCAGACACAACTTTATTTATAACACTGAAAAACACTTTATTATCAAAAAACAATCTGAAAGGCAAAGGGAGAATAAAACTTTGGGTGCTTTCCTTTGCTAAAAAGGTATTTTTAAGTCTTTTTTTTAGGATCTTGTAGCAAGGAACTCAGGATGCAGCAGCTTTAGGGCAGCATCAGGTTGAAGGTGTTGGGTTTGTGGCAGCCCTTCCCTTGCCTGGAGAGCGCTGGTGATGTCACCAGAAATTCCACATGGGAAATAACCCTAAACAAGCTCTATTTGATAAAGCAAGAACTGTGGGAGAAGGGTTTTTTGTGTGACTTGGCCTCGGAGCATTTAGATTTGTATTTACATTAAGGAGCCAGCCCTGGCTGCAGGTCTGAGCAAGAGAGCCCAGGAAGGAGAGAGGACTCCTTGGTGCATTTGCAGACGTGATCATGAAATCAGATCAAATCTGGCACTTGATCCCAGAACATGCTCCCATCTCCCTGTTTGTGATGGAGCACTTCCAGAGGTGAAGGAATTTCCAAGTTAACTTCCCCCACTGCCACCCCTTTTCTTGGATAAATAAGTTTTAATTTTATTTTTTTTTTCTTTTTGCTCAATGACACAATACTGGAAAACATTTTGGGCAGGACCCCAATGTGCTGTCAGCTTAAGATAAAGCCCTTTGCAGCACCAAGGATCTGGCATTCCATCAGCACAAATTACTGGAGTAACTACAAATTATTCCACAAAAAGAACACCTATATTTGTGAACTGGATCATGGTGCTAATTCTCCATCTCCCCACTTTTGAAAGGCTGAATAGAACTGAAATATATTAGCCAAGCAAATTGACTGAAAACTTGATTAACAGCTGAGCTTCACTTCAGGTGAAGCTCAAAAACATCAGTGACGTTGAGAAAAATAACCAGCAAAGAGGAAATTATTTCAGTTCAGCTTTTGTAATGTTTCAGGTAAACAGGGATATTTCCTGTCTTCCTATCTAATCCAAAAAATTGCCGCTGCAATGAAGTGAAAAAAAGAAAAATGGAGATAGAGACTGATACAATGGATGTTCCATACACCCAGTCTCAAAATATAACTAATTATGTTGTAACCAATAAGAAGAGCCACTCTTTAGATTCACCCCTGACTCAATCTGGAAGCAGAGTAGAAATCCTTTGCACATATGAAAATCATAATGCTGCTCTGTTTCTACTAAAATTTGCCTTTTTCAAAGAATTAAAACAAAAATATCATTATCTTCTTAGTTGTCCCCCTACACACAGGACTAAGATATTCATAAAGAGACAGTTACTCAGGCCAAGGCTTCTGTATATTTGCAATACTTTGCCTCCATAGGTTTTCCTTCAACAATCACTATTAGATAAAATGAACCTGAATTTCAGGCAAGCACAGGCAGGCTGTCAAAACCAAACAGACCAAATCCAATGGGGAAAGGGCATTTTCCATAGCAATGGACTGGGATGCAAAAGAACAAAAAAGCAAGGTCTGATATATTTCTACACCATCCTAAAAAAATGCAATTTTTTAACTAATAAAACAGGACTGTAAATTCAAACATTCCTAACTGGCGTCAAACCACAACTTTTACGTCAAAATGAGATAATTCTGCTGCTGATTTAAACAGAAATCTTGCTAATCATGGGAAATGTCTTTGTAAACTACTTCTGTCCATGGCTGTTTAAAGAGTTTACAATCCATGGAATATTACAGATAAAAATTAAAAATATGATTTTCAAATGTTATTTGCCATATATTTAGGAAAAACCCTAGGTTTTGGAAGAAAATACTACCAACCCCATCAGAGCTCTGAGGCAAGTCCATGCACAGCTATAAGCACCTTCCAAAATACCTGGAAAGATTTCCAGAAGTTGAAATGGACATAACAAAATTACTTTTAAGTGTTACAAATCCTGACCCCTTTTGTGTTTTAAGAGTGAACTTTTTTTTTTTCTGCTTGGAGACTCTATATTCAGAAAAAAATCTGTTAAAGATGGATTTGGGAGGTAATTTGCACTGGAATCCCAAAGGCAGAAACTCAGGGTGGTGAGTTTGGAACCTCCTCAACCAGAGGTTGTCCATGCCCAGCTGGGTTTGGAATCCCATGACCCCAGTGAGATCTGTGAACATAAAAACATTCCAATACATTTAAAACCTGCTTACTTTTCCTGGGCTGGCTCCTCTTCCTCGTAAGCAGCCACCTTAGCTCCTGTTCCTGCAGGTTTTGCTGTCCTTTGCCTTCGTTTTCTCCTGGGAGCTGGGTCCACAATGTCTGGGCTGCCCAGCAGGGAGGAATCCCTTTGTTCTGGAGCTGCCAAGAGGAAAAACAACCAAGGTCAAAAGAAATCTGACATTTGAACTGTTTCAAAACAACTCTTAAAGTATTTACCTTTCTGTGTCTTTCTTATGAAAATCTCTATAGTCCCAAAATGGCCTCAGAACTGGGAGAAGTTTGTGACATAAAGGCAAGTTCAAAAAGACTGAACCCAGACTAGAAAGATAATCTTCCCTCAGTACCTCTTTGTAACCAGTGGAGAGAAATACCACCAATCTTAAACTACCCAATCTGTCTGGACTTCCACTGCCTCCTTTGCTGAAGCTGAGTGAAGCAGGCTCATCTAGGTTCAGGTTCATCTACCTATTTAAATTACCATGTAAATTCATAAAATATGGTTTATCGACACTTAAACAACAAACCCCTCTCCACTTTGACAACTGCCTACTGAAAACTCAAATGTCAAGACAAACCTTAAGCTAAAATCCTCCACAAAACAAGCAAAAAAACCAAAAAATCCCTATTAAATGCATTCAGAAGTTATGTAGACATTTTAATTCCAGCTATCAGCATCCTGCAGTGTATTTTCATTTGGTATGCCTGCTTTCAAAATGAAATAGTAAATTACCTATAATTTTCAAGACAACCATATCCAGAACAGCACAAATTTCAGCTGGAATATATTCAATAACAATGTGGTGACTGAGGCTGAAGCTGTTAGGGTAACTTCCCTGTTTATTACATTTCTGTGCATTTTAGGGTGGTTTAATCCTCATGTGGATGAAAGATGCCATAATTTGAGATTCAACACAAACGTTTTCCACAGAAAGTAAACAACGAGTCCTGTTGCCTCATTCCTTCCACAATTGTCATCCACGTGTACTGAAAATGAAGCAGGGAGGGAACACCCAGCCCACAGGTGGCATTTTCACCATTTCTCAAAGAAACATGTGTTTCTGGCTAGGTACACTGCTAAATTAATCAGAGGCTCCCTAGAGCCTCTGCCCTCAGTGAAGCACAAGCTTAACATTTAATAATATTAAATATTCACCAGCATGCACTACACTACATCACAGACTTGCAGATACTTGCAGGGTGACAACAGGTATTAGCTGACATATTTCCAAAGCACAAAGTAATTATCAAGCTCCAAAGTCCAGCACAGACAAGACACATTCCTACAATAAATGCTGAGAAGGGTTAAATGACATCCTAAGCCTCCACACTACCCTTTAACCAGATATGCATGCTTTTCCAGTGTTAAATGCTGAAAATATATTTATGATAGTTACTCTTTACCTGTCTGGAGCAGTGTGTCCAACATTTGCACAAACACTATTTTATATATTTCAACATAATTATTGAAAGTTGGCCTCTTCATAATGAGTACACACAGAACAGTTTGCTGTCAAGAACCCAACAAACTGGAATAAATTTACTATCATAATTCCTATCTTTCCTTTTTGCTGTTCTCCTCCTACACCCTCTATTTTGGTCAAAAAGGAGATGCAGAGGTGAACCTCATATACAGAACCTAAATTTTCCTAGCACAATAAAGAAATGTCTCTGGATTTTCACCTGTGCAATGTGCACTGGTGAGCACAGCCCTCGTGCTCAGCAGTTTGTGTGCCATTTACACACAGAAATTCTTTTGTGTCTAAAATTAATTTTAAAAATACTTTATTTTCTTCTGTTTCTAAAAAATTAATTTATTTTAATTATACCAAAAAGAAAGGCTTAAAGATTGAATTCAGGCAGTCCAGAATTCAATCTCACAAAGAGCAGCAGATTGGCTCATGGGTGAGGGTTGATCATCACAGGCTTGGGGATTTTTGTTGTGTTTGTTTCTTTCCTCTAAGCTAAAACTCTCAGAATTTCTGAAGAAAAGATGGAATACACTTGACTCTCACAGTACCATGCATCACCACTGGACTTTAAACACACACCCACTACTGCTGCCCAAAAATAATTCCCATTGATGAATTCATTTATAGCACTTGACTTAAAGCCAAAGAAAGCTTCGGCAAAATATTATTCACAGCTCAATGCAAAAATCTTTTGGAAAAATGAGAGACAGTCTTAGGCACAAGCCTTGCTTTTCATCCTGAAAATATTTTCTGTCCAAATTTAAGCAATGTTTTAAGGAAGGAAAGTGCCTTGACTCCTCGTGAAATTAATTTTCTTACTTTTATATGATGTAATTCAATATGAATTATTGTTATACCTCTGAGAGGAATGGTAGCAATTTAGACACAGACAAGAGTACAGCTGGATGAAAAACAGTAATTAAACCTCCTACACCAAACATTGATTAAGAAAAGAAAATATTCCCAATAGATAACATACTTCCTGCAGGTGAGTAACTGCAAGAAATAAGATTGATAAGAAAGCAAGAAGGGGATCATGGTTCCAGTACTAGAAGAACATTTGTGCCCAAGAGATGAAAGGCTTTAAATAAAAACTCCTGCTGGTTGCAGGGTTTTATGTTGTTTTGGGGGTTCTTTTTTTGTAATTTTGAGAAGTGATATTATTTGGTGGGTTGAAGGAGTTTTCCTATAGAGTATTCCAGAAAATAACTGAAAACTGAAAATAACTGTCATTGGTTTGGAAGAGCCAGGATGAAGTCAAATCAATGCAGCCCCACAATGCTGGGGACCTGGAAACAGAAGATGCCTTTAATGCAGGAAAATGTCAGGACTTGTCCTCAAGACATTTAGAAATACAGCATAAGGATCTCTGAAACTACAGAAATTAACTTCTGCAGCCTCGTTATAGGCAGGCAGTCCTGCTAGATTCCACAATACACTTTTGCATTACTTTATTTTTATACACAGAAGTCAAATGTTTAAAATAAATACCTTCCAATCTGTCATATCCACCTTTCAGTGTGAAAAAAGCATTAACTCTGTGCATCTTCATTTGTGTCCACCACCACCTCTAATGAAAAATCCTACAGCTTTGCCTTGCCTAATTATTCAGGAGAGTGTCACTGAGAAAACAGGATCCACCTCATCTCATTACAGCAATAAAGGGCTAAAATCAGCACCAAAAGCTTAGTTTTGACATAAAAAATATAAACAGGGACCAAAGCAAGCAAAAACCAAGCAGAAGTTTTCCAAAATTGAGGAATTTGTTTGCCTGCAATGACCTAACTTGACACAGACAGAATACACAGCCCTGATGTCCAAATTATGGGTGATGGACCACAAGCAAGAAAAATAAGCTGCAATTCATCTGATTTTACCCACAGGAAACTCAATCACAGACATTACTTCTCCTCACCTTGCTGTTATATAGTCAAGATATAACAAATGATTAAATGGATTCAAAGAACATTCATATTTTCATCCTGTACCACTAAATGAAATTATCTAGTTTGATCACAATAAAGAACTTGCAGTTATTAAAAGAAAAAAAAAAGTAAAAAAAAAAAAAAAAAAAAGAAAAAAAAGAAAAAAAAGAAAAAAAAAAAAGGGCTTTTCCAGATTGGTATAGAATAGGAAATAGTTTTAAAGGACAGGCATTTATCCTGAAGAAAAGCCTTCATTTAAAATTATCTCCTATCCTGGAAATTTCATCAACAGCAGCACAGAATTCTGACAATTTTTATTTATCTTCTGAATGAAAATTCAGCTTTTTCATCAGACTTAGGAGAATTTGTTCAGATTTTCAGATATTAACACTATTGTAACTCCCCTAAATTCTTCCCAGAGCCCTCCTGTTAGCAGAGCAGAACTCCCTGGCTGAATTCTGCCCAACTCCAGGCAGCATGTGCTGCTCCACAGAATTAATCAACTGGACTTCCAAGTTCTGCTCCTTAATAGAGATGCTCATTTACCCTAAAATCAGCAGCAATATTAGACAAAGTGTGCTGAGAGGCACCTGGAGAGTACCCGGACTGCCTGTGAGAGCTGTCCCCCAAGCTGCCAGAGAAAGGAAAAAGCAGAGAGGGCGCAGAACTCATCACTTTAATCCCTGACTGTAACTCCAGCCATTCCCTGGTTTCTCAATCCCAGCATAATTCCCCAGGGATCACCGTGGCTGATGATAATTAGCATCTCTTTGACAGTCTCAGCAGAGCCTTCCAAATGACTGGGTATGGAAATTAACACATCCCAGGGATGCAGAGGCAGTATCTGCAGAGCAGGATTAAGTCATTCCTGACAGGCAGTTGAGGAAACACCATTCCTACCTACTCTGGAGTTACCCTGTGTGCACAGATCCTGGCATTTTTCATGGGATTGATTTATGTAGATCACTCAGAGATATTAAACACTGGTATTTACAGCCCATGCCTCTGCTGCAGTGAAAGCAAAAGGAATATGTCATTATATTAATTTCAGGTAAATAGTGAAAGGCATTCCCTGTTCCTTTTGTCCTGCCCCACTGTATATTTAATTCTTTGTATAAATTTGGGTTTACTGTACCATAATCCCCTGGGACCAAGAGGCAGTTGAGAACAAGGTTCCATAAATTCTCAGTCAGTTGGTTATTAACGTTTATTTTTACGAAGAATATCTCCATGGGAAGTGTTTATGAAGACACATTTTAAAACAACTCCAGCAATAAGTGTAGTTCCAGTTATACAAAATTTATAAATTGTATTCAGGTCAGTAAGGAAGTTTACATTACACCCTTCTAGACTGTATTACCACTGAGTTTTCTATCTGCAAAGTCTATTCTTTTCCTGACATCCCCCTTTTCTAAAGCCTTTTAAAAAACAATAGTTTTGTTAAAAAACATAAAAACAAAGAACAAATCAAACAAAAATCCCACACAAAACACCCTCATTTCAAACCTGCAGGGAAACTAATCCAGTTATGGTAAAATCTGTTTGCCTCAATGCTTATTTATTGGGGATAACTCAAGTGCTCATCTGTTGCCATTTCACATTGTCTTGAAACTACATTGGGGAAAACAATTGGGTAAATTTGACACACAAATAATAAGTTTGGTCATGAAGCATGACAAAGTCTCTTTCCATCTATCAAAATACATGAGGATAAAAAAAAAAGAATGCATTTTACATACATCCAAGAGACTCTGAGGGGGCTCATTAATTTTAATCATCCAAACCATGATCTCTAATAGAAGTCCCTCTTTTACAAAATACCTTGAGAAGGGAAATTTCAATGACCCACATAATCAGAGGACAGATATTAATTTTCAATAATCCACATCCATGTGTTTTGCCAAAAATAATGCAGTAGTATTATAATTCTAAAAAAAGTCCCTGCTTGCAAGCATTGCTAAAGGTTATTATTTGGCTGGAAAATACTACAAATTTATAGTGCCTCTAGCCCCTGGAAGTTAGTACCTCCCTCAGAGCACAAAGAGAAAGCTGTGGGATGTGCTTTGGGATCTTCCCTGGTGTGTATCAGGCAGGCAACATTTTGCAATTTCAATTTTGACACCTAAAAATCTCCTACCAGTCTAAAATCTCCTAACAAAAATCTCCCTGCTTTATTTTCCACAGGTGCTTGACAGAAGCAGCACCAAAGCTGGAGGCTCAGATGCTGTGGTGTATTTAGGCTTGGCCAGGGGCTGTTTGGGGCCAAGTTTTAGGCTGCTCAGGAACAGTTTTTCAACAATCCACTGCAATTCCTGATTTACTGCACCAACCTTTTCTCCCTCTCTGGCCCTCGAACCTCCTCAAACCTCTGAATTAAGGCTAATTTTCTGTGCACCACGGCTGGATGCAGTCATCCAGCACACAAGCACATCCAAACTCAGGCATCAGCACCAGAAAGGTCGTGGTTTGAAGAGGTTTGGATGAGCTCAGTGTCCCGGGTGTGACTGTTTGCTGGAGTCATCCTCTGGGCTCCCGGGATGTCCCGTTTGGATCATCTGTACCACCCAGGGTGGAGGTAGGAGGCTTCTGGACATAACTCCCAGGAGGCATGAAGCACCACGCAGGTCGAGTAAACAAAACAACAAAGCAGGCAGACACAAGGGCTGAAATCATCAGGCCACTTTGGGAAAGATTTCTGGGCTGTGATGTCTCAACTCAACGTGGGGTAGTGGAGCCCAGAGTGATTTCTCACCAGGCTCGTAAAGCATAAACCCCATGCCTGGAATTCCATCATTTTTTGCTCTACTTGGATTTTCTGGTGTCTGAGCTGATGTGGCTCAGCCCACCCAGCAGATCCAGACCCTGGCACCAGCAGTGGTGGGGCTTCCAATGATCACCTCTACAATTACCCCACATGTCAGAAATCAGTGTTATCCCTAACCCCGGTGTGTGAATGTGGAGCCCGAGGTCTGAAAGTCAGTCCTAAAAGAAGAACGTGAATAATCAACATTATTTACCGATTTCAAGCCAGTAAGTGATTATTTTGTTAACCTTTATGTAGTCATAAAACCACAGAATTGTGGAGTGGTTTGGGTTGGAAGGGATCTGAAAGCTCATCCAGTCGCAGCCCTGCCATGGGCAGGGACATCTTCCATGGCCCCAGCGTGCTCCAAGCCCCGTCCAACCTGGCCTGGGGCACCTCTGGGGACCCTTCTGGGGACTCCACAACCTCTGCAGGTAACAGTCACCTGTGCTGCTATTTGGAATGTGAAGATAAAAAACATATTTGTTCATGACCCCTATTTAAGAAACAGCTGCTGAATTAATACCACCATTAAGTCTGAAACCCCTCATGCATGTAGTGAGAGCTGCCACTACTCCTGTGATTCTTCACTCAGTGTGACCTGGATGGAGAAATACACAACATCCACTGCAAGATCTGTAGGTAATAAAGCCTTTTCACTTTATTTAGCTTTATTTTGACTTTCTGAGCCAGCAGTGTGCTCAGAAGGCCGATGGCCCCTGGGCTGTGCCCGCCGCGGGCGGCAGCAGGAGCGGGGCAGGGCCCGGCCCTGTGCCGGCCCTGCTGAGGCCGCACCTCGAGGGCTGCGGCACCTCCGGGCCCTCACACAGGGAATGGAGGGGCTGCGGCGGGGCCGGGGCAGGGAGCGGAGCTGGGAAGGGAATGGAGCCCCAGCAGGGCCTGAGGGAGCTGGGAAGGGGCTCAGCCTGGAGCAAAGGAGGCTCAGGGGGGCCCCTGTGGCTCTGCACAGCTCCTGCCAGGAGGGGACAGCCAGGGCTGTCACCGTGATGTTTTCTGAAAAATCCCCTCTCCGGGATTTCTTCTCCTGGGAAGCTTCAGCCTCTCCATGTTTTGCTTCTCTGGATGTGATTTGGAGAATTGGAGATTGGAGAATTGGTGATTTGGAGAATTGTTTGCCCAGCAGGTGAATTGTGTTTCATTAATGGCCAATCCCAGCCAGCTGGGTCAGACTCTCTGAGTCAGCCACGGATTTTCATTATTCATTCTTTTCTGGCTTTCTGATGTCTCCTCTTTCTTTAGTACAGTTTCAGTGTATAATTTCCTTTTAATACAATATCATACTATAATAAATCAGCCTTCTGAGCCCTTGGAGTCAATTCTCACCTCTCCCCTGGTCCTGGGGACCCTCCCAGCCCCACAGCCGGGGGGTCGGGCTGTGCTCCAGGGAACAGGGACAGGAGCAGAGGGAACGGCTCAGGCTGGGCCAGGGCAGGCTCAGGGGGGGCACAGCAGGAATTTCCCCATGGAAAGGGGGCTCAGGAACTGCCTTGGCACTGCCCAGGGGGGTTTGGAGTGCCCAGCCATGCAGGTGTCACCTGGAGGTGGCACTGAGAGCTCTGGGCTGGGGACAGGGTGGGGACTGGGCACAGCTGGGACTCCATGGCCTGGGAGGGATTTTCCAACCTGAATAAATGATTCTGTGATTCCATCACTTGTTAAATTTATTTTCTTACTCCTTTGGATAAAGCACTGGGTCGCCCTGGTGCTTGAGCACTCTTTGCACTACCTGGTCTCCCTGAATACAGCTGGTTTGGAGGATCACCATCCTGACACACGGTCCATTCCCTAGGAACCCCATGGGATTCCTAGGGAATGGACTCAGAGATTTTCCCCTGTGTACCAAAGGCAGCCTTAAAAACCACGTGTGAGCTGCACTCGGGACATCCCCCCCAGTGCCCTGGAGCTCAGACTCCTCTGCCACAAGAATGATTTCTTTCCCCATTAAACAACCTTTGAGGAAATCAGTACAACTCAAGGGAGGCCATAACTGGAAAATATATGTTTTCATATTGATGGCATTTTTTGGTGGATAAATTTGTCACCTCTACCAATAACTTGATCATGTTGTACTTAAAAGCCTAAGATTTTTTTCACTTGTATTACACATTCCCGTTTTTTTGCATTATAGTTATTTCTACTTTAGGTAGAGAAAATATTTCAGGCAGAAAAATCTAAAATAAAAACCTATTTCAACAGGAACTTTGGTTGCCTGTATTTCACTCTATATTTGTAAGGAAACACAAAAATATTTAAACAAATACTGCATTCAGAACAGAAGGGATTTTGCTACTTATTTATACAGCAACATAAATACGTGGTGCTATTTTAGAGATAAAATAGCAACATAAATATGTGGCACTACATCTTTTAGAGAAAAAGGCAGATTTAAAGCTTTAAAGTAACCCATTTTAAAATCAGTGACACAAGACCTGTGCTCCCTCCATAACAACATACAGCTTTAATCCTGGAACACAAACCAGACACTTTAAAATTGTCTTTACATGTGAACAGACAGAATTAAGGAAGGCACAGAGCCCAATCACTCAAAATGCCCTGGTCTGAGGGCAAAAGTCAAGATGAGTGCAAGGGAAGTGGTGATTCCTGGGGTGGGCAGGCACAAGGACAAGGCCAGTGCTGTTGAGCAAGGCTCAGACACAAGAAAATCTGGGATCTAATGGCTCACGAGCCACTCTGATGGCCAACCTGATTTTTCAGCTTGCAACAGATTATAAAGTGTGTCCATAATCCTTCAGTCAATGGTGATGAAGAGCAAAAAGCCTAATTAATGCCCCAAACAGAGCTTCTGACAGGACCAAAGGTGACATCGACATTGTCAACTAATTAAGGAAGCAAATTTAGACATTAAATGTAATTTGGCCTTTTTAAAATTTTTCTTTGAAGTATTTTAAAGATTAAACCACTACCCAAAGAATTCAATGTCTTGAAAAATTAAGTGAAAAATCATGAAGTTCAACATGACAACCTCAGGAAAGCCAAGCTTTGCCCCAGCATCCTCCACTCTTCAGTGACAATCATCCAAAATTTGGGGTGAAGCCTGTGAGATTTTGTACTGCCTTCTTTTATAGTCATTTCCCTTTTCTTTCCCTGCCTTTAGCAACCTTTGAGACAAACTGAGGAGACTGTGGTGACTGGCAAAAGCAGATCATTGCCCAGAAAGTGACAGAATTACTTCAAACCCCTTCCTTCTCAAAGACTGTTCCATGAGAAGCTTGTGCCCTTGCCAAATAACCTGTGGTGCAGAAGTGATTTTTGGTATACTTATATTGTGCTTTTTGTATGTATAGACATTCTTTTTTCCCCTAATTTACCAAGCTCTAGATCTTTTATTTCTACTGCGTATTTTTTAATTTTTTTAATTTTGTAAAACCAGCTGATACAGTTTCAAACTCTGCTATGTATTTTCCTGTATTTCCTGTGAAATGAGCAAGCTGAACTGAAGTCTCACATGTCATTCACTAGGAAAAAAAGTTCTATTTACACTATTACCTTTCTGGACCCATTTATTTCTCTTGAAATCAATATAAAACCTCCACTAAATAAAAGACATACCATGAGTATTATCTACAAATTGCTGTCAGGTCTCTGCCTTTTTTTTTTCTTTTGTCATACTGTATTCCTAAAAGGCTTTTCATGCTGTGAATTTAAAGACAGCATTTAAAATGTCATTATGGCATGTCTTTATATACAGCTGCCATTAAGGTCTTTGTAAATGGATTCAGAAATTATGAACATGGAAGGTGCCTCAGTCAGACATGACATTAATGTTTTTATGGCAGATGCACTGGCACAATCTCAATCAACATCAGGGGATAATTTTGCTTTGGAAAATGCTACAGGTAATTCTGGTTGCCCTAAGAGGCTCTGAGGGCATATTTAAAGAATTTTAAAGATCTCAGTAAGTACTTTGAGAGCAGCAACACATTAATATTCATTACCACACTTACTGAAAAATGAATGTGAAGCCCGAGCGTTGATACACGATGAACAGAAAATTATCAATCACCAGGTCTCAATCAGAATGGAGAAGTTGGTTTAAACTATAACACCTTCTATTTAGATGCTCTTAAACACTCACACAGACATATCCACAGCACAATTTTCAGCCACCATTTATTATTCATTGTAAATGGACTGTGACACCTGTGACAGGAGCCCAGAGCTGCGTTTCCACCCTGACCTGGGCTGTTTTTCTTCACCAGCTCCTTGGACATCTGCAGGGCTCTCCTGGTCTGGCTGGGCTGTGACCACAAGCAGAGCCCAGCACTGAGAGGGCACAGTCAGGAAGGAGCTCAGCTTCAGGAGTTGTAACCCACACCACAAAAGCACCCGTGGCGCACAGGGAATGGACGAGCTGGAACATCCTCAGGGATTTTTTAGAGGGCAGTGGTGGAGATGAATGGCAGAAGACCATGGCAAACAAGTCAGTCAGACAGCAGGGATGCAGAGCCAGGATGCAGGGTGAGGTCAGTGTGTGTGATGGCCAGACTCCTTACAGGACTGGCCCTGCTCCCCTGGGAACCACTAACTCTGGGATAGTCTTTCCATATGGCAAAAACTCCAGCCCTCAGTGAGAAAAAAACAGGATCACGCCCTGGGCTGTGCTCATGTTCCACAGATCCTCCCCCAGCCAACATCCCTGCCAGCCACCAGGGCCAGGAGGAACCAGGGAAATTGTTTATTAAAATGGGAAGGACTGGGGTTTGATCACCCAACCCTCCAAAGCCACTTGGAAACACAAGCCCCAAATATCCAAGCCCAAGAAAAAAGCTATTTTCTTCTGATAAAGAGTCTCCCTACTATGTTTTGCTGATACTTGCAGAGTATCAGCTGCCTGAGGGATTACTGAAGGGTGAAACACAGCCTGGGCTGGCAAAGCTTGATGCAATTCCTCTACCCCTCCATCAATGTGCTGTGATTCTAAAAAAAAATATATATCTATATATAGGGATAATTTATGGTTGCTTAATATTTCATGCAAGCTCAAAATATCTATACGCAAGAAGAAAATGGTTTTCCATATTTAATGTATTTCTGTAATTTCATTACACTGGGCAATTCTCATGCCCCTTTACCATCAAAAATTCATTTAAATTATTAAGGTCCTGTGGAAATTTTAAACACTTTCTGACATTTCTCCAAAACAACAGTTACTGTAATGGTAAGGTTTGATTACAAAAAGTAATGCAGTCTCCCTCTAACTAAATAAAGCTTAGAGAAAATGGGATTTAAATACAAAGGGTGTGTAAACACACACTCCTTTTCCCACCATAACAAAACAGACTGGTTTAGACTGAAAAGAGTTTTTCCTCTGGCACCTTACTTCAGAAAAAATATCAAGGGATGATCACTGATATAAACCACATGCTAAACCCTAGTGATGAAATACTGTAAAAAACACAATGTCATCAAAGGAAGAATGTCAGTGGGTTATTTCCAGAGAAATTTACTGAAGATGTTGGAAAGTATGAATGAGTTTATGACTTCTTCTAGAAAACCAAGAGAAAAAAAGGTGTTGCAGGCTACAAGAACATAAAGAATTAAGCCCACTAACAGTAAAATCAGATTAAAGTCACTAGGTTAGGCAGGTGATGTGTGGGATGGCATAAAGCCATAACAAGGTTCTCTAAGCAGAAAATATTATATAATTTGATTTTTTTTTTTAAATCTTTCCAGGAAAAAAAGAAGAAATGTACAACAGAGAATCTTGATATCACATTTTCTCAAATTAAAGGTTCCATCTTAGAAGTACTCCAGCTGTCCTGAGCAGTGCTGTATTTGACAGCCTGATACTTGGGAAAAAAACAATGTTGATATTATTTAAAGCCAGAATTTTTGCCTTTTACTAACTTTGTTTCTAACTATCATAATACTTGTCTAAAAAGACGTTTGAGAACCTGCAATTTTCTTTTATGGAATAGATTAATCATTATTATATTGGTATACCTAAATTATTAACAAAAAAAAAAAAAAGGGGGAGAGAGAAAAAAAAAAGAAATCACACAGAGTTCCAAATCAGACATTTAAAAAAATATTTCCCTTGTGCGCTCCAGTTGGAGCTGGGAAGGCTCCACAGTGCTGCCCTCAGTCCCATGGTTGCTGGTACTGGGTGTTATTTTGGCACCCTGCCTCCCAGGAAGGCCAGTCTGGTCTGACTCCTCGTGGAGGAGAACGCTGTGCAGAGGAGTGAGAAACGTCAGAGCAGAGCTCAAAAGCAGAGAAAGATACATCTAATCTTTGCCCGTGCACACAACACCCTCTTTGTTGACCAACAAAAAACACATTAAAACCTCCAGGACTGGGCACAGAGTGCTGATGTGAATAGCGGCTGCTCAGATGAGTAACACTTTTATTACATGTTCAGAACTGAACACTTAGCGCCAGAATAAGCCAGAGCAGCCTCTCTGGAAGTTAATGGAACCATAATGAATTACACCAATTGAGAATTCAGAGTATTATTCTGGGATAGAGCTTGCTGGTGAAATGCACAAAACAAAGCAAAAGGCTAATTGCATGCTGGGCATGAACGCAGTCACTTCAAATTGTATTTCCTGAAAAGGCAGCTGAGTAATATCATTACCTGAGAAACACCTAGCATCCTTCTTGACCATTCCCTCTCCCGCAAAACCTGCACATAGCAGCTTTGTTCTTTTTTGTTAAATTACATGAAAGAGCTTAAGGTCCATTGCTGCTTTTTTCCCCCTGAAGTAGCAGGAAAAAAGCACTACCATGACTAAAACATCCATTTTTAAACTGCTAACACACCAAACTTATCCTGGGATATGAAATTCTTTTTGATACAACAAATCTTTTCCAGCCTTGGGAAAGCTGAAGGGAGCTGTGTGGCCAGGGCAGTTTTGGGAGGACATTCCCAAAAGCTGTGATGAGCTCCCAGTCCATGCAGTTTGCTGGCTCCTGGACTGCTGCTAGCCTGCATGCTCACACATCAGAGCCTCTTGTCTTGGTGGTTTAAAAAAGGAAAATGCTCTGTGCCTTCACCAATTACCCTCAGGAACCCTCACTACAAAAATACCTGTTACTTCCTCTAACACTGTTTTCACTAATAACAACTATTCCAGCTGATAACAAGAACTGTGTTGATCTAGTTATCCAAGGATATCTAAGGAAAATAAAACCACCTCCTGTCTGCCAGACAGGGATTTTAAAGTTCCTCAGGCCCATAAGCAACAAGGGGCTGATTTATTCTGAGAAGCAGCCATGAATTAAAAATGTCAGTGTTGTCCTGAATGGGGACAGCAGCCTGAGCCATTGGGAGAAGCTCAGCTCTGAGACACCAGGCTGCTGCAAGGAAGGATTTGGGGACTGTTTTCCCTTCCAGTTTCCTACCCCAGACAAAGGACATGGATACACAGCAGGATTAATTCACTGCTGCCAGGATAAGGCTAACCACTGGCTGCTGTTAATAGATTTCACATCTCTCCTGCAGTAATTTCAGCAAGCCACAGTGAGGAGAATGAAGTGGGAAGCAGCTTAATCTCACCAAAATGCAGTGCCACTTCTTCTTGTCTGATGTCCCATTTTTTCAAAAATAAAGAAAAAAAATTAAATGAAAATGCATCTTGATCTGTCCTTTATTCTACTACTCATTGCTGCAGTAGGATGGAGAAGCACAGAGTGAAACAGACATTTTTCCCACCTTAGAGTTGCAAAATCCCTAATCTGTACCATGAATTTAACAGCTTTTCTCCCACCAGAAGACAGGAACTGTGGATTATATCCTCTTGCCCCACTGAGGCTCATCTCCTGTGCCCATCCCTTCCCCTCCAGCTCAACAGGGGAAACTCACCAGTGATTTATTTTAAGGCAACTTTCCATCATTCATGCAGTAAAAATTCCCCTCAGTAGGCTACAGACACATCATTAATGGGGCTGGGGCTTTAGGAAACCATTTAATGTCTTTTAGCCATAAAATATAAGTATCTCCTGAAAGTGCTGGCTTATCTGGATGCTCTGTGCAGCTCTCCAGTGTCTGTGACACTTCAGTGGCACAGCTGGCCCTTCCCTGTACATAAAATACCTCCAGTGCACATAAAGGTGCCTACAATGGGATGGCTGCATGTCTTCCATCCTTAATTTATCCAAAATAAACCATCTTCTCTCCTTGGCTCTCCAAAACTCAGAGGTCCAGCAATAGGGTTGATCTCTCCTGCCCCTTGACAAGAGACAGGACAAGAGGAAATGGCCTCAGGTTGCACCAGGGAAGGATTAGTTTGGGTATTAAGAATAATTTATTCACACAAAGGGTTTTCAACTGCTGGATGGGCTGCCTGGGGCAGTGGTGGAATCATCCTTGAAAACATTCAATAAATGTGTGGATGTGGTGTTTTAGGGACATGGCAGGGCTGGCTTCACCATCTGACTCAATGATCTTCAATGTCTCACCCAATCTTAGTGAATCTGTGAATCTGCAATTCCATGTTTCTGTGAGGTGGACAAGACCCTCCTTCTCTCAGGGTGCAGTGAGAATGATGCCTCTTTCCAGTGATTTTCCACCTATTATTTCCTCAAATTATCAATATTCAGCTGTGCTATGAAGCTAACTGGGAGGTTCTCAGACACTGAAACAGCTTTAAGATGTTCATATGCCTAGAAATAGATTTTTTCATTTGGCAGCCCTTGAACCAAGTGTTGCAACTAAGTAAAGAATAAAGCATCAGGAAGCAGCTCGGTTGCCTAGAAAGTGACATAATTCACTCACAAACCGAAGGCTAATCACAGTTTTGAACTTGCTGATGATGCTTTCTGAAGATGACTGGCATCAATCCAATGATTCAGATATCTTAAGGATAGCTTGAAAGCACTCATAGCCCTCAAAAATCCTCAGTTGGGAATCTTCTAATTCCTGCCCTCCTTCATGGGGAAGGCTCCCAAGATGTTGGGACTCATGGCAGAGATCTGATTTTACCCTTGGTGTGATGTGGCCAGTGTCATCAGCCTGCAATAATTGAGGGCAGCTGCTCAGTCTGATGGCTACCTGTACAGCACCTTTCATTCTCTCTCTCTCTCAAAAAATAAAAAAAAAACCAAAAAAACCCCCCCCACAAAACCAAAAAAAAAAAAAAAAACAGGCAGAGGGAAGTGGGGAATTGAAGATCGCATTTCCATCATTCACAGCCTGCTTCCGTTTCTGATCACTAGAAAAAGACAGATGCATTCATGTCACAAGTGCCAAAAATCTTTATGAAGTCCTTGGTGGGCAGAAGCACTTTTTACATTTCCCTAAAAGCTATAAGACTCAATCATTTCTGGGAAGTTTAAACTACAATTTCCAGAAAGAAAATAGTTCTCTGTTCTCCACTTTGATGAAAAGTTAAGCTAAGTGCACAATAGGAGCTTATCCCTCCTGGGCACGCAGAGAGGAGGTGTATTTAAATTTCTTCTGTATCTTGATGGCATTTTGTGCTTGGTTACTGATTTGTTAATGTCCTCAAAAGTTACAGAAACTTGGCAGAACATGTTCCTAAATTTCACTGGTTCATGAAATAGTTTTAGACATGGGAGGGACAGAAAAAACAGCAAGGTGAAGTAAAAATAGAGCACATCACATCAAAAATGAATGACGGTATAGTGAAACGATTGAATATCCATTTAACCTAAAAGTCCATCTGCATTCTACATCAATCCCCAAATTTCCTTTTCCTTTACCAGTCAAGGTAGGTGATGATATTGGAATTGACCTGTTTGCTCAACAGAACTGAAATCAAACCAGGTGCAATTTACAAGCAGCTTCCAGTGGAGCATCAACATGTTTTGAACCTGCTGCACAAAGGCTCGTTTTGCAGGCAGCAGCCACACAAACAGGCAGCAGTGTTCTGTGGGGATGTTTGTTCAGCACACCTAGAGACATGGCTGGGAATTGTGACTCAGATTTGTTGTTGTCAAGTGAGGGAATCAGGGCACTCTGTCTTCAGGCAGGCTGCAAACAGTGCTGGGTGGAGCCAGGGCTGAGCAAGGGACAGACTTTGTGAAGGACAGGTATGAGCCCAGAGCTCTTAGGGCTAATTGAACCCAGGAGCAATGCTGGAGTAAGGATGAGGCTTCACCTCTGGACACAGATGGAAGCTGGTAGCAAGCAGTGTCTCACAGCAAATGGAGAGGAGTTGATTCTGATCTAAGAAAAGGCTTTGTTCAGCACGAGGACTGAACAAAAAATTAACTGCTTGTTACGTGCTATGAGGAAATTCACACAAATAAAAGCAGCCAGGTGAAAGCCACAGGTGCTGTGAGAGTGGGCAGGCCCTGACACAGGGTGCCCAGAGCAGCTGGGGCTGCCCCTGGATCCCTGGCAGTGCCCAAGGCCAGGCTGGACATTGGGGTTGGGAGCAGCCTGGGACAGTGGGAGGTGTCCCTGCCATGGCACAGGGTGATCCTCAGGGTACCTTCCAACACAAACCAGCCTGTGTGATCTACACACAACCCTGTCTCATGGATTCTGTGGGACTTTTATAGACTGGCCACAAAAATTATATAGCAAATATCCCTGTCATTTTGCATATCTCATATATCTTTTCCTTCCCACAACAAAGGGGTGTTCCTGCAAATCCCAACCAAAAAATACTGTGAGTCTTCCACACAAAGTGTCTTACCTAACAAGGGATATTCACGGGTTCTCAACATGCAACTGCTTTGGAAAAATCAGCATTTCCAGGAGATTTCCCCAAGGTTGCTTAGTGCACCCCATGCACATGTTAGGGGCTCTGTCAGGTAACACCCTGTGTGCTGTTTCCAACACAAACACATATATTTTGGCACCTGCTTCATCCTCATTCCCCTCACTCACACACTGATCAATGGTGCAAGAAGCTGCTGCCTCCCTTCACTGAGATGTCTCCCAAATCCTATCACAAATTCCTTCCCTCTCCCCTGGGCCACAGGGCAGCTCCATGGAGTGAAGGGACTGGTTTTTGCTTTCTTCTCCTCACCTCTAGAACAAAACAAAACAAAAACCAAAGCCACCAAAAACAACAAAAGAAAATTTCATCTCCATCAAAATTCTCCAAGCCTCGCTAGAATTCAAAGATTGCACCCAAAGTGCTTTGATGCTTCCTGAAGTAGCAACAAGCTATGCTAGTGAGCCATTTAGTTAATGATACTGATCCCAAAGTAGACCAAATTTCATGCCTAACTAGAGAAGTTAATATTTGTTGAGGTGTAATGAAGTAAACAATCAACTAGAGAGTATACAACAGCTTTATTTTATATTTAGAATTGCTCTCTTTTTTTTTTTTAAACACTTTGAAGCTTAGCACAGATGAAGTGCATTCACACCACGTGGAGATGGTGGGACAAAATTCAAATAACCCACTGAGAGTGCCAGAATGCCAACATCAGCCCTGAAAGAACCCCTGGGGATTACAGACAGGTTAACCAGGAAAGGTCTCAAGGAAATTGCTGGCAATCAGATACTCCTGACCTGACCCTCCTCTCCCAGGAACCCAGGTAATGAATATCCTTGGGAGAATCCAACACCTGGCTATAGATTAAAGAGCTGTTTTTCTCCTGACTGAGACAACAGCTCACAGTATGGCTAATCCCAAATAAACCCTGCTTTTCCTCTATGGAATTGGAGACAGTTGCAGGATCAGCAGAGGGAAATCTGGGGGCTCTGAGGGTTGGGAAAACACTGCAGCCAGGTGAGCACACCTGCAAGACCCAGTCTCAGCTGAGACAAAACCCTGCTCCAAGGTGTTCTCCTACAAGCTGAGTTTATTTCTCCACCTGAAACATCCAGGTTCATTACAAAAATTAAGACTTTTGGTCTTGACTGAACTGGTTACATCCAATTTCTTTCTAAGCTACTGATGGATTAACCCCTTAAATCATGAAAATTACTTTGGTACTTATGAAAGCTGAGATTTTTAGTTATCACCAAAGAGCTGCCTATTCGCTTTTTTGATGAGGAAGTTCCATGTCCTTATTAAATAAAACAACTCCAGAAACTCTGCTCTCAAACTGAACAAAGGAATCCCCTGGAAGTCATTTCACACAGGCATAGGAAACTGGTTTTCTGCCCTGCACATCAACACTGAACACTAATTTATTTTGATTGTGGCTTTCAAATGATTGAGGCAGTTACTTGGTTGAGAGAGGCTAAGCTGTCATGGAATCAATGCCAATTTTTAGTTCTTATTCTATTATCAGTATATTTAGAAATACTGGTACACACAAATGTGTGGTAATGTACCTTTTTTGTTTCATTTTAATTACCCTGAATTTGGACACAATTAATATCTGCACAATAAGGTTTAAATTTTACCCCACAATCTGTGAAAAAAAATTAAAATAATGATGGTCACTTATTTTAATTTACATTTAGATATTCAGATTTCCAGAACAGTATGTTCTGAACTGCTCACAGAGCATCCAAATTTCTGTTTGCATCAAGAGTGATATTGTGCCTTTTTACACAATGACAGAATTGGTAATGAGTTATAAATGAGTTATTACTGACATTTTTATAACCTACAAGGGAAGAAGAGGTTTGCAGCTTGACTACAGCGATACCTTCTCTAGAAAAGTGATTTACTGGGCTTAAATTTGGGAAGAATTTAAAAGAGGGCCCAATGATTTCAGTGTGATTGGTCCCAGGTGATCACAATCACACCTATTAACTCACAGGAACAGGAGCAAAGCTAGGTAAAGACTTGTAAAATGGAGATGAAAGCTGCAGGAAGATTAATCCATCTGTGAGCTTCTTTTTATTTAAATCTCCCTTTTTAAAACAAAAATTAGATATTTTGTTTCTAAGATAGGGGTGTCATAGTCAGGATGAACATAGTGGGTTTTGCACCTGTTTTTCTAAATATTAATCTGTGAACCTCATGGATTTTGCTCTCTAAGGTTAGCAAGTGTCAAGTTTTGTGTGTCCTAACAGAGTAAAACTCATCAGATATTAAAAGGAAAAAAAAGGTAAATAAATGAGGTATTTGTACGTCTGAGGAAATGCACATTCTCTGTGTTTCATGTATACTGGGTTCTCTCTGCACCTAATTAAAAAAAACAAAACTCAGAGTTTACAATCCTTTTGCTTTGGCATTATTTCCTTTATTACTTTTAATTTATATAGTAAGTAAAAAAAAAAAAAAAAAAAAAAAGCTAATAAGATGCTGCTGACAGCTCCAGATGTGAAAACATCTCCCCTCTATCCAATCCCACATGGGAAGGTTCTCTTTCAGAGTGTGAAATTTGGTGTTTGACCAGCCTGGACACAGGGTGTGTAACTGAGAGCTCCTTTATGAGGTCACCTGGCCTGCTGTACGTAAACCAGCGAGTTCAGGTGAACCTTCAAATCAAGCAGAATGCAGCAAAATGCACGACAAAATCTGGAATAATAACTACAGATGGCATTTGCCTATTGTGCCTGGATTATTTTGAAGCCATTTTCCCCCTTCCAAGTTTCACAAATTCGTAATATTCTGCATTAAATCTGTGCACATGATGTATGCAGCGTCATGGATATTGAGGAGAAGGGTCCTTGAGAAGAGCCTTTCATCCTAAAGATGAAAAGGAACTTCTCAGCCTTTCAATAAACTGACAAAAAAACAAACAAACAAAAAAAAAACCCCAAAAAACCCAAAAAGCTGCTTTCTAGGAAGTATGGCAACATGCCAAGTGATTTATGTGGAATTTGTGTATCAGTTTAGTGCCATCATTTATGGTTTCCACTGAATAAAGGAAATTTTTCTAGTGCAATTTTATCACCTCACTCTCAGTGCCTGTCTTTTAGATTGATGTATGTGCCACCTTAAAAATAAAATTTTAAGGCAGGAAGGTGACTTTAGAGTACTAAGAGAGTACCTTTTACCTGAGATGGACATAAATAACAAAAATATCCAGTAAAATAAGCAGGACAGTAGAGAAGATGAGGAGGGAATAAGTTTAAAAAAAGTTCAGAGGAGTATTACATTCATGATTTTTGGACGAAGCAATGAGATTTCCTTCTTCTTACTCAAAGGTTTTAAAGCACTAAAATAAAACTTTTTTTCTATTCCTGTTTTAGATAGTGTGATGACTTTGACATTTCCTTAGGTGTAAAATCTGTTTCCCATCAAGTTTCCACTGGGCTTAAAGACACAATGAAGAGCCAAACAGGGAAACCAACTCTCAAATCCAGCCAAGACCCACCAGACTCACAAGGTGCAGCCTGGCTGAGAAAACTTCCAGTTAAAAACAGGGATGTGTGCTTTAACCTGGAAAAGCAATAAATCAAGGGAACAACCACAGGGCTTAGTACAGTCTTGAGCAACCCAGCTTTTAATCAACACAGGCTGTTTGCTGGGATGAGACACTGTAATGCAGCTGGGAAGTCATTAAGATAATTATGGCAGTGAGTGTTGCACAGGTGGCCAGAGGAAATGCCCCCACAGTCCAAATAAAAAATAAACTGGTGTGTGCACCCAGCACTGGGGAACTGCCCACTGCCTGACTCCCCACCCAAAGCACACATGAAATGTGCAGTTTGAGAAGGCAGCCTGCAAAATACTCAACTCTGCATCAGAAGAGCTGTTATAGAACTTGGAACAGCCACAGGTGACAGCAAACTCTGCTGGAATGTGCTGCTCCCTGGTGTGCCAGCACCTGCAGCATCCAGGGCTTGCTGGCTGGCACTGATGGGCAGCCCATTCTCTAGCTGAAAGGAAGGGTTTTTACCCCAGTGTTCAGGATCACCACCCTGTCAGGAGCCTTTCTTCCTCAAGAACCATTACTTCTCATTGCTGAATGCATCCTTCCCCAAGAGCCAACAGTGCTAAACCAAATGTCAACTCTTCTGAAGTACAGATGTGTTCTCAAAAACTGAATGCAAGTGCACTGTGTTTTCTGCATGTCAATTATCTTGTTCTCAGTATATCATGAAATATACCTAAATATTTTTGATGCTGTTTCTTCCTGTCTGCATTACAACTGGCACAGAGCAGGGTCAGATGGGATATTGGGAAGGAAGTGTTCCCTGTGAGGGTGGGGAGGGACTGGGATGGAATTCCCAGAAAAGCTGTGGCTGCCCCTGGATCCCTGGAAATGTCCAAGGCCAGGCTGGGACAGTGGGAGGATAAAGTTCAAGATGAAATTGTGTGACAGAGGTTTCCTGGGCAGGCTTGCATTTCACTGTGCACTGAATTCAGTCACTCCTGTGGTCCATAGTACAAGTACTGAGGAATAATTTGGTGTAATAAAAATAATCCCTGCCAGGTCCTTTAATTGCACCAGATCCCAAAAGGACCATTACTCTGGGTGCTAAACAAATGCAGGGACTGTGGATTAAAGCAGAAACAGAAGCTGGAATGGGGATTGCCCCTGATAGCTGGCAGGAGTTTCCTGCTCACCTGATAAGCAGTGGCTCTCCAGCTGTGGATTGGAGGAGTATGAGGCAGAGCAGGGCACAGCTCCAGCACCACTGATGTCTCAGTTTCATCACTGGGGAGTTAAATTCTCTGCCAACAGGTGTCAAAATAGGCTTGGGAAATGCTTCCATTATTCAGGGAAGGAGATAAGGCTCTGCTTCATTAATGGATTTAATTTTTACTTATTTACTTAAGAACTTTATGTCACTTACTCTCCTTTGCATGACCATATTAACCCCCTCCACCCAAAAATGAAATAATTTCACATCTGTTCAAAGTGCACATTGCTGAACTGTTGAAATTATGCTGGTTTTTCAGTTGAGGAGAAGAGAAAAAAAAACCAACACTGGATTCATGGGTATGCATCTAACTTGTAATCAGCAGCTTGGTTTGGAAATGATTCTAAAAGAAGGGTCTTACAATTTAACTTAAACATACTAAAGCCAGTTAATGTGATGATTTATGCAGAAATTAAATAGCACCTGAAAACATTTTACAACTTACCAAGGAAATAAAAGTTCTTTCATGTGTAACATTTAGTAGTATGTGGATAATACACCAACAAACTTTTTTAAATTTTACATTAATCCACATTGTTGCACCTAACTGTGCAGTGTGATCATTGGTTGATCTACTTTTTTTGAGCAATCACCAGACTTTCAACAGCCTTAACAAAGCATAAATCTCACTCTGTCAATTATAGAAATTCATTGAATAATGACTCATTTTGGGGAAACCACATCCAGCTGCATCACTTTAAATGCTGAAGCAGGAACAGAAAGAAGGTGTGTGGAGAATATGCAGAGATATAAGCAATTTTGATAATTTTCATGGAAAAATGTCAGGGTGATATGTTGTAAATCCCTCTTAGTGCAACACTCACAACAGGATTTTTAAAGGGGCAAGGAACATCTTGTACTGTAAATGTATTTTGACCATGACACCTGGTGTAACACAGGGGGAAACCAGTTTGGCCCCCACAAGTATTTCAGAGGCATAAAACCATCAGGTTGTGGGGGGAACAATCAGTATCAAGTTTCAGGGAGAAGAAAAGAAAAGGTATCTACAGCTTTAAGGGAAAGGGAAAGGAGATTATTCCTTAGGATGAACCATTTCCAATTACAGCCTGACAAAAAGAGAAATAATCTAAACCCAAGGTAAATTAAGATGGCTAAGTACTAAAACTCCTTAAAAACAGACTTTTAAAGAGAAGCCTTCACAGATGGAACTTTAACTGCACAGCACAGCCGGGTGCTGTTACAACAGGCTACTTTTATTGCTATTAACTTTGATCAAAGCTTATTAACCAGCAGCACCAAGCCATCAGTGGATTGGACTACACAGGAGAGCTAATTAAATTTAAAGTGCCACAAAGTCCTGAGGGCATAACACACAATCCCCAAAGCAGGAGACTGAATGGAGGGGGTGAGAACATTTGCATGGTGAGGCAGTGGGAGATGGCAAGGTGCTTGCTCTTATTTACTGTGAGCTCTGCAGAGATTTTAGTACAACCAGTTCTGATCCTGCCCTCATCATCAGACTTGCAGAAAAGTGTGGCCACTGAATGTCTGGGGAAATATGGAATATTTCCACACACCTTGGCAAGAAACACAGATCATAAAATTTTATTTGATCCAACAGGGCAGATCATGACATCCCTTCTTACCCTAAGGAGAAGTAACTTCTACCAATTATAATGTGAAATATAACTAAAGAATTCAGGGACAAGAGAAAATAAAACAGGATGCAGGCTGACTGTAAATTGGGGCACAGCAGCCTTGTTCTGTCCAGAGGCAGACACATATAATAGCATTTATAAATGAAAATAACAACAATAAATCATAAAAGAATTTTTCCATTGCCTACATCCCACCTGCTATGTCTCCTTCCTATCTACAATAGATTGCAATAATTAAATCTTTCCCTGCAGTTTTATCAAATACCTGGGTGGAGGAATAACATTCTCTTTTCTGGTCACTTTCCAGGCACTGTGAAGAGTAAACTGTTACCCTCCATCTCCCTTTCAAGCTCCTGGGAAGGCAGCAGAGAGGGGGAACATTTATCCCATCCTTGCTCATGTTTTAAAAGCCTCCTGCAACGTGGACCACTAAAACATTTCTCAGTTAGTAAAAGGAGTTGATTTGCAGGACAAAGCCATTATTTCCAACCAATGATATCAAATTATGATTTATCCAACTGATATTGTCATTTCAGGATCCCTGATCCATTTTCAGGAGGAAGAGCTCAGTAAACAAAACCAGTACAATTCAGAGCAGAGGGGAAGAAAGAGGAATCTGTAACAACTGGGTTGTCCTTAACCAGAATAAGTGTTTCTGTATCCTAAAAACAAAACCATCTTGCATCAGAGTGTGGTGGCATCATGCTGAGTCACCCACTCACTCCTGTGGGCTAAGAGGAGCACAGGCTGGTGATTGCTGGGGTTTGTGGTTTGGTTTTTCCCCCTTAAGGAACAATTGGGTCCAGTTGGTACCAGCACAGGAAGGGAACAACAGCCTTACCCCACTCCACACCTTCTGAGATAATTCCAGCTCTGCTCCAGATGGGGAAACTTTGCTGAAGCACCAGTAGAGAAAATAACAACTACACCTGGGTTTGGTAACTCTGAGAATCTCACCAACCCTGGAGCAAAACCTCAACAAGCCAAAGCAAAACCAGCCCCGTCCTGCTCCCAAGAAATATTCCTGACAGTCCGTCCGTGAGGAACAGCAGCAGGATTTCCTTCATCTCTTCCTTCCTCTCTCAAGCAGGAGCTCACAGGCATTTCAAGGAACTGACACATCATTGGTAGCTGCTGCTTCAGATTTTATTAAACTGCAGTGAGAGCTGGAGCTCTGTGCCTTTCTCAACCTCACATTCACAGCCCAAACAAGATTTTAAATAAATTCCTCCCATGCTCATGGCATGGCAGGCAAAGCTCCTGTGTAGAATCACACACAGCATTATTTCTAAATATATAATTATTTATAAACATCGTACTATTTCTAAGGGGTGTAATTCTCATCAGCTGTTCTTCTGAGTGCTTTAAAATACTTACTAATTCAATTTTAATTTCTCCCTTTACAGTATAAAGCGTTAACTACATCAGTGTGTAGGCAAGACAAAAACTACCATGTTTCAGTTGATCTTTGCTTTAAGCTATGAAGCAGAAACTGTTGTGAGAAAGCAAACCATAAATCAAACCTATAAATAGCACTGGAAATGCCAAAAAACCAAGAAATTTTGGGTGAACTTTTAGGTTCCAGATTCTGCCCCTTTAGAAAGATTGGAATGAATAATTTCCTTAATATTTTCCCTCATTGGATCTTGTTAAAATATTTCTATCAGATCAACACCAGACTGATAACTAAATAAGCCATTAAATTTTCTTTAATAAACATCAGCTGGTTTTTCTTCCATATCCACTGAAATATCCTGGCATTTGAGTGCCCCAAAAATTCAAGGAGAAGAACAATTATTAGTGATTAAGAAAAACCTTCAGACAGAGTTTTAAACTCTGCAGTTCAACAAATCCTGATTTTTGGGGCTTTTTTCTTCTGATTTTGCAAATGATGATTTTGAAAATTATTTTGTCTGGATTTCATAGCCTCTGTGTAACATCCCCATGAGCTGCTAGAACAGAATTATCTTGTGATGGAACCACCACAAGTTGTGGTGGGTTGTGGAACACCACAACTTGTGGTGGTTCCATCACAAGATAATTCTCCCCTCCCAACACAAACCAAATCACCTGCTGCCTTTTCAATTAATAGTGAATTATTTGGACAGGCACATATACAAATGCACTTTTACTGTGCATCTGTGTGAGCATACACACACCTGCCTTCACTTTCCTTCAAAGAAGTTTCGTAATTATGATCTTCTCTCTTGATTGTGGGTTTCACCAATATCTACTAAAACTACCTCAAAGATCTAATTCTCACTGACTCCTGCAATGACATTTCGAGTCCAAAAGGGAAATACAATGATGAACTAGAATATAGGAAAACTAGGATAAACAGAAAAAACCCCAAATATTATCTGTCTTATCTTTTATGTCTTACAGTCCTTGATGCTTCTTGTAGCTTGAGCTTCATTATCCACTCATTCCACTCATCCCTGAATCACTTTTTTCTCCATAAAGACATGGTTTGCCTCTTTTTGAGTGTGGAGATTCTAGGACAGACTTCAGATACAGCACCCAGCTGTGCTTTCCCATTGTTGACTGAGAGAGAAAGCTGTGCACACAGGAGGAGCACCAGCTGACCTCAGGGATATTCATTGTGAGGGCTCAGCAGTGCCATTGCCTTGAAAAGCTCAACTGTGTTACCCAGAGCATTAACTTTATGGTTTTCATGTTATCTGCAGCTTTTGCACCTGAACTCTTCCAGGCAGAACCGAAACCCTGAGGACTGCATCCCTCAAAGACAAAAGACAGTACATTTTTTGTTTGCACCTAAAATAGAAATACAGCTGGTGTATTTTCCAGTCCAGTCCCTCGTGGTTGCCTGAGCAGGGCAATGGGTGTTGTTTTCATTATTAAATACATATCTCTGTCTCAATACTCTCACTGAGCTAGTTCGGCCCCATTGAATTTAGAAGACCCCACACATTCCACTTTTCCTTGCCTTTTCACAAAACAAATTCCTCATCATGTTACCTGAACTGAACAATTACCCCTGACAGCAAAGACTTCTGGAGAAACAGTGCAGCACTAAATTATTTCTTTCTGTGATCACAATTTCCTCCACTTGTCTGAAGCTCTGCCTACTTTATATAAAGCCAGAAACTCCTCTGCAAACAGGCCCACATGAGTAACCAGCTGTTGGCCCCTGGCACCAGGGTCCTGAGCACTTCCAGCTCCCTGGAATGGAGGGACCATTCCAGAGGTCCCTGTGCAGAGAAAATTGCTGTTTTACAGGAAAACATTGTTGTCTGGATTACCTTTACCTGTGGTGGAAATAAAAAAGCTCCAGGGAGAGAACCCATAGCAACCTTTGCAGATCTGAAGGGAAGTTTATGTATCTATTTTTATACACATATGTGTCTATATCTATACATTTATAGACCATATTACAACTATCATTGCAGTTTTGAAACTTTGATAGCATTTGCCCTGGATATTCCCACTAGTTTATCACAAACATGCCAAAATTCTGATTCACAGTTAAATATTTTGTACTGTATAATGGGCCATCACTGCATCCCACACACTTTACAAGGCTCTAGTCCTGGAAAAAATCATCAGATTAAGTTTCATGAGCATCTTCACAAGGCCAAAAATTCTCTGACAAATTAAAGTGGATTCTGCTATAAATACACTTTCATTCCATTTATGCACACAGCTCTTTTTATAGCTGTTAAACCTCCCCTCTTTCCCCTTTTTAAACACTATTGAAACTGTCAGGAGCTACCTTTTACACTTTATCAATCATGGCACACACATCATGATTCCTAGAATTTAAAATGGAATTGTTGATGGTTCAGATACTGTTAGACTGTCATTAGTTCTGCAAAGTGTGTAATTTGTCACTTTGCAAGAAATGACAGTGCCTTCACTCATGCAACATGCTTTTAAACCTCCCCTCTCTAATTTGAAAATGCCAGTATTGTACTCTGCTCCAGGAGAGGTATTTTTAAGTCTTGCTGGCTGGCTTGTCACAGAGCAATCTGTCAGGTAGTATTTTGCCTTCCTTAAGGTTTATTCACACAAAGCCTGTCTGTGATATAACACAAAGACAATGCTTTCTGTCTTACCTGATGGCAACGAGGCCTGTGCTGGATTTTCACTTTCCTCATCAGTGCTGGCATCATAGTTGTTTTCTCTCTTTACAACCACCTGAGTAGTAGCTATACTATCCCTAAAAACATCCAAAGAAAGGGAAAGAAATAAGGTATTTTCGTTTCTCAAAGGAGTTAAATAATTCAGGGAGAATATGTATGAAATCACTACCTATGGAAAGGGCAGGGACATGATCTTATTGGAAAATAAACTGCAGCCCAGCAGAAAGCAGGACAGATCCATCAAACACTCACTTCTTGGCTACAGCACCCACAGTTTCTGCTTGCAGGGATGCCAGAAAGAATCCTCCTCTTCCCTGACTTCCAGGATTGGTTTGGATAACCCAGCACTCAGCCAGGAAGAACTGTCACTCACTGTCAGGGCCAAGGAGATGGAAACTGAACTGAGCTAAACTCAAATGTGCACCACACCAAGAAACCCAGGGAAATTAAATACCTTGCACACTTGGCATCCACTGCAGATTCTTTAGCTTCACTCAACAACTTCTGCAAGTTTCTTATCTTTGCCTTCTTTTCATTCAGCACCAAAACAAACCTGCTGTAAAGGTCTGCCTCCAGCATCTCTTTAGCTACCACGTATTTTTCCAGCCTGCAAAACAAAATTAACTGTTACACCAATCATTCTGTTTCCTAGAAGACAATTCTGTCCTGAGACCAGCCAGGAATCCCCACTCCAAACCACACACGGCTGGTCCAACCCCTTGTGTTTGAAACAGGCCAGAATAAGCTTTTTTTTGTTGTTGTTTTTCCACAGAGAAGTGCAATGAACTCTGCTTCCAAAAGAGGAAAGTTCCCAGATGTGAACCTTTCTTTTCATGTCTTTTGGGGGTTTTTTTTGGTAGGTTCTTGCACACCTCCACCCGAGACAGCTAAAATTTAAACAGGCAAATGTTCTTTATTTTCAATGCTGAATCACAACAGTGGGCATACCTTAGGAGGATACACATAATGAGATTATAAACAGATATGATACACCTAGAAAGTTTCAAATCTGTACCACACATTGGTGTGAAACATATTTGAAAAGAACATTCCAAAATATAAAAATGCTTAGAAGCTCTTAATATCTTCAGAGGAAAATATACTTAAGGTTTTAAAAAAATTTTAGTGTTGATCTATGTGGGTAGATGAATGTCAATAAAAGGAAGCACAATGGGAGTATTAAATTAAGAATATAGGTGTGTAAAGTCTCATAAGGAAAACTGGAATATGAGCAAACCTGAGCACAACAAATCAAGTGATTGATGGCCAGTGTAATTCTGTATTTAATTCTTATATTTCATAATCTTTCAGTCCTTGGGTTGAACCACAAACATTTTATTAGCTGTGTACACAAGAAGCAAATAAACTCTCAATAATCGTACTGATCATGGTTAAGTAAATAGTCATAAGTTAAAAACATATTTTTCACCAGCCTATGCAAGGCTGTAAAAAAGTTTAGAAGTATTATTATGCTATTAAACCCAGACATGTAACAGACTTAAAAAATATTAATTTATAAGACAAGACGTTTCAACCGACTTCCTACATAAATACTAATTATTTTGTTCACAGATCAAAACCATATATGATGTAGGCAGCAAGACAATAGCAAAAAAAAAAACCTCACAATTTTTATGTTGTGGTGAAATGTGTGAAATCTCATGAAGTATTAAGCCTACTGTTCAATGCTTCAGGGATATGCTTGATAGTTGATAAATAATTCATCTAATTTAAATGCAAATAGCAGAACATCATTACCATACAGATCAGTTCAATAATTCCTAAATGAAAGATCATAACTACTAATCAACTACCAGGAGACTCCCCACCTACAAAGGGGAAGTTAGCTGTTTAGTGGGGAATAAATAGACAATTCATAAAGAACCATAAACCCTAATGCAGGGCCCAGAAGAGCCTGGACATGCTTGATACTAATTATTTCTGTTTTTGTAAAAATAGGGGAAAAAAGGATTTTGTCTAAAATATGCTAATCTTGTCAGTATCAAATCCTGTAGAATAATCCCCTCTCCTACACATAAACCAGGGAAAGTGGCTGCTCTCTGCCTTTACTTTGAAAAGGCACTGGTTTGTGTTGGAGCAGTTGAGGCTGGTTGAAATATTGAGAAATGTGGCTGACTTGGCCAAAAAAGAGCCTTTTAAGATAACTTCAGTGAGACCCCTGAGTGCTGCAAGGCCATCCCCTGATGGAAACCCACAGAAATGGAAACTTCCAGAGAAGTGAGGCTGATGCTGCCTGGACTGTGAGTAGTACAGTGGAGAAACCAACTGCAAGACTGGCCAATTTCTTTAGTCTCTGGAGAAAAAAATCAGCATCTTGAATATTAAAATTAGAATATTAACTTTTCCCTCTGGGCAGAACCAATTAGTAGTATGCCATCAGTTAATCTTATATGATTGTTTTCATTTACATGAACATCTTTTTTTAATTTTTTCCCCATTATTCAAAGCTGTCCACATCCAAATACATTCTCCAGACACAGAATGGCATTGATTTGGCAGAACACTGAATAGCACTAAAGCATTACATTAATGCTGTACTTGCAACTTGTGAGCCTTTAAAATACACTGTTATGTGGCATATCTGATAGTTTAGCAGAGACTGGTAAGAGGCAGTGGTCTTGGGGACAGAGATGCAGTAATTGTGCAGGTGGGGTGGCTTTGTGGACCCTTCTGGATTCACTGAGGCATTCACCATGTGAGCACAGAGCAGAGCTGCTGGGTTTCATTCCAATACCTCAGTGGCTGCAAACACAAACTTTAATTGCCATTCCTCACGTGGTGCTGCCTGTGTGTGTCCTGTGCCTCTCAAACACCATCTCCTCAGGCCAAATGGAGGTGCTGCTCATCTCACAGACAGCTCCCAGCACGATGAACCCAAATGGAGGTTAATTATTGGAGTGGTGCCCCCCAGTTTGTGCATCCTCAGGTCTCTCTGGAATGCTTTCCCATGTGCCAAAATGCACCCAAGGTGACAGGCATCAAAAATCCTGCACAGCCCACTGAAACCAGCCACTGCTAGGGACTATGACAAACAATAAACCGAAAAATTAATTATAAAAAACAAGATTTCAGGTGCTGATTCAACACAGAGCAATCACACGTGCTCTACAGAGGTGAACGTGAGCTATGAAACCTAATGGCTTTTCTTAAATTATTAGTGGCAACCTTCACAATCCAACACTATGAAGGAAACAACTCAGCACCTCTGGTATTCATCCTTGTTCCCAGTGCTGTAAAATAATTCCTGGATCCCATGGCACTGCTCCCTTGCATTTCAGATTCACCCTTCCCCCAGCACTGGCAATGGTATGGAATGTTGATGAGCTAATGCTGAAGACTCAGTTTCAAGCCCAAAGCACCTAGCTTGCATTTTTATAATCTGCTTGTGGTTAAAACATACTGTCACTGCAGATGACCACAACATAAATTGGCAGCTATTTTGAATTTGGCTTGTCTACGCAAATTTTGGACACCCAATAACAAAACACATAACCCATGCCCAAACCAGAAATTGGATTTTTATTGTTCAAGGAATTTTTTTGCTGCAGGTTATTGTTACTTTAAATTTGCCACAGAATGGTTTGGGTTGGAGAGGCCTTGAAGCCCAGCCAGTGCCACCTCTGCCATGGCAAGGACACCTTCCACTGTCCCAGGCTGCTCCAAGCCCCAGTATCCAACCTGGCCTGGAACTAAGTGGCCTTGAATTTTCTATATGACATAAAGAAAACAGCTATTCTGCTCTGCTATTTTAACTCATGCATCCCTGAGGTGTGCACACACAGACACACACACTCAAGCCCAGGCAGCCACTTGCTCACCAAAACCTCTGTGATGGTCAAGAGAATTGAAACAGGGAGATGGAAATGGGATTATTGAATAATTCCACCCAGTGCCCCACAACTAAGGGGCACAAAAGCAGCTCTCAGAAGCCTGCCTGCTATGTTTTAATTCTAATCAAGTCCTGAGGAGAGAGGCTGTGAGCAGAGGGAGCTGCAGGGGCTGTGGGGCTGGTGTGCCCTGGCTGCAATTCTGCACACCACGTGCTCTGTATTTGATGTTCCAGCACTCAGCACCGTGAGTGGTGCAGGATGTAAATCCTGAATTCCTGCCTCCTGAACAAAGACAGGCACAGCTTTGTTCAGCTCGGGGCAGCTCGCAGTGTTTGGAGCCGAAACAGCAAAGGGAGGCAGCAGGGTAGAACTGGGCTGTAGCAAAAAGAATTTTAAAAAGAAAACACCATATCAAAAATTTAAAAACAAAACAAAATAACAAAAACTAAACAAACAAACAAAAAAGAAAAAATATTCAAAAAACAAAACAAAAAACCCCAGAAATATCCCAAACAAAACAAAAAACCATCCCCAAAATTCCCCCCAAAAAACAAAACCAAAAAAGCCCAGTACTTCTTGAATGAAAATTATTTTTGAATTATTTTTATTGTGCATTTAACAGACATGGCCAAAGACTGGCGACCATAGAACCTTCAGTGTATCTTCTGAAAAATCATTTTTCATCTACTCAAAACTATAAACATGCTAAAGAAATCCACCAGCTTGCACTGAGAACAAAGTCATGCAACTCTTGGGTTTTTTTTCCTTTTTCTTCCTTTTCTTTGGGGTTACTCTGTAAAAGTGCCACCCCACCATGGAAATTGATACAAGCACTAATGCCTCTTACATATCAGCGTGTAATGCAGTACAGAACACGGGTTATACAATACTCTATTGTTCAATTACACTGTTAAGCAGTAAAACACTACTTAGGGAGGCCCTTTGCTTGTCAGAGAGACTGTCAGAAAAAACTGTTACTCATTTTAATGAGAGGGAAACAAAACTAACTCCTCCCAAAAGCTGGCTCTCTTTTTCAAGGTAAATTAATGCAAATTAGCTGCATTCTTTCATCAATCTTCCTAGACTGTGTGTTTTTTCAGGTAAAGCTACAGAAAAGCAAGATAAATCCCTGACTGCTCTGTGCTAAGAGTTCTATGCTTACTGAAACAAGCACAGATTATTTCACTACAGAATGATAGACAACTCAGATTGTAAATGCAACAGCAATTACAAAAATCTCTTGAAAAATAATGGTACTTTTTCTTATCATTCTGCACTCATTTTCCAATTCTGGCTTCTTCAACAAAGTAAACAGATGAAAGAAACAGTAATTTATTCCCCACTCAAAAATGTAAATAATCTACACCGCCGGTCCTAAGAATCATTGAAAATAATATTAATGAAAAGGCTTCCTAAAGAAAGTGAAGCTAATTCCACAGATTTTGAGGTGTTTCGGGCTTTTTCCTAATTCATGAATTAAAACCACTTTTAACTGCAAATTTTTAGTAACAGTTGCATCTTTATTAAAGGGAGGATATTTACAACCAAATGGGCTGTGGTTAACTAAGCTCAAAACATGTCTCAAATGAATAAAAACTTATGTTCACTGCTGCTAAGCTTCTCAGGTGTCACCTGTGAATCCACCTGGGAACTCACCTCTTCTCCACGTCACTCCAGTTGTTGAAAAGCTTTTCATTTTCCCTCTGCAGACGCTCAGTTCTGGCCTGCAGCTTCCCCAGGCTGTCCAGGCAGTAACCAATGAGTTCCTTGATCACCTCTGCTGGGTTTGGGACTTCCTGCAGCCTCAGAGATCCAAGTCTGAACTGAGACACAAGGAAAAGAATGAGTTATTTCAACTGCACAAGAAACTTCACTGGGGCTTTGCCCCAGTAAACTTGAATACATCTTTAATAAGCATAGGAAATACCTTACAGTCCTCCAGTTTAAAGGGAGATAATAATTTTGTCATGCAGAGAATGGAGGAATATGTGAATTAATCTACAGGTTAATTATTTCCAGAGGGCCACAATGTTGAGAAGGACTCTGCAGCATCTGTGTGCTGGGCAGAGCCCGCGGGAGCTGGGCTGGGCAGGCTGCAGAAGGGAGCACTGCCAGGGGATCCATCCATCCATCCATCCAAACATCCATCCATCCATCCATCCATCCATCCATCCAAACATCCCCAGGGGCTGCCGGGGCACGGGCCGGGCTCTGCTCGCTGCTGCCAGTGCCAGCAGCAGCAGCAGTGGCCATCAAATCCAGGGCAGCAAGGTGCAGGGCAGCAGGAGGAAGAACTTGTGTCCCTGGAGGGGCAGAGCCCTGGAACAGCTGCCCAGGGAGGGCCTGGAGTATCCCTGGCTGGAGACATGCCAGCCCCAGCTGGACACCTTCCTGTGCCCCTGCCCAGGGCTCCCTGCCTGGACCAGATCATCTCCAGACATCCCTTCCTACCCCAAATATCCTGGGATGCTGTGATTCTGTAATTTATGCAGCCCATATGAAAGATCTAGCCAGCACGTTGTGACCTCCAGGGTTCAGACAGCAAGTTCTTAACCTTAAAAGGACTCCTCCAGTAAAACAGACAGCCTCATCAAGCCAGTGAGGTTAAGGGATCTGTAATGAACCACTGTGTTTCTTCAACAGTGGGGATGATGTACAGGATATACAGGAAGTCTGAACACATTTGTTTGGCCTGGTCTGGGATAAACAAGAGAGAACTGTTGTTTTTGTCATGTTAAAGGAGGAATATCTCAGCCGTGCATACAAACCAGCGCCAGCTGAGCTATAACCATGCAAGCCTGGGTGAAGACACATTAGTATCCAACACAATAGTTTGAGAGAGTGGAAGAAGGAGAAAGGGCTGTCTCTCTCATCTTGTGATCTTCAAAAAGACTGACATAAATTTTGTGGTATTTCCCTATGGAGGGAAGTACTACCCATCTTTCCAACTTGCATACACAGCTATAAGATCTTTAAAAAAGGCATAAAAGTATGTGGTACACACTAGGGAAGTGTTCACTCTGTGTTGTGGCACCTCACCTATTAAAAACAGAAATGCAGTTTGATTTGGGTTTTCCCCCCATTTTACTTGGGAGGGCATGGAAAATTACATAAAAGACAGCTATTAAAAAATGCCTATTGCTTGTTACCTTTTTAAAATGCAAGTTTCACTAATGCCACGCATAAGTTTAGGCTGAAAAAGGCTCGGTAAGAACTGCTCACAAAGCTATCAAAGACACTGCTTGAAACAAGAACAGTCCTTCCACGTGGACCTTTTATCTGTGGAAGTCTCTGCCCCAACACATGATACCATCCTGACCTCCTTCAGCAAGGTCAGTCTATCAGAAAATGTGGAAAACCCGAAGGTTTAATTCCCAATTAGCCACCAAATTCACATGTGCTGTCTCTAAAGCATTGTTGTCTTTAGCAGGCACGCATCTGATGGCTACAGATGAAAAGATGCTTTTAATTTATTTTTGGAAATTAGATTACACTATCAGTAGCCCACAGATTGGCGTGCACCCCCTGAATGTCACACTTGCTGTCTGACAGCAGTAACAAAGATGGACGTTTGTGTAAAGGAAACTGTTTTTCATCACTTGCAAGCCACCACCATGCTATTTGGATAAAGAATTCACAGAGATAGAGAGGCACAGTAGCACAGATAAATAGCATCACAACCTCTTACCATGAAGGAAATAGCAAGGAGAGCACATCATCTTTGTCTCCTGCCTTGATGCATTCAACTGAGACCAGGTATAGGCAAATATATTTAATCAGAAGAAACAAATTACAGTTTTCACTGCATAAAAAGAATAAAAAAATTCAAAATCCTGAAACAAGTTAAAATGAGTGGCAGTAAAATTATTCTGAAAGCCTGGTACCACTGCACAACCAAAATCATGCCAGACACACATCAGACACTCCAAATGCAATTGTAATTATAAAAAAAACCCCAACACTACTACAGGGACACGGAACATGTGTCCATCTTTGCAGGTGTTGAAGTCCAGCACTGACTTTTATTTGACTTTGACTTTTAAATCTTCAATTTAGCCTTTAGTTCAGGCTTTATGTGAAGCAACTGACTATTACCTACTTTCTCACAATAAAATTCACTGTCATGCTTCTGTTTCTGGGACACTGAGACCTCTGGACCATTTCTATGAGGACCACAAAGGTGAGCAGAGCAAGCCCATCACCAGGAGGCCTCAATTTATCATGCAGGTGCTGACAAATCAGCTAAAAAAGGAAAACAATAGTAAGGTTTTCTGCAAAACATGTGTTCTTCTCTATCTCTCCTCCTCCAGCAGCCATCTAATCTTAATTTAGGATAGCTGTGGGGAGCACATTATCCAGGAAAACACAGAATGTTTAGATACAGTCCTAATTAAAACAAAACTAATGTGACAGCCTGGAATAGTGGAAGGTGTCCCTGCCCATGGGAAGGAGTGGAATGAGATGGGCTTTAAGGTGTCTTCCATCCCAAAGCACCCACTGATCCTGTGATCCTGGATTGTGTGGTTGTGCTCTGCCTCCCTCACACAGCACAGATTTACACAAAGTGCACCAAAATCCCCTTCCCTGAGGCTGTTCCTCCAGCAGGGAATTGTTTTACACCACCTATTTAACAGGCAGAGACGTCAGCACTAACAATAGCAACGCTGCTATCTCGGCAAATTACAGCTGAGTGGTGTTTGCCCCACCAGGAGCCCGGTGCTGAGAGGCTGATAAGCCAAAAAGGCCCCCTGAATTCCCAAAGCAGGACTAAAACAACGTAAAGAAAAAAGAAATCTCAAGGCAGTTCTGCTCTGGAGTCCTGCTGGCATCCCGAACTGGAAAGTGGACTGGTAGAGGAGAAAATGACAAAATAACACAATTTTACTTCCAAGGATTCTGAATTGGGGACAGGCATGCAAATTGCAGACATAATTCTATTAAAATCAAGTGTTGCAGGGGAAAAAGTGTATCATTACAAAGGAGATGTTAGTTTTCCCCACGCACTGCTAAGATTTTCCTTGCAACTAAAGCAAGAAACAGTCCAGTTATTTGTCCTTCATCGCCTAAGCCACATTAGGGAAACTGCAAACAGTTCCAGGGAGATGCAGCGGAAGTGGTTAAAGATCAGGATACCACAACAAACAGTTAACCAGGTGGGATATCAAGATAAACAGCTCTTGCTTACTGCAGGAGTGAAAGAAAACATCATTAACACCTCACTAAGCTAATTTGACAAGCAACACGTCTTTGGTTTGGATCACTTTTCTGAGGTGATTTTGTAAATTTCTAACGGTGAATTTAAAAAAAAAATTTTGTTCGCTTTGTAAATTCCTGCAGTTTGCTGCTCCCCAGATGAATTTAAATTTCTCACCATCCTTACAGCTGCTGCAGCTCTCTGGCTCTGCATCATCTGCAGATGTAACTAATGTGCTTTCTACTTCCCCTTTCAGATCATTCAAGAAAACATTATGTAAAACACTAAAGCACTAAACACTTCATTTATACAGAGAGGGAGCAGACCTGGAAGAGGTCCCAGGGGACAACAGACTGACTGTGACTGATACACTGCTGCCCTTCAATATCTGTTTTACTCTTTGCTGGGATTTTATTTTTTCAAATTTTAATTGTTTTTAAAGGTGCAGGAAGATGAACACAGAAGCATTTAGAAAACTGTGATCCCTGAATCAGAAATCACAGTCATCATGTATCCACCAGGTCTGTATTTTGAGCTTAAAAAATAAAAAACAAGAATTAGAAGCTTATGACAAAATTGTCATTTTTCCCTGACCTCTCACCCTGCCCACTGTTTGTCTTTTAAGGATGAAGAAAGAAGTGATCTTAATGATAAGACACAAAATATTTCAGAAATAACTGAAAAGTTTCTCAGGTTTTCTTCTAGACGCTTACGGGAAGATGTGCTTCACAAAGAAAATAACAGGTATTAAAAAATTATACAACACATTTTTCACACAAGATTCCAAAACTGAAAGCTACTGTAATGTATAGAGACAGTGACTTTTAATGTTGCATTAAGTAACACATATCTGCTATTTAATCATTGGATTACTTCACTAAATATGAGAGTTATCACACCTAAGGCAATAATTATCAGAGGTTATGCACTGAAAGGAGACATTCACACAGCAATGCCTCTCTTCTGAGTCAGAACCTGAAGCTAAACACTAATAGTGAGGAAATAACAGCAATTTTTCACTGTCTATAAGAGAAAAGAAATCATGCTGGAAACTCTCATTACATCTGCTTTGCTGGTTGGGATTTCTCTCTGTATTAGTAAAATATTCTAACAACCCTTTCTAACAATATTTTTTAACCACAATATATTTAAGGAATTTCATACTGCCATGAAATTAGATAGATTCTGTCCTTTGTTGTCCTGGCAGGGTATAGCAGATATATAGATATAGAGATATATAGAAATAGATATATTTATAGATATAAATGTTGTGTGTATTTGTGAGCCTCTCTCCTATTAAATCTTAACCCACAGTATTTCAATTTTTCCCTCTCTGTTTTGAAAACTAATTAACAAATAATTTTTGGAGAGAGCACACTTCACAGATACTTAGGTCTGATTTTGAAATGAAAATATTCCCAGCATGTGAACTGAATGACAGGGGTTTAATCACACAAATCAACCTTGCACAGCCTGTTACTAGCTCTAACTCAGCTTCCACTTCTCCAGCCCCTGAGTGAGACACAGAGATCCCTGTGCTCTGCCCCTAAAACAGCATTTCAGACTGAGCTAGCACACCCACAAACACCTACATCCTCACAGACAGATGCTGCCTCCTGCAAGGTATTGCCCAAGCAATGTCCTTTCCCCAGGGAAATATCAAAGAAGAATTTGTGGGGGAAAAAAATAAATTCCAGAGCAGCCCACCAGCACGGAGCAGCTGTGCAGTCCCTGTCTGGCTTTTTGGAGTCTGTGAAAGCAGCTGTGACCCCTGTGCTGGAGCAGGAAAGCTCTGCAGATCCACACAACAACAAATCCTTTTGTCACTGCCCTGTTCTGAGCACAGAATCACAGAATGTGAAGGGTTGGAAGGGACCTTAAAACCCATCCAGTGCCACCCCTGCCATGGCAGGGACACCTTTCACTGTCCCAGGCTGCTCCAAGACCCATCCAGCCTGGCCTTGGCCACTGCCAGGGATCCAGAGACAGCCACAGCTCCTCTGGGAACCTGTACTAGGGCTGGCCCACCCTTCTAGGGAAGAATTTCTTCCTAATACCTCACCTAAATTTCCCCTCTTTAAATTTCTACCCATTCCCTCATGTCCTGTCCCCCCAGCTCCTGATGCAGAGTCCTTTCCCTGCAGCCCCTTCACATCCTGGAAGGTGCTCTCAGGTCTCCACACAACCTGCTCCTTCACAGGGTGAACAAACCCAATTTTCTCAGCCTGTTTCTGTAGCAGAGGTGCCCCAGTCCTCCTTACCAGCTCCGTGGCCACCTAGAAAAATCCTGCTAGGAGAAGCTGTTAAAAGCTGTACAGGTGAGCTACCCTGAAGTCCCCTACCCATGCCTTTGTCTACTGCTGGTGCTGAAAGCAAATTCTTTACTACAGAGTCTGAATGTCATAATTAAAACTAATTAAAACTAATTAAACTGGAATTATTTGAATCTCAGAGGAATTGTTACAAAAGGAAGTTGTGCCTTGCACGTGAGATACAGCAACTTTCTTTTTCTCAGTTGAGAACTGGAGCTCTTGCAAGACAGGCTGTGATTCCCTGTTAAATATCAACTACCTCTCCTACTCCACAGACTCTGAAATAAGGTAGAATCAACACTTGGATAAAAATAAGCTTTCACTATGAAAATACCTAACATTTTAAAAGAGAAACATGTTAATGAAAATTCATGTACAGGGTTAAGGAATATGACCTACAAATGAATGATGCTGACACTTACACAAAGAAAGTATTGTTACAAGCTTGAATCTGGAAAGCATTATACCATTTTTATTTCTTAAGTCAATCAGTGAGTGGTCTTGATTTTTTAAAGCTGTGCCACTATTATCTCGAGGGAAATCATTCAGCAGTAACTATGACATCCCTGGGTGTGGTAATAAAACGCGTACACTAGACTTGCACAATACAGTGATGACAACGTGAAAGCAGAAGTTACTTTTGTAACAGCAGACTCTAGGAAGCTAGAAAAAATTACACAGCACCATGGAAGCCAAGAAATCTGTCAGGTTACATCAGACGGTGTAAATATATGATCACCAACTCCAAAAAACAAGTTTAACACAAAAACCTTGCCTGCAACAAACTTCCCCTGTGACTGAGATTTCTCTCAGGTTGTTACCACACGCTGCAGAAACCTTCAGAATTGCCATCCTCTTAGCCACATGTCCACTGGAAATTAAATTCCTTCTGGATTCACTGTTTTGCATGGGAACAGCTCCCAAGTATATTTTGGGGAGTGCTCCACTGTTCCTCACTCTCAGCCCCACACATTCATGGCACTGTGGGCCCTGTAAGGATTGGGGTGCCAGGAGGGAAACCAGAGAGAAATTTGGAACATCACCAGGTGCTAGAACACATTGACACCCTCACCCATGAGGACAAGGAAGGCCCTGTAGCTCCTTCCACCCCACATCCAGCCCATGCTCAGCCTGGGCAGCAGGATCTGATCCTGAAAGCTCTTGATGGAGTTACCAGCTGGGAAGGAGCTCTGGAGGTGTGAACATCATTTTTCTGGGACCTGCAGCTCTGTGCAATCACAAGAAACAGTGTCATATAAACCCCCTTATACAGGAATTTAACTTTTCACAAGATTTTCTTCATCTCTTTAGTGTAGCTCATTTTTTTTTCCCTAATTTTTCTCCTAAACACACACACACACACACACAATTTGTATCCATTTGTTCTAGCACATACTCTGTTCCCTGGCTTAGAGTGTTCCCTCTGTCATGTTCAGACTCCATAATTTATAGATAAATAAATTTCTCAGCCAGTATTTTTTTCTGTTGGACTAAAGCTCCATGTAGCTTTGGCTACATACATGTCACTTTCTCCTTCCCTCATACCACACAACCTTCCTCTCAATTTCAGCTTGCATTTCTTGACTGAGAATGATCAGAACTGTACATTTAATTTCAAATATAAACCATGTTGAAGTAGACAGTGAAAATTCACAGAAAAGAGACACAGACTTTAATACTGATAGCGTTCAAATGTCACATAACTCTATTTGCATGTTTCATTTCTTTCCTTTAACCCTGTCACATGTAACCTGTGTAAGAATCACCAGGATACAGGAATTATCTACATTTTAGGATGCTGGGTTCTCCAGATAGTTTTGGTAAATGAAAATAGTAAGAACATCAGATAATTCTTAAATACCCACCTTCAAGAAAAAAGAAAGCCATATACATGGGATAGAATACCAAAAACACCTAGTGGGCAAGTAACTACTGGATTTCTTTCACAAAAGGCATTATATCTATGTGTCTTTCTTTAAAGCCTTTGGAAAACTTCCTTGTTTAATCTCTACACTCCTCAGAAACACCATATTTCACATATCTATACCATCAGCTACTTCTGTGAAGCTTAATCCCACCCAGGCTGAAAGGGTCTTTAGCTACTGAATTTTGACAGCTGTGGCATGGTCTGGTCAGGATCTACACAGGCTGTGATTCCACTGCCTCAAAGTGCTCTGTAACCATTTTTACAGTCTTGCTCTAAAAATTATTGCTCATGAAAGCACTTCCTCCTAACTAACCTTAAACCTATACACATACAGAGAGATATATATAGATATATAGATAGATATAGATATAGATATAGATATATAGATATAGATATAGATATAGATATAGATATAGATATAGATATAGATAGATATAGATAGATATAGATATAGATAGATATGCAAGACCTGACTAATATCTTTGTAAAAAGTGAGATTCATTTCCATAAAAAGGCATGAACTGAATAAAGTTGCAGAGCATTTGCACCACAGAAGTGCTCAACTCTCAGGGTGCTAAGCCACAGAAAATTGCCACTAATTTCCCTCCATCCCATCCCCCCATTCTTCTGACCACTGTGCAATTAAATCCCTTAAACTTAGAAATACACTGAATACTGAAATGAACTGCAGTGGTAATACTCAGCACTTGTAACATCAGGTATTTCTTCCACTTTTTTTCCCTAATGGTAATCACATAAATTTTTTTACTTCATCAAGGGGGGAAAAAAAAAATTAAAGCAATTGGAGTAAAAAAGCCAAAGGCAAAAATCTATAAAAATCAGGTGCATTAGTTACTTTCTAGAACAATAAATATGGAACAGGCAACTATACCTTATAATTCCACAAACAGTGAAAACATGATTATGTGAAGAACCAACAATTCAAGCACTTTGTTGGATTTGGTATGAAATTACCATTTCATCACTCAAAAACTGGCAGGTTTGCACTTTATGCATGCACCCAAATGCTTTATTCCTCTTGTATGCTTCCCCTCTTTTTATCATTCCCTGCTGTACTTCAGGCAATGTTGTACATTCACCACCCTGCTACCCCCTCTGCCTCTGAAGGGAGCTAACAAAGAGGAGTGAAGCAGGACACCCTTAAAGGACCTTTATTTTTTCTATTTTTTTTTTTTCACCTTTTCCCTCATTAATTCCGTGGCTCCAGGGAGGATCAGATGTGTTCCCACCTCGCAGAGCAGGAGCAATGTCTGTGAGCAATGGAACTACTGAAGGCTGGTTTCCTAAGGCTATGACTCTTGTGCTGGATCCCCTAATGTCTAAAAAGGTGAGAAATCCAGTCAAAGCTTTTCCCTTATTTAATGAATTCATAACTCCTCTCTCCCAGGAGGATTTGCTAGTGTCTAATAATACAGTTGATCTCATTCCACAGCTTTTTCCAAAGCAGGCACATGAATAGGGTCTCTTTTTCTCCATCCAGGCACCTATTTCCATGAAACTAGTAGGAACCTGATATCTCTGAGACCTTTACTCCTGTCAAATCTGTTTGAAATTGTCCAGGAGTTTCAGAAGTTATTGGGGGGAAAGGGAGGAGGTAAGAGGCTGGCAGTCAGCAGAGGCACACAGCATGACCACATAAGCTTTGTTTCCTTAGGAAGCAGGGTAAAACACTTGCACCTTTTATTATTTTTAAAACCTGCCCTAAATGAATTAGGAAATCAGCTTTACTTAGAGATCTAAACTTGTTTTCTTCCTTGTTTTTCATGTTATTTATAGTGTGGCAATAATACAATAGACTCTAGATGTAACATCTGGATTCAGGTCTCAGGACTTAAATGCATGAACAGTTCCCAACTGTGTTAATTTAGATTTCAGAGGGAAAGCCCTATGAGATAGCTTGCCTAAATCAGAATTTATTTCCTAGAGGCTAAGAACAGAACATGGGCCCATTCCCATAAAACAACTGCCACACAAACTTATCACACAGCACCTTCCTTGAGTTTGAGGCTTGAGCCTCCCTGAAAGTATGAAAGGATAACTGCAAAGATTTTTAATTTACTCTGATGGTTTTTTTTAACTTATTTCTTTTCTTCATTTATATTCAGGTTTCTAATTCAAAAATTATTCCAGAAAAAAACCCACAATTTAAGTAAAATGCTTACAGAAGCAGAGTGAAGTTCTTTTTCTGAACAATCACAAAGCATATGTAGCATCAACATGGAACACTGAAAAAAATCACCATGCAAGCCTTTAAAAACCTCCGGAGAAGTTTCTACAAACATTATGAAAGGTAGACCCATATAAATGTGCTTTCAGCCAAAAATCTCCAAAATAAAAGCAAGACTTGCAGGAGTGCTGGTGATATTACTGTCAGTAAAGGTTCCAAGGTAACAAAATATAAATGATTAATACTTCCAAGATTAAAAAAAACACCACCACATTACGTGCTGCATAATAGGAGTATTTTAATTCTACCTGTCAACTGATCCTATTCCTACATGTGAAGCCCAGACTGCAGCTTTCCTTTAAAAAAATATAATAAAACACAACTGAAATGTCTGGAGTAATAACTGTCAGATATGAAGACAACTTGTCTTGGGAGCTGCTTTCCTTCAAACACTTGACCTTTAGGCTTTGGGAAGTAATGGAAAGTATAAAGTGCTGGGTGAATACACCCTTGGAGCTGACGTGCCAACGTTCTGCAGTAATCTGGGTCTGATTCCCCCCCAATATGCTGGCAGTAAACAGCTCCAGGATTGCACATGACTTTTTTTTCTTTCTCCCCCCCTCTTTGGAAAGTAAATGTATAACCACGTGAATAAGCATGAGATAATGCCTAGACCGAGGCAAAATATAAAAGTGTTCCCAGCTAAGCACTGCAACCAATTTTCCAGTGTGAGTAATAACACTGCACTCATTTAGAACAACCATTGACTATTTTCAGGATGGTATTTTACCCTTTGTTTGAAAAAAAAAAATCCCTTCAGAATGTTGACAGACACTTGCTGAAGCTTTAATATCCAAACACCTAACTATTTAATAAAAACTTCATTGAGTGGAGTTATTCTATCCCATTCAAAAAAAAAAAAAACCAAAAAAAAAACCAAAAACCACCCAAAAAGGCAATAGATTGAACATTGTGCACCTAATCTGAGCAATCTGAACATCTGTGTGTGCTGTGCCCCACCCACAAACGTGGAAATAACTCAATGCATCATGAGATATATGTACTGAGTATGAAAAATTTCCAGTAAAGCAGCACTGAGTTCACAGAAGGACATAAAGACTTCTATAAATTGTCAAGACATGAACAGAACATTTCTTTCCATCCAAGAGCCTAGAGAAATCAACAAAGGTTTTTAAAAAAAGGCCAAAACCTTATTTTCATAGAAAAATCAAATCTTATTTTCATTATTTTCTTATTTTCATAGAAAGTAATCAGTGCAAGTTCAGGTTCAGGAACACAATGCAGGTGAAAAAAACTTTACTAATTTCTCTCTCTCTACAGTTAGATTCCTATTTTTATTGTTTAATTTCACCAGCAGAAAAAAATCTCCCCCACCCCTTAGGGGACTCTTTAAGTAAGCTTTAAGAAAAATAAGAATGAAAGGAGTATTTTTAAAAATCAAGGAGTACTTCACTTTGTTTTACTGTCAGAGAGGCAGAAATTTGAAAACAAACATTTGTTCTAGACTATACATTCTGGTAATAGCAGGAAGGATATTTTTACAGCTAACAGAGATTCTCACTTGGTTGGAGGTGGATGAAGGGATGCATTTTCCCCCTTCTTGTGTCACAAGAATAACCCCTTCAAGGACAGTGAAATGTTTGTGACCACAGTGGTCCCAACATGGAGCCACGAGGCACACCCAGCTCTCACACGGAATTAATGACACGGGGGGCAGCTCAAACTTGAGCCATTCCCAGGTTCAGCAGGAGCAGAAGAACATCTGGAGCTCTAAACTGATAGTCCATGGGGCCATTTCCCCAGAAATGTCTGGAGGAACCATTGTGTGACTCCAGTCAGAACTATGTGCTCTATCACAAAAGAATAATTAAATTATGACATTTTTGTTCCTTAGGTAAAGGCCATTTCAGAGCATTAACTGATCATAGGTCATTCCTGAGTGATCAAATGTCACTTCATCCTGAATAATATGATTATTAAGTTCTATGTCAGATCCATTCATGGGCATTACAAATTCAACTCCAGCAAGAAATTTTTCTATATGGACTATTATAATGATAAAAGGCATCAAAATCTTTTCATTCAAGAAACCCATATTAAGTTCTAATAATATTTCTAATAAAAATAGATTTTCTGAAAATTCAGATCACCTGTATCTATCTGAAGACAAAAAAATTCCCTATCTTAAATCTCTTACCTAATGTTTAAAATGCACACAATTATAATACGTCTTTTTACAATGGAAGTTTCTACTCAGATGAAAAGCTGGAATGGATTCAATTAGAAAATATTTTTCCCTGAAATCTTATAAATTCTCATCTGCAAAAGAAATATAGTTCATAGATAAAAAAGTTAGACTGAACTGGTTGCTAGCAACACAAACAAAACATTTACTTTCTTTTCTGCATAATACCGTTTTCAAAAGTTTTCGTGACGAAGTATTTAGAGAATTAATGTTTTCTTAAGCCAAGCCAACCCTGGATGAGGGAAAGCATTTTTTTCCCTCACCATTAGGATCCTATGGAGCACAACTGGAAACTTCATGGGATCATGTTTTAGAACATGAGGTCTCAGACGAGGCACCAAAAAGCCACATCAGGGCATTTTATTTGCAGAAGAAAACAGAGGCAAAAATTTCCAAGGAATCAAGTGAAAAGAGTGAAGTCTCCTTAATTTTGCAGTCTCCCAGGCCAGAGGCAGGGACAGGCTCCCTCTGGATGGCCCCAGGAGTTTGTCAGAGGCCAAGAACAGAACACTTATCACAGAAATGGCTCAATGTGGCAGAGAACCTCAGAATTTAATTTCATCTTTGCAGTACTTTCAGTGGAGGGAGGGTGAACATCATTGCTCAGGTCTGTTGTGTTTTATTTTCTTAATTTTTACTTGCCAGCAAACCAGCCCAAAAGGGAGAATCTGTGGGTTTTCTGAAATCTATAGCAGTAGAACTAAAGGTTTCTTATGAACCAGAAAATCCTGGGATTTTGTGGTTTTGTTTGGCTTTGGTTTTTGATTTGTGCTTGTTCAATTCTTAAACATCCATATTATCTTATTAGGATAATAATATAATATTATAAGATACTAATATTGCTATCTTATTTACTACAGAATAATGAAATACTAGCAGTGTGATCACCTTAAAGAACATCTGGCTGAGCTAGTGCTGTTTAACACAATCCATAAGAAGAAAAAACCCACCCACCAACCAAAAACAACCCAAAAAGCAAACAAACGACCCAACATACAGACAAAAAAAAAACACACCAAAGAACCAACAACCAAACAAAAATGCATATACTGAAGTGATAAAAAGGGCAAAACTGAATAAGCATGTATTTCAGCAACAAGCTGGAAAAGAAGATACACAGCAGGAAATGCAAGCTGAAGACAGAGAGGTGACTTTTCCTTTAAAGCATAAAACATCTCAGTGCCAAACATCAACCATCAGTTATCAGCATTAAAAAAAAAAAGATGACTATTCTAAAATTATGGACAAAATAAGATCTAAAGGGATGTGTCTGTCAGGAACCAATTTTGAAGGGCAGGGTCTGGTTCTGGTGACATGGATAGCCCTGCCCAGGAAGCTCTGATGCAATACCTGACTGCAAGACCACCCAACACAGAGCCCTGTGCATCAAGAGAATGCTAAGAAGTTTAATTTTACCATTTTTCTGATTTTATATCAGTATTTCACTGTCAAACAGACAGTGCTAGGTGAGACAATGGCATGTCCAGAGCTTAACAGGCCTGACATGTACATGTAGGTTCTTTTTTGACAAGGATAAAACAAGTACTTGCATGGTCTGAGCTGTCCTCAGGCAAGCAGTTATCTGCACTTTGCTAAATATAACTTCACTGGGGTTCTCAGCAGCCTCCTGCACTGCATGCTCAGCCACAGACCTGCAAAAACCTGGCCCCAAAAAACATCTAAAACTATCCCAGCCTGACGAAACAGGAGAGACCCACCACCATTTCTGGAACTACAAAACTGATGGCTGACCTTGCTTCCCACCAGAGCAACATGAGGGTTTCCTTAAGGACGTACCAGGAAAATGCTCCTGTGAGCAAATCCCACCTTGTGCACGCAAAGCACATGGAAATACACGAGGAGGCTTTTGAAAAGAAGCCATTCCACGCTCCAGGACAGCTGGTTTAAACACATGAGATGTGATTATTTATCCTGGGATGTAAGCTGGGGGAAAGTGGTGCTTTCAAGCCCCACGCAGCTGAACTGCAATGACACTGGCAGTGTGAAACAGCCCAGGCTGGGAAGCAGAACTGAGTGAGTGACTACACCAGCCCACACAAACAGGAGCTAGAGATGAACCAGAGCTGCAGCACAGCACACTGGAACAGGCTCTTTGCTGCCAAAACCCCAAAGCATAGGAACTCATTTAAAAAAAACAACAGGAGATATCCCTGTGCTGCGCCTGACTTGCAGAATTGAGATTATTATTTCATATTTTGCAACACCAGAGTCCTGCAGCCAGTAGCCAACACCACTCAGACCAACCTCAGAGCTCACTGGATTTTTTTGGCATGTTAACATTTAAACAATCGTTAAAATAAATAAAAGTTAAGTAAGGATGCTCAACACTGCTAAATAATTTCTTTCCCCTTACTTTGAGCCATTGCAAAGTGGTGATGGTAATCACAGCAAATGTTGCTTGAAAATAGTACCAAGGAACAAAATAACACAGGCAACTGCTATGCAAATTTCTGTTAATATTAATTATGTCAGAGCACACTGAAACTTGCAAAAGCAGCATGTTTATTGTCTCTACATTTTGCTTTTATCCTCTGAAGTGTAGCAATTCAAATATGCTGGAAATTACAACAAAAATGAGGCCATACTAACTGAATGTGGGGATGAAACTTCCAAGAAGCAAAACAGATCTGATAATATTTTCATCACCTTTATGTGTTGAAATCTACCAGAAACACAGCCTTCCACAGCAGATGCAGGAACCTCCACAATTAAGCCTTTAAAAATACATTGGAAATACTTAGGTCTTCAAAATCCAGAAGTTTAACTTTAAAAATAAGTGTAATTCATCCACTATCTGCCCAATCCAACTTCCAGCAAGTTGGAGTTCCTCAGAGATAGTGAGTGGACTAACCCAAAAATGCAAAATTCCTGCTCCAAGAACTACAGATCAGCTACTTTCAAAACGCATGGAATGGAGAAGGGTGTTAAAAAGTTACTAGAAAATGGACATTGCCTCTCCAAGTTTTCACACTCTTAGCAGAAAGGTTCTATCTCACACATATGAGCACTTATATTTGGAAAATCATAAGGAAAAACAGAACAAAGAACAGCAAATGAATCTATTTCACCTCCCTCTAAATAAATTTGAGCAGAATCTTATGAGATAGGAGGTATCCTATCAGATATCTCAAGAACCAACACTGGTATGCATAGAATCATCTACTGTGTGCAAAATTAAGTAGCTACAGCTTGCAGCAATCATGATTTATCTTTCTTAAACCTAAAGTTAGCTTACCACAAAATATTACAGTCATGACCACCTGTGTCATGTCTGAATGAGATTCAGAGAGCCCCTTCCAGAAAAGAAGATGCACCACCAAGTGAATAAATCCTCTGTGGCTCTAGAGATTACAGAATATAAGAAATGTCCAGGAAATCAAGCTTCTGTTTTCATCTTAATAAAGTCTCATGAATGAACCGATATCTTACCTTCATACAAATTTCATACATTTATAATTTAGGGCAGTATTCTACAACAATAATTACCTGATATCTTACTTTCATGTTAATTTCACAGATTAGTAATTTAGGGCAGCATTCTATACAAATAATACGACTGCAGCTGAAACTGCGCAATTGCAAAACTGTTTTTAGGGACATTATTCTCTTCCCCCCACACATAGTGAGGCAGAGCTCATCAATGGAGAACAAAACACTTTTGTCATACCCTTCCCAAGAGGAAAGACAGCTCTCTGCAGAGCTGCAAGATAATTCACGTCAAAATGAGAAGGAATCCTAACTACTATGAAAACAAATACTGTATTTCAAAACCCACTGGGAGGAGCCCATTGTGCAAGAGGTCAGGATACTTAGTGCTCCTCTACTTCAGTTCATTAATTGTAGCTAAGGATGGATTTATTTATAAATATAAGTTGTCTATCATGCCATGATTATTGCCTCTCTTCTCTAAACCAGTAACATAAGTCCTATATACAAGCTTCCTTTTCCTTTCCGCTGGTTCTCAAGTTAAAAAATAGCAACTGAAAAGCAAAATTCAAACAGGATGACTCCTCTCACTTTTCTCCTTGATAAATTGGGAGCAACATTTAAATATAACATTATATTTAAATAAGCTGTAAGTAAAACAAACAATAACACAAATCAACTGTGATGGCTGACTTGTCCAGCAAGCAGCCACTTCCTGGCAGAAAAGTTGGGAAGTTGCAATGTTGGAGGAGTAAATGAAACAATCCCTCCTAGCATGAGAACTTCTGCCTAGTGAAAAATAAAACACTTCTGAGTTCAGGGGAAGACTTTCTACCTCTGCAATTCTAAACTGGGTCGATACTGTTTCAAACAAAGGACACTTGGACGTGGTGGTGCCTGGAGAGCTGAAAGGTAGAATCTCACCAGGTCATCAGCAGCAGTTCACTCTGTTCTGAACAGGGAGGGCTCCTTCCATGCACCCTTTGGGGTGAAATCAGATGTTGGATGGATTGTGGAGGTCTGGAGAGCTTAGCACAAGAAAAACAAGGAGCTGCTGGAGCAGATCCAGAGGAACCCATGGAGCTGCTCCAGGGTTGGAGCTCCTCTGCACTGGAGCAAAGCTGGGAGAGCTGGGGGTGTTTCCTTGGGGAAGGGAAGGCTCCAGGGAAAGCTCAGAGCCCTGGCAGGGCCTGAAGGGGCTCCAGGAAAGCTGGAGAGGGACTGGGGACAAGGGATGGAGGGACAGGACCCAGGGAATGGCTCCCAGGGCCAGAGGGCAGGGCTGGATGGGATACTGGGAATTGGGAATTGTTCCCTGGCAGGATGGGAGGCCCTGGCACAGGGTGCCCAGAGCAGCTGGGGCTGCCCCTGGATCCCTGGCAGTGCCCAGGGCCAGGCTGGACACTGGGACAGTGGGAGGTGTCCCTGCCATGGCTGGGGTGGCATTTTAGAGTGAGCTTTAGGGTCCCTTCCAGCCAAAACCCTTCCACAATTTCATGACTTTAAAGTGATTCAATCAAGTAGTAAAAACTGTAGAAAATCAATGATACAAAAATCTCAGAGAAATTTAATCCCCCAGAGTGATGAAACATTAACATATTCTGGTCCTACTCAACTTGTAAGAATGTAAGGGGATTACAATTCTCTAGCATTAATATTTTCAGCCACAGCAACACTGTGATTTCAGGAAAAGTATCTTACAACTCTTGCAACACTATGTGATAATTATTCCATTATCACACCAAGGTCCTCTGCCACTCTCTCATCTTGGAGAATGCTGAGGCAACAAACCCTTCCACCCCAAAACCAACAAAAATGAACTCATATCAAACAAACAAACAAACAAACAAACAAACAAACAAACAAACAAAAAACTCACACACAAAAAAATAACCACCACACAAACACCCCCACACGCCAAAAAGAAAAACCCCAAAACAAAAAACAAAAAAAAAAAATCCCCCCCTACAAACTAACAAATAAAAACCAGCCAAACAAACAAACAAAACCATAAATAAACAATTAATGCAAGTTTGTTTACCATTAATCATCTTCCAGAGCATAATGGGTTTAGAGTTCCATTTTCCACAGCATGAACCAGGTTGTAGTTTTGATAGAGTCAGCCCTCTTTCAGAACAAATGCGTGTTTACAAAGACTTGCAATAATATGCCAGCCATGGAAGAGTTTTTGATGTCAAGGACTCCATTATATGTTTGGGTGGAAGTTCAACAACAGCTGCTCCAGATTTAATGAAGGTAGTACTCAAGGGACCGACATTTCCTGGATTTATTTATGGGAGCTTACAGAAAATGTTCAATATGTACCAAAATATACATTGTTCAGAGACTTTCATGCTTGAGAGTGAAACTCTCAATGTTTGATTCATAATGGCTATTTCACAAGGGCTTACAGGAAATAAAACTGTTTATTTTAATTGCATACAGCAAAAATGTTAGAAAAGAAAGATTTATGTTCTCTAGTGACAGTGAATGTTTTGGGCTAATTTGTCATGGTTACCATGGACAGAAAATAAAGGAATACTATTCAAGCACTACTCCAAGCACTACTCCAATTCATAGACAACTTAAAGTACCAGCAAATACTCAAGTCCTGTGGGCTTTCTTTTTAATCATTCATGTAAGCTTACAGCACCTTTTAAATACAGCAAAACTGCCTGTGCAAACCAGAATTTTACCTTTATTTTTCTTTCTCATTAACAGTGCTGTTTTTTGCATATTTCCTGTTAATGGAAAATAAAAAATAAACTTGTGAATTAAAAAAAAAAAAAAAATTAACAGCAATGACACAATACTCAAGAGACTAAATAGTACTGATCTCCAATTATGTCAAGGTGGTTTTCCTCTCCAGGTCATGGTTTCTATTCTTGACTGTAACGTGACAATTTCTTTAAAACAAACAAAAAATGTGTTTTCCCTTTTCACTTGCATATTGTCCAAGAAAAAAGACTATGAAGAAACAGATGAAAAACTATGCATCTGCCTATGTTAATTGAAAGGTTAGGGAAATTAGTAGCATGAGGAGAATTTTGATAAAGATGAACACTGGAAATTTGATTAGAGTGTATCCTCTGAAAATGGAAATAGAAAGCAAATTTATAAACTGTTCTGCATTTTACCTTTTCTTTTCTTTGAATAGTCCAATGTTTGTATTGGCCAATGCTTTGAAAAAGCAGAACCACTGCCTACAGGTTCACATCTAGTCTGGTGAAATTTTAGCTTTTCACTGTTTTGTCTTTGTTTTCCTGAATTTGTCACCAGACAATGGTCTGGTCACACACTGACAGTTGTTATTGTGTTTTCTTACACAGTTTCAGCTATTAGGGTGTTAAGTGGTAACATGACAGAGTAGAAATTAATGTCAGAGCATTACAAATGCATTTTGTCTGCCTGTTGAAATACTTCATTTTCAGCATCACCACACCTATCCCCAAAACCTTTTCCTCTTGTATTCTGAGCTGCCAACTCTGTCTTCAATAAAAAGAAAACATAAAATAGAAAATGACAAATTTAATCACAATTTCAATGGGTTTAATTATCTTGTAATAGATAAAACTCTCATCCTTCAGCTATTTCTTAGGCCTCACAAAGCATTGCAAAACTCAAATACCCTTCTGCAAGTGTGAGCTTCATTTTGCCTTTTTGCTACAAATCACTTTTACTGTGAACTGAGACACAAAAATGAGTTTGTCTTCTGCTTTTCTTTCCACTATTCCACTGTTTTCCTCCTTTCCTTCAAAACTCAACCCCTTTTGCCACAGACTATTTCCCTTCCATCCATTTTTCATCCATTTTTTATAAGTACAAATGAATGTCCAATGTTGAGAGTAGTTCTTTTAACTCAGATTACTTGTTTGAAGCATTGTTCAAACTGAAGCCACTTCACTATTTTTTAAGAAAAATGAACAGAGAAACTGAATTTAATAAAAAACAAAGTGTAGTTCTCAATTTCTGTTTGTTCTTTTCTAACACCTGAATTTAAAAAGTGACAGTACACAAGAACAAATCTATTTCAACCTGAAGCTAAACATTTTTTGCAGTATACAGTTGAGTGACAAATCAGTTATTTACACCATTTCCTTTCTAGAAATACATGTATATAAATCACGATAAATATGTGTAGAGAAATAATGATTATTTAACTTAAAACCTAAATCTCCTGAGTGCAGATGGCCCACGATTCACACACCTTCAAATTCTCCTCCAATAACACAAAATTGGATTAGACAATCTCAGCCACTGCTGAAAAGGGCTGTTAACAAAACACAGCATCCACTTCTCCTTGCCTTTGGCTAATGAGCACTTCTCCAGCTTTTACTCACAATTCTCCACAGGTTGGACTCCAAAGTCCTCAACCTCTTTTCTTCAGGATTTGTCATTAAGATTTGTCCTTTTCAATTTAAACATTTCAAATTGTTGTCATTCAGAAAGAAGGAAGGGGTCAGCAATGGCACTAGGAGAACAAACACTTGATTGCTTTTGTCAAGTTAAACTCCAACTCTAATGACTCATCCAAAAAAAATCGTAAGATTTTTCATTGTCCCAAAATCATAATATAGGGTTAAAATATATTAACTCTTATCTTTTGTTCCATTGGGGTTTTGATATTTTTAAGCTTTTAAACCATGCATTTTTAAGCTTTTCCCCTAATGTTCACAATGGGGACTGACAAAATTTTGAGTGAAAGCTAAAATTCTGACTCAGCGAGGCAACTGTGGTAGGTATCAAATAAATAATAATTTTTTAAAAATCAGTAAAATGCATCCATTTAGCTTTCAAACCTTGTATATTACTGTTTAGTTTGGATGTTTCCCATACCAGTACTTCTTTTTCTTTAAGACATGACCTAAAGGGGTCTAGATTCTACTGATACAGACAGAGTGTCCATGCAAAAAAAGTGAAACATAATTAAAATTATATTTGATGAACATATACAGGAAGTAGACTATAACCTTAAGGAAGTGAAGCCCTACAAATAACATTATTTTTCACAGTTTTCTCCTCTGTAGCATTTAATTCCAGAACAATTTTCCCTGCCAAAAATCATATGCTAGCCCAGTAAAGCTAAATTCATCCCCTCACTCCTTAGAACAGCCTGAAACCTGTTTTTCATGTATAATAATCCAGTTAGCAACATCAGAAAGCTCGTCCTAAGTCCATTAATTGCCTTTCCATCACAATATGGTGGCAGCGAGCAGCTTTAATCCAATTTGTAAATAACATTGGCCAAAAAAAAAAAAAATTTTCCTCAATATTCCTGCTCAGCCTGCATTATTCTCTGCGTTCAGTAGGGCTGAATGAAAAGTGAGAGCTATTAACAGCTTTCTTTTTAGTAGCAATTAGCTAATTAATGGCCTTTTATGGGGCTGGCTCCTGTCACCACCCGCTCCAGCTCTGACTCAGGTCACCAGGCAGCACCAGTGAATCACAGGATTTGTAAAAGTGGAACTTTTATGATGCAGCTGAGACCTTCCCCTCAGCTTTTTCTGCCCCTCCCAGTCGGTCAGCTCCTCCCTGACAGGCAGAATCACTCTTCCCAGAAATTATCTCCTGCCCATTTGGGTTGAGGAAGAAGCCTCAGCAAGCCCAGACTTGTAATTATTCAGAAGGCATCTGTTATTTTTACCTCACCTTTCCATTTGCCTGCAGATACTGAGATTGCTCTCCTTGCAAGGCTGAGCTGGAAAACAATTGTTAACCTAAAATTCCAGGTACCTGTGAACAAACCACAACTTTTCAATCTCAACCAGAACACCTGAAGTGAGCTCAGGGGATGTGCATTTCTCATAGCAAGCCATATACAGCCATCACTTTGATGTCTCTCCTTACCAAAATGGTGCTCCTGTGTGTGGGGTTTTTTTGGTTGCAGTTTCAAAACTGATGTAAACACACAATACTTCCTTTGTTCACTCACAACTAGCAATTGCTTTATATTGGAGCTGTTATTTACAGCAGCCAGGTTTCAGGAGTTACACCCCATTTCAGCCCCACTGAGGCTCAGAGCACAGTCCTGTCTCTGTGGTTCTCCAGTCGAGCCAAGAAAGAAATAAAATGCAAGTTTATATGAGCCTTAGTACCAGAGTCAAAAGAAACTTCTTTCAAGGGAAGACTGGAAGTTTTATTCACTCAGACTGCCAACCTGAAACTGAAATAGCTGGAGGGCAAGGCTTTAAAGCAATTCCAGTCTGGACCAACTACATAAAGATTTTTAATATTTAAAACAGTTGCCTTCCCACAGGTCATAAGATTGTGCACTTGTCATACAATTGAGGAGAGAGAAAACAGTCTGGGTATGGAGCTGAGACTACTTTTTAATTAATTCAGTGGCCCAATACTCCTAAATTAACTGCATGCTTACAGCAAGGGGCCCAGCAGGGCTACCACATCTGAGATGTTATTAGGATCATGAAATATCCTAAGATTGATGATCCTGACGGGTCCCTTCCAAGTCCAGGTTCTGCCCCTGCAGAGGACAGCCCCAGCACTCCAACCCTGTGCCTGGGAGCGCTGAGGAAACATCTGACACCTGCAGCACAGGGCTGTCACAGGTGTTGCTGTGTTTTTATTCACAAATAAATAAAGCTGGTGCAGATACGACCAAAGGAGCACTCAAAGTTTTTCTCTTCATTATCCAGATCAGCAGGAACAGACCCATGAAGGTTAATGAACATAGCAAGGATATTCCTAATTTGTAACCAATCTTAAAAAGTTATATTTAACCTTTTAATCAACTTCTGTGGCCTTTTTTGAAGGAACAAAAAGAGAAGTGAATACACACGTTCACTTCTCATTTTGAGAAGCGAATGTAATTTTTACTTTATAAAAACAAGATGCCAGCAAAATTATCATGAAATTATACTGATCTAATAGCCTTGATTCCATGATAACCTTCAACAAGTTACAAACTTAAGTGTAATCTTAAGCTCATCTATGTAATATCTTCCTTAGTAACTAATGGACTGTCTTCGTGATACAAATATTTTTGCTTTTCAGATTCAGAAGAGGAAATGGATCAGTCTCAGCTGTCTAAAGATTTGCTAGAAGACTTAAATATACTGAGGAAATTATTTTAAAGATTGGCACAGAATATTTCCCAAGCAGTCTGCATTAGGCCACTACAGTAACTGCAACCCACCAATGCAAGTTCTGAAAGACACTTCCAAAAAAACAAATGAGATACAATAAAAGTGATGGCCTGCAACCAGGGCTGAACAGAAGCCCTTCATAACTCAGGAACTTGGTGAAAAGAGCAGTGCTGCAAGCTTTTCCAGCATATTGTCCAGTGGGTGAGTAACCAGCAGGAACCACCCTGTCCTGGACCAGCACTGCCTCCCCGCCTGCCAGCTCAGGCTTCACAGCAGCTCCAAAATCCACTGCTAAGGTACATAGGCAGGGACTAAAGACTGAGCTTAACTCCTTTTGTTTGCTTGTTTGTGAACCTGGATTGATGTCTGGGAGGAAAAAAAAAATGAACAAAAATGAAACAAGACACCATTCTCTGTTCAGTTCCTAAGACCATCAGAGCCAACCTCATGCTGTGTTTTACTTTAATTATGCAATCATCCTAAATATTCACACAATATTTCTTAGCTTTATTGAAATATAAACTTGTAGGGATAAAAAGCAGGCTGAGAAACATCAGACAACTTATACAGATACTCAGTGTTGCTACAGTGTGGTGATCATACGCTGCAGAAGATAATCTTATTAAATGAACTAACAGCTCACACACTGTGAATTTAAGGGAGATTGTCTCTTTTTTCACTTGTTTATTGTCTGGTTTCCACAGCAATACACTGCCTGTTTGTTTTGACCATGACATGGAGAGCACATTTGTTCAAGGCACTCTTTTCTCAGCTTTATACTGTACGTGCACTGATGGTCTCAGGCCAAAGGAGACGCAGGACTCCGAAAGCACAAAACCCAAAAGGATCCCAAATGAATTTTGGCCAGTCCCAAGTTTTAGAGCACCAAAATGTCAAGCTACAGCTGTTCTGCCTTAATAAAGACATGTACTGCCCAGCTTAACCCAGTCCTTCTCTCCATGTCCCTCTGAGAGAGGCTGATGACCCTGTGACAATTTATCTCACCCAGAGGTTTCCTGCTTTGCGTCCTTCTTTTCTCACCTCCATCTCCAGCCTCCAAACAGGCACAAACCACTTCACAAAAAAACAATGTTTCACACAATTTTACAACACCACAACTATTCTTATTCATTCACAGAACTGCCACCACCAAGAGTTTACAGGGAGAAAACAGTAATTTGTTTTTTCCTGTCTCAAAAAGCACCAAATTCAAGACATTAAATATACCCATTTCACTTCCAGTGTCTAAGTTTTGACCTTTGCTCAAGTCTCTCCAATATAGAAAACTGATGGTAAAAGCTGCAAGCCCAAACTCCCCTCAAACCCTTTCAAGAGGCTTCCTCTGAAGACATTTTAAAATATTTCTCCAATTTCCAACAACTCTTTCTGCTAAATTCTAAGGTTGCTCTCATGTTTTGGTTTGAGGAGATCACATCTTTCAACTCACTTTTATTATAAAAATCAAGAAACTGCCTAGTTTCCTCCTGACAACCATTTCCACCACTTGGAAAATGCACTCAGACACTTTTTTTTGCTCTCCATCTCAAAGTAACACCTCATTTCTTCACTCTGCAGATGATAAGCCCAAACACAGATATATGAGTCAAGAGCCACACCACTGCCCTGACACTTCTGAAAACCTTTGCTTTCTGATACGACTTTCATTCCTGGATTTTATTCTGCCTTACCTAACTCACCAAAACAGGGGAATGAAATGCAGAACTTGCATGGGAGGTTCTCATTTCAAAGCAAGGCAAGGATCAAGACAAAGAGTAACACAAGATATAAAAAACCAATGTGGGAATTCACTGACATTTTATTCACTGAACATATGAAAACACAGCACTGGATACCTCAAGGACACAACCTGCAGGAATGAAATCCTCACATTTCATGGAGACTATCTACAGTAGACATGAAACATACCACATATATTTTAGGCTTGAACAACAAGTACAGATGTAAGAACCACAGCCATTACTTATTTCACTGAGTCTCAAATCCTCAGACATTTCAATAGAAATAATTAAATCCAGCTTTCGTGTAGAATATGGAAACCTCTGCAACACTACCTCAAAAAAAATCTACTGTGATATTCTTCATCCACAGATTTCCTTAGCAATCTTTTTTTTTTTTTTTTTTCACTTTTAGGTCAGTCTAAGTGATCCTGACATTCTTTTCTTTGGACATGAGTAGCTATAGGGATGTAAGCCTTCATCCTGTCCTGCAGAGGGATTTTTTTTGTAAAGGAAATTTACCAGCCAGAATTACATTTTCATTCTGTAATCCCTTTAGTATTTTAGCAGACTTGCCTATTACTTTAATTCCAGACTGACTACAGCACAGGCAGCTTCAGATTTCAACACCAACAAGTGGGATAGGATACCCACTGCATGCTGACAGAACAGTAGCACATTTTCAAGTCTTCTATAACTTCCCATGGATTTAGCATTAAAACCAGACTTGAGCAAGCCAGAAATCGCTTCAGCCAATTCTTTCTGCTCTCTTGGACACCATTTATTTGAGGAGAATGGTAACTTAAATGTTTTCATCTATGTAATATCTTCCCTAGTAACTAATGGATTGTCTTTGTGACACACAAATATTTTTGCTTCTCAGGTTCAGAGGAGAAATACTAATGGAACATCTTGGTCTGCTCTGAAGTGATGGCAACTTTTTTCAGCATTATTCAGAAACCCAATAAGCCTAAGAAGAATATAAGCCTAGCAAAATTCACAGAACATTTTTCTCAAAGAAAGCATTTCTTCTCTTAATTCTATCAGTTGCGGGTTTTTTTCATGATGTTACTCTGATTATCTTCTGTAAACTCACTTTTTCTATCTAGTCTTTTGTACTTTGACACTCCCACTTCAGCAGGAAAAGCCTCACTTAAACGTGCTTTCTAAGCAAGAAACAGTGAGACTTTTGATCCTTTAAATGCTTTAAATCTTCTTGATATAGATCTATGTACTTGATTCAACCATCTGTATGGTCTTTATTACCTTTTCTAAAGGCAAGGCAGCATAAAGCAAATTAAGCAAACAAGAATCAATCACCCTTTATATCTGTGTATAGGAAATCCACCATAATCTGCACATAGAGAACACACAGCTAAAGAAACGAAATCAAAGATATTGGCTTTGTTATTAAAAAAAAAACAAAAAACCCAAGTCGACATTCCCATTATTAACTCGCAGCATTATTAATTCCATCTCATGTTTCTGTAATATTTTAATACCTCACTTCAGGGCAGCCATGAAGAATTTTCATAACTTCCAGAGTGATGGGAAGACAGATATGAGGTTAGCTCTGAACTCCAAAACTCCCATGCAGCAGCCCAGGCTGCTGCCAAAAGACCACAGATGGATGCCATATGAGCAGCTGAGACCATGATGCTGAAGGAGAGCCATGGAAATTCTTTGCTTGTAATGTACTCGTGCAGTTCCAAGGTGTAACATGCACCAAACTCAGTCTTTTAGCAGTTTTAATCTTCATCTTGATAATTTTATAGCTGTGCTCAGCAATAAGCTTCGGGGAAGAGACTCAAAAAAGCAAGGTGACAGAAAATTAAAGTGAAAACATTGCAAAAAAGGTGAATGTTACAAACAGACCATGAGAGACAGAATCGGTTTCGAGATTTTTTTTTTTAGCTGATTTTTTGTGCTAATAGAATTTAGTGCAAAAATGTAATTATGTTTTTCTTTACAAATCCAGACATTGATTTTATTTCAGTGACTTTTTTTTTTTAAGGAAAGGAACAGGCTTTCACTTCTGTTCAGAATGAGGTCTCCAAGTTACAAGCTATCTGTGAATTAAGTCCTTTTGTCATTTGATAATCAAGAACTGTCTGCAGAGAGAGCCCAGAAACAGTTCCTCTAATACTCCTAAATTGCATATGACTAATCCAGGGGAGTGGGGTGGAAAAGGGGGATGGAAATCTGCCTGGGCTGAGTCACTGTGAAGGCACAGTAAAGAATGACTGCTGTACAAGTCCAAAGCTATTGAGACATAAATTGGCTGACCTAGTAGCCAGTTTTTAAGGCTTAGCACAAATATGAGAAGTGAGCCCTCCCTTGACATCTCACACTTCCCCTTTCAACAAATGAAATTTCTAAGATACACTGAGAAATAATTTTCAACTTATGAGGACGCCACATAGCTGAAATGATCAAAATTTAGAAGCCTCAAACTGAAAAGCTGCTGCTTCAGCTGTGTTTGATTGTTTGCTCCAACAGGATCCAGCTAATGGACTGAACAATAAATAGTATTTCTGAAACCCAAACTCACTTGTAATTGTGTTTGACAAATAAGTTAAAAGTTCCAGGTTCTTTTTCTTGGCTGTCTGCTGTACTGCTGACTTAAGTGCTGCACATCACTCTCTCTCAGCAGTGAGAACTTCCTCATGTAACACTTGGAAAAGGTAAAACAACAAAAAAGGCTGAAATTCTTCAGGGCATACGTACACGAAACCTCCCAAAGTATGAGAAGGCCAACCAGGCAGATAGATCAGCTTTTAAAGTCACCACAGAGAGAGGACTATGAAAAACTGATTTCAGGAAAAAACCCAGCATTTTCATAGTGTTAATCCCAGTGGAAACTTTGGCAAAAAGATTTTTTTTTTTTTTTTTTTTGGACAGAAGTGTCCAAACTGAAATATCTAAAACAGCACTTCTATAAAACTAGTGTCCATGCCATTGCCTGCAACTGCTCTCATCCCCACCAATTACAATAGTGCAAGCAGTAAAACAAAAGAATCCTATGACCTAAAATGCTCTGAAACAATCATTTGAAGGCTTTATCTACAGAATGTTTTAAAATTAGCTTCCATTCCCATGGGAAAGACCTGATGGAAACTCAAGATCTTGTCTATCTTCCATAGGTGTCAAGTTGATAATGAATGGAAAATTTAGGACCTGCTAAACAGCTGGGCAAGCTGGACCTGCTAAACATCTACTGCAAGCAAAAGATAATCCTTGGAAAACAAACACTGAAGGAAAGGAGATCCTATCTCTCAAACAACTCTCCTTAGCCCATGGCTATGAATACTCACTCTTCTTCACTGAGGAGAGCAGCTGGGACCTGTAACAGGATAAGCTCCCAATTTAAATGCCCAACTTCAGGGCAAACCAAGAGTCCATTCAGACATCACTTGGGAAATCCTTAATTACTGGGGGGGGAAAAAAAAAAAAAAGAAAAGCCCTACAGGGCTCAAGCATGTCTTAGCTACAACTTCAGGTTTTATTGGCACCTTCTTTTTCTAAAGTAAAAATGCATGTTCACTTCTCAAAAGGCATGTTCCTTCAGAAAAGGCCACGTAAGTCACTCAACAGGTTAAATTTACTTTTTCAAAACTTGCTGTAAGTTTCCAGTGGGGTTTCTGTAGAAATACCAGAACATTTCAGCTAATAAGGTAATTGTGCAATCCAAGCAGTGTTAATGTAAGAGACAGAGTTAGCTCCTAAACTACCAAAATTTTGTAGCTTGGCTGTTAGCAGCAGGCAATCTATGCTATTTGTCAGCAATAAGGTGTTTCTGAGTACTACCCTAAAGCTTTAAGAACAAACACAGTCTCCATCTTGTCACACAGTCCTCAGAAAACAGTAATTACACAACACTCATGATGGATTCAAACAAATAGCACAGACTGACACCACATAAATGTTACCTCTGCACTATAAATTCACTTTTCTGAATTCTAAGAAACATACAAAAAAATGCTTTCCCACACTTTCCCCTGCATATCCCATGGCATATCCCAATGTTCAAAAACCAATTTCAGGATATCTTTGACTTAGCTGCTGCTTTAGCCTTAGAGCAAAATACAGATTTCCTTCTCAAATCAATGCACACCCCCCTGATCTAAGGCTACAGAGAGCTCAATATAGCCTGGAGAACCTGAGGTTGCCATCATATACCAATAAGTTGTAACATTTCACATCTAATTTTAAAAAGAGTTCCTATGATAAAGACCACTCTCCCTCGACTGCCATTTTCTCTTCAAAAGCACTAAAACAATAAGGCATAGAGGTTTTTTTGTCACCCACCAGACTATTGAAGCATTAACAGCTTTATGGAGAAACCCACATGAATTTTTCAATAAAAATTACTACATTTCTTTTACCATATGGAAATATATTTCTTTCCAATGTCATGGTCTGGATCAGGTTTAAAGTTGCAGCTGAAAGGAAAACACTCCTGTGTCTTGGAATTGATGTTATTTTCCTAAACCATGTGACCTGACATGTAGGGACTTTAATTTCTTTTTTAATTAAAGTAGCTGCCATTTGTTGAATGACATCATTTTCCATGCTCAAGTACATAAAATACCCAGTTTTGTAACTGTCACCAAGCAGAACCTGCAGAGTCACTCACACACCATGAAATACAAGAGTTTCTTCAGGTACAAGCAACAGCGAACTAAAAATTAATTGACTAACATGCAAGACTGGCAGATAATTGAGAAATGCACTGCACCCAGTTTTGATTAATCAATATCAAGTATGTCAGATGTGGTAAATTAAACAATGAGCAGTTGCAGAATTTTGTTGACCTCTGTGCAATCTCACAGTGAGCCTCCACTACAAAATGATGGTGTCATGAAATTTTAACCTACTAAAGACAGACAGACACGTCACTGACTCAGTTTTAAGCTTCTCTTTTTCAATAAGGAAACTAACATTCCTGAAGGAGCAGTATGAGAAACTGAGTTTAGACAGATAGATTTTGTCCAAATCTGGTTTAAACCCTTAAAAGTGCAATTAAGAAAAATTTAAAGATTAAATTTAAAATATAAAAATCTTTTATAAGAAAAAATTGGTTTGAGAAGGGAGAAAGGTCCAGGGTGGTTGTCTCACCAGCTCTAGGGATACTGGGATTAACTAGCTCAGCTTTATCAAGCACCACAGCACTGTCAGAAAAGAGACATTTCTTCCTACCACACTACTGACTTTCATAGGAAAAAGAAACCACAAGCAAACCCACAACAAAATATTAAGCTGTCAAGAGAAGACAAACTATTGTTAAAGCAAAACACCTTTAATAACTGCCATTAAAAATTTACAAAAAGTTAACAGGAGTTGTCTTTAAGGTCCATACCAGCCCTAATGATTCTATTATTTTGCAAGAAATAGAAAAGATAAAATTGAGTGTACATTTATGACTATATATCATTATACACACATGATTTATTCGTAAATCATTCAAATATCATGACCATCATCTCTGAAACACACACATTCTCAGAGCACTGCCTGGCACACTTCATCTCCTGGCTCTCACCAGGGGAATTAACACTATCTCAAACACATTTGCATTCTCTAAGAGCTCTTTGAGTACCCAGCAAAAAGAACCAGCAAGAAGTTACGGAAGCTTTAACACAATGAAGAAATTGTTCAGAAAATACGTGGAACAAAAAGCTCATGCTTTTGTAATATGAAGAAAGGAGCACAACAGATGTGAAATGGTTTAGTGGATGTTTCTGTTTAGACAGACCTGGAAAATGGAGTCTCCTAACAAATAAAAGATAGCAGGCAATTCCTACAGGCTTAACAATTCTCCACAACGACTCTTGATTTGTTATTATTACCACAAAGCTCTTTAAACAACTCGGACTCTGAATAATATACACAGAAGTATGAGAGATTATGGATAAAGGTACTAATTCCAGAGAAGTGGCACCCTCTGGAAGCTTGTTACCCCGAGCTGACGTGGTGGGGTTAGGCAGAATGCACGTGTAACTCTAATTCTGGCATCCTGCTGATTATGTATACTGCTCCTGCTAGCCTCTCCACAACAGTGGTCTTGATTAAAGAGCATTGTTCAGGAAGGGGAGCACATGCATTTGCAGATGGCATAAACATGCTGCAGTGACTAAACAATGTTTGATGAGCACATGCAGCCCTGGCAGAGCCTCAGCTTGTGTTCTGCAAGCCTTGCCTGACAAATTTGAGATAAAACACACAGCTCAGCCATGAGGGGCAAAGGCAGCAGCTCCCCACTCCCAGGCCTAAAAACAGTTGGTAATAAAGGTGTGTAAACAGATGTCATGCTCCTCAGTTTTAGGTATTAGCCTGTCCCACAGAAGTTAAACCCAAAATCAGTTAAGTCTCTGGTGTCCTTCATCTTGTGTTTGGGTTTATCAGTGGGGGAGTGCTCAGTTTTTACTAGACTCTGATCCAAAAAAATACTACTCTTATTCTCTCCACATTTAATCTGCCCTGATTACTTCCCACAAATGAAGATTCTCAGTGATAGTGGATAAGATCAGTCTTATCCTCTGTAAGTTTACAGTCTTGGTATTCAACAAAGAAAATAGTTGTTTTAAAAAAAATTGATTTTAAAAAGTTCTGGAGACCACATTTATAAAGCAAAAATTAAAGGACTGGTATTTGCATGTTCTTCTCCTCAGAAAGAATGTCCTTTTTGCAATCATGCTGGTTTTATCCCCAGATTACATCACTGAAAAAAGAACTGCTAAACTGTAATTATGTCAGGTAACTAACAGAGATAACAGCCCCCCTTCCACTGTTTAGCAGAGCATTTCTGCTACCACGTGTCCACAGAAGGATCCTTTCCCAACATCTTTAGTGATTTACCCATGGCCTGCAAGGATTTTTGGGAACAAAAACATCTTAGTTATATAGTTTACAGGCTTTTCAAGCTAGCACACCCACATAAGAGCAGGCTGGTTACTTCTCTGATCTCTTGAACACAGGCAACTTATATTTTGTCATTTACAATCAAGGAAAACATGGGCTTTGCCCCTCATCACAGCTAACAAAACCTTCAGGTGGTCCCAGAAACCTAACAGTTTTCTTGGCATACAAATCAGTGCATATAAAACCAAAACAAAAACTATATATATATATATTAATGCAGTCCTTACTTCAATTCCTCATTTTTGCCATGTCCTAGGCAATGTCTCACTAGTATTAAATAAGATGAAAACTACATTGCTCAATGAATTTCAGTCCACCAAATCAGTAACACAGGCAAAACCAAAACTGCAGTGGTGAATGGCTGATTTAGAAAATCCCAGCAGGTCACAGGACTACAATTTTAACTCCTTTGTGAGTCCAGGGAAGTAAAAGATGACAGTGAATTATTCTACTTTCAATTATTAGCAAAAAAAACCTCACCAAAATTGGAAATAAAACAGTGCTTGTGAAGGCCAGACAAGTTCACATTTTTTCATAACTATGCATCTTCCCCACATTACCTCAGGCTTAGACCTCTCACCTAAATCAGAACTTGCTAATCAGTAGCTCAAGTTAGTCTCTAAAGGCTACAATAGGTAAATCCTTTTCTTTTCTATTTTTCTCTTTTTTGTTTTTCCCTGAGAGTGATAGTGTGATTCAGTTGAGAGGAGAAAAGTACAGACTCAGGATAGACTGAAAGAGTAAGAGTCAGGTTTATTCCAACCAAATAGCAAAATTCATCCCTGATGTTGCTGGGATGAATTATCTATATAGAACAAAAAATTCTCATTTCAGCTGGAATTGAACACGTATGAAACACAACAGCAAGGCAACAAGTTCCGTGTAAATTAATGGAAATAAATCTCCCATTGTTTTGCAAGATGTACAGCCATCAATTAAATGAGCAAAGAACTAGTATTAGAAAACTTGACTGCTTCCAAATCCTAGTTTTTGGCACCTCTGCTGCCCCTAAGAGTATTGACAATGTTCTGTTACAAATCTGTGTTAAGCTAATAGCCTACAGGTATCATTCACACACTGAAAGGACAATGTGCTTTTATGAACGGAACATAAAACAGTACCTCAAACTATTAAAAAACCCAAAAGCTTAAGACTTATCTGAGAAAAACACATGCACAAAGACTAGGATTTGGGTTCCCAAAATAAGAAAAAAAACAGTTACGCTTTGTACCCAACAAAGCAGTTAACATCTAATTTTTCATGAAATGTCAGGCACTATTTGCAGAGGTACCTGAGAGGAACAAGAAGAAAAGAGGATGAAACAAATAATCTTCTATGGAAGAGCTTTTTCCTGGAATGGTACTACCCAGAAACCTACTCTTGAAATTGTGTGATGTACCTGCCTTTCTCAGAAACATATTTTTTGCAAGAGAACCACATCTTCCAGTGGGACTAAAATATTTCAGAGCAACTCTAATTAAATCTTCTACTCACCAGCTCCAAATCCATGTGCAATCTGGCGTTTAAATTTTAAAACTCAAAGATGCTTAGCCTTTGTCCTCATGATAAAAAACACCCATTCCACATATTGACATGTAACAGGCAGTAATTAACATTCTGTCAAATCCTTTGGGCAGGCACAGCACCTCACAGGGTTTTTAGGGAACCAGCAAACTTATGGTAGTGCCATTCCACCAGAAAAAGAGCTGATCTTGCTCTCCTCACTGGACACAGAAATTAGGGACTAGTCTTCACTTTTAAAAGAAAAATTCATTTTTATCTGTGTCTACTAATACAGACTGAATTCAGAGTGGAAAACCAAAGATATGTGTATTTTAAATCACTGCATAATAAGGCAAGAAATCAACAGGAAGTGTAACACTTTCCTCACTGCACATTCTGCAGCTCCCTTATTTCATCATCCCATCATGCCACAATATTTCCATATTTGTCACTTGTTAAAAAATGCAAGACATCCTGAGTTTGCCCTTTTCTTACATTTCAAGACATCTTCTGTAACTGCAGCAGAAGTACTAGAGGTGTTGAAGTTGCTCTGAGAGGGTTTAAACATATCCATTCAATATTTTATACTGGAAAAGGTGCTGTTTTAGTGAACCTAAGAGTTAACATGAGGTTGAGAGCTCTCCAGTGCCTTTGCAGGTAGAAAGATGAATGCTTCCTCTGGAGCTGTGAGAGGTGTGAGAGTTTCTGAAGAACCACTGGTGAGATTCCTGTTGGTTTACAGGCCCTGGCTGCTGCTCATCCTCACAGAAAATACAGGACTGTGGTCTTGCAGTGAAGGTTCAGAGCCCACACACAGTAATCTCTTTTCCAGAGCACCTACTGTCCCCTGTAATTTGTGTTTGGGAAACTAAAGCTTGCCAATATGCCATGATTTAAAGATTTCTTCCTCCTAAAAGGAAAGCATTTGCAAATGAAAGCAAGCCTTGATGTCCACACTGGGATTTGAAATGCTCAGCAGGTATTCCAAAAAGGGAAAATCTGAAAAAATTGAGAGGAGAGGAAGGGAGGGGAGACAACACAATAACACCAAGAGGAAGAAAGGAAAACTGACAATTTTTCTTGCACAAATCCAAATCTGTTATTTTATGAACATGTTAAGTATACTTGAAATATGTTTAGACTCTCATTGTACTCAAGAAGTACAATGAGTGTAATTTACAGTACACCTTCAAGCACCTAAACTACCATTTTTGTCCAATTGGATAGGTCTAGTGAAATACACAGATCCTAACAGGTTGAGAAAAAATGAGGAGAATTTATTCATCACAGTGTTTGATCCCTCCTCTTTCAACAATACCAGTTTTAAAGGCATAAATTGCCAGTATTTTAAATTAATTTCTCCAAACTACTGCTTATCAGAAGTAGCAATCACATACATAATCTACTAGCTAAGCAAGGAAAATAGCAGACTTTAATTAATTCACCAGGATTTCTGTCACACTTTGTACAGACACACCTTGTAGGTGAATTGTACATGGCAGGGAATCACTTTCCACCAGAAATGGTTTTTCTTACCTCAAGGCTACAGAAGTGATGCACTGCATTTCCAGTGTACCTGAAATATCTGAAGGTACACCTGAGGTGAGCTGGGGAAAATCATGTGGCACTCAGAATTCTGAGATTACTTACAAGATAACACTTAATGTTTCTATTACATAAGGCACATTAGAAGCCAGCTATTTCTAAAATGGCCTTCCAAGAAATCCATTCAAGTGTCCACTCTCAGTGTCCTGAAGTACACAGACATTAAGTTATATAAGTGTCATTACTTTCACACTGACCTAAAGATTAATCATTTCATCTTCCTCTCTCCTCAGCTGGTGGAATTGCCTGGGAAACAACCTGAACTCCCAGTGACCTTTGCTAACCAAACAACACATCCTCAGTGGTTTGGAGCAAAGTAACTACTGAGACCTTGAACCAAGATAGTTTGGACAGCACAAAGAGCTCTACCAACTGCATTTCTCTCAGACAGCATGCTGTGAAAAGTTTTGGTTAGCACAAGCTTCTCCAGCTTTTTTTTCCCAACTTTTAGTAAACCTATAATGAACTCACTGGCCCGACCAGGGAAAAGCAGCCACAGGAAATGGGGGAGACAAATAACAGCATCACTTCCATCATCCTAATTAGCAACAGTGCTGCATCTAAGGTGGAATTTGTTAAGCTCTTACCCTCCCTGTTTACAAACTTAAGCAAAAGGCAAGGAAAAAAAAAAATCCCAGAGCCTGTCACATTACTGTAAAAAAAGAGACTGCTAGCACTCAAATAACTGTTTATCAAAGGCTATTTAGTCTATTTAATTGCCAGCCCCAAAGAAAAGAAAAAAAAGAAAGAGCTTGCCGGATTTCCATTATTTATTATATGTGGAGTGACTCGCTGAAGCACTTGGAAAGATTTACTTCCCAGTGGTCACCTACTTAGATCAAGCACTAAATCACTGCCTCTGTGGCTGGTGTTTGTTTAGGTGGCAGCAGTTGAGCTGGACCAGCCTCCCCGGCCCCTCGCTGGGGTCTCCGTGTGTGTGGCCTGTCCGGGGCTGCAGCTGGATCCGCACACAATTCCCACTGTGCTCCACAGACATTGTTATTCCAGGGTCCTTCCCGACACCCCAGGCACCCCAGACATGGCTCCCAAAAGGCAGAGCCACCTGTCCTGAGGGAGGTAAATCACAAACACACCGGGATTTTCACCAAATGCGTTGCAATTCTCACAAAAACACATCGGGATTTTCACTGAACCCATCGGGATTTTCACCAAAGGCGTGGGGATTTTTAAAGGCAAAACTTCTTAGGCTCAGCTGCACATCCCGAGGCACAGCCAGAACCACTGTTTCTAAAGCTCAGACATCATTATCTCTCCCAACCAACACTTCAAGATAAATAAGGAGTAAAATCCTTATGAACACTCCTTAAGATAAATTATTTTTCTTATTCTGTTACTTCTAAGAATTACAGACAGCCAGGACATTACAAAACAAACATGTTACACTGTGCTCCCTCTAAATAAGACAGGAATTCTTCATGACTTGGGGAAGTTTTCCATCCATTCAAAACCCAAACCATCAGCACTCATCCCTTACATAAACCTTACATACACATCATTATTATATACTGATGATTATAAACACTTTTTAAATTATATGAAGATACAGATTTGTTTTCATTCCATCAAAGCAGTGTAGGAGTAGGTGTAACATCCTTTTACAGTTCATGGAAGGAACCTATTTGCTCATTAACTGAACAACAGGTGAATCAAACACCTTGTTAAGTCATCAAATGTACTACACTGCCAACACAGATAATTACCATGCATTTTTCATTTCAGTCCCTTTCAAAGCAATGGGGCTGCCACCAATTCCTCCAGAAAACACCTGGGCAGTAAAACAAATTTCCATATCAGAAAACTTTCCCAGTAATATGCCTATGTTTTCCTTTGGTTAACATCACCCCACTATTTTTATTTGCACTCCTACAGACCACCCAACACAATTTTGGCACATAATTAGTTGTTCTGGAAGCAGAGCTTTAGCAAGATGCGACAAAGAATGTAAAACTTATTTCAAATATCACGGTTTGGTACGGCCATAAAAACAAAGAATCAAAGATTTATTGTCATTAGATTTGCCAATCATTAGTCCCACGTGGGATGGAGAACTATGACAGAGCCCAGCTCTGGAAGTTACTGGGCACAGGTGAGTGCCGGTCATCAGCATCATGTTCTAGGCAGTTCCCATTAAAACTAATTAAAATAATCAAATTTGTGTATATAAGCATGCATATATTTCTAAAAAAATAAGGCAAGGCATGTTATTGATTTTCTAAGACTACAAAATTTATTCTCAGGCATCCATATACGAATTTCATGAAAAGATTTTGCAATACCTTTTACTTACATGGATTAATAAGCATTTTATAGCTCCAAGTGTAATGTAATAATGAATTTCAGAAGTTTTTGCAATTTTTTTACTAAAAACTGTTAATTATTAAACTGATAATAGAGAAGCACTGAGTTTAAGTCTCATGTTTAAGCTGCAGAGTAGTTTCTCTAGGCTTCCTCTGCACTAAATTTACATTTAGCTGAATATCAGCCCTCTTGATGTAGAGAGCCCAGGAAGACCAATTTCCTAATGTGGTGCTGAAAGACAGAGATCACAAATACTTCCACAGAGAGTTTGCAAAACGTTTGGAACATATTCCATTTCACACCTGAAAGCTATTTCTAACACCCAATTCTATTATTTAATTCTATATAACTGCTCTGGCAATTTTATTTGTAGGCATTAGTTTAGTACAGAAGGAAAAAAAAAAAAAAGGGTGCATTTTCAACCAAGAAACCCTATCTTATCTAAAAACATGCTTTCAACACCCAAATTTAAAGCATACATAGGAATCAAGGTTCTTTGTATTTTCAGCTTCTTTGGCCAGATTATTATTTTCCCAAATTGACATAAAGTTGTTTTCATACAAGTTAAATTCCTCACAAGCCTTAATTGATGGAAACATGTATTAGGTGACCCCACAAACTCGAGGATGTTTTCACTTAATAAAAATACAGAATGTATTTAATCCAGCTTGCATTTAGAACATGTGTGACATAGAGCAGAAACCAAAAAAAAAGGATTCTTAACCTTACAGCCCTCAATTTCTGAGTTCAGTTTGGTCCCAAACTTTCAACATCTTTGTGAACAATCAAACAGCTCACAAGGTTTAAGGTCAGTATGGCCTTGGGTAAATTCACAGAAATACTTATAATGCAGACTGGTAGATTTACATGCCCTAACTTTTGGCTCCTCAAGAGCCAAACTCACCTGAAATTTCCTATACTGCACAAGAAAAATGACATGTAAAATAATTTAAAAATATAGAGGTACAAACTGGGATATTCATCTTAAAATTAGCTTCTTCTTTAGAAAAGTTTTAATACAGCAAAGCACAACCTGAAATATCCAGAAGTGTCCAAAGATACAGATAATACTGGCTTCTTTCCAGTTTTAAGAGAATCCTTCTGTTTGCAGCCAAGCAAGCAGCATGGAACCACTTTCCCATTTGCAATTTAATGCAACAATTTCAGCTTTAACTTCCAAAATATCTAAAGTAGTTGAAAAGTTAATTTTAAAACTACGTTTTAGCTTTTGAAAATAATCTTGCCTGAATTTTATTTTTTTTTTCTAATTTAGGTGAGTAGTACAGAGAGGGGACAAAGGAACAAGTAAAACTAAAGTGCACAGGAGGCTACAGTTTGAAAAGAGCAGCATCCACCCCAAACCACCCACTTTCTTTTTAGCTTGGTCCATGCAAGAGCTCACAACACTCATTCAATCTAGAGTGAGTATCACACATCTGATTTTGAAGATCATAATACAAAAATGTGTTTCATTCTCATGGTTTAACAGTCAAATTTAAACATTTATTTACTTACAGAGCCGTCTTTCAGGTTCCTTTCATAGGAGAAGTGACAGGCCTTATTCTGCTCATCTCTTGAAATCACAAAGTTGTATTTGCCAGCTAACTCTTCTCCAGCTATCAGTGCTTTCCTCAGCTCTTCCACATATTTTTCTCTGTCCATTTCTATGTCAGCAGCCTCCCTAGAAATGTCTGATTCAGACACTACCAGAAAAAGACATGTGAGGAATAAATATCCTTATGTGTGGGAACAAGTATGTGCATTATACATTACATACAAAGCATCTATTAATATACATTCACATATATAAAATACTGTATCTATATATTTGCTATATATATAAATAGTGCACATATTGTATATATGTTTACTATATATATATCTAAGTATATATATATATATTTATAATTTATTAAAAAAAATATATGATATACAGACACACACTGACTAGATGACCTTTAAGGTCCCTTCAACCCAAGGCATTCTGTAATTCTGTGATTCAATGAAATATCAGGAGATTATTCTTCCCTTGAACACACATTGGTGTGTCATTTCCACTGGTGGAACTGTAGCAAGAATTCTGGGGTTTTCAGGAGTCCTGTTCCCTTTTTTCCCCATCTGAAAATTATTTCTTTATTGCTACTGATCCACAATTCTAGTTGCCTAAAGTCACCCAAAACAGTACAGAGTGAAATGTGGAATTCCTTGAGCGTGAGGCAAAAAGGAGTAGAAAAAGGTAAGTTTGAAATATTTATAGAGGAAGTGCTTGTCTGGAACAGTGATTTCAATACTGAGAAGATAAACTCTTAATAACAGTAAGAAAGTCATAAAAAGAAAGACACTAAAATACTGCAATGGAGCACTGTGGGTTTGTTGGTTTTTGGGTTTTTTTTCCCTGTATATGCTGCATGTTCCTTTATGATTTAAAACCAGCAGAACCGATCAATCATTAGGGAAATATGATATGCATAAATCCTCATAGATGTATTTCTTTAACCCAATACCAAGGTAAAACACTAGATTACATTGCATATTTGTGTGCTTCTCCTCCCCTCCAATATTCACTGTTTTACCTCTCTCCTTAAGCAGTACTCCTAACACATTTCATCATCACATTAAACATACAGAACCCATAAAAGACAACTCCATCAGCAGCTCTCACTCTCTCCCTGGTAGGTCTTGCCAAGGAAAATAATCCACAGCATGAGAAACCCAAAAGGGATTTCCCACAGCAAGAATATTCTGACCATTGCTTTCCCTCCCTCCAGGTTTTGAATTTAAAATGGAAGCAGTCTCAAAAATGATGTAACAACTTTAAAAAGTGACTAAAATGTTTTGTTGAATGAAAGCACAGTTCAGTACAGTAGGAAAGCCTCATGCATAACATCAAACCCCAATGAAATTATTCAAGGGACTGAACAGAAGAAATTCAGTAAGAATTCAGAAATTCAGTAAGAATAGAAATAGAAATTTAGTAACAATTTCTTAGAAAGGGATCAGATTCTTCCAGAACAGAAAAAAACCTTACTTGGGATGAGCACCCAATGCTCACAGCAGAACTATTGTGGGTTTCTTTCTTTCCTTGTTAATGGAGTGAGGTCATCCTGCTTTCACTGCCCCTCTGTTTAGGGAAATCATTATCCTCCATTCTACCAGATGCAGGAACTCAACAAAATGAGAACTGTGTTTACCTATTTTTTCTATACACTCACAGCTATAGTGGCACAGCCTTCACTTGCAGAAATAATAATCATCTTTCTGTGAATTCTAAACTGGGGATTTTGAAGTCACCTAAGAACGAGAAGAATCTTCTCATTAGTCCCACGTGGGATGGAGAACTATGACAGAGCTCAGCTCTGGAAAAACTTTTTTTTTTTATTTTTCAAAATAACTTGACTTTACTCCTGTCAAGCCAAGAAAGAAAAACCTTTCATTACCAGGAATCAGGACTGGAATACATGTATTTGCCCTGATCAATGGAGTGTTCGAAATGCTAAAAGGAATATGGAAGAGCAGATTTAATTTATGTGCTGATTTTAATTTACATTTATCTAATCTCAGACCTATACGAAAGCTTGGCTTTTGCAGGAACTGAGGAGGAACAACATCCTCAGAGTAATGAGAAGGACGAAAGGATCTACATGGATACTTCTTATGATTCAGACAGTCCAGAAAATGGATTTGCCTACAATTTGCTCAAAATAAGTAATTCTCTCCTCCCTCGAAATACTTTTGTTACTGAGAGAAGGGCTTTTGATCAAGTATTTGACATTTTTCAAGGACTTTTTCCTCTGGGTATGAATGAGAGAATCATGCACAAATGCAAAGACCCATCCTCTTACTGAGGGGTTTCAGAGAAGGGGAAAAATTCCACAGGCTAAGTTTTTCCCACTGATAATTTATTGTCCCTTTTCCTTCCCAAAAAAAAAAAATCACTTCACCATGAAATACAGCTACCTTTGCCTATTTAAATTCCATGAAAATATTTTAAAAACATCTGCAATTACAGGCTTTAGGGACTCTAACTTGCAAATGGAACTTGCGCATACATTTGCTTGAGAATCTGGAGAAGACAGAGAAGTGTTACTTCAGCAACACTCCAAGAAATTATACATTCTTGAGAAAAAACAAAACATTGCATATCCATGTGCTGAATCAGTTAGTTTTAGCTTTGACACACAATCTCTCCAGATTTCTCTGGCCACATCCCAGAAGATCATGAACCTCACCTCCTCCACCACTGGGGACACAACGCCCATGGAATTTCCATACAAGCTGTAGGACACGGCTTAGAAAGTGTTTTAAAATGAGCAATTAAGAGAAGAAATTATTTAAATTAATGCATTTTTCTTTCCATTACCTGTCCCAGTCCAGGCACACTGACAATCACTAAGAAGTAAACCAAAGCCAGCGCCTAAATCCTTTTCCCATGACACCTGTAGAAAATAGGTTGCTTCTGGATCAGAAACTGGATGGATTCTGTTCAAAGTCTTCTCCATCTTCTTCTCCTACCTGTTTAAAAAGCAAGGTAATCTTGTTATAACCATTGGGGTGATTAACAGTTTAATATACCTAGCTTGGGGGTTGTATGGGTGGGGAATATACAAATACAAGTACGCTTGTAATTCTATTCTACTTTCCTCCCCAAATTCACTTTGTCAGAGAACCGGTGATACTTGCAAACAGGAAACTGGATTATAATAAAAAAGGTTTCAGTGCCAACAATTAAACATATTTGAATAGCCTCAAATTAAGAAGCTGTCAGGAAGCTGGGGGACAGGAAATTACTACACACAAGCTCTTCCCCATGGCTCTGTTTTTAACTCACTGCCTGCTATCACCCAAAGTACAGAATATTTAACATAATTCAAAATAATCAATATTCATCTGGAAGACTGCCACGTGAAAGCTTCTACTAAGCTTCACAGCAAAGCAGAGGGTGTAGCAAATGCCAGCAACCCAAAGGAAGTATCTTAAGCACTGGATTCTGCAGAGAATAAAGTATATGATGTGACAGGGAATATTTTTGCTCTATGGCAAAGCAACTTGGCAACCTGTGCTTGACTTCAGATCTTCTCAAGAATCCCATGTATTTATACACAACCTAAGTGAAGTGACTGAGAAAAGACTACATTTTTTAGTCACTCACAGACTAAAAATAGCATGTAAAAGGAAGAAAAACCCAGATGAGGCATTTAAATTTAAACTACATGCACTGAGTACAATGGTGCTTGGGCAGGGATTAAATGCTATGGAGGTTTCCATCTGAAGTGCAGCAGTAAATAATCATGACCAGGATCAGTTCAGGCCCTGAAAGAACTCTGCTCTCCAAGCAGGAGTAGAAGGAAGCTTTTTCTTTGCTGCTGGACATTGAGAAATAAATCTAGGTGCAGATTTAACTACCTTGGCTTCCCCAAAATTTGGCATTTTCAGGTTAGGAGGAGCAGCTTTAACTGCAGTTGACTGAACTGTTCCTAACCCTTGCTCAACTCTGCACCCAGTAACATTTCAAAATGCCTCTCCCTTGCCCAGACAAGTGGATAGCATTCAAAAGCAGCAAAATATATGAATTTAAGCGTTGGTTTTCAAGCATAAAGCTTTGGGATTTACATCTCTAAACCACAATGGCATTCACTATTACAGATGTCATACTCCACCTTTCTATTCCCTGAAAATGCAACAGAAACTAAAACGTTACCAAAACATACATTGAAAAATTAATCTCAGTTTAAAAAAAAATAAAAATAAAAAAAAAGTTTTCTAGTTCCATCACCAACTAACTGGCCATTTCTGAAAATCTACAGTGTGCCTGTGCACCTGTAAGCAAGAACAAAAAAAATGAAATATTTGGGGGTGGACAGCTGGAACAACGCCTTTGCAATTAGTGACTCCAGAAATTAAGGCATTTTAAATATTTGTGGGGCACTAACTGCCTGGCCATGGGTCAGTAATGAGCACAGGACACATGCAGGCACTCTCCTCTGCCTGCCAGATTCCCTTTTTTCTTTTTGTTAATTATGGAAAAACACAGTCTTTCCTGAAATATTTTCACAGAAATCCTCCTCTGAAAGACAATGTTTTTAAAAATATTTCAATTAAAGACTGTAAAGCAGTAGCAGACAACTCAAACAGACAGCATATAAGGTACTGATGCATATGTGTAGTTCAACAGGAAGGTTTTGCTTATTTTAAGTGATTTTTATCACAAAGTAGAGCAGCATTCAGTGAAAAATACCTGCACTAGAGGCTTTCTTATCAACCCAGACTTTTTATAACAAGAAACAAAGCAAGAGAATTACATTTTCTATTTATGTAACGATAAAGCAAATGAAGTGTGAGTCAGAAAAAGCGAGGTCAAGAGCAGCAGAGGAAAGAAGCCTGTTTATTTATTTAAAGATGCACTAACAAGGTCTCTGAGGCCTGAGACTAAATTCATTTGATACAGTGATACTGGTTTCCCATGCATACATCAGTATTTCATTACAGTGATGTAGCATAGCTAAAAATGAAAGTTCTGTTTAGACCACACTATTGGTACCCCTGTGGTAAAACCCGACCTCAAGAGAACGAGGAGACACAACCAAGAATAATACCCTGAACATCAAAACAAATGGAAAATACAGTTTTCCTGCTTTTCCACATTTTATTGTGCAGTTCTGACAAAAAGCATTCTCCAAGAATGCATAAAATGAAAATGCTTTTTCTCCCAGCTTTCATCTCCTCCACAGTACTCACTGTCCTTTTGAAAGGAGTGTATTACTTATTACTCCACGTTTAGGATCTGCCTCTGTAAGCAGAGCTCAGCCAGACTCCGTCTCCAAAGCACTCAACCCTTCCAACCCATCAGCAAAAGCTCAAGGACTCCTGGCTGTATACAATGCCTATTATATACTTTTCTTCAAGAGGAGGGGAAAACCACCTTCATGAAAATTAGTCTGACCTACACAGCACAAAAAAAACCACTGCAAACAGTAATATTGTACCTTACTGCTTTTTTAAAAGCAAAACAATTACAACAACAAACTAAAAATCCACATCCCTTTTCCCCTTATCCCTTTTATGTCCTGAGAACAGAGAGTTGACTGCAGTGTTCAGTAAATGGATAAACCACACACAGAAAAAGCATGAATTCAGCAAAGAAGACCCAAGGAGTTCCCTACTTATTTAACAACTACCAGTTACCACTAAAGAAATTAAAAATACAGACAATAAAAGAGGGCATAATCTTTATTCATTTACTATAAGGTGACTGCATGCACTTTATTCATTCTAAATGCAAATCTTAATAACAGATGCACAGCACTGTATTTCCAAAAAAAGATGCATTGCTCTGTATTTCAAGAGATGAAATAAAACAATCTCCTCAAACTAACCTGCCCCAATGCACCCACCCACTAACTAAATTCATCACCCCATCAGCTTCCAATGTGTCAAGCTTATATGACCTTTCACAGTTCAAATACTTCAGCCAGGTAAAAATTTCATTATGAAATACAAAAATATAAATGAGACGTGAAACCTTGAGACTTATTTCCACTTTCTCATCTTTGGGGTGGAAAGGGAAGAACTGTGTTTCTGCTCAGAAAGGTTAAAACACCCCCCTGAATTTTTGGAGTGTCACAATTTAACAGTCCAACTGTTGGTGAAGCTTGTTACAACAAAGTAAAATACAATAATTCCGTAAAAATAGACTGTATTTTTATTGCTACCCAAATTACTGGAACCAGCCTCTCATTATGGCAGCCTAAAAGGCCCCTCTGAGTCCATCAGACCAGAGGAGCACCCTCAAGTGCCATTCAGCATCCAGCCCCTGTGGGCTCTTCCCATTCACCAAATAAGAGCAGTCTGCTCTTTCTTCCTTTCCTGGTTATGACAAAGCAAAGCTGCAGAGAAGTTTTGGGGCTGGGGCCACAGAAAGGCAGTGTTCCATCCCTGGGGGGCACAGCACCAGCCCCCTCTCCATGCCAGGCCCCCGGGGCCAGCCTGCAGGTGGGGACAGCGGGGTCCCACCCCAAATGTGTAAATCAGAGGCTTTATTGAGGCCTTTGAACAGTCGGGGATTGAGCTGTTTATCTTTAGCACTTTGTCCCCGCAGTCTTTGGCTCCTGTGATCACCATTAGGCAATGTTTCCCTCTGAGGAGGAATCAGCTGTTGGCTGGTGCCCCTGCCCTCGGAACAAACAGTGCACACAGGCCCTTCTGAATGAACAAGACACTCTTAAAATAGGCCCACAAAGAATTTTATATGTTGTTTTAGATAGCACCAGGCATAGACCAAAAGCCAAATCTTTCAGGCTGCTCCAACACAGCATCATTGATAATATTCTGAACTTCAGCACTTCATTTTTTTCTTTTTTTCCCCATGCAGACTAATGGCTTTTTTTTTTTTTCCCCCCAAATTGGTCGGGCTGCAGGTGTTCCAAAGCTCAGCAGCTATGCTTGGAAGGCTACTTACAGACCAGAAAGAGCTACTATGTCTTTGAAATGGAGCAATTAACCTAAGTGCTTTCTCGCCGAGGAAAAATGGGAGCTATCCACAGGGAGTTCAGAATAGAAGACCACACACTGCTATTAACGTCTGCAGTTTGGTTCCTTCTGACACTGCCCAAACTACAGATCATAACCTAATAATCAGAAGAAAGTTAACAGTAAATTCATAATTAGAGAAGAGGTACTATTCAGGAGATGCTACATGTACTCATAAGTAGATAATTAGAGATTTAAACCAGTCAAGAAAAGCTCAAGATTGCTTTTAAAGATTAAAACTTGCTATTACCACATTTTCTAACAGAAGGAAATAAGATAATGCCTATATTTATGCATATTTTCAGTGATATATTTCATACAAATTGATATTCTCTCGTGTTAATTTAAAATTCCATTAACTCCAATACTTCAGGAGTAAGAACATTAAAATACCTGACAAAAACCTCAACTCTCACTCCATTAATCACAGAACTACTACTGATCCAAGAGAGACTTCCTCTTTTCTCATTTCTTTTTGGAGGAACACGACTGGGCCAACAAACATGAAGACAAATAACACAGCATCTTTCCTGTCCCATCTCAAAATAATCCTCCCACTCCTCTGGCCACAATACTTGTTTGACATTGAGGAATGATTCAATAATAACCTTCATGTAAAACTTACAGAAGATCTGAAAGCCAAAGAAGAAAAAAAATTATAAAGAGCTTTGTTCCCTAATGCAATTTAGGGGGCTAAGACATTTTTGTATTACATGCACCCTAAGTAATATTTAGTTGCTCTTTTGTTTAACTTTACTCTGTATTAAAAGCACACGGGTTAAAATTTCACCAATAATGCAACTATGTCCTGGAGATAAACGAACCAAAAATTAGCACTTGGATAGGAGAAAGAGACTCAGTGATTTTCTAACTTTGTGCAGAGGGGTAAGTGGGCCATTTAAGAAATTCGGTGCTCCATGGCAACATTTGATCAGGAGATCATGGGCCCAACTGCAGAGTTGAGGCTCACATGGCTCACATTTGCACTGCTGCCTTCCCACTGCTTCATGGCAGCCACAGAACGATTGGAAACATGCACATGCTTTTTGTGCAACTGTGTGTCCCCCCCAGAAAAAGGAGAAACCCCAAACCAAAAAACCAAAAACAAATTAGTTCTGAGCTTGTCAGGCTCCATGGGGACAATAGGATATGGAAGATTTGCCACAGAAGATCTGGAATCCACGATAAGGAACAACCCTTGTCAGGCTTATTTACTACAGTCACCAGCTGAAAAATGAGGAGAAACAGAAGGAAGCAGACAGTCAACAACCTTTATAGTAGGAATCTTACTAACAAGCCTTGATCTTAATTGTAGCCTGGAGGCAAAGCCCACCCTGGTGTCTTTCATCCCCTTGAAGTCTCAGGCCTAACCCACTACCCACTGCAGGCATCCAGCCTTGCCAAGCTCACTTACAACCATCTACATTAAGCTATAATAAGGTTTAAAAAAAAAAAAGGCCTTCAGTGTATTAAAATAAACACCAAAGTGGGCAATTATACTAGTATTTACTAGCAAGTAAGAGAGTATGCAGACAGATTTATAAAAGGGGCAGACCCTTTTTTTCTCATCCTTTTTGTAATAATTCTTCCCAAAAGTAACAGCAAATCCTCCCTTACCAAGATGCACAGATAAGCCAGTTTACACTAACTGAACATTACAAACCTGCAAAAAAAAAAAAGAAAATAAAATTAATGTCATGTTTCCTGTTGAAAACGTGGATTTTTAGTAGTGAAGTTTTACTAAAAAGTGCATGTGGAAGGCAGCAAAGATCAAAGGCAACAACCAGCCCAGCCTGCAGAGTATAGAATTGGGATGAAAAGTCAGCAAGGTGTGTCTCAGAGACCCAGACTCCCTTTCTCTGCTGCTTCTGGAAGATGCAAGTCCCAACAAATACTTTATAATTCTAACTTGGCAGCAGGACACCCTGGCTTTCCAAGGTCCTACCAAAGCCAGTGGTGGCACAGTGCCTTCACTTGAAAACCACAGGATACTTATTAAGAAAAATAATTCACTTCCTCCTCAAAAAAATTAAAAAAAAAAGGACACACATTCCAAATATATATCCTTTTCCACATAATTTCTCTGAAAAGGCAGCAGTAAAATTGCTGTATGTTTTGCAGATAAAAAACAGAAAAAGGAAGTTGTGCCAGACACAATCTTTGAGCCCAATGTATACAGTCAGTAAGAACAAAGATTTGGGAATTCCAAGTCTCTTAGTCATATTTTTAAAAACATCTCTGCAGTTTCCAGTACCTCAGTATCATCCATTTGAGGACAGTAAAGTTGAGAAAATTTTGGGGGGGAGGAAAAACCAAAAACAGCAGCATGTTTTAATTACCCTTTGTCCATCCAAAATCACCCCAATACATATGTGTTTTTGATGTGTATTTGGATAACAACGTAGTCTGGCTGAGGTATCATCTGTTTTCCAAAACACTGCCTTCTTCAGGATTAAATATTATCAGGATATTCAATACAAATCTGTCGCACAGATTTCCTTTGTTTTCTATTTTGCAGTCCCCACACAGACCTATACAATTCCACTCAGTCTGATGTGTTTCTCTAAATATCTGACTTAACATCACTGAACAACAGATTCCACTAATTTTTTTTTTTTCTCTTTTTCTCCTTTTTTCTTCTTTTTAAAGTCAAATAAATCTAGTACTGTCAAATCCACAAGAGATCCCCAGGCAACAGCACCCAGTCTGACGCAAAGATAAATGAAACAAAGAAATCAGTGTCAGGTAGATACGGATGGATGTAATTCTGTAAGTAGGATTTTCTAAGGAGTTTTGAAAAATTGAGCCCAGTAACCTGGAAAAACAAGTTTCACCAAATGTTGCCACTTCACTGGGACAAGGGCAGGTATAAATATGAAGGCTTACGTATCTTTCTCTCCTCCCACCTCTACATCCAAGACTTTTCAAAGAGATGGATTATTTTAATTTCCCGTCCCTGTCAAATTAATAATAAAAAATAGGCTTAGGCTCCAAATTGCTTTATCTTACTAAACAGTTTCCTCAGGCATTTTCTTTGAAGAAAATTCCTGCATTACCCAGTCTTCACTTAACCGAAGTTTTATTATGTTTTTTCTTTCCATCTGCTATTTATCTATTAGAAAATGCAACACTGAACTCTCTGAAAACAAAGAGCTCACAAGGCTTAAATTTACTACTTGAAAAATTGCAATAAATTTTGCTTCGCCTGACCCTCACAGAAAAGTAATTCACAAGGCAAGAACAATTCACAAGGAACTGAGACATTCAATGTAGCTAAATTTCAATTTTGCAGCTCTTTATCCAGCTATGTTTATTACTTGGCATTGAACATTAATTACTCTGCTGATGGCTTAGGCTGAGTTTGAAGATAACACAAAAAGACATATATTGAGCACCAATTTCAGCTGTTTCCACACATGGGCAGAGGTTCAGCATGGGTTTAGCTCAGGCTTTGTGATAATCCACATCTGACAAATCAAAGCAGGGCAGAAGCACCATTCCCTATCATGGCACATGCCAAGATTTTAACAACGAGGGGACATGGTACACAAATCCCACAACCTCCCCAAGCTCTGAGCAAACAAGTGGATTTGTTTAAAAAAAAGAAAAAGAAAAACCAGATAAAATACATAACGACACAGTTCCACCCAAAATTCAGAAGTCTCTCACTATAGACCCTCAGCCAGCACTTACAAATCTACTAGTTTGTGCTACAAACCACATTTGGAAAGGGAAAAGGGCACAAAGAGCTTCACAGGAGTCACTTTTACTTTCAGCATCACAAGTTTTCGACATTAAAAAAAAAAAAAAAAGCCTCTCAAGACTCATCAGCTCAATGCTTTTCTAAGCAATTTTCATTACTCTTTTCATGTGGGGTTTTCTGGGGTTTTTTTTTTTTTGGTTTTTTTTGTTTGGTTTGGTTTGGGTTTGGTTCTTGCTATGGACTGGAAAAAAAAAAAAACGCAGAACAACAAAACCCTACTAGAAAATTTAACCCTTACCCAAGACACTTGATGCCAAGCAGGGGGTCTACTCTAGGAAAGCAGCTTTTCAGTATTAGTGTTCTCTTACAGCTCCTAAAGAATGCTTGCACAGGCGTGAAAAGAAACCTGCAGGCTGAGATGAGAGCACAGCAGGGGCACAGCAGTGCAAAAATGCCACTGGGACTTGAGCTGAGAGGGCAATTAAGAACTCATTAGTAAAATACAGCACAAAACTGCTTTGGCACCGAACCAGTCAGACACAAGTTGGAGATCTTAACACTCAAATTACAACAAAGCAGAGACGTGAAGCACCACAGAGGTCTCAGGGTAAATTGGTGCTTTCCCAGGTAAGTTAATGACAACATAAAACATGGGGAGTGGGGCACAGAAACAGCACAGAAGGGATAAATATTTTAAAAACAGGTCTCAGTTTCTGTTGGGGGGCATTTCACCTTTGTGTTTCTGGCTCCCAACTGCAGCTGCACATCAGTACCTGAAACACAACAGTGAGCAAACACAATGGCCCTGAAATAATGCAGGTACATGAGCATAAAAAAACCCAGCCTTTGAACACAGGATCCACCTCTCCACCTCTCCACAGCTCCAACAAGCCGTTCCAGTTCAGTCTGAGATAAAGAACCTGCCACTGCATCTCCCTCTCTTTCAGTGCTACAAATGCCCTTATTTATTTTGCACCCTCAAAAGTATCAAACTCAAAACATTAACCTCAAATGAAGACAACATACTAAAAAATTCCTCCTCTACCTCTTTACTTCAAGAAAAGATCTGGTTTTAGGACAGTCAGGGCTAATAAAACAAATCCCTGCAACAGACAAGAGTAAAAAATTGTAACATATAAGGCACATTTTCAATCTATAGACTTCTCTGACCAAGGCACAGGGAAAAAAACCCTTCCCTCTAATATTGCCTTCTGAGATCATAAAACATTACTCAAGTACTGTATTTCCAAGACACACAAGAATGCTAGTTCCCTGACTCTTGCTTCCTAAAACAATTATCCTCCATGTCAGCTTTTAGAGAAATTAACATTTCTGCCCCATCTCCCAGTCTGTGCCTGCTGTGCGCTGGACTCTGAAAATTAAGTTAATTTTCTCAGCTGGAATAATTTAATATAAGCCTCCACACCAGAGTCTGATGCTTCCCTGCTTGGCTCAGCCAGCACAAATCTCTCCCCAGGATTTTGTGAGGCTTCACCCCAAGCCTGACACAGCTGACAGCGTTTGGAAAGCCCCAGGCTCTCTCTATCCCTTCCAGCTTTTGTACTGAAAAGGATGGCCTCTAAGACCCCTTTGTAGACCTGTAAACAAACAATCCCTTTCATAATTATTTGAATCATTTATTAAAAAAAAAATTAAAAAAACACACACACACAAAAGAAACAACAAATGCAGCCTGTGATAGGATATATAGCCTCACTCTTCCTCTAGTTCCATTAATTTTTCTGTCCCAAGATAGCAAGCAATTTGGCTGATGTCTAGATCAAGGGCACAAAAGTTCTCAGTCTCTGCACTCTTAAAAGTCACATCTGATCAGTCTCCCTTTTTTTCTGTTTATTTTACAATCTGTGCTCTAGCTGTCTGCTCTGCTGGAGGACATCCCTTCCTGGAAAAGCCACCCAACAGTCTGCAGAGCAGATGCAGAAATATTCCAAGGCTTCTCCAAGCTTTGTAAATTTGGACAATTTTATTTAAAAAAATGTTTTGTGCAATCACCAGTACACCTTAGAAAGCAGTACCACCAGAGGCCCTTGCTCAAGGCACACAGTTAATGAATTATTATTTTCCAATTGGAACTTCTCCTGTAAGACATGTTCTTTTGTGTTGATCAGATTTGACTGTGTTAGATTAGCAAACAACAGTAATTTGTTTAGTAATTATCTCCTAAATTTCACCTTAGCTTGTGTCAACAAGGAACCATACATAATTCAGTGAGTCTTTTGTACCCTGACATATCTTGGACAGCAGTCCTTACCACTTACTCTACTCTCTTTACTCATTTACTATGTTCTATGAATAATATTCAAATTCACAGGAGGTTTTTGCCACCTTTCCCTTTTTTCCATCTCATAAACAGAGGGAAAGGATGTGGGGAACACTGAGATCCACAAGACATTGATTACAAAGAGCAGGAGATGAAGGCCATTGCTTCCTAACCCGCGAAAGGGACACAGCTCAAGTCAGGGATACAACTAGAGAAAATATTCATTTTGGTGGAAAAATAAGTGACTTCAAGGACCATTTAATGTTATTTTACAACAGCTGTCTAAATTGGAATCTTGGTAATTTAGTGATGTTGGTTCAGAATTTATGCACAATTTTATGCATTCCCCACAACATCAGCAAGCACTGCATTTCATTTCTGCCAAATGTAACAGTGAAGAAATCACAGCTGCATCCTACTAACCTTGAAGAATCAGATAATGGTTTTGAGTCCTTGAAAACCTGACCCTCAGCTCTGGGTGGTTCCACTCACTCAAGGACGTGTGCTGCTTTTTCATCTGGGGCTCCCGAGCTCTAACATAACCCCTGAAAAACATTCTCCACCTCCTGCTAAGCCCTAGGTGACAAGAGTTAGGGATTAAAATTTCTCATCCTCAAGTGGCACTGCAAGATAACGAGCACATCAGAAACAGGCATTGAGACAAAACAGCAAGTGACCCTGCAAGGCCCACAGCACACCCACAAGCACATAGCACAAATATTTGCTATACTGCTTTAATGGAGCCGACATGCAGCATAGAAAACCACCTAAATTATCTCATCTGCACAGAAATGGGTGGTCAAAACAGCACTGCAAGCCATCCTCTGTTGCTGCACACCAACTGTAGGGATTGTCTGTGTCAGAAAGGCACTGAGGTCATTTGTGTCAGGCACAGCATCACTATTTCTGCAGCAATGCCACCTCACCTAGAGTATTTTACAGTCTGGAGTCCCTTGGTAAGTGATGGTGTACCCTTTGCATCAGCCCATCAGTGGTACATGCATGAAATCTGCCACAAAAAGCAGAAATTTTAAGGTGCAGGAATTCCCACTGCAGTAGGAACACTCCCCACCACACATCACCCTGCAGAGTAACTTTCTGTTAAATGTATAGTTAAAATACCAGGCTAAAGCACACCTGACGTGAAGAATGAGATTCATTCCTGCTCAGAACAGCTGCAAACTCCAAGCACTTCACAGCTATTGTGATCCATCCTACCACAGTGAACAAATATCATGTGCACTTCTGGCAGGTGAGAGGCAGAGAAACGAAGAGAAAGAGGAGCCAAACCCAAATGTAGATGGGAGTTTGTTTTTTGGTTGTTGTTGGGTTTGTTTTTGGGGGTTTTTTTTCCCTTCAAAATGGTGTTAGCAAACAAAATACCACGCTCTAATTACCACTGCCAGCACACAGAACACCACCTACCCACGACAGGATTGCCTGCAAAATGCACACCCCTCGTGCTCCACCACCTCTTTACTCCAGACTGAGAGCAGAGAAAATTTGTAGCAGTAGCAAAAATCCAAATAAGTTTATAAGCATTCATCCCTGTGTTTGAAGATCCTGGGACTAACAGATGTGGGCACCACGTAGAATCCAAAGAAAAGCAAAGCAGTATCAGCTTTTTGCAGTCAAACCAGCATTTCTCCAAAAAAACCCAACTGACTGCATTTATAGCTTATTTTCAAATGTTTTTTCCACCTCATATAGACGCACGGATGTGTTAAGCACAAAACCTTATTTATATGGATGGACCTGTCATGTCAGTCACCCACCTGTGACATTTTCAAAACCACTTCCTCCAATCCTTCTCCTCATGACAGGTAAAACACTCAGAAGATAAAAACCAAGGCTTCCACATGCAATTGTCATTGTTTTGTGGTAATTCTTCCTGCATCTGGGAACAGCCTGGAGGTTAAACGTTTTTTATCTTTCATTGCAGACACAAATCCCTTGGTGTGCTTTACTCCATTGAGCAGTATGAAAACCTTTCACCCTTAAAAAATTTCTCAACACTAGGAAACACAGCCACAACCATGAACACTGCTCTTAAGGGACCTAACAGCAACAAAAACAACAGTATTCATGTTAATCTTTTATGTAAATATCTGAATATTGCTATGTGGGTCAATGTAGTTGTTTAAACTACAGTTGTAGTTCATTTTTTGTAGTTGTGGTTCATTTTTTGATTTTCACCAGACAATTCTGCCTACCCAGCCCATTCCGGCAGACAACACCAACCAAGCTGGTCCCAGCTCCTTGGAGCTCCTTTTCCATGACAAGATATTAATTGGGAGGGGAAAAAAGTACAAGGGCAACTGGAACAACACTACCTGAAAGCTGATATTCCAGTCAATATCCCATGCCTATCACACAGTATCCCAGAAGACACTTCCAGGCTAGGTGCAGCAATATTTTCAATTATGCCACCAAGGGTCCCACAAAATCTTTAAACGGCATTTTTCCCACCACAGCAAATTTTTCACCTGAAATCATTTCAATACATGGTCAGTAAAAATTCCCTTTTGAATAGCTGAGACTGTTGGAAACCTCACTTGGAAATTAAATGTGTGGGGTAAACAAAGAGCATTTTTTGCAAAAATCTGCAATGGATTTCAGGTGGCAGCTCGCAATAAACCATCAAAGTAGAAAAATTTTAATAAATCTCTATCATAAAAGGGCATGTTTGCAAACAAAACTACAGGACAGGAAGCTAGATGACCACCTGAAAGCAGGCTTGGCTATGGTGTGAACAAGGACTGACAGCTGGAGTCTGCCTGGACCTAACAGAATATTTTCAATTTGAGTTTCTAATTCGCATTGAGCATCCAAAAGTGAGTCCAAGCAGGCAAAACAACCCACCTTTGCTTTCTATCTCTGTCATGCTTAAAAAAAATATTCAAAAGTATTACTGCCTTTAAAGTCTTCAGTCATGTTGGCCATCAGAGGCTGAACCAGTCAGTGATTATACTAACTACTTATTTCTCTTTACAATCATACTTCAATGTAACATCATTCAAACACTTCAAAGTGAAGCAATCCTAGGTAATAAGGCTATGTTTAGAATTGTCTTTAAGCACTTAATAGTTTTTTTTAAATCCAAAACCTTGACACATGATGGAAAGAAACCAATCCAGTGAATTTAATTCAGTAACAGGAGTAAGATGTGAGAAAACATGTGAGAAAATAAGCACACAGCAAGATGCTGACTACCTGTTAGAGAGATGGATAAATCTGCACTTGAAAGAACCTTTATAGCCACTAAACAATCTAGAAAAGAATCAGAGCAAATCCAGAATCAACCCAGTGCCTGAAGTCCACAGAAAAAAGAGAACCCACCTCAAACTCTAAACCTGCTCGTGCTGGTAACATCCCAGTAAATTTTGGTAAATTTTCATGATTATGAATCTGAAACCATGATTTCACAGAGTTCTGTCAATTTACAGTGACCAAATCTACTACTGCTAAGGAAGCTGCTCTGTAGAAGACATAAACAGCATTTTAAGTGGGCTGTGCAGGTCTCACTCAGCTTAAAGTCCTCTGCTTCAGTAAATTCAATTCCATGGGATAAATGCATTTCATACATGTACATCAACCCCCAGCCTCCCACAGCAGCTGCACAAGGCATGTCAAATGTTACCTGAAAATGTCATTTTGGAGAGGAAAAAAAATCTGTCTGTCCTCACCCAAGGAAGTCTGCACACTTAGCAGAGGGCACGAATTGGGTGCTGAAACACACAGAATGACACAGACCCCAAAACCAAGCCATCACCTTGTGATGCTTTTAAAACCACATTTTTAAGGATGAACAGGTTCCTCCTAACATTCAGGTGTTTGTTCTGACAGCAACACTCGGGCACCTAAACACAAAGTCATCACTGTGAAGTTCTACAGCAACAACGTCCTCACTTTACTGAGCTCTCACAGCATCAAAGGTTATTCCATAAAAAACAAACACACAAAAAACCCAAACCAAACTAAACAAAAAAATAACCTCCTGGAGGAAAAAAAAATTTGGAAATTCTTGGGCAGGTGCAGCTACAGAAAAGATGATGAAAAGCTCCAAGAAACACAACGTAGCACAGGAGCCAAAATACAACAGAGCAGGGGACGACAATCTGGATTCTCCTTATACAACAGAAATAACAGTAAGAGAGCCCTAATTAAGAAATGGCCTCATTAAGGCATTCATTATGTTATTAAAGCGTTTTTTGTGTTATTAAGGGTTCAGTAGCCAGTGGCTCACACTTCAGGGACGAGGCAACAGCGCTGGGAGCCTAATAACAAAGAACAACAGAAAAAATGAACCAAAAAACACACCAAAAGGACCAATTGTTGTGGAGGGCATTGTATGTTTTTGTTTGTTTGTGGGGGCTTTTCTCGTTTTTTGTTTTTTTCAGGTTTTTTTGTTGTTTTGCTTTTTGGTTCTGGTTTGGTTTTGTGTGTGGAGTTTTTTTTTTTTTTTTTTTTTTTTGTTTTTTTTTGTTTTTTTTTTTTTTGCGTCTCACTAAAGACAAGCGGCCCCCATGGCCCGGTGCAGGGTCAGTGAAGGGCGGACCCCGGTGATCCTGGTTGTCCCGGTTGTCCCCACACCGGGACACGAACGAGTCCCCCAGGTCCCCTCAGTGCTGGTGCGGGTCCAGTCAAGGATCGGTCCCGGTGATCCCGACTCTCCCCACACGATCGGAGGGGTTCTCATCGCCCCCCTCAGAGCCGCTGACGGGGCAGCCAAGGACTGAACCCGGTGATCCCGGCTGCCCCCACACCGGAACACAGCCCCCATCCCGCTTCCCTCAGTGCCGGTGGGTGAAGGGGGGGGGGAGGGTGGGGTCAGTGCAGGGCTGATCCCGGCTATCCCGGCTATCCCGGTGATCCCGGCTATCCCCACACCGGGACACGGCCCCTCCCCCACCCCCCCGCGCTCCCCTCAGTCCCGCCCGTGCCGGCGCGCGCGGGGCAGGCCGCCTGACCTACCTCTCACGCCGCCACTTCCGCCTGCGTCGCGCCAGCCAATCAGCGCTACGTCCGCCCGTCCGTCCCGCCCCGCGCCGGCAGCGCCGACCAATCGCGATGCCCCGCAGCGCTGCCAGCCAATGGCGGCCGTGCCCGCGCCCCGGCGCGGTGAGGGCGCGCGGTGCGCGCTTCCGCCCGTGGCGGCGGCCGGAAGGTGATGTGGCGGAGTGTGGCGCGATGGTAAGCGCGGGGCCTGCCCGGCCCTGCCGCTCCGGGACCTGGCCCTCCCCGCTCCCCTGCCTCTCCGCGGCCCGGCTCGGTCCCCAGCAGCGCCTCCCGGCCCAGGCGGCACCCACAGAGGTCGCTTACGCCATAAGCCGCGGGAGTGGAGTCGCCTCAAGGCTTTGGTGGGAGTAGCGCGGGGCGGGTTTGCTTCAGGGGTTTGGTGGCAGGGAAAAAATCCCGTTTTGTGGCTGTGCGGGGCATCAGCAGCCGGTGCGAGGTCGGTCAGGTGCTGTGCGTGTCTCTCACGGGTTCCTGACGTCATTTATGTGGTGCGTGACGTCATGGTGGTGTTAGGTGACGTCATGCTCAGAGCAGTGCGCTGAGCCGCGTCGTTGGCTGTTTTTCAGAAGTGTCATCAGACGCCCAGGTCCATTTACTCATGAAAACTTTGCATCATATCTAAAACAACATACTTCTACATATATTTACATATAATATATGGAGAGAGGAAGAGATGTTTGTATATATATAATTATATATATGTATATATATATAAAATTATATATATATATATACATGTATATTACCTTTTTCTTGTATTTTTAAAAGTTCATACATTCACAGCATGTGTAATTTTCAAGAATATAGAAGTGTATGTAGTATAACTTACCATATAAATACGTAGTTTTTAGGGGTTTTTTTAGTTTTGTAAATGCATAAAAGACAGGTAAGTACATCTGGAATAGAATATCTATGCCTATATATGAGTTTATTATGTGTATTACCAATATATGTGGATATAAAGGTACTTATATATATTTAGAGGTGTATGCAAATATATAATTGAATAATTTAATAATTATGTATCATAGCTTATCAATATACCTTTTTCTTTAAACCAAGAGTGTGGATAGATCTATAGATATAGATGTACATATATAGGTATAATATATGTGTATAAATGTATATATTCTTTATGTAGAGTTAGTCTAGAGGCAAATTGGTATTTATTTTTTTTGTTTTCTCCCCATTTTTCTAGTCTCTGTGCAGGTAACACAAAATAAGTGTTTGCATTTTTGTCATAGCTAAAGCTGAGCAGTGAAATAGTTTTTCTTAGTCAAGGTTTGTACATTAAATGTGTAAATGTCAACAATGTTTATATGAGCAGAGCAGACATGAATTTGAATTAAATGGAAAACCAAAGGAATAACTGAATTAACATAAGTTTTTCCTGTACAAATACATGTTTGTCCATATCTTCAGCACAGAGTTTATTTTAGGATGGGGATTTTTGGCATTTTTCTAATAATCAGAACGTGGTTTGGGTTGAAAGGGACTTTTAAAGATCACCTGGTTCCCCCTTTCCCATGAGCATGGACAGATAATCCATCGTTGCAGGGTTGCTGTCAGTTTAATGGAATATTGCTTTATTTCCCATGCATTTACAGAAAAGATCAATACCACTTGAAGTTCCTTATGGCTCAGTTTAAAAAAGGGTTCCCAGGCTCCAGATCTTGTCACCTGCAGGAAATTGCAGAGTTGCTCACCTGAGCATTCCTTGGCAGATCTTTCAGAGGAACCTGCTCCAGTCTGGGGCTCCAAACAGAAAACAAAGGAGATTTCTTGTGATGAGAGGCTTAAATTATCTGAGGAGATCTAAAACACATGTGCAGAAAGCAAGAGAGCTCTAATCAGTGCCATGCAAAGGTGAATATAGAGAATTACAGCAGCACCTCACTCTTTTTTATTGTATTTAAAAGGGTTTGAGGTGATACCAAAAAGCAAGAGACCTTGGTGGGACATTGGTGTTGCTCAGTATAATGATTAAATACAACTAATCATTTAATATTATATCCCTATGTCATTTATATTTAATATATTTTCTTAATTATATGTGAGAAATATGTAACAGTAACCTAAAAGCAAAGGTAGTGTTTAAATCTAAGAAAATTATGGCCAGTGAATGAGATTCTTTTAGGATTATTTTCTCCACTTGTCCCTGTTCCTTACTCCATGTGCCTCAAGGACCCTGAAGCAAGAAACTCGTCTTGCTAATGATTTAATGTTGAAAATAAGGTGAAAATAAGTTTCTTTCAGCCTTACTGTGATGTTTGAATTTCTTCAAGAGAGCAGCAGCCCTCCAGGACTTTGGGTCCTCCATGATGCTGCCTCTGGTGTCAAGGCATTTTGGGGGGAAAAATGGATAATTTTTGAGCTCACATTTGACTGTGAGAGAGGGAACAGCTGCTGTGTGTCATGAAATGGAAGAGATTAGAGCTACATCTCCAATTTATTCTCCTTGTCCAGAGAGAAAAAGCTGCAGTTCTGGCAAGCTAGCAGCACTCTGAATATTCTGTATTCTGTAATAATCTGGATCGTGATTTCCAAAGGACTTTATCCCTTGGAAACTTTTCATCCCTTTGTTTTCCAGGCTTCCTTATCACGTCCTTCTTTGCTAAGCAGATGAGAACTTGTGCTGGGTGAAGGGCCAGCTGCTGCCAAAGAGGAAAAAAATTAATATTTTATTTATCTATATTTATCTATCTATCTATCTACCTATATCTATATCTATCTATATCTATATCTATATCTATATCTATATATATATATATATATATATATATATATATATATACAAGCTGAATTTTACCTGTGATTTTTTTTATGTGAAAGCAGAAATTGTGGGAATTTTTTTTTTTCCTGTTCACTGCCAGTGGATAGGGAAAAAACTCACCATTTTGACTTAGAGCAAAACCCTCACTATTTTAACTTTAAGCAGCTATGGAAGCCAGTAGGAGCTTCTCAGTGGATTCCAAACCTGCTGGGAATGGAAGGGATGCACCAGAGATGCACAGCTCCCTCATTTATTTAGGAGCAGGATGTGTATTGTTTGTTGGCTTCCACAAATCAGCTTTTCCTGCCAGCTTTGGGGATTTTACATCTGAAAGCTCAACGGAAGTTTTTCTGGTGGGCTTGAAAAATTTGCCACGTGTGTGGATGGAAGGAGGGAAGAAGCCAAAGGTAACATTAAAATGAAGAGCTTCTCTATATTCCTGGAGGGTGGTCTTCACTTTCCTTCATAGCAGAAATGTAAAATTACAAGTCAGACAGAATTTGGTGATGCAGATAATTTAAAAGAAGTGCAGAAAACTTGGCAAAAATGGCTTCTTCCCTGTCACCCTCTGGTTGGGGCTGATCCTGGCCCCACATTACTGCACAAAAATTGATTTGGGAACTATCCACAAGGACAAACATTTCTGTCACAGTCTTTGTTGCTCTCTTAGTGTGGTGTTTATAGAAGGAAGGGGAGTTGCTCATAGAGCCAATTGTAAAAACATTCATTAGTAAATATTATTTCAAACCAAGCTGTCAGATATAAACACACCAGAACCCAAGACACTGCTCTGAAAAAGGAGCTTTCAGGAGTCTTCCAGTACAAATTTTTTTGTTTGTCTTATTCAAAATTACAAGAATGAATCAATCCTCATTCAGATTTGCTAGCAGCTTTGTTTTTATCATGACCTAAAGGCACATAGGTTTAAAAACATCTTCTAGGTCATGTAACAGTCTTAAAGTGTCTTTGTATTGTGAATTTATTTCACCTGAAGTGTTCTGTGTAGATAGTTCTCTCATCTTGGAGGGTGAAGTGAAAATACATTGTGTTTTATTTCTGTGATTATTGAACTAAGGAAATTACTCTGTCAAGGTAAGATGATCTCTTTTTGGAAGAGTAGGATGCAGCGAGTCTGCTTTAACAGATTTACCCAGAATGACACTGGTTGTGAGAAACCATTTCTTTGCTGAGTGCCATAAAAAAGTGAATGTCACAATTTAATTTTTTCGTTGCCTGCGGTGCTAGACACCACACACATTCATTGTAACAACTGCAGCACTGAATATGTTTTTCTGCTAATGCACAGAGCCAGGCATTCAAACTCAACAAAAGTTTTTGATTTTCAACGTGGTGACAGTGGAAACAAGGTGGGAACAGCTGTGAAAAATATTACCTGTCTTCCAGATGCTAAATATTCAAACCATGCACCTGAACCTCTGCCAAACAAGAGACTTGCAGAGGTGCTGTGGACCTCCCCAGGGCCAAGGGATGTGACAGACTTAGCAGACCTTGTCATTGTTTCTTAACTAAGTATATTTTTCCTGGTATTTGTTCTTCATGTTTGAAAGAGATGGTTTGACTATGAATGAGTAAAAAAAAATTGGTAAATAGTATACGTAGAATATTTATAGTTCTGCTTTGTAGTTTCTAGGTGCTACGTTCATGGTGAACTAAGCAGTGTGATGTGCAACTTCAGAAAAGACAGTTACTTTAAAAAAAAGGGGGTATTTAAAATATTGCTTTTATCTAATGGGGGAAGACAGAAGAGGAATAATATCTCTGTGAAATTTAAAAGAGTATAATGTACAGAGAAGACCTGCGGGTAAACGTACTTCAAAATTTTACTGACACATCCACCGTAGTTCTTTGATTGTTTAGTAAGTATGTTACCATGCACACCTTTGTGCTACAGTGACACCAGTGAAAGACTTTAACAGTCACTTTGTTTTTCATAGTAAGGTATTTTGGTGAAATGCTGCATCAGCTAGCTGCTTGCAGCAAAAGTTCAGTTTTCAAACTAGATATTGGGGCAAGGAGGGAGGAATTCAAGCAAGTGTGAAATTTCAGCATCATTGCCTGAAGATGTCTTTTCACTGCTGGTCTGTTGGTTTGAATTACAGTTAAAATCCTAAATGTGCTAAAGTAAAATGAGCTTTTTATAGGGGAGGGCATCTGTGTCTGTATGTTTAATTAAGTGTTTAATTGTTTGAGGAGATAGGTTTAAATAGATGCATTAGTCTTCACTTGACTGGCAAGTATACGTGTTGGTTGTTCTTGCCATTTAAACTTGACAATGTGCTTTTCCAGAAAGTGACTGGGCAAAATATTCTCTATTTCTCCAATCAAGCCTTAGCTTACATTCCATGAGTGCAAAAATACATCTTTCAGACAGAAATCTGAACAAACATTAAATATAGTACTTAAATTCTTTGGAAATGAAATACTGAGGAGAACATGCTGTAAATCCAGAGTAAAAAGCTATATTTATGCTGGAACAACTGCATCTGGCTGGTATTTGGATATTTACTAACACCCCTTGCTTAGTTTTGTTGTGTACTTTTGGCAGTAATTGCTTCAAACTTCACTAATTTGCACTTTTTGTAATTTTTTTATGATGCTAATTAGCATGCCTCTTTTACAAATGCTTGTTTTCCATTTGTTTGGATCAGATTGCATTTGGCAGCAGTGGGAAAAGTAATTATTTTTTTAATAGATTGGAAAATAATAAGTTAGATGCATGTTTTAATTACTTTTTAGCAGTCGCTTTGGCTTTCAGGTTGGGAGTAGTACAATATGATTTATATCCTGTTATTTTTCTCAATATTATATTCGGAAAAATTTTATTTTACTGACGAAATAAGAATTGCAGGGCCTATTGGAAACTGTAGATAATAAGCATTTTCTCTTTCTGCTTTGTAAGGATCTTTTCGTTAAAAATTCATAGCTGGATTTAACTCATCTGTGATTAAATTTTTATCAGCTCTTGCCTAACTAAAGTTTAACTGTAGTATGTATGCTCTTGCTCATATTCCAGTGTGAGAAAGGTAGCTGAATGATTGGGCGTTCGTATTTGACTCCAGAAAACATAATTATTCATCAATTTTATTATACTGGGGAGGAAAAAAATAAAATAATTTGAGAAAGACTGCATATTCTGAAGTGTATTACACAGAGATTATACTTTCTTTAACATATTCCAGTTATTTATCTGTGTTGGCCCACATAAATTGGTTGTTATAATAGTAACCACAGGGCAGAGTTTTGCAACTTGCTGGCACTACAATGGCCTCTGCTTTTATAGCACAGATGGATGAAATCATCATGGTCACGCTGCAATCAGAGATAAAATAATCATTTTGTAAATACTTGAAGTCTAGGGAAGGTTAAGCTTTGGTTTCAGTGCTAAGTCTGCTGAGATAAACTCAGAGAGCTTTTGTGTTCGGCTTTCTACCAACCCAAAAGGACAACAGCACAGGGTTTGTGTTCTCCTCCTGCATGTTTCATTTTCCCTGGAACCACGATACTGGGTGGTTTATTTCAAACAAAAGTCTATGACATAAGGGGTAAATCAGCAGGTCCTTCATGACACTGACAGTTTCATCCAAACCTAGGGTGTGATTTATTGCTGTGCTACCCAGGGCTTGCATCAGTAGGTGGTTTGTGAGTGTGGTGCTGTCTGCAAGGACAGGGAGCAACAATATGTCTAAAGCAGAGAATATTGGGGTAAAATGGAGTGAGTGCAAGCTGCAGAGATGGATAAATTACAGTGTCTTATCTATGGGTGTTGTCAGTGCAGGAAAGTGCTAAGAATTAGTGCATTCCTTATGGTTATTCCTGCATATTCAGTTAAATACTCCTGTGGAATGCAAGAACTGTTGGAAACTACAGCTCTGAGCTGCTGCTTTTTTCCCTCTTCTGCCCAAGTTTAGTAAATTTAATGCTGAGGGACAGCATTGTCTATGATGAGGTTTGCAGGAGCTGTGCAATTGTTGTCATGATTCCCTGCCACAGCCACATAGGTAACTTTTACATTTCAATGAACTCTTACTTGTACATTAAACTTCAGTTTATCCTCAGATGAGAGTACATTCAGACAACTCTAGCTGTACCACTTGATTTCCTACTACTGTATATTCCCATGAGTATTTCTTTTAATACAAGCCACTGCTGTTAATCCCAACACAATAAAACTTTCAGGAGCACTAATGGTTTATTATGTGGAGTTTTTACTGAGATACGTTATAATCAGGGAATAATATTGAGGCTTTTTTTAAAGGCCTGATTTTGGGAAGAATTTAAAACAGCCTTTGGGCATGTAGCTCTCAAAGCTGAAGTCCATAGTCTTAAATTTCCAGAGACATTGGTAAAAACTCGTCTCGTGCAAGTTCAGGTGACTTCAGTTTGTGCTACAGGTGATGTGGTGATGCTCCACACAGGAGGGGACACGGGGGGAATGAGACAGAATGGAGCAACCAAGGTGTTCCCACTATGTCAGAAAGGAACCAAATGCAGATGTAGAAAATTTCAGCCTGTGGAATTAAATTGGCACTGTCTAAAACCAGAGTAAAATGCCGGTGCTGACTCTTTCTGGCATTGCAGCATAAGTCTCAGGAAGTTAGTTGTCATTTCACCCTCATGAGGACACGGTCTAAGAGACAGCAGCAGTTTCTCCATGTGTGGAGATCTCTTTGTGACGGGAGTGAGGCTCACAGGATCTACCATAAGCCAGTCAACACAAGTCAAAAATTGAAATTAATACATTTTCATCAGAGCAACCAAGTCAAAACAAATGAACAGCAACACATCTACGTTGTCCAAGTAGCTTGGTATGTGAATGCAGTTTTTAAAAAGGATTCTGAGCAATGTATAATTCTTGCAGCAGCTTTTAATTGCATCAGTTGGAGCAGCCAGATGTAGGTTGCTGCTCTCTGTGAATTCAGCTGGGCCATGAGAATTACTTCAGATGTGAAGAGTGAAGCCATCTAATTCAAGACTAAATTCTCATTTCCAGAAATTGTAGGCAAATTTTGGAACGTTCACATCTGCCCTTTCAAAGCGGCTGTGCAGATAAACGTGTCATTCAGAGCATGTTTCCTTGGAAGGGCAGATGGGATTACAGCCACACATATCTGGGGAAACACATGAAGACCCCAACAAAGAACAATTATATACAATTATATACTGCCCCAGTTGGCTGACTGATAGCACATTTCATGAGTATACATTTACAGCCCCTGCTTAAGAGGAAGCAAGTGTGCCCTTCTGCCATTTTGCAGTGCCGGAGTGCCCGGTGCCGCCTCTGGAAGCAGCTGCAGGAATTCATGGGAACACAGGGCTGTGAGCTGTCAGAGCAGCTGTCTGTCTGTCCCACAGGACTGATCGAGTTAATCAGTTGATAGGCAGTATCTGGCTCTGCTGAGAGCAGCCGCTCCTGGATCCGGCCCCTCCGCGTTCCTAGACCCGCAGGAGCCAGGGGGAATTGAGACTTCCCTGGTTTCTGGAGCTGGCAGAAACTTCTGCTGAGCACAGAGGCTCCAGAGGCTGTGGATGGCAGCATGCTGTCCTTTGTGAAGAGTCTGTCCTTTATTTATGACATGATGGGGCAGAAGGGGTGGCTGGTTGGTCTAAAATGCTGAATTAAATGTGATTTAGGAAAGGCTGTGGTGCGAGAGGAAGCCAGGCAGCCTCGTGGTTGGGACAGGAGGGCTGGCTTTGGATGTGGGATCATTGTTCCCTCATCACAGAAAGGGTGGGTTTCAGGGATGCTGAAATCTCTCCTATACAGGGTGCAGAGTCAGAGCATCTCTGATGATGCTTCTTAACAGAGTGGCCTGTTGGACCCCAGTAAGTTAAATACTGAAACTACTTTAGATAGCTAACCCTGCCTAAAGCATGTATTCAGACTGGCAGCTCTGTGCATGTTCTGGGGTTCATATGATCCATGGAGACTTCTAAGTAAGATAAAGTATTTTGTTGTGTTTTGCTGTTGATTTTGGTGGGTTTTGGTCGCCAGGTTTTTGATCTCAGTTTTGGAACACTTCTGTGTGTTCCAGTGACTTTCCTTCTACTAGAACTTGTAATTTTTCTCTCCTAATTTCCTGTTGCTGCCATACTGAACTAGAATAGTATGGTTTTCATTTATAATTCTCATTAGCTAGATAGATTTGATCATCAGAGATTCAAAACATTATAATTTCATGACATAGGAAGAAAGCATGTGCACATCAACAGAGATGTGCCTCAGGCTGTGTGGAAATGAAGGCTCTGATGTGCCCTAAAATATGCTCGGAGAAGGAAATGCCAATGTATTATCCCTTCCTAAGTGCTAAATATTTACCTTTAATTAAATACCACTGCTTGGCCAGCTGGGTTGAGCTGTATGAACACAGGAGACAGAAGTTCATCAGAATTCCAGAACAAAGAGTGAATTTATTGCATTTGCCTTGACATTTTATTTTTTTTTTTTTTGGAGCTCACACTAAATCAGATTTGCAAACGAGCGTAGCAGAGTGAAGGTAAAATAAAGCTTTTTGAAATAAGCAGTTGCCTCTTACACCACCTGGTGCTCTTACACTGACCAGAATGTCAGTTGAGACACTTAAGAGAAATCCCAAAACTGTAAAAAAAAAAAGAATAAAAGGTTAAAAAAAAGGTTTATGGGTTGCACCCTCTGCCTGTTACTGTTATTACACGCTTCAGTAAATTGCCAGATATTGCAGCAGTTTCTCAAGAATTGTCTCTTACTGCCTCTAGGCTGATCAGTGTTTGCTGTCAACAACAGAACTTTACTTCTTAATCCAAAGGCAATTTCATCAATTTCTTCAGGATTTATCATATAACTAGCATTTCTGAAAGTGTATTTATAATAAAGATGTTTTCAGTTTACAATCAGAACATTATTTGAAAATAAAAGTAATCAGTTGTCATAGTTCAGGTGAACTTAACTTTCTGCAAATCTGTTAAATTTGGTCTGTAGCCTTTAAAAAGTGGTATATTAACAAACCTACTGTACATTTTATGTTCTTTTTGTCTTGGCTAGTACTGGTTTCCTTGCCAGTCAGTCCTCACCTCTACTTTCACTACCACCACCATATTCCATTGATGGAAAGGTTTTCTGGCTCTTTGTAGGTTTCATTTTTGGTCTAAGGGGTCACCTGTTTTTCCAGAACTTCAACTTCAAGAGGAGTTCTGCACTGCAGAGATGTAATTCTTTTTTTTTTCTTCCTGATTCTCTTCCATAGTCTGCCATCTTCAACTTCCAGAGTCTGCTGACTGTGATCCTGCTGCTCATATGTACCTGTGCCTACATCAGATCCTTGGCTCCCAGCTTACTGGACAAAAATAAATCCGGGTATGTGGCCTGATCATTTCAAACATCCACAAGCTGTGTGGGTTCAACTGCAGCCTTTCAGCATCTCCCCATGAAGTCTGTGATAATGCAGATCCTGCTTTGCAAATTTTCTCTCTTTAAAGATAAAAATCCTAATTTTGTACCTCACAATAGAGTGCAATAAGGTATTGGCAAACACTTAGTTGCAATTTTATTGCAAGAATTTATTAGCTTGCTAACCTTGCTAATACTGCATTATTAATCTCCTAGATTTGTAGCTTCATTGTTAGATGCTTATTAGAGATATAGAAATGAGAGACAGAAATAAAACATTGTCCTACATGTGGCTATTGTTGCAATTATTTATTTTTGATTCCTAGGGTGGGTAAGAAACCAGCAGAAACTGACTTTTAGCTTGTTTTCAAGATAGGTGTTTTGCAGATAGAAGTTTGAAACACAGCTTTAGCAATGTAACTAAAAGAAAACTAAAAATATTTTTAAAAATAAGCAACAAAGTCCTCTTGTGTGGTCTGTTCAAATCATGGTTTTGTATTCTCTAAGGTGAGGGAATTTCTAGAAGAGTTTTTGAAAACTTCTACAAACCTAACTTTATGTTATTTAATCATGTGGATGCTAGCTGTGATCAGCAGAACTGTGATTTAAGTGTGGTGGGTTTCAAATAACCATTGGGCAGTTGTGACACAGAAATGTCTGGGGCTGTCCACAGAACTTCAGTAATGCTGTCACCTCAGGTTAGTGCAAAGGAGATGATATTTGTAGAAGCAGGAGGAAATTCTAGGTGGAAAAACAGACAGGCTTTGGGATGCTGAGTGTTTGACTTCTCCACTTTTGCCATTAGGTCATTTCCTGTTAAATAAAATGTTCTTCTTCCCTAAGTGTCTTCCATCACTTTGGCATTTAAATTCAGAAGTGTCCAGTTGTAAATAGTGTTGTGACCAAGAACACCAAACACCTGAGTGTTTGTCTTCTGAAAACCTTTGCTGTAATTAACCTCTGGGGTTGCTGTTTTATTATCCAGGGTTTTTTTAATTTTAGCAGTGTGAGATACCCAAATTACGCCAGCTTTTTTTTTTTTTCCCCTTAATTTGGAGTTCCAACATGAAAACACTTGTGTCCTTTTATATGAGGCCATGAAATTGTCACAGACATGAGAGGTTTCTTTGGATGGAAGTAAAGATGGAAGAAAGGATGACTTTATGAAGTACAGAGAGTGGGGGGACAAGGGGAGTGTGGGTGTCTGCTGGTGGAAGATAACACAATAGTCAATGAGGTATACACAGTAAGAAGTAAGAATGTTTATTTTACTGATTAAAATTTTAGTGCTGTTCTTGGCAAGGAGTATTTCCTTTAATCTGGAGCTACTCTGTTTATTCTTGAGGCAAATCTGTCTGGAGTACAATAGAACTCTCTTCATAAAACATTTCCAAGGGGTACTGACACTGTGGAGGAGTTGGGCGTTTGATGTGTAGGTTTGTATTTATGTAGATGTACCATTTTGGTTTTTTTATATATATATATATTTGTAGACTACTTTGTACTGGAGAATAAAACCTTGGCCTGGAAGCAATGAAAGTTGTTTCCTGCATGGTAGATGTTTACATGGAGCTCATGTGGTGTTAAACCCTTTCCCTCTCTTCTAACATACTCCATGCTCCAGTGGAAACGTCTGGACATGTGGGATGAAACAAATTCTAGTGATATTTCAGTTTGATATTTCAGTTTGCCACAGAGATCCCCTTACCTCATCATTCCTGCTCCAAATAAAAGGCATAAAAAAGTAGCAATAAAATATAAAGTGACAGAGAGGAGGAATGCTGATAGTTATTCACTGTATTTCTAAGTGAGTGGTAACTTTGCTGAGGATTTAGGTCTGTTGATGATAAGTGAAGAAACATATTTCTGTTGGTTGAGAGATGTTGTTGCACAGTGATGTCACCCATCCTCATAACCCTGTATTTCCTCCCCCTCATTTCTGCCAGAAGGTGTCCTTTCCTACCAAGCCAAACAGAACCTTAAACCTTCATTTCCCTGAATGTTCCCATGTGCTCAGTCTTGAGCAACAGTGTTAAAGGCTGGGAAAGCAAGTGGAGATTTACTGTTTCATGCTAACTAGAGGAGAATGTACACCACAATGTAATTCTCTCCTCCCTGCTAACCAGAAAGATGTGTTGGCTCATGTGCAGCAGAGATCCCCTTTGATTTTCCATCAGCATTGCAGTGGGGATGTCTCACACTCCCTCCTACAGTGTCACTGGGCTTCTCCTGGTGAACACATGGCACTTTGCAGCACACCCAGCCTTAGCAGTCATTGTCTAAGGCTTCACCAGCTCCTCCTCAGCTTAAGAGGTTCCATTTGTTTGATTTTTTTGTCCTCCAGGTAACCACGTCCACTTTTCACCATGAGTGCTTTTAGCATTTAGCACTGAGAGCCAGGAATCTGCAGCAGGACATGCACTTTTGGGCTGTGGCTGCTAGAAAGAGCAGGGACCCCAGCCAGACCCACACCTTCACCTGCATGCAAACAAGGATGGAGCAGAACACGAAGGGTGGAGAAGGAGTAGTGCAGTTAGACCATGGAATTGCTGCAGGAGGAATTGTTTTGGAGCAGAGTTATTCAAGGCAGCATCACTTCAGTAATGAGCAAGCAGGTTTTGATTTGAAGAGGTTCTTCTTGTGGACCTGGAATGAGCACTAATGAAAAAACCAGGGGAGCAGGAAGTCTGTCAGGCTTTTCCTGCAGTGGGAGCTGCCCAGTTCTTCCAGAGGGTACATTATCAGAAGGTCCAGAATTCAGTCTGCTGCTGAGCAACAGGTTGTATGGACAAACAGAGGTAATGAGCTGTTCCAGTAGCACAAAAGCCTCTTAAGATGTTCTGGTGTCATCATGGGAAGGCTGGTCAGTCCTCACGTCAGTAGCTTCAGGTTCATAAATTGTTAATTGCAGTTGTTCAGGGCAGCTGGTGAAAACCATTCTCTGTTTTGTACCTGGCATATGAGGTAGGAAAATTTCTGTTTTCACCAAGGGGGCTTTGTAGGGAAATGTGCAGTAGTGGCTTCACATTAGTCAAGAAATCCCTAAGGAGATGGAAAAATACCCTTGTTGAGATTGTGAGGCAAATTCAGCAGATTTCTAGGCTGCCTGAAGGGGTTAATATTCTTTTTCCCATGCAAGATTCTTCAAAAGTATTTGAACAGAATAGGAGTGTTTTATTTCTTTGAGCTCCTGGGCAAGCTTTTGAAGAGGGCAATGTGAGAAGCAGGGCTGTGGAAGTTTTCCTGTTGGTTTTGCAGCATGCAATCTGTAAATTGTAATTTTACAGAGAGTGAACAACCGTTTTGAGAACCTGAGGTGCTATCAGTGGAGCACTTCAGATTTACACATGAATGCCTTTCTACCTGCACACATCTTCAAAAAGTGCATAAATGTCTTCAGGTTACTTTATTGTATGACCTCTTAGCCTGGAAAAGTGTGGTGGTCTATATGCAGGGATCATTACTTCTGCCTGTGGAGCTACAAAAAAGCAGGACAAAAAGAGCTTTGGCTGTACAGAAATACAGTCAACCCCAAATATGTGTGTGTGTGTGCATGTATATATATTTTGCTTGAGGTAAAACTAAAATCTAAAGCACAGATGAAAGTGCCTGTTTTCTAAAAATGGAAATGGAATGCTGTTCATGATGAATTGGTCAGCAAAGGGTACATAAGTCAAAAAGCATTTCACTTTGAGTTTGAACACCTCAGTGACTTGCTGCCACCTTTGGTCTTCACCTGCCCAGCACTGAATCTTTGTCTCAGAAATAGAGGAGGCTGTTAAGTGGACAGAGAGATGCTGAAGTAAACCAAGACCATAAAAGGGGACATAAAATAGAAGTAGCAGAGAAATAAAAGATATGTTGGCTGTTTGAGCATGCAGGAGCAAGTGGCCCAAGCCTACCTGTCTGCATTTAAATGTGTTAGAATTAAGCAGCTCTCAGAGCCCAAAAAAGGGCAAAGACAATCAAACCTTTGTAGGTGTGAGTTCAGAACCTTATTTGTGAGGCTGTATTTACTACCTGCTTGATGGCAGCTCTGCAAGTGCTTCCCCACAGTGTTCTGTGCCATACTGTGAAGGAAACCTTCCTGCAGACAAGCTTTGAAGGGCTGAAATCTCTCTGCTTACACAGGATACCTCAGTGTTGTTCCCCTTGTCTTCCTCAGATCCTGAAGCAGTCCCTGCTCCTCTGCAGCTGTCAGTATGAGATTATTTTAGTTAAACAGAGAAATTGTAGGCTTGTGACATCCTTTTGGGCATTCCCTGTGTTGAATTCTGCTTTTCTCCATTGCTGTTTCGCTTGTGAGAGGTAAAGCCCTGGGCAAGCAGCACAGGAGAGGTATGAGCAAAGTAAATGTTGGTAAAGGAGTAAGAAAGAACCAGAAGAATTGGGAAAGTTTTTTCCTTCACAAAACTTTCTATCTGGGATCGTTTATGTAGATAAACATGGGGTTCTGATGAAAGCTTTTGATCTGGAACACAGAATTAGTTAAATTCATCTTTGCTTTCAAAAAGACCCCTGCTAGAATTAGAACTTTGCCACTTCTGTTATTCATATTCTATACCCTTATGTGCAGGTATCTGCTGTTTTCTGGTGTTCAGAGGGAATAAGGTTGACAAATTACTGTCAATTCAGATTATTTTAACATAAAGAAAATCAGTTGACTTGGATGTATTAAACCAAGACCCTAATGAATTTATTTTATCTTTACAGACTGTTGGGGATATTCTGGAAATGCGCCAGGATTGGTAATTTTTTTTTGTTTGTTTTCTTCAAAATCCTTAAGATCACTCCTATTTCTACCATAATTTATTAGGATAATGTTGCCATGTAGCAGTGAAAACCATACACATCCTTTGTCATCAAAAATGCAGGTTTTAACCTCCATGAAATAAGGGGACAGGATATTGCTTTCTTAGATTAGCATCTTGGAAATCCTGCATCTTTCATGTCAGTTCATGTATCTAGTATTACATTTTCAAAAGTCTTTTGCACTTCTTGCCACGTGATACAACCAAGGGTGCATTTCTAGCATGCAAAGAAATCAATTATTTCTTGTAAACTGCAGTCTGCTTGAAATTGCAATGGACTGTTTAAAAAACCCAGATATTTACCTTATAGTAATAAAACAACATGGAGTTCATAATGCATTAAGGTTCTGTTTAAGCATAAATGTGGTTTTTTCTCTTTCCCTTCTTTGTTCAGCTTCTGTGCACTTTTGAATTACACAAAGCTGTTCATGTCAAGTGACATCTGCACACAGGCTGATCAGCTCTATCTGATTCTTGACATTTTCCCATAACATTGGTTTTGTATTTATTTTAATCCTTATCCTGAATTTATTTTGAGAAGGAAATTGGAATATGCAAACAGAAGTTTAGTCTTAACATTAAGGTATATCCACGATTTAGGGAAAAAAAAACCTACTAACCCGTCATCAGTGTTCAAATTGCATTGTTAATTCAGAACAGAAACCGTGAACTTGTAATTCTAGAGCTTCCTACTTGTCACTGAACCTAAAGAAAGCCTTTATGATTCCCTTTCTGCATTCCCAGGCAGAACATTTTATGGGATGTCAAAAAAGCATTGACACAAAAAACAGGGTTTTGGTGAAGAGTGGTTGTTAAAATGATTGCAGATATTGTCCTATTTAGATAATAGACATTGCAGAACCAGTTTTAGGGCTGTAATTGAAAGATTCTGGGAAGGTGGCAGCTGTCAGAAATGAATTTTGAGCTGTACCAGGGAAAACAAATGTAAAAATTCAGCTGCATTAGGGTTTGTTCAAAGCTGAAGAGAGCACCTCACCTTACCTTGCCATCTTCTTTGCAGTTAATTAAGTGCAAGGATATTTTTTTTCTATTAGCTATGTTTCTTTTGCAACTTGCATCTAGAGGACCACTTTGACTTTTTTTTAGGCTAAGAAGTGGAAATGGGCTTTGGAGATGATTGCTATCATTTTATGTGTGTTAGTCGCAAAGGCAAGTAGAAAGTGTAGGTTTTAAAAATGAAAATGTCTGCTGGCTTCCTTTGCATTTCACATCCCTGGTATGTTTAAACAACCTTTTCACATGTACATAAGATCTTAATCACTGGCAAGTGGTTACATATTTACAAAGTTGTGCAAAATAATGTTTAATCCTGCCACATGGTGATTTCTCTTTTAAGAAAATTAAGAGCAGAAAAGCATAACCCATATGAAAATTGTAATACCCTGAACCGTAGGAGTTGGACTTCCTCAAAATTTATTTTAAACAGATGTGAAACTGCAGACATTAATTCATTCAGTTATTTGAAGTTTAATTAAATGTATGCCAGATCATGACAGAATCTTGTAATGTCACTGGGCAGTCAATCCTGTGTATGGGAGGTGTCACTGCAAGTATTTTATTTTTCTTTTACTGTGGAAAGTTTGTTCCCTGTGTGTTTAAAGGTCCTGCTGGTAAAAGAAAAGGCTTTTTTTCCTAAAAATTGCACCATGCTAGACTTGGGAGCCTTAGTGTTTTTTTCCTCTAATGTTTCTCTGAAAACTGTCTCTCTGATAAGGTGGTTTGTAAAGACAAAAGAGCTCACATAGCAAAGGGAAATTGAACTTTGCTTAAAGCAAACAGCTCCAGCTCTGACTTTATACTCCTGGGTGTGTAAAAACAGGGATCTTCTCACTTAAAAGACATGTTTCAGTATTAACACTCCCTGCCAGCTCTGTAGGCTGGAGGTCTCTCCAATTCAGTGGAATCATGAAGAATAAAGTTTAAGCGCAAGAACATCTTGCTAATTAATGGGAGAAAGTGCTCATGTAAGTAGGTACCAGTCAGATTAACATTACTGATATTCCCCTGCTTGTGATAGAGTTTTACACCTGAGAATCTTTTTTTTCCTGGTGAAAAACAGACCTGTGTAACGTTCTGTCCTGGACCAAATAGGTGGGAATAGATCTTTCGTGATTGCTTTTGCCACCAGATAAAAGTCTATTAATGGAGTAAACTTAACTTTCTTCCACAGTTTGCCCTGGGAAACTGTGACACCAATTTGAAAGAGTCAGAAAATAGAGGTGTCTGTGCAGCTTCTGTGATCTGCTGACCACTTTTATCATGGAAATCTGTGAACCAGACCCTCTCCACATGCTAACAATGTTATGTCTTCTTAAAAAAGCTAAAAAAGGCATCTGGCTCTGTCTGGGCAGCTGTGAGCTCACAGCTCTGGCTGCTGCATGACACCCTGCACAGAGGATTCACACTGCAGGTGGCAGGTACCAGGACCAGACAGCACCAGCTGCACCTCAGCTGACACAGAACAGCTCCTGAGCAGCCACAGAGGGGCAGAAACAGCAAAAATGGGGTGTCCTGGGCAACTTTCCACTGCCTGCCCCCTAACTTTGGCACTAGGAGGTAGCAGCTATATAAAACTGCATCTCAGAAAAGGTGGCTTGTAGTCAGATGGAAGCCCTTACATGGATCTGTCACAGAGACCCAGAATCAGCCAGTGCCACTTCTCCCATGGCAGGGACACCTTCCACTGCCCCAGGCTGCTCCAGCCCCAGTGTCCAGCCTGGCCTTGGGCACTGCCAGGGATCCAGGGGCAGCCCCAGCTGCTCTGGGCACCCTGTGCCAGGGCCTGCCCACCCTGCCAGGGAACAATTCCTCATTGCCAAGATCCCAGCCAGCCCTGCCCTCCTTCAGCCTGAGGCCATTCCCCACAGTCCCATCACCCCATGCCATGTTTACAAGTCCCTCTCTTAAAGCAAAGAGCCCCAGCTCTGTTTTTATGTAGCCAGATAACCTGTCCTACATCTGAATTTCCCCACTGCCCATGCATGTTCTTTGTCAATACACAGCTGTACTTCTGCCTGCCTTTCTCCAGCTAGAAATGTTGAATACCAGGTTGCACGTGCTGTGGCAGAATTACACTAGACTAGGAGCAGGTGGGTCTGTTTAACCTGTTTAGCCATGCCTGAATTTTTGTTTGTTCTGGGTTCTCTCCCCTCCTGCCAGGTGAGCGGAAGAGCCCCTACGTGGCCGTGTGCTGTGTGGTGATGGCCTTCAGCATCCTGTTCATGCAGTAGCAGCTGGAGAGTGTCCCCAAGTACCCAACAGCAGATCCTGTGTCAAGAAAGGATGGGAAGCCTCAGCAAGTCTCCTCTCACACGATGGATAACCTCTCTCCTGGTGGACGCCCCTGCAGATGGACCAGCATTAGTGATCGTAACCCAGATGAGATGTGCTTGTTAAACCAGGTCAGCACTGACACTCCTGCTGTAACTCCTGGAAGGGTGTCTGGTGTGTGTCTGAGCTTCAGGGGAGCTCTTTTTGTTTTTTATTTTAAACATCATGCAGTTGAAAAGACTTGCTGTTTCTAATTCTTTAACATTTCTTGTCCAGTAGACCTGTTGAATGAAACATTGAAATGGTAAATCAGCCACAGCAATAAGACCACCCTTGGAAGAATAAAGAGTGTTTTCACTCTAGGGGATGTTTATCAAAGTATTTTTAGTTCTTGCTGCCTAAACAATTTCTCTTGATTTGTAAGTGATGGCACCACTCTCATCCTAAAAATATTACCTCTGATCTAAGTTACACTCAGCTATTTGTCTCTAAACTTGTAATTTCTCAAATAAACTCTCAATATTTCTGTTGTTAAGATGTGAAATAAAGGCAGGGACCATAATTGTAGTGATGTCTGATTAGCTGCTGTGAAGGCAGAGATGGGGGATCTGAGACATCTGGATTGTTCTCTGTAAAAAACCACATGTACTCATTTTTAGAGGTTCCAAAATGTTGAGAAAAGGATTGAAAAGGCTCTGCTGCTGCTGTTGCATGCATGGAAAGATTTCTCAATTATCAGAATGAACAGTTAGATGCAGATAAGGAAGTTGCATGTCATAATGCAAAGGTTGAAGCAACTAAATTATGCTCACCAGTAGCAAAGATTAGATTACTTTTAATGATACCTCCCATTAGCACTCATTTCTTAATTTTGCACACTTTCAGTAATCTAGTGACTTCTTCAATAATGCCTGACAGATGTGTTATATCAGACACCTGTGTGACTTCATACTGGTTGAATTTGGGAGAGTTGTCTGCAGTATCTGTTGTTCTGGAAAGGTTTGTGATCAGAATGAACAAAGCTAAAAAGTAAAAGACTCTTAAAGGTATGTTAACTGTTGTCATTCTTGTTTGAGAACCTTATTTTCATCAATCCAAATTACCCTGCAACTAGGAAAAAAAGTGATTTTGAGTTATGACCTTTATGTTGTCTCACGTGTACCTGCAAATCTAAATCACCATCAGAAGTAGCCATGCAAAACTTTTCTATTCTGGTCTCAGGAAAAATAGATTTCTCCAATTTGGGCCAAATAAATACCCCTGGCAGTGCAGAGCTGTAGGACTGTAACCATGCTGTGCACACACAGAGGCCTGGGACAGGGCAGGGGATGTGGGGAGTGCAGAATCTGCTCTGTAACTTTAAATGTGGATGCTGCTCCTAACAGGGCATCAAAGCAACTCAGGTTTGGATTTCAAAGGAGCTGTTCCTCAGCAGGGGGAAGGGAGATTCCTAAAAAGTCTTGGGTTTTGACTGTTCAAAATATGCAGAGAATCATCTGGTAACTTTTTATGTTGAGCACTTATATTCCAGTTCTTACTGCTTTTAATACATAATGGCATTTTCATGATATTCACACATTTCCTAGTCATCCAAGATGTTCTAATTACCAGATGAATTCTTAATAATCCCTGGGGTTTAGCTGCAGGTAGGAATACCAGTGAAAGAACTCCATGACTTTTTTTTGTTCTGAAAACTATTAACTTGGAGGAACTGTGCTGCAGAAACCTTCTCTGTTAAGGTTTTATCATCCAAGAAGCTCTGACAGGCCTCTTCCTGGCTGTTATTTGTTGTTCAAACTTTATTTGTGGTATGACAGCTCATCCTTTTGGCCTAAATGCTGGTGATGGATACTTCTTGGTTGGAATTTTCTTTTAATTTTCCCCCTAAATGACATTTTCAGGCTGTTCATTAGGTGTTAGCTGCATGGCTGCTCAACAAAACTGTCTGGAAACAAGATCTTTAAACTGGCAAACTGCAGTTGTGCTGAAATTGCTGCTTCAGGCAGGTGTTTGCCTCAGGACTAGCTCTTTGGTTTTCAAGTTTTTGGCTTTGAAGAGATTGTTACCTCGTGTCTTTTAGTAAATTATGGAGTAAATAAGGTTAGAATCTTAAAACTGTTTAGCTTTCTTGGCTTTCTTTTCGTCATGCAAAAGAGTTTGCACCCAAAGCAGGTCTGTACACCTTTCCTTGTGCAAAAGGAGCAGTGATTAAATGTGACTGAAGCTGTAGTTGTGCCTGCTACTGTGGAAGATATTTCCACATTGGGACTTCATCCTTTTTTCCTAAACAGCATCACGGATGTTGTTGATGCCCAACCATCTGAAACACAACGTGCTGCTCTTGGAACACACAGAGTATTTTATACCCTTGCATGTTCTTGGTATGGATTAATATTGTATTAATTTCCATCCACATCTGCACTTTAAATGGCCTCAAATTCAAAGCAGGGATTTAGGAAGGCTGAATGGAGCAGCAGTAATTGCCATGTTGGGAAATGAGTAAAGCATGAGTAAGAGATGGGATCACAGTGAAGGTCTGATGTTCTGGAGGGACTGATAAGCAGCTGGGCAGACGTGGCTGGTGGAGGAGGAAAGACAAAGTGGAGTCCAAGGATGACAGGAAGATTTCCTGTTCTTGGAACAATGTCCCTGTTTTGTGAATGCCCTTTCTACCTCCGTAACCACAGCAGTGAGCAGTGGAAATACAGTGTCACCAAGAGGTGAAACTGCACTGTGATGGAGGGAATAAATGCTCTGTTAGTGCTCTGAGGCTTTTATTATTTCAGTTTGTCTCCAGTTCTGTCCCACTGGCATCTGGGGCAGTGCCCACTCTCTATTGCCTAGGAAGGCTCACCATGATTGATTCCTCCCCCCCCCTTCTCCCTTTGATAATCATCTTCTAGAGAAAAGAAAACCCAGCATCTTCCTAATGATTTAAAATGCTGAACGTGGTGAAAAACCACTAGAAGCCAGGAAAGTGTGATGTAAACCTGCTTCTCATACTCAGGCAGCAACTTTACATTATCTAGGTCAAACATTCCCAGCAAAGAAAAGTTTTCCAGCCAGGTTTCTTTTCCCTCCCTTTTCTTTTGTTTTACCTGAGTGTTATTACTCATTCCAGACACTTTTGGGGAGTGCTCCCAGCATCCATCACAAGGCTTCACATGTATTTGAGGGTACTTGGCTGTCTGGAGAAGCAGTTTTCCCTTAGCTCCTGTACTGCAGTGTAATCAGCATGCCAGGCATGGGAGGTCCACACTGAAAAAGAGGTTTGGAGCATGAGGCCTGAATTGCTTACCTGGCTGTTTTGTAAATAGTACCTCTTTTCATGGCACCTGTAGGCCATAAGGCAAAAGGTGTGGAGGAATAGTCATTCTGCAGGATCTGGTAGCTGGGGAAAATCCTCCCCAGGTGAAACATGACCGGTGTCCCACAGCTGACATCTACTCTGTGGTAAAGTTTTTTACTCCATTTCAAACCTGAAGGGCTCGTGTGGCAAAGGCACTGAAAAAACTGTGTTTTTCAGTCAGTCAGGATATCATCCATGTCCAGAGGGTTTGCCTATAATTCCAGGAGCTGTTCCCTGTCTCTTGTAGCATGGGGACTCAAGCATGATGTGTCTCCTCACAGGGTACCTACCCTTCCCTTTGGCTGTGTGACAGACAGAGCCCAGGCTCCTCTGATGGAGCATCAGCCTAGCTTCAGAGACCTCAGAAATAAAACCACCTTTGGCACTGCAGCTGCCTTGTCTCTTCCTGCTTCACCAGTAGCTGCAGGAAGGCTGTCCAAGATTTCCTTAATCTGAGTGAAAAAGACCTTGAAAAGAGTGTCACTAACTCGTGTAATCCCCACTGGTGTGGGAGGGAATGCCAACATTTCCTCAAGGACCTGGGTATAAACATTTCCAGGGTCACAGCTGCTGCTGCCAGCTCCTGGGATATCAGTAGGGGAGATAATTACTTAATTAAGGGTTGAGGAAGTTCCTTGCTGGTCTGTCACAGTCAGAACTTTGTATGAGAGCATCTCATCATCATTTTATGTTGTTTGAAAGAGGTTCTTTGGAAGCTGTGCCACAGGAAAAGAGGTTTTTCCCTCCAGCCCAGCTCTGAGTGGGAAGCAGGCAGTGCCCATCCCCAGCTGCCCCAACATTTCAGTAAATGGCCATGTTGGTGCAGACTGGTTCAGCTGAGGCCAAATTAACCTCTATCTTTTCTTTTCAAAATAACACAAACACAAAATCTGAACACACTGCACTGACACCCTCTGCATCACCCATTTACATAGAGGAGCCTGTCACATCACTCACACCACATACCAACACTTACCTTTGACAACCTCAATGGTTAAAATACTGTATTTTCCCCCAAAGTAAGATCGGGAGGTTTTAAAACAGTAAAATTATATATCTGGCTTCATTTATTCCAGGGGAAAAAAAAAGGTGGGGGCTTGTTTTAAAACACAAAAGGCTTGTTTTAAAGAGAAAAAGTCAAATCAGGTCAAAATATAGAAATACCCTGTTCAATTCTAAACCTCCACAGCTGGTCATTCCCACATGCAAAAACTTAAATAACCTTTCAGAGCTGTAGTAGAGCTAACAAAAACTCCAACCAAATGATAGATGTATTTGGACATTTGGATGTATAAATGTCACACCCAGTGGAATTAAGAGGAAATAAATAGTAATTTGACAGCATTGGCAAGCTGTGTTTTTGACTGTGTAGCACCACCAGCATATTTTACAAGTGTATCACAGTCATGAATAAGCCAGTCCAGACACACACTCACAGACCAGTTTTGATTTCCTATTAAGCTACATGCTCATTTTCTTTCCCCCACCCTTTCCAGCTAATAAAGGGCCAAGGGAACGCACTGATCCTTGTCTCTTTGGAACAAATTACCTCTAAATTCTCACGATTGATTCAGACAACTTGGATCATTGGGTTGGTAAAACTCCAGGAGACAGGAAAAAAAAAAACCAACCTTCCCAGTGATAAGGCATTCTTGACATTTGAATTGTTTGTCATTTACTAAGGACATAAAACCCTGATACCAAAGATGGCACTTGAAATTATCATCATCACTGGAGACCTGCCTGGGGCTGGGGCTCCCTGCTCCAGAGGGGTTTTTGAGCACAAAGACTCAGTGAGTTCTCCCCCTACCTCTGCCCTGCAGAAAACGTGCTTCTGCCTGCCCAGGGACACATTCTGCCATCAGTCTGATGATTTAATGATGCCCCTCCTGCACAGACCGGAGGCATGGAAAAGATTTTCATCTCTGAGTTCACCGTGGCTTCTGGAAGTAATAAAAACTGTTTCCTCCTCTTCTTCTTACAAGAAAGAGCAAATCCTTTGAAATCCAGCTGCTTTCAGGTCACAGCTGGGTGGGTTGGTTGGATGGACAACCTACACATTCATATGATCACAGACTGCTTTGGGTGGGAATGGACCTTAGAGCCCATCCACTGCCATGGCAGGGACACCTCCCACTGTCCCAGGTGCTCCCACTGTCCCAGTGTCCAGCCTGGCCTTGGGCACTGCCAGGGATCCAGGGCCTGCCCACCCTGCCAGGGAACAATTCCTCAGTGCCAAGATCCCAGCCAGCCCTGCCCTCTGGCCCTGGGAGCCATTCCCTGGGGGCTGTCCCTGCAGCCCTTGGCAATTGTCTCGGTCCATCCTTCTAGTGGGCTCCCTTCAGGCCCTGGAATAATATATTAATTACATATCTCCCAGTCTCCTCAGGGAAAGCAGCAGGCTGCCATCCCTATTCCACCCAAATTCTCCCCTGGGACAGTTTCACCCCTAATACTGGATGAGGCACAGGGCACATGAGGAAATTCCTCTTTCAGCACCGTGCCTGTGCCAGGCAGCAGCACAGGGCATCACCTGCCAGGGCTGGAGAGGCTGCCCTGGCCACAGGGAGAGTGAAATCCACTCAACCAGCACAGACACACAGCAGCAAGCTCCAGAGCTTAGCAGCAGTCATACCTGGACTTTTCCTTTTATCCCTCCAAATCCAGCTCCAGAAGCTGCATTAGAGCATCTGATCCTTGGAAGTGTCCAAGCAATTTCTATTGCAGTCCCTCCCGTGTTTAAACAGATTGCAGGTTTTTACTTCTCAAAAAGGAAGATATTTCCTAATTTACCTTAAAAATACAAAACAGAACTGTAAATATTTTATGCATACTGTTTACCAAATTTTTTTTGTTCATTCATAGTCAAACCATCTCTTTCAAACATGAGGAACAAATACCAGGGAAAAATATACTTAGTCAAAATATAATGATAAGTTCTGCTAAGTCTGTCACATCCCTCTTTTAGATTAGTTCTCAGTGCCAGTAAGTCTAATTTATGCACTCACCAATGGATATACAGAAACACAGAGCATTTTGAAGATAGAATTATTCAGTTTAAAAACACTCCTGGTTAGAGCATACCATACTGTGGATGGGGAAATGGACAGAGAGACAATTAGAGACCTCATCAAAGCAAGTGGAGTTTTCAACAGATGGGTTTGCTGTTGAGCAATTCCACAGCCCCACTAGGAATCCTGAGGCATCTTTACTTGAAGCTTTTAGGAATCAGAGAAAAACCTGCACCGAGTTATGTGTGATCTTACCTCATTTTAGGAGGTAGCCTGAGTTCTTTTGCAGCCCTGAATTCATGCAGAGTTCAACCAGACCATGTCTGTTTCCTGGGAACCTGCTGTGCTTCCAGCCAGAGCATCCCCCTCACCTGTGCCCTGGTGCCTGCAGGTATTTGGGCAGTTCAGCTGCTCATTACTGGAGCTGTGGATGTGTCCTAGATGAGGACACTGACCTTTTCTCCTTCCACCATGCCAGAACACCCAGCAGCATTTTGGGGAGCAGCACTCAGCACATGAAAAAGAGCTCAGAGCAGAAAACGAAAACCTTGCCCAGTTTGTTTTCTGAGAGAAACAAGATAATTTATGAACTATTAATTATCCCTAAACAAAGTGAAGGCTGTTCCCTAAATTGTATGTAGAGGCAGAAAGAGTGGGACCTACTCGGACTTTAAATCAGTCAAGTGAACTAAACTGTAATCCAGATCTCAGTCATATAAATAACTATAACTCCAACACCTCTAAGGTGTCTCATCAATTTATCACAAATTATAACTGAAATTCTCAGGCCTGTGCAAGTCTGCTGTGCTGCTGATAGAGATTTTGGCCATTTCCACTTTCCAAACTCTTATTTCTCCATTGCATGCCCACCTGGAACAAAGTTACTTGGGATGACTAAATAAGCTTTACTTCCAAAAACCCCTGTTCCAGCAGACTGCTGTTTTATTCTCTTGAAAACTTTATTCTTAGAAATAAGACCCTTATCAAAACTTTCTATCTCAGAAAAGACATTATTAGCCCTCATTTCAGCATAAAATGTTCTTGTTTTGGAGGGAAAATAAAGATTTCTATGTAAAAGTAAAGAATAATGCCTCAAAATGTCTACAAAATTTACAATTCACTAATGTGTATGATGCTACCAGATGATACTCATAGGGAATGACAATAGATGTGTGTCCAACTGGATATTATCCCTGTTCCAAAAGTGCAGACTAATCTCAGCTGTCCTTGTGATTTACAGCATCACTAATGGAAGCAGTTTAGCAACATTTTCTGGCAAGCAAGAGCCTGTGCACCAGGGAGAGGGAGAAATATCCCACTCTGGAGGGAGAGGATGTGTTTGCTGAAGGGGAGAAGGATCCTGTCAATGTAAAACACACAAACAGAATTAAAACATTCTGGGTTTTCCTCCGTGTTTCTCTGTATCCATTGGTGAGTGCATAAATTAGATGTACTGGCACTGAGAGCTGATCTAAAAAATGTGGATAATACCAAGACCCAAACAGGGCAAAAATGGTTTTAACTCATATCTTGGTTGTTTTCAACTGATCCAAAATTGTCCCAACATCATTCATGTGAGGAAAAGATGCCTCCAGAACCCATTTAGCCCCATTTCTGCTATTTTGTGACAGCACTGCTCTATTTTGTGATAGCAATTCTCCATTGTGCTTATGCTTGGAAGCCTCTCTTCCCTCACAATTTCTTTTTCATTTACAATTCCCTTTTCCTCAGACACTGGATTATCACCCATATGCTCCTGCAGGATAGCTCACCTGACACTATTTCTGCTAAGTCTAACAGAAATAGCACCTCACCTGGAATTGTCACACCTGCCAGGTGATTTGCCCAGTATTTTCCTCCCTTTCTGAGAAAAAAAACCCCAGTCAGCTGCTGAAATGTGCAAAGTAGATAGATGCTCAACCTCTTTGGTTCTCTGGGGAAAGAAACACTGGTTCTGTTTTCTCAAGGATTAGTTTGTCCTGACTGTTTTCTCTTGCTCTTCTGGCTCCTGCTTGGTGGCTCCTTTCCACAAGCAGCCTGGGAGAGAGAGTCCAGGGAAGCTGTGGGGCCACCAGGGAAATCAAATGGCATCATTGCAAGTGACACAAAGCAGTAAATGAAAGTCTTCCCTTCCTCAGGCTGTTTACATTTCTAAAGGCTTGGGCAACTGAAATGCTCAGATTAATTAAATCTAGCACCAGTCAATTCTGCAGAAGTTAAGTAGATCTGTTTCGTAATGGTAAGAAAAGTGAAGAGACTAGAAACAGGAGGATATTTCTCTTTTCTACCACATCTGGTTGAAAAAGAGTATGTTTTTCTAGGCAAGCATGAAAATGGAGATGAAAGAGGAGTTCTCCCCTAAAAAAAACAAAACAAAAATCTGGTTGATTATGATTATGGAAGTGGTAGGGAATGAATCAAAGCAGGAAAAGCTGCTGCCAACCTGCACAAATGTTATGGCTGATTGTCAAAATTCAATCACGCAGGAGAAGAAACACCAGGCTGTTTGTCTCTAATCAGGGTCTGACAGGGCCACACTCATCTGGCTGGAGTGAGCAGCTCCTCCTTCACTGGGGTTTCTGTGATCCACAGAGCCATGGAATCCTCAGGGCTGGAAAAGACCCCCAGGGTCATCAAGCTCAAGGATGAGCACAGCACGGCCAAGTCCAGCACTAAACTGTGTCCCCAAGTGCCACCTCTGCACAGCTCCCTTGCCCATGCACAGGACAAAAAAAATCAGGTTTTTGTCAGTGAAGACAGCAAAAGTTAAGAGGCACAGCCAGGATATTTTTCCCAGGAAAAATATCTCATTTCTGCTGCTCTCTGCTTTCTAACACCACTTAGAGAGAGGGAATGTGGCTCGCCCTGGTTCTCCAGCCCAGGCTCTTTTCAAAGAGAAAATTGGCTGCCACATTGTGCACAACCAGGACAAAAATCTTAGATTTGCTATCCATGCAAAAGCCACCTTGTCCTTTTGTTGCCAGAAGCTTCCATCACCCACCCCTGGAATAAGGAAGGACGTGCAAATGGTGGTGTAGCCTCATCAGTCTGTTCCCATGGAGAGCTCAGAAGGCAAGTTCCCAGCTCTTCCTCAGGGAAAGACACGAATTGTCTTTTTGGAGATGCCTCAATCCTCACATTTTTGAGTTAAAACATTCCTTGACATTTTCCACTCCAGGTAGAACAGGGCTTGGAGCACCCTGGGGCAGTGGAAGGTGTCCCTGCCCATGGCAGGAGTGGCACTGGATGATCTCCAAGGTCCTTTCAACCCAAACCATTGGGTTCTATGATTGATATCATATTTATCTATAATAGGCATTTTTCTGGATGTCTGGGCATGAAGACAAACATGAGAGAGATTAAATCTCTTCTCTTCAGAGATAAGAGTCCATGCAGATTTCCAAAGTACACAGTTCTTAAACCACTAGGTCTTCACTGGGTACAATTATACCCAGACTTGGGATTGTGTCTTTGCAAACTGTGAATCCCAAAACCCAGAATTTTCACCAAACTACCACAGACCTCAGCAAAAGCTGGACTCTGCCCTTCTTTAGGGTTTCTCACCCTGCAAAACTGGCATAAACCCTGCATAAATTTTGTATCTAGGAAATATTTTAAACCTGAAGCATTTCCAGCAGAATTGCTAATGCTGGATTCTACAGAGAAACATTCCCATCCCTGGAAGTGCCCAAGGCTAGGTTGGAACAACATCGGATAGTGGAAATGGTAAAAAATTTTTGGAAAATGCTAGTTAGACCAGCTAGAAAATACAGATCAATATAAACTGCAAAAGATATAAAATCTTCAGGAGAAGAGGTTTCCATGGAAGGGGAGCAGTTAATCCCTCTGCCACTTAATAAACCTGAGGCAAGACATGGAATTTGGGTGACACAAGCCACACAAGGTGTCTCAAACCAGGGCAGGTGCTGATAAATTTATGCACTATTTATGGTTAAGGTGACAAGAACCACATTTCTTCCTTTTCCTGTGGAAAAAGTTGTGTTCTAAAGTATATGTTGTTCTGAGGTAGAACAGTTTGGGGAATAGATAGTAATGATAAAAGTTAAAAAATACCTTTTTATAATAGAATTGTTAGTTTATTGGAATAATCTGAAAAAAAATTCAAGCAGCTGAAGAGACAGACAAAGCCAGAGACCTGGCAGTTTTGGGTGGAAAATTGTTAATCATGGGGAAGTCTCCCACAGTCAATGTTTCGTGGGGAAAACAGAATTCTAGTGGAAAAGCCACTTCTGTTTTGGTGAGGTAGCAGTCAGGAAAAATAATCCCACTGAAATTAAACCTTTGTTTCCCCTTGATTACCCAAGGCAGAGTGTCTTGATGAGGAATGTGGTGAGGAACAAGGTCCGAGCAGAAGGAGAGGAACAGCAGGAAGGCATATCTGTGCTTTATCTTGGTGCATAATGAAGCCTAAAAGAACTTCCAGAAAATTTATGAGGCACTCTCAGACACCTTTCACACATTTGAGAGTCTGTGTGACTGCAGGAAAATCAAAGTCAGTCTTTTTGCCCCAGCTGCAAAATGCAGACTTGTGCCTGGGGAAGGAAAACAACAGGAATGAAAGTGACAGGTAAAATTCCAGGTTTTCTTGGGACAGCAAATCCATACAGGAGCACAAACAAAGCTACTCTGATTTATGCTGCTGACATAAAAGACTCCCACCTAAGAGTGCCTAACAGCCCCTTTCCTCGCTGCAGCACCGAGCTGGCAGGAAATTCCAGATATCCAGGGAGCTGAGCTCCTGGAATGAAAGCTGCCATGTAGAACCACCCTGAGCAAGGCAGCAGCACTGAAATTGAGCATCCAATCCATACCTGCACTAAAAACTTTTCAGGTTTTTTTTTTTTTCCAACTATGGTGGGATTTTGGCACAGGACAGCCAAAGTTCAGCCCTGAGTTGCTGACACATTAAATCTAAACATACCAATAATCGTAGTGTGAAACCACAGTTTTGATTCCAATTTCAATTCTGTTGTGTCTAGCAGAGGCATTTCTCATGCAAGGAAATAAGGTAGAATTGGGTTCACACTGCACTTGGAAGAAAAAAGAAAATTCCAGAATACTTCATCCTTTTTTTTTCTTTCCTTTCCTTTTTTTTTTTTTTTTTGGTTAAAGCCAGACTTCCCATGATAAGATGCCTGTTGTAAAGATTTATGGACATCCACACAGCAAGACTGGAAAAAAACCCCCTTGTGTAACAAACCTTCAGATAATCCCAAGCTGTAGAATTTAAGATTGTTCTATTGCCAGCATTTTCATGGCCATTTTTATAGCAGGGGGTTGTTTTCTCAATTATTTTCCTACAGTAACTCCCATTCCAAACAATAGGCAGGGAAAATCATTCTGGAGTGTAAATCACTCTAGCAAGCTCCAGGATATGGAGCTTTAGAGTGAACCCACCACAGAACTGCTGGTTGGGGAAAAGTCTGACAAGATGTTTTCTTATGAGTTAAAGTGAAAAATTGTGTGAAGCCACCATTAGGACACATTTACCAGAGTTTTATGTGTCCAAAAATAATTTTTTTCTTTTTTTTTTCTTTTCTTTTTTTTTTTTTTTTTAGGTTTCCCAAAATAATGTAAGTTCATGCCAATGGTAAGGTCAGTTGACAGAGGTGTCAGTCTCATTTACCAGCACTGAAAGTCCATTTACAGTGTAGATGAACTTTTATTCACACACTCAACTTCCCTACTTAGTTGCTCCTAGCTATCAGGAAAACCACGTGTACCTTTTTTACTCTTGTCAAGTTATCATCCCCCTTAAAACCACAAAAGATGGCTTTTGTTCTTTTTTGTTCTTATTCCAGGCCCTCATTAAAACTACAACCTATCTCTACTTTCTTGCTGCCTCTCTCTGCCATATTAAAGCGTTTGCCTCGAAAAATAAAGTGGCAGAAATGGACAAAGCAATGAATCAGGTGTAAACGCAGGTATCTGCAGCCTGGACCTGCTTTATGATGTTCTTGGGCTGTCTGTTATGAAGCATATTTCCTGGTGAAGAAAACAGATAACCTCTCCATCTAAAAGGCAATTTGGGAGCAGGGACAGGGAGTTTAATCACAATTGTGCAGCCTGCTTTCAATTTAACCCCTTAGCATGTGCACAGTGATCCTCTGAATCAGTTAATAAACTGATTTTTAATATATTTTTAGCTAGTATGAGATGGAAAAAAAATACTTTGGAGAATTTCGTGTATAGAATATATTTAAATTTTCTGGCCTAAATTACTACAGTCTGCAAATGTTTTATGGCATGAGTTAAGGCTTTGGTTCATGAGATAATTCTTGGCTTTCTCAGCAGTGTCACAGCTTTCTCAGTCATGTATTGAGCATGTATTGATTAATGACAAGGTGTTAGTGGAAACAATTAGCTCCAAACTCCCCACTGAGTGTTTTCCAAGCAATATATATATATATATTTAGCACCTGATCAGAGAAGGGTGTCTCAGCAACTTGCATTATTGTTGTGGCCATTGCATCACCTGGACCTGCTCTCATGAGAGGGTTTGAGAAAAGACCACACCAGGCCTAAGTCAGAGTCTAATCTAAGTCCAGATCTAACATTTTTTCTAGGCAAGACCTAATACATTCCCTCAAATCAAACTCTTAAGGGGAAAATAAAAATGTTATGAAGATTTGTTCTCTTAACTCCGACACAACGCCACACTAGCACAGGCACTTGCATGGCTTCCCTCGCTTGAAAAAACATGACTCAGCCTTAGATTTTAAATAAAATGTTTGAAATTAAGTAATGCTGTGCCAGGATTTACCTTATTGCTGCAAGCAAATGCAAATTTAAACGGCCCTTAAAACATGCCAATATTCCAAACATAACATAACAGCAAGGAAAAAATCGCCGTCTTTAAAGGCGAAACTCATTTTCTCATGTACAGGAAAACTCCTAATGGAGTTTTAGCTGGGATTTTTTTTTTTTTTCTTTTGACTGTCAGAAGCTCTTTCACAGGACCCCTCATAAGAGGCTGCAGATAAGACCCCCGTGGGCACAAGGGGAAGGGCACAGCAGGGCCATGGGTCAGGGACGGAGACGCGCGAGCATCCGCAGGCGCCAGCGATAAAGACTGACAGGGTCAGTTCTCCTGGTGCTACCAGAGTCAGGCAGGAGATAAAATACACTGATTTACCTCAGCCTTACCTCAGTTAAAACCACTGGTGTGCCTGCAGAAGAGTTCAGGAGGACCAAGTGCACGAGCAGTAAAAGGTGTGCTGGGAGGCGTGACCTGAGCTGCTCGCAGAACTCACCAGAAAGGTCAGAGATAGAGGAGGCTGAGCCACTCCAGAGCTTCCTTTGCCACAGGAAATACATCCACATCACCAGTCCTTCCCTCACTCCTGAGCTCCTAAAAGGTACCAAACCCTACAGGTGAACTTTGGCAAGCGCGTGGTAAAAGAAGTTAAATTTTGGCTGTCAGTTCGTGGTACACTTGGACAATCCCAGGCAGCTCTGACTTGATTCTCACCCAGCAGTAAAAGGTATTTATATCTTCCTTTTCTCAGCCTAAATAACTTGCTTGTTTGGGCCAGTTATTTTTCCTGTTCTTGGCTCCAGCCTTCCCATTAGTGAGTATTATAATGTTCAGGAAAAGAAACCCAGCTGGTGGAGTGAAGGCTCTACACAAATTAAACGGGAAGCTTGCAGCATGCCTGTTTTTCATCTAAACAGTATGTGCATTTAATTCAGTGTTACAAAAGCTGCTCTGTCTTCAAGATTTCATTTATAGGTACATCTCAGAAAAGCCAGTGAAAAAATTTTAATGCATCTTCTTCTATTTTATCTCAATATAGCCTAAAGAAATAAAAGCTTAAAACTATCACCTTCTCTCCAGGATCAGCCACACTTTACAGCAGAGGTCAAGCCTCCTGCATTTAGGGAATTCCTTTCCCCAAAACAAGTCCCACAAGTCCACTTTGGGTCTTCAAGCAGTTCATGGCCATGAAAGAATCACAGAACCCCAGACTGGTTTGGGTTGGAAGGGACCCTAAATCCCACCCAGAGCCACCCAGCCATGGCAGGGACACCTTCCACTGTCCCAGTGTCCAGCCTGGCCTTGGGCACTGCCAGGGATCCAGGGGCAGCCCACTCTGCCAGGGAACAATTCCTCATTCCCAACCTCCCATCCAGCCCTGCCCTCTGGCAGTTTAAACTTGCCCTTACCTGAAGAAGATGACTATTTTGCCCATTTTAACCAACTTTGCTCAAGGAAGTTCTTCCATGTGGGCCAAAACATGCAAGAAGTATTTCACCTGTGAGCTTCTTAATATTTTGTGCAATATGTAATACCCAAGTAGTAATTTTTAAAAATTATTCCCTGAACAGAAACAATTTCATCTTTTATCAAGGTTTTGTATTACATATAAAAGCAGTTTCTTGAGGTTTTTTTTTTTATTCTTTCTTTGCTTTCTTTTTCTTCCTTAGCATAATAATGCTTGACAAGAAATCTAGAGAGAAAACTAAAATTACATTATAACTTCTTTATCTCCATTTAGTATTGTACTGGAAGAGAGCAGAGCACTACAAAGTGTCTTCAAATCAGGTTTCAGAAAGTTAAAAATAAAGGATCGTGATGGAATTGGAAGATTCCCACAGAAATTTTATGGGAAGTAGTGCCAGTCACACAGACATTGTGTGCTTGGAAAACCCCTGCCTCCTCATCAAATTGTACTGTACAATTTCTTGTCACTGAAATGCAGTAGAAAAATTAGGAAGTATGATGTGCAGCAGATCAGCTTTGATCCCAGCTTTTCTGAAATTTAATTGCTTTTTGTAAAACCCCCTTGATTTTGGAATTGCACTCATGGATTGTGGAGATTCTTTCCAGTGCCACAATCCAAAATCCAAGTTCTGCTCTGTGCCATTCCCAGTGGGTGAAGCCCTTATTGGTAGATGGTCGCCATAAGTCAAGACAAACAAATTAAATTTCTTTCTCGTCCACAACACCCCTTTTCTTCACCATTTTACCTGATCCTGAGCAGAAATTGATTTGAACATTCCAAATTTAAGTCACTGTTATTCCTGAAGTGTAAAATCCTGGACTGGGAGAAGGAGGGGCGTTTCCATGGAAAGAACCAGGGTTTCAAAAGTGTGTGATACTTTTCAGAAGATATGCATTGTTTGGAATTTTTTATGGCATTCCTTGCTGCCTTCCAGCTGCCCATAGGGATTCCCATCAGCTCACTGTCCCTGGTGGAAGATGGGCCTGCTGTGAGATAATTGTGATCACTGAGTTCACACACGAGGAATTTTGTTCTGATTCAGCCAGCATGAAAACACTTTGTGGCACAGGTTTTACTGACAGTGAGAGTGGGAATTTTATTTTCTGTTAATCATCTGTTGGTGAATTTTGGACTGGGCAAAGCAAGGATAAATAGGATAGTAGCATAACTGGAACAAAGCAACTAAAACTGAGCAAAAATGAGTCAGCTTTTATCTGACCCTTCTCTTCTAAGGGTTGAGGTTTTCATATTGTACATATTGTATTGTTTTATTCATATTTATTCACATATATAGGCTCAGCTTGGCCACAGAGCATTTCACTGCTTCCATTAAACCTTCATGGCTTGACAGGCATTACCTCCACCGGTATCAGACACACACTGGTGTCCCCCACAGGCTTCTAGACAAATCCCAGCTAATTTAATTCAGGGAGAATTCTTAATTTCTCACAGGTCCAGATGGTCACTGAAGGGGGAGACACCTCATTTCGGGTCTCAGTGCAGCTCCTGAGCTCCTCAGCACCAATGCATTTCCCAGTTCTGGGAACACCTAACACATGTTATGTGACAAGAAGTAACCTTGGCAACTCACTCCTGTTTCCCAACACCATCCCTCCCAGAGCCTTGGGGTTCTGGGAAGAGTTGGGAGCAGGAAAGGCTGGCTGGGCAAGGGAGGCTGTCAAGAAAGGAGGTGGAAAAACTTTGAGGTAGATGAGCTAATCACCAGGCAGAGGCAGAAAATATTCCAGGATAAATATCAGGTCCTTTGTTCCAAAGAAAATTTCTTTTTCAGAGTCAGACAGTCTTTCCCAACATCAGATAAGATCTTGGCAGTGGGAAGCTCCAAGAACCTAAAGGACATCAATTCTGAACAGTTTAGAGATTCAGTCTTTGTGCAGATCAAGGCTGATGATGTCTGCAAAAAACCAAAACAAAAAAAAAATTCATCCCCACAGAAGAAAATTCCCCAATACTCAGAAATCTTCCTGACTTTAAAAAAAAAAAAAAAAAAAAGCAAATCCATTTAGGAAGAGTGCATCAGTATTACGTAGATTCTCTATTTACCCTATTTATTTGAGAGGGAGCACTGATACTCGTTAGAGTAAATGTTCTCATTAGAGACTCACTCATTAAGCAGAATAGAGGAAAGCTCTGTGTGTGTCATCTTTCCCATTCCCAGCTGTTGGTGGTGAAGAGACCCAGCCCTGGAAGGAGGGAGAACTGCAAATGTTAACTGCTACACTGACATTCATAGCCATGTAATTTCTGCAGGATATAGGAAATCCTAATTTATTATTATTCCAGGCTTATCACAGAAAATTGATTCTTTCCCCAGTTTATCCAGAATGGGACACGAACAAAGGCACGCATTCGCTAAGAAAAGAAAGAGATAAATTAATGTGCTTTTTGTTTTGTTTTTGGAGGAGCTAAAACAAGGATTTCCCTGTTGCAGGCAGTGGTGTCATGTGCAATAATCTGGCCATTGTAAACCCATATCTGCTCCTAGTTCCCAGCCCAGCACCAGATGTTCCCAAGGCGTGTTCCCTCACAAGGCTGGAGAACAATAACGCCGGGATTTCGGCTCCCGTGTTTCAGCACCTCATCACGGCTGTTAGGGGATGGGCAGAGGGATTTTAGGGCTGTCACCCTGCCAGGGAGGCTCTGCTGGCCCGGGGGGGGATTTATGGGAGGGCTGGGGTGGTGGCTGCAAACCCAGCCTGACCCAGGGTCAGCATCCCAGGAAGGGCTGGCGCCCTTCCAGCCAGCGGCCGGCCACTCTCACACGGATCAGGTTTTGGGACACTCGTGCTTGTGGCCAAGCCCTGCTAATTTGGAGGGGCTGGATGCTCCATGGGGCTGAGGGTGTGAGGGTTACAAGGGATGCTCTGTGCTGGGGATCAGCCCCCGGCAGTTGCCACCATGGCTCCTTTCCCTGCTGTGTCCAACAGGTGCCCCCAGGCTGCCAGCAGCCCCCTTGATGCCTTAGGATTTTAGCTGTTATATTTTTCAAACCCTGTGCTGCTTTAGGGTGTAACTCTGAACTCCATATAGAGTGTTAGTTACTGTCCTCACAGACAAAAGAATCCCTCTGGGCCTGTGGTCCAAGGACACCCTACAGCCTGAGGCCCCAAAAGTACAAACAAAAGTGAATTGGGGGGAGCAAGCTGGGGTAAATGACTTCATTACCTGAAGCTGGAACTGGAGGATTAAACCCTGAAATGTAAATGGACCAAACTTATAATTGTGTGAAAAACTCATGACCATTGTCCATTTTTGACTGTAACCCTGTGGAGGCTTTGTCTGCCCTTAATGTACCTGAAGGCCCCTCATTAAATATATCAATTTTTAATCTCTTAATTCTGTGTGGTCCCTGTTTTCAGGTGAGCCCAAAAAAGGCCTCACCCAGGAGAACTCCAGGCTGGCTGCAGGCCAGAAGGTCTCCAGACCTTGCTCCTGGCTGGGTCAGTGTGTCCTGTGTCACACCACGGGTGCCACTCTCCTCCCCTGTCACAGCTCTTCTCCTTTCTTTTATTCCCAGCTTTGCTGATCACCCCATCCATCTTCCAGCACCCACTCTGCATTTAGGGCTCTACTGCCCCAAAAGTCACCCCCCAACCCCCTCCACAGAAATGAGAGTGAGGGGATTTTTCCTCAAAAAAAATGGGATGGTCATGTCAAGCCCCTGAAGAAGGGTGCAGATAAGATACCTGTTGCTTTTGTTTCCCACACACCTGTGGGGTGCATTGTGAATTAGGATGGATCCCCCTGAGCATATTTTCCTCTCTAAGGATAGTAATTCCCACCAAATAAGTTGTAGCTTTGTGACATCTCCCCCTGCAGCTACTGGGGTGTATGGTTTGGTTTGGTGAGCTTAAATGTATTTTCCAACCCTAACTCTGTGAAGGTAGAATGCTGATCTTTAGTCTATATGTTATATTTAAGTTCCTGTACTGATTCAGCTAAAGAAATGATTTTCAAAACTTAAGTACAATAGTGATGTGAGTAAAGGAGGACTCTGGCATAAAAATTAATTATTTCTTATCACATTTTACACAGGAAGGAACCCAACTGTTGATGAGTTATTTGCATTATGAAGTCTCCAGAATAAAAAGATAGCAATGCTGAAATGCATATGGCCTTTTTTTTAGAGATAGAAGCAATTTATACATATCCCTGGAGATATGAATTTCAGGGCTGTAAAGTAGATGAAGAAAGTTGCAAAAATGGGCAATTACACTTGGTGGTGGTACATGCCATGAAGATGTGTATCCTTTGCACAAACACTTTTCATTTTCAAAGGTCCTGGCTGTGACATAACGTCTCAGGCACAAAAAGTGGGGGACTCACCTGAGGTTTAGCAGTTCTACAAGAAATAATGCTTGCTCTGCCTTGTTTCCAGAATAAAATGAGCCTGTTTGCTCAGGAGAATTTCTGGGTGAAGTAGAGGTATTGCCCCACTTGCAGTCACAAGGGTTTTTTATTGCAACAGGATGGATGTAGCCAATCCCTGCCTTGAGGCAGAGACATTTCTACAGTGATGTTGCTGTTCAAAACCAAGAACACAGGGAAAGCATGGACAGTTTCCTTAAAACGTGTCACCCTCGAAATAAAATATTTATATGTTCTAGAAAGAGAGGAAGTGTACTAATTGTCTAATTCTCATTTGCCATTAAAGCTAAATGCTAAAACTTGTTTCTCTTTGTTTTGGTTTTCATTGGGGATTTTTTTTTGGTGGGTTTTTTGGTTGTTTTCTATTGTTTGGTTGGTTTTGGTTGTTATTGCATTTGGTTGGTAGGTTTGGTTGGGTTTGGTTTTTTGGGGGATTTTGGGGGGGCTTTGGGGGGGTTGTCTTTTTTGGGTGTTTTTTTTTTTGTTTGTTTGTTTGGTTGGTTGTTTGGTTGGTTTTCTAGTTTTTGGGTGGGTTTTTTTTTTTTTTGGTCTTGATTTGGTTTTTTTTTTGTAAAAAACTTTGAGTCCCAGCTGGGTCAGGCTGGATTTTACTAAGCATAGTAAAAGCAGTAGGACACCATCCTACTGAGCAGTTATAGAAAACATTGTCAAGGAGCAGGAAAATAACACCCAGAGGAGCTAACAATGACAATCTAATGGAAGTGAAGAATCGTGGAAGGGTTTGGGCTGGAAGGGGCCTTAAAGCTCAGCTCTGTCAAACCCTCCTACCATGGCAGGGACAGCTCCCACTGTCCCAGTGTCCAGCCTGGCCTCGGGCACTGCCAGGGATGCAGGGCCTGCCCACCCTGCCAGGGAACAATTCCTCAGTGCCAAGATCCCAGCCAGCCCTGCCCTCTGGCCCTGGGAGCCATCCCCTGGGGGCTGTCCCTGCAGCCCTTGGCCATTGTCTCTGTCCATCTTTGCTGCAGCCCCTTCAGGCCCTGCGAGGCCACCCTGAGCTCAGCCAAAGCTTCTCCTGCCCGGGTGAGCAGTGGCAGCTGTGCCAGCCTTTGCTGCCAGCAGAGCTGCTCCATCCATCCCTCTGCCCATGCTGGAGCCTCCTCTGGCCTGGCTGCAGCAGCTCCAGCTCCTTCCTGGGCTGGCCCAGGGCTGGGGCAGCTCTGCAGGTGGGCTCTGGCTGAGGGGCAGAGGGGCAGAATCCCCCCTGCCCTGCTGCCCACCCTGGGCCCGGCCCGGCACAGGGCTCTGGGCCCAGCACGGGGCTCTGGGCCCAGCACGGGGCTCTGGGCCCGACACAGGGTTTGGGGTCCCAGCACACACTGCCAGCTTATTCTGAAGGGTTTTTTTTCAGCATAAAGATTTGCTGAAAGACCATTCTGTCTATCTCTAAGTCTGTCCCCTCATTAGGCTGACATTTGAGAGCTTCCCCTTTAGATCACTCAGAACTTCACCTCCAGTCCTGACCGTGCTCACACAGACACAATAATGTGTCAGTAACTGCGAGAATCGAGCAACAGAAACCTTCTGCAAAAGCTGAACTTCACACCAAATGCTCTGGCAGATGAGATTCTTCCTATTTCTCATAAAGTTTAAGCTGTTACTCCGTGCTGCTGATCATTAATGGATTCAGTTCTTGTTTTCTCTTCAGGATCAATTACTGGGGAGGAGGCAAGAAGGAAAAAAACTTCAAGCAAAAAAAAGCAGGTTAATTGTCAAAAGAAATAAAGGGAATCACAGGAGGCCAATGGAAGATAAGTGGTCCTGCTTGTAGGAATCACAGCCCCTAATCCAGGACCTAAAGTGACACTGGCACCTTCTCAGCATCCAAAATCCCTTGTGAGGGGCTGGGCACACACAGGCACAAGCCTTAGGGGAGAATGTGGCTGTTTTCCTTGTCCTCTGCTACTCCATCCCCGTTCCTCCCACCTTTTTGCACCCTTTTCCCTGGATGATCTGCCTTGAATTGCTCCTGTGCCATGCAGGATGCCACATGCGTGTGCCAACCTCCCCCTGGGGTGTGGGATGAAACGTTTCACACAAACCTCTTCATCTAGTGGGCCAGAAAAGCCAGCAAGCTGTTTGCTAGCCTTGCTGGGTCCTGCAGCCCAGCCTCTGCAGCTCCTTCAGCTTTTATGGCTGTTGTCTGCTCTGCCCTGGATGTTTTTTTGCCCCCCTAATCAACACTGTGGAGTGAGCAACTCCTGCCCTGCGAGCTCCTGCGCTCTGTCACGGCACTCAGGCAGCTCCTTGTCAGCAGAGAGCCCTAAAGGCATTAACTCATTAATCCTCACACCCCCCTGATGATATGGGCAGCTATTATTATCTCCCTTTTTCAGGGCCATGGGGGAGAGAGGAAACTCTGAGATTAAACATCCCAACCCAAGGTCACACGGGAAGCACGGCCAGGATGGTCTCTTCTTCTGCTGTGTCCAGGTCCTCCTGGAGGAGCTGCACAGCCTCCTCACAGCTGGAAAAAGCTTTGATAGTCAGGGCTTACACCCACACAGCAGGAAGCAGGAGCACTGCAATTATTTGAGGAAAATTGGGGCATTCGTGGAGGGCACCCTACGGCGCACAGAAACACCTTTGGGTCAGAAGCCAAAATCACAAGGTCTCAGCACACTAAACCTGGACAGATGGTTTATTTTGCCTCATTGCTCACATTGCCAGTGGTGTTCACCATCAGTGGAAAAGCCAGAGTGTGTTAGGATGGCTGGGATGAGTCCTTGGAATGTCCTTGGGAGGGAAGGAAGCAGCCCAGGATGTGCCTTGGGTGTCACCCTCACCCCACAGCCTTCCCCTTCTCCTGCACAGCCACTTGCTACCCCAAATCACTCCAAATAAAACCACCCCAGGGGAAACCACACCTGTAACATCCCAGAACAAACCATCACGGAGCTGAAATGTGAGAAAGTGTAATTCTGAGGACAGCAGGATAATGGTCAAACCCTCGTCATTGACAGAAATCAAATTGCTCAATTTCTTTCTACCTCTGTTTTTGCCATCTGTGAAGCCATCACAATGGGGACATGAGTTTTTTGCAGACCTGCTTTTCTACAACATGATATTCAAGATTAGAATTCATTCCTCCTCAAAGTGAAAATGAAATATTGAAACCTCTTCTTTATGTTGCTGCCAAACCAAATCTGTGTTTTATAGCCGTGTCTAAAAATGGGTAACTTAAGTTTTCAGACTAATTGGAAACATGAAATTAAGGCACCTTTGAACAACTGTATTTGAAAAAAACAGGCAGAGATTTAATCTTTCATGAAAGACTTCAGCAGAGACTTTTGCCCCCTCCACCCAGATAGTTTGATGCTGTCCAGATGTTTTGCTGTGTGATGGGTGTGTACCTTCTGTGTCTGATGAAGAAACCAGCCCAGACATCCCTGGGTTCTCTTTCTCTTTTACAGCTTAAGAGGATTTAAACCTGTTTTGTCCTAGATTGTCTACTCACATTATCATTAGGGATGGCAAATCACAATGGGAGGGAAAGGCTGGCTTAGGTCAGGACTGAAAGTTATGTTGCCTAGGCAAACCCAGCCAAAACACTCATGAATTCAGAGGGTTTTAGCCTGTGAGCATATAGTAAATCCACAGCTTTTAATTTCTGAAAAAAAAAAAAAATCAAATTCAACTTTTCTTACATGATTAGTCTATTTTTATTCTGGATAAGAAGGCTAGAGGTAATGTGACAGCAGTGACAAAGAATTTATTCTGTGGATTTATTACAATTCCATCATTATGTTAAACCCACTGCATGGCTGCATAAATCAAGAATTTGTATTTGACTGAAGAGGAACAATATTTATGTCACCAAACCCACCTTACATATTGAAAATGGTGGAATGATAAGTAAAAAACCCAAACTCTCCAATTCAGCTACAAATTAGCATAGGTAATTGCAGTTTCCCTTTCAGACCAATGGTGGCTTCTGGGTTTGATCACAACAGAGGAAATTACACAAATAAAGAAGAAAATCTCTGAGTTTAAAATAGATTTTTCCTACATTCTAGGTTAGTTATGGAGTACAAAGACTACTGGTGGGTACTGGCAAATCCAGGAGGATACACAATGTTAAAGCTACCGAAATCATTAGTAAAAATCTTATTATCACTGCTAATACCATCAGCTGTGGGGGTAAGAACCTGCAGAAATCAGTGCAAAACCAGACAAGCCTTCAAGTCTCATTTGTGTGACTAAGAAGCCATTCACGTGGGAAAGGAGGAAGAGCAAAACAATGAATAAATTACTTGCTTGAGCCTGTAGAATTCCAGAGTGACTGGATTATCACACATATAAGCAAGATAAGGAAATAAACCAGAGCAGGGTAGGCAAATTTATTCCTGGTGCCATTTGACGCTCTTGAAACACAGAGTTTTATGATGGATAAGTGCAGGCTCTTTGGCTGTATTGTGGAAAATGGAGACCAACCCCTCCCTGTATTAATTCCTGTGTTATCCCTTCACTGGTGAAGGGGGGAGCTGGAGAAGGGAAGGGTGACAGCACATTCATCCTCGTCCATGCCCTCCTAAGGCTGCTCTCTGTCGTGTTTGAGAGCTCTTGGAAACTGAGAGAGGCCCCCATGAGTGTAGAAATAGTCTCCACTCCAGAAGAGACCAGAAGGACTTTCTGGGAAGCTACAAGATCAGAATTATTGAGAGTGGAAAAGATTTCCAAGGCCATGGAGTCCCAGCTGTGCCCAGTCCCCACCCTGTCCCCAGCCCAGAGCTCTCAGTGCCACCTCCAGGGGACACCTGCAGGGCTGGGCACTCCAAACCCCCCTGGGCAGTGCCAGGGCAGTTCCTGAGCCCCCTTTCCATGGGGAAATTCCTGCTGTGCCCCCCCTGAGCCTGCCCTGGCCCAGCCTGAGCCGTTCCCTCTGCTCCTGTCCCTGTTCCCTGGAGCACAGCCCGACCCCCCGGCTGTGGGGCTGGGAGGGTCCCCAGGACCAGGGGAGAGGTGAGAATTGACTCCAAGGGCTCAGAAGGCTGATTTATTATATTATCATATTGTATTAAAAGAAAATGATACACTGAAACTGTACTAAAGAAAGAGAAAGGAGACATCAGAAAGCCAGAAAAGAATAAATAATGAAAACCCGTGGCTGACTCAGAGAGTCTGACCCAGCTGGCTGGGATTGGCCATTAATGAAAAACAATTCACCTGCTGGGTAAACAATTCTCCAAATCACATCCAGAGAAGCAAAACAAGGAGAAGCTGAAGCTTCCCAGGAGAAGAAATCCCTGAGAGGGGATTTTTCAGAAAACATCACGGTGACAGCCCCGGCTGTCCCCTCCTGGCAGGAGCTGTGCAGAGCCACAAGGGCCCCCCTGAGCCTCCTTTGCTCCAGGCTGAGCCCCTTCCCAGCTCCCTCAGCCTCTCCTGGGGCTCCAGACCCTTCCCTAGGGGCTGAGAGAAGGAGAAGTCCCTTCCCTGTGAATGCAGCCCCACACTGGAACGGGCCCTCTGGAGCATCCATGGTACCTCCAGCCTTGGAACCTGTCTGCCAAAATCCTGGGGAAAGCTGTTAGAGCCTCAGGGCTGGCTCAGAGGTCACTTCCTACCTGAAAATTATGATTCTCTGAGTTTTCCAGCCCTCTCCAGAGGATTGGCTTCCCCACAGAGCCACAGGTCCTGCAGCAGCCAGGTTTTCTGTGGAGGAGCATGTGTAGCAGAATCTCACCTCAAGTACATTTCAAGACCTTAGTCAGTGAGGAATAGATCAGAAGAGATCACTGAGAGGATCCCAGCTCGACTTTTTTTAAAATTAACAGCCACAGCACAAAAGAAATGGAACAGCTCTACCACTCTTCCATCTCTAATTATTTCTGTCTGGAAGGTTTTGAACACAGGTGGAGTATGGGCTGTCCTGGCTGAACTGCATTACAAATAAATAACTTGAAATAGGAAGATTATCCCCTTGTAGATATCATAATAATACTGGCCATTGAAGAGAACATGAAAAATTAATAAAAAATGGGAAAAATGCAAAATTTCACTGCACAAGGGAGTGGAGCAGGTAATAGAAAAGAATGACAGAATTATTGAGACGTCCAAGACCATCAGGTCCAAATTTCAACCAAAAATGAAGGGGGAAAATTTAGAGTCACATCCTCTGCTGGGCCCAGATATTGGCTAAGACGTGGAAGGCATGGAAGGCATGGAGCTTCATCCCAAGCTCCCTGTTTTTTGGGGCTCTGTGGACACGGAAATGTTCATTTGCAGAGTGTTCTGGCCAAATTCCTGTTGAAATCCCCTCCTGGTGACCATCCCTGCCATGGGCAGGTGTCTAGGGTCTGTGTGTGAGTAGGAGGGGGACACAAAAACCCCTGAGCAGCAGCTGGGCTCTGCTGACTGCAGGGGAATCCCCAGCCAGCTGCTTCCATCCCCTTCCCATTGGCAATGGCCAGAAAAAACAGAGCAGGGGCCAGGGAATATTAAAGTGCTAACTGCAGGCTGTTATCTGTGCTCTGTAATTATGAGTGTGATAGAAACTTGGTGCTGTTCCCCCGTTGCACTGCTGCTCTCCCATGCCAGCATGAACACAGCAGATTTCTGTATTTTAATCTTAAGCATGTCATTGCTTACTTGCTGTCTTGAAAGTCAGCTGCTGGGGTGGGAAACTAAGACAACCAGATGTTTTGCTTTTCATGCTGAGGAAGTGAAATTAGAGATCATCTTCCTCAAGATTTTTATGGAAGAAAGTTCAGAAATATAAGGGAAGCTATACTTTTAACCCTGTGTGGTTTAAACATCCAATCCAGTTGGTCTAGTCACTGGTTTAAAAAAAGTAATTAAAAAAAAAATAGTTGGAGTAACATGGAGGGAGGGGTAGAAAACAGGAGTAAGAAAATGAAGTAGATATCAGCCTTTGTTCTTAGTTATGGCTTGAGAGCTAATTGTCTCCTTAATGAGGGGCAGGTAAATCTCTACCACTTAAAAATTACCAGTTTAAAAGTCCAACAATGTTTATATTTAAACAAATATTTCTACTTCTGCCCTCCATGATGTGATACTTCAAGGCACCCACTGCTAAAAGGGATGCAGAACTCTTACTGGAAATTGCCCACATGTTGTGGCTGGCATCCTAAATACACAGAAATGCAAAAATCCCAGTATTTTCTCCTTTTTTCAAGGCGTATCTGACAGTTTTCAAGAGGGCTTTTGCAATGTCAGGGCAGAGGGGTATGAGGTTTTTGGGGAAGCAGCCTGCAGTGGGAAGGCTTCATGCACTGCCAGCTCCTGGCAATCAGTGCTGTGTGAAGGAACATTCATGGCACAGCCCTGTTCAGCTCCTCGGTGTTATCACAAATGGGAAATTAAACATTTTGTCTCACAACAGAACACTCTGGCTGGCGTGCACCCATATCCCCTTAATTTCATTTGTGCTAGCTGCAAATCTGTTTCTCATTCAGCTGCAGCTTCTTTCTCAGCTGTGTCTCACTTTTTTTTGTGTGTGTGTGTGTTGTACTGAAAGTGAATTTGTATTTAGAGGTGAACGCTGCCTCCAACCACAACTCCCAGCTCCAGCCCCATTCAACTCTGTGACTGTTTGGATTTAAACTTTAGCCCAGATCTAACTTTTTTTCAGTTGACTTCTGCCTTTGATACAGCACAAATGGATTCCCTGGAGCTGAAGACCTTTGGACTGTTGCAGGGCTGAAATATGAATCCATATCAAACCCACAGCTTGAGCTCATTTCTTGGGGGTACTGGCGAGGTCCACACATGAAACCTTGCTCATGTTTCCTGTCACTCTTTGCTTATGTCTTTGGCATTAACTCACCCATCACCTTTCCAGGTGGGATTTTGCATGGCCAGGCCTCCCAGTCCGAGAGTCCTGCCCAGAGATGCTCCAAAAAGGAAAATCCAAACCCAACATTAAAACCTACATGAAAAAAATCAGTGTCCTTTGAAGCTCCCACTGAAATGCAAGGCTCAGATAATGTACAACACAGCCACTCTGGGACTGCTCTTAAATCTTCACAGGAGAGGTCCTGAGCTCTTGGAGGGGAACATTTTTATGCACAGCAGGAATGGGAGCATCTTTGCCCAAAATGGAACCAAAATCAGGGAAATCAGAGGGCAGGTTTCCCCAGCTCCCAATTCACTGCTTATGGCAGAAAACTTAAAGTTTTAGTCTCCAAAACAGCACCACAATAAGTGTTAAAAACCCAGGTATCAGGAAGAGAATAACATATGGATTCTTCTGTCTGTTGTACTTTTTGCCTCTTTTTCTGAAAAGCGGAGTGTATTTTCGACCCTAAAGTATATTACTGCTATTAAAAAAATGAAAAAAAAAAAAAACAAAAAAAAACCAAACAACCAAAGACACACAAACAAACAAAATTTAAAAAGCTTGTGAGGCTGTTTTTGCCCCCAGTGATATAATTATGCAACATCAGCCCAAAGAAAAATTGTCAAAGGGAATGACAGAAAAGAAATAATCTCCAGGAAAGTGCAGGAATTTTTAACACCAAATGATGGCATTTCTCATTTTCCTCATTAAAGAAAACTTCCCCTTATGTTATTGCAAAAACCAAGCTTTACCTAGAAATATCTATTCACTGAGTATCACTTAAAACTCTAAAATGGTTTTATCTGAGCACTCTTTACAAAAGACAAGCCAAGCATGGGTTTTTTGAAGTTTGCATGCAAATTTATTTATTTGTTTTTAAGATCACAGGGGAAATACTGGTATATTTTAAATTTCTTTTGCTAGTACGTGGGGAAAAAAGGGAATGTCTATTCTCCTCCTGTGAGTAGATAGCAAGCAAAGAACTGGAATATTTCCAGGTACCATCTCTTGCTAAATATGAATTGCAGTTGTTTTTCAGGCCTCTCTCCTGTGGCAAAAGTGCCCATAAGTTTGAACATGAGATGTCATTACAGACAGAAATTTCCCATTTTCTTTTTTATTTTACAAAAAATTCCCATTTTCTCTGCCCAAATCATGATGATTTGCTTTACCTAAGCACAGGCTGTTGTGCAAGAAGGGATCTGTGGAGGTAAAAACCATCACAGACAGGAAAACCTGGCTGGAATTTTGAGTTTTCATTGCATCTCCTCATGTTTTGATTCTTTTTTGTTTGGATTATAGTTATTAGTCCAGTTATAGTCATTAGTCCAGTTTCATTTCTTTTTAGAAAAGCAGTGTCTTCAAAGTGTTGCCAAGTGAAATTCAACAAAAAAAGTCTTTGCCTTTCCCATTTTACTGAATTATTTGGGAGTGACAACGATGGACATACAACATTTTATTACTGACTCTGTAATGGGAGAGCTTGGCATGTCTCATTGTTTTTAATAAACTCCCAATAGAAGGAAAAGCTGGAAAGCAAGATTAAATGTGTATAAACTACAGAATGAATTCAGGGATAGCTCAAAACTGATTCTTCCAGAGTGTGTTCTAAAGTCCTCAAAATGTTACTTAAACTGACAACGACATGGAGGGCTCCTTGCAGAAACAATTATCATGCAAAAAGCTTTATTAAAACCTAGAAATCATCGATATGAGCTGCTAATCTAGCAATTAATGCTAATTTTGCTACTAATCTTGCAATTAATGCTAATTTCATAATATTTTTATATATAATATATAAAATTTTAGTTTATTATAATATGAATTGTGTTAATGTATTAAATATATATAATTAATATTAAAATATTAAATAATACTATTAAATTATTACTTAATAGATGATTTAATAACAATATAGCAGGGATATAACTGTTAAGATGGGAAAATAGCTCTAAGGTTGTTGAATCCACCACTGTGAACCCAGCACTGCTGTGCTCACCAGCAAACTGTGACATTTAAGGATGAACATCTAATGATTTGCTGTAATTTTTTAGCTTTAAAATCCCAGGGAAAGAAGTGTTTGCTGAGGGACATGTCACAAATGTAAGTTGTTAGAGAGGTCACCTAGGGAATTTATCAGGGAAGAAAATGTAAAACTTCTCAGAAGAGCTAAAAAAAAATCCCAAAAAAACAAACACAATGACAAGGTTTTTGTTCAGGTTTTGTCACACGGTGTTATATTTGTGGTGCTGCCTGCCACAGGATGTCACAGAGACCAAGAGCAGGAGCAGTTTTAGGAGGGATTAGAGGGATTGGTGGGGCTAAGCCCATCAGAGGTAATTAGGGTATCCGCTCAAAATAACATTTACACTGCAAATCTGTGCCTTGTCTGCCTTTTCACAGAGATATTCCCTGAAGTGGGAATGGGAATGGGGTGACCTACGGTCAGATCCAGCAGAGCAGGGACCCAGGGCTGGGTCCTGAGCTGCTCATGGCTGAGCAGGTGTGAAAAGCCAGGTGTCTGCTGAGGAAGGCAGGAGCCTCCCCTGAATTTGAAAATGCAAACCCCCTCCCTCTGAATTTTTGTAATTTTGAAATTAAGGGGCTCTCAGGCAAAGGTATGGGAATAGGAATAACAATTCTTTATTAGGAAAAAATAAAAATAAATTTTAAAAACATGCAGTAATACAAAACAAACCACTGCCAGAGTCAGAGCATGCCCTGCCCCCAGTGTGTCAGGGTGGTGGCACAGTCCCATCCCAGGGGGGCTCAGGGTGGTGGCACAGTCCCATCCCAGGGGGGCTCAGGGTGGTGGCACAGTCCCATCCCAGGGGGGCTCAGGGTGGTGGCACAGTCCCATCCCAGGGGGGCTCAGCCCTCCTGCAGTGCCAGCTGTGGTTCTGCTGGAGCAGGGATCCTGCACAAGGGGGGAGTTTTCCTCTGGAGCTCCAGGGCTGCTGGAGATGGGCCTGCTCTCCCTCTGGGAATGCAGGGCAGCAGAAAGCTGCTCCTCTGGGAATGCAGTGGGCAGAGGCTGCTGGGGTGTCCCAAACCTCAGATTGGATCCAGGCAGGAATGCTTGGCTCCTGCCCTGGGCGGAGCATCTCCCCATGGGATGGTGGATTTTGATCAGCCCTGCAGGGACACTCCCTGGCCATGGACAGAAGGTAATTAATAATGAATGGGCCATGGACAGCAGAGATCTCCTGGAGGGAGGATTGGCTGTGGGAGAGATAAAGAAAATGCCCCATGAACAGAGGAGAACTGCCCCAGCTCTGACAGATGACAAATAAAAAATAAAATACAAATAAAACACACACCCCCAGCTAAATCTTTCAGCCTGACCCAGCAGGTTCCCAAAGATGTGTCTGTAAAGTGCCACCAGCACCTTCCTATCCTCAAACTTAGTAAACTTCTTTTTTCTTTTTATTTTTGGCAGAGATCAGGCCCTGTCCCTGGTGTCCCAGCTGACACCCACACACAGCAGAGGCAGCACGTCCTCCTCCTCCCCACCCTTTCCAGCATCAGTGTCCAGGTGAGAACTGTCCCTGCTTGGGAAAACTCCTGCTCTTCTGCCCTCTGAGGTGGCTCCAGGTGAGCCAGCGTGCTCTGCCTGCACCAAACCCCTCCAGAATAATTTTGGATGAGCTTTAGTGCCATTTCCTACAGAAATTGCACTCTAGTGTAGAGTTTGGGGAAAAAAACCCTACCAAGCTGCAACAACAAAACAACAACCATCAAAAAAAAAAAAAAAAAAAAAGCAGCCAAACTAAAGCAAACTAAACAAACCAAGAAAATCCTCACCATTTTCCCTATAGTTTTTTTAAATATGTGAGTACACATTCTGTCCTTTCCACAGATTTTTAAATGAAAATGTTTTGCAGGAGGGAGACTGCTGGGCCCTTAACACCCCAGCCTCATCTGTGATGTATTCCCCTTGGCAAATCTAAAATAAGTTTAAGCCCAGAGGACAGGAATCCTGCAAGTCAGAGTGACCAAAATGGTCAGTCCCATGTGAGACATTGGGTAATTTTACTGATATTTGTGGAATAAATAAGTTCCTTCACCCATCACTGGGTTTTGTCCGTCTGCAAATAACTATCCTGAAGTTCTTTATGCAAAGGAAACAGTCTGGCACCAAGAATTTTGATGATTATTCTACCTTTAGAAAAAAAAAAAATCAATTTTACTGTTAAATTTATCCCTTATGCCATTCCAGCCACCACAAGCATGAACTGCACTTGCTGTGCTGAGCTAATTAAAGGGTTTATAAAACCGTTAAATAAATTACTGATTTACTGTGTATGTTTATTATTGATTGAGGCAGGGAATAATCATGACTCTATCAAGACCCAAAATGCATTTATATATTAAAAATATATGTAAATGTATAAAAAACCCCCTTCCTCTTAAATGTGTGTCTCTAAAATGACAAGTGCAAATTCCTCTTGCAAAATTGGTGCCATGAGAGGCACCAGGTTCAGTCCTAAGGACTTCAGGAAAATATTCACACACAGACCAAGGGGGAGAACTGGATGTGGATTTAAAAGTGGTTTACCTCTCCCTGCACCCTGGTTATAACAATAACCACAGAACAATTAGGTGTAAAAATTGCTGTCAGAGGTTTCAAAACAATGAAGATTGAATCCCACAAACAGCTGTAAGATCTCCAGAAGAATCAGTTAGATAGAGTGAATTTATAGTAAGCACCTATAACCCTGTGAAAATATTTATGGCTGGACCTACAAAATGGCTTTTTTAGGAGAACTTCTGGATCCAAACTGCATCCTCAGATTCCATGGCAATCCCATGGATCCTCCAGCCCCACAGACAATCATTCCTTTTTGTTTCTTCCTATTTGTTACCTCCTTTCATTACTTTACTTACTATACTTTATTTACTTACTTTATTACTTTACTTACATTATCACTTTCATTTATTACTCCCGAGCATCCAAAGTCTGCAGCAGGAGCACCCCAAGCCTTTCAGGGCTCAGGAATTCTCCTCTGTCCAGCCCCACCAAGCCCCCCCAGACTGGGAGTTCTTTGGGCTCACCCACCTCCACAATAAATCAGCTTTTCCCAAAGGAAAACCCAGGTTTCCACGCTGCTTCCAGCTGAGCATTTCTCCCAAGTTATCACTGGTCTGGGATGAAATTCCTGCATTTGACAAGGGCTGAGCCAGCTGAGGGTGAAAACAGAAATCTTGCACACTGCCTCTTGATCAGTCTTTATCTTCATCGCCTGATGAAAAATACCTTAAACTCAGAATTATGGAAACAGCATTGATGTCACAGAACTGTGCCTTTTAAACCCAAATACAGCAGAGCAGAGGGCATAATTCCTTAGAGGAGGGCCAGAATACAGCCCTCTCCCTTTCCAGGTTAAACATCAAATTCTGTTTGCACATAATATGCTTGGAAACCTTCTCAGGACCTTTTCACTTCCAGCCAAGCGACCAAACCCAATTAGCTCAATTTTGGTTTGAATTCACTTTCAGCCAAGCTACCAAACCAAATTAATTCAATTTTGGTTTGAATTCGCTTTCAGCCAAGCTACCAAACCAAATTAATTCAATTTTGGTTTGAATTCACTTTCAGCCAAGCTACCAAACCAAATTAATTCAATTTTGGTTTGAATTCACTTGTGCCAAGCTACCAAACCAAATTAATTCAATTTTGGTTTGAATTCACTTTCAGCCAAGCTACCAAACCAAATTAATTCAATTTTGGTTTGAATTCACTTTCAGCCAAGCTACCAAACCAAATTAATTCAATTTTGGTTTGAATTCACTTTCAGCCAAGCTACCAAACCAAATTAAAGCTGGGGAGCTGTTGGGTGCCCCTGAGCTGAGACAGACATGGACAAATAGGGACCACAAACATTAGCAATGTAAAATGATTATACAATTCCTCATTACTCTCAGAGTGACTAAACATTTCACTGTCAGGCTCCTGAGGGCCAGGGAACACCTTCAAATTAAACACATGCAATAGGACCTGAGATGTAGCATTTAGGAGCCTTCAGGAAAAGCTCTAAGGCAGGTAAAAACTACTCAGGACTAAGCCCAAAGAGCTCACAGTATCACAACAGGAAGCTCTTAAAGTTTATTGGGACTAACGTGGGAGGGAGTGAAGGTAACTCCTCTCTGCATGTGGTTCAGAAGGAAATAAAACAAAATATTTCCAGGGCTGCAGTTATACCAGTAGGGTCTGTCACTTATTTCTACACAGCTCAGGAGAATTTAAAACTTAGGAAATTCATTGTTAACACTAGGCTTTGAGTGCTGTTCTGTGTGAAAAGGGAATTAATTTCAAATTCTCTCTGTAGGCAGCACCAGTTTTACAGGATAATGTAGCAAATAAAAATTATTGGTTTATTTATATATTGTTTTTGTAAAGAGAAAATTCAAAATTAAAGTATTTTAAATATTTTAATTGACTTATTCATACTTTGCTAGCAGTGTTTTTCCTACAGAAAGTTGCCTGAAGGACAAAATTTTTTTCTCCTTTTGCTTTTCAGGTAATGCACATTAAGACCAATGTTGAGTACCAAAAATACCCAGAAAAAGGCCTCTTTTATAATGCAATGTTTGGATTTATTATTGTGCATAAACAATATTTATAGGATAAAATATATGATGAAGATATTATAGTATACGATATAATATTATGCTGTTGTTATTATAGGATACAAGAATTTTATGTATAATGTTATTAATGTGTATAATATTATTATGTATAATATTACATTATATTGTAAGGTATGTATTCTATTATAATCTATGGAATAATAATAATAATAAATAAATAAATAAATAAAATAAAATAATTAAAATAAAATAAAATAAAATAAAATAAAATAAAATAAAATAAAATAAATAAAAATAAAAATATAATAATAATAATAATAATAATAATAATAATAATAATAATAATAATAATAATAATAATAATAATTCTATAGTATAAATAATAGGTTTTTGATGGTGGCAAGTTGCTTTAAGGACACTAGTGTTACTCCTAGCATTTTGTATATTACTGTAGAGCCTCCAAAACTCAACCTAAGTTGGTTTTATGGTTAAGGAATATGTGAAACCATAATCTTGCTGCAGATAATCAGAGCTGTGAGATTTCTAAACAAGCCATTAATCTGATGGAAAACTGTAGCAAAGAGAGAGGCCTGGTTTTATCAGGAAAAAAAAAAAAAAAAACATTGCTCACATTTATGCATTAATATGTTACAGTAAAGGCTCACATGTCATGGAGAGCTTGTGACCACTCCACGATTTAAATGCTGAAATAATTAACTTGTCTGACTGAAAAATATAAAAAAATACAAAGGAATTCAAAGGGAACTAGCCAGAGGCAATAATTGTGTTAGTAGTAATGTCCTCCTTGGAAAGATGGAAACCCTGCTTCTGGATGTCCTGCGGGCTCTGGATTTTCGGGAGATGTCAGCAGAGGGAACTTTCCTGCTGGCTCTGGGGAGGCCATCCCTGACCCTGGGTCTTTTCCTGCCATGTCCTGGACCAGCTCCATGGGAGCTCCTGCCGGGAGATGACAGCACCTGGAGAGGGGGGTTTGTGTTCCCTAAGACATCTCACCCTGGGAATCACCTGGCAGAGCCAAGCCCAGTCTGTCTGCAGCCCCCCTGGGCCACCCTCCGAGCTGACTCAGTGCTGGATTTGCACCAGAGCTCACCCCAGGGCAGGCTGCACAGCCCGCAGCAAGGAATATTCCAGCGGGAATAGCGGAGGGAAACAGCGCTGCTGTCCGATCGCCCGACAAAACTCATCCCTGCCTCATTCTTGCTGTGATTTTCTTCTTTTTCTTCTTAAACAGGAAGAGGTTGCCTCTGCAGGCTGCTCAGATAAAAATTAAATAAATAATGCTGATAAAATAAAATAAAGTAAAATTAAATGAAATTTTAAAAAATAAAGTAAAATAAAAATAAAATAAAATATAATAAAATAAAATATAAAATTAAAAAAATAAAATAAAATGAAATAAAATGAAATAAAATAAAAAATAAAATAAAATAAAATAAAGTAAAATAAAATAAAATAAAGTAAAGTAAAATAAAGTAAAATAAAATAAATGAAATAAAATAAAATAAAGTAAAATAAAATAAAATAAAATAAAATAAAATAAAATAAAATAAAATAAATGAAATGAAATAAAATAAAATAAAGTAAAATAAAATAAAATAAAATAAAGTAAAATAAAATAAAATAAAATAAATGAAATAAAATAAAATAAAATAAAATAAAATAAAATAAAATAAAATAAAATAAAATAAAATAAATGAAATAAAATAAAATAAAGTAAAATAAAATAAAATAAAATAAAATAACATTAGGTAAAATGAAATAAAAGAAAGCAAAATAAAATGAAATAAAATGAAACAAAATAACAAAATAAAAGAAAATAAAGTAAAATAACATAGAATAAAATAAAATAAAACAAAACAAAACAAAATAAAATAAAATAAAATAAAATTAAATTAAATTAAAATAAAATAAAGTAAAATAAAATAAAATAACATTTAGTAAAATGAAATAAAAGAAAGCAAAATAAAATGAAATAAAATGAAGTTAAATAACAAAACAAAATAAAGTAAAATAAAATAAAATAAAATAAAATAAAATAAAATAAAATAAAATAAAATAAAATACTGATAAAACTGCACATGCAGAAGCAGAAAATACCACTCCATTGCCATGGAAATGGGTCTCACCTGGCCATTTCACCTACTCCTCCCCCTGCATGTTTCTTATGCTGGTGATAGATATCTGTTTCTCTGGGAATTTTTCATCACCCACGTTGCCAAAGCCACCCATATCTGAAAATCTGGCCTGAAAGATCACTGTTACCTGTGTCCTTGGTCTGCTGCTCAGCAGAAGAAAAGATATTAAAAGAAGCCCTACACCCATTAGGGTGTGCACCTATTCGGGAAAGGAAGGGAGAGAGAGGGCAGAAAAGATTCCTGTCCCCAGAGATGAAACCCAGGAAAAAATGGGCAATGTTTTGGGATATTTTGTCTGCAATATCCCAATTTGTTTCTGCTTCCTCCTGCCTTGCTCCCATTCCTCTCAGTCCTCCCCAGCTGCTGCCAGTGCTCAGCACTCCAAACACAGCCTAAAATTTGGGATAGACTGTCAGGTGACAGGATTACTAGTCTAGACATTAGGGATTACATCAAACTGTTAAATGTTCTTGATGGGCGAGGAGGAGTGTAACAAACTTCTCAAAATTAAAGGGGAAAACAACAAAAAAACCCTCCAAACCTCACCAAAACAGTTTGATATCAAAACAAATTTATCTCATGGTGGACCACAAACAAAAGAAGAGAATTTAATTTGTGGGGAAAAAACCAAATGACACAATTTCACTTTCTGATGCCTCCCATGGCCTCTGTGGAACCATTCCTCTTTTTCCAGGGACCACCAGAACAGACCACTGGTTTCCTCATCAACTCTGGGCTGTGAATCTGACTCCCTGAGTGGCTCCTGAGAGTCACTAGCAGTTGTCTGCCTCAATAAATCTCTGGAAAAGGAAAACAAAGATGCATTGTTTGAACGTGCACTGTCACCATAGGGGTAAATAAGCACGATTAATGCTTTACTTTAGAAAACGTCTGGTTTCTGTACCCAGGAAAAAAAAAAAAACCAACCAAAAACCTGGAGTGTATCTGTTGTTCAGCTGAAATGTAATAATACAAAGTGGTTATACAGAAAGTTGTTTATACAAGCCCCTCTCTGCCATTATTCCTTTCCTCTCTTCTCTGCTGTTATTTATTTTACATTCCAGTTTAAGTGGATTACATTTCATCCATAACCAGTATGTGACTACGTGTTGCCACAATGCCAGCTCCTGCTAGGACCTCACTGAAACCAGCAGTTCCACACCCTCCCTCTTGAGATACAAGAGACTTTCCAGTGTTTTCCTTTCTAAAATGATTAAGAAGGCATTCTGGTTTTATTACACTGAATTTCTAAAGGGGTATTTCACAACCAGAGCCTGGGCGGTATCAAATCACCTGTGCCTTGCACAAACCTGCTGTAAAATAGCATCAGCCAGGTTGTGTGCTCAAAGATGGGCAAAAGAAGGGTTTATTAAAGCAGTCTGAGCCTCTGATTAAAGGCAGTAGCATAATTAATAGCAGCAGTCTATCCCCACTCTCCCAGAAGAACTTCTGATTAGGCTCAGACCTGGGGGGAAATCAAGTTGGAAGCGTGACATCCCATCTCTGTGTGAGTGAGTCACTGTGCTGGGGCCTTCTGAACCCCTGAGCACCTGCCTTGCCCTGCAGCTCACCCTCCCTCTTTGTCACCACAGCTTTTCCCTTCTCTGCCCAGTGCCCAGATTCCCTTTCCACATGCAGCTGCTCCCTGCTCCCATCGGGCTGTCAGCTCTGGGTTCAGCACAATCCCCTTTCCCCTCTTCTCTTCCTGACCTGCCCTCAGCACAGGTGGCTCTCATTTTCCCAATTCTCTCACATCTCTGTGCCCAGTGCTCTGATTTTTTTATTTATTCAGTTTTTTTTCATCTAATTTTAACCCTCTCCTCCACATTTCTCCTCTTCCATACCGTGGCAGGTCCAGCCTTTTTGTTGCCCAGTCTGGAGCTGAGTCACTTTTCCCACTCCTGTCCTAATCCCTTCTCACCCACTGATTTCCAGACCCTACTTCCCTTTCACTATTTCCCTTTCCCACCTCCATCCCCTCCTTCCTGGGCTCCTTATCAACATTTTTTTGGCACTTTGACATCAACATCCACATCCAGCAGTCCCTGCCATGGTGCTGGAGCACAACAAGGAAGCACAGGGGAGAGTCCCCCCCTCATTTTATCTTGTGTTTAACCAAAATCCAGCTGTATAGGAGATTACAGGTGAAATTCCAATGGAAGTCCTGCTTTGCCAAGTCCTGCATGGGAAAGTATCTCCATCACTTCCAGAGTCATACTAATAATCTCTTCAAAATGCTTATAATTAATAAAGGCTTTTCAAATAACGTGCATCATGAAAGGAGCCTTTGCTGCCAGCACTCAGATTGCTGCAACTTTTCAGAGAAACCTCTGCCAGGATTCCTTCCAGCAAGAGCAAAATAATATGCTTTTATTCATCCTTGGTTTTGGAAAAAGAAAAGCCAAGCAGGTATTTTCCTCTTAATTACAGTCAGCCCGAGGCACACATCTCACCTGGAAAGCAGAAGCTCAAATGATGAATTGTGAGCAGAGTTTAAAGCAGCAGGGAACTGCAAGCAGTGGAAATAAAGACAGCCTTAAACTGTGCTGCAGCCAGTCTCTCCTTCAATGTTATTTGTGTATTTTGCTTTTTGCTTTTAGGTCAAGGTTCTGGGTGTTGCAAATAAAACACAGGAGTTACCAAGAACTGTGTCTGCTGTAAAAACTCAGAAATATCATCTGCTCTCTCCTGAGTGAGCTCCAGCTCGGGTTTCATTTTGCTTTGTCTGAAAACAGTGTTTTACTCAGAGAGCATCTAGGGCTGGTGAGCTCTGTGTCTGCAATTCTGCATCCTCCCTTGATCAGCTGAGTGCAGGTTTTTGGTGAGCTCTCAAGGCCAAGTGGTTTTTAGGTTAAATTTACTGAGGCCCCGTTGTGCTCATACAAAAAATCAAACAAAGGGAACACCATCTTTTTGTAAAAGCAGTACAGGGATTTAAAACAAAAACAAAAACCTCAAAAACCAAAAACCTCCAAAAAAACCCCAAAAAACCCAAAATAATCCCCCAAAAGACACCAAATATCCCCACATCCAGAGCCTTGTCCCCTCTTATCTCTGACAGCAAAGCAAGAGGATGCACCACAGCAGTGGAGGAGCAGGGTGGGATTATTGCATGAAGTCTCTCTTGATGCCAGGGAGTTCAGAAAGAGCTGTCAGGGCAGAGATGCTGTAACATGTCTTTGCATCAGCAGGGTTTGGAAGCTCATCCTAAAGCCCCTGCCATCACGTTTGCCTCTTGGCAAGCCCAACACTCTGTGGCTCTTTGCTGTGAGGAAGGCTTGCCTACCAAAAGGCTCTTGCTGCTGCACTCCTGTTTTCCTGTTCCTAAATGTACTACTCCTCACAAGTACCTCTGCAGCAAAGAATCATAAGAAGTGAAAAGAGAAAAAAAATAAATTCAGCCATTCTCCTCCTTTTTTTTTTTTTTGTTTTCCCATTTTGCAGCATCCAGCCCCCTGACTTTATAAGGATTTGTTCTAAGAATGTACAACTTCTCAGATCAAAACCTTCCCCTGTTAGATCAAAAACTTTGATCAGAAACTTCCCTGTCTGGGACCATGCTTTGGTCCCAAAGAGGGAAATCATTTTCCTGCTAACTCCAAATGTGAACAAATGTTCCAAACCCATGTGAAAGAAGAAATCTCAGCTTTAGGCCAAAATCAAAATCCAAATAAGAGCTTCCCCCTGAGATTATAAGTAATTTACTGTGCATAATACAACAGCCTGATGCCCAGAAAAGACCAAACAGGAGTTCACAGGCAACTCCAGTCTCCTTTGGTGTTGTGGAAAATCAGAGCAAGCACAAGAAATCAAGGCCAGACAGTAAGACAAAGTAAAAGCTACACATTAGGAATAAAAGAGAAACCATCTCTACCTCAAAACCAGATTCTGGATCCGTGAAATTCTAAGGCTGTCCAGAGTACTCTGGAAAAATAAGTTTATTTGCTGTACAAATACGATGATTTGCATTAATTTCAAGAAGTTTCCCATGTAAAACTTACTTCAATCAGTTTCCCAAACAGAACTTATTTCTGGGTTGCTGATTCAGATCCCTTCTGTGGAGTCTCAGTGAGAACCCCTCAGAGCAGCTCTCTGAACAGAAACAGATTTTTTTGTAGCATGGAAAACGCAGGGCACTATTCTGATGCATCTCAATTTACTCTGATTGGAAGCAATATCATTATTAAACATGCAAAACTCCCATGGACTTAAATGTCTTGAATTTTTGAGCGCCATAAATCTCCAGGAAGGAAAGCTCTGTCTCCCTCCAGGCAATGTGGCAATTGCAGACAATTTAGAAGTCAGGATCCTTTTTTCTCAGCCAACTAAAATTATGAGCACTTCTGTATCAATTTGAAATCTGGTCTCCATTGACTACCAATGCACAAAGCCACTGAAATTAGAAACATTCTTTTGAATTTATGTTTAACTGCGGGATTGTTTTGCTTATTGAACTTCCCTGACACTTCAGAAGTAACAAATGAGGGTTGACCAAAACTGCTTGATGCTCAGGAATCAAGCTGACTTTCCAAAATGCCCAAATAGGAATTTTTCACCTTATTTTTCCCCTCCCCATTCACTTGCAAATTCAGCTATAAAATTTATAAACAACATTGAAACACGATAAAGAACAAAACCCACAATTTCATTTTCAGTTCCAGCTTTGCAGAGCACAATTGCAAGAATTTATGGAGCTGGCACTCTTCTACACAGATTTCTCTCTATTTGCTTTGCATTCTGAAATAAAATTACCAGAATGAAGCTTTTTCCTGTGCTGTTTGTACCATTGTGAGTCCCTTCATGAGGGAGACTCTGGCATGTGCTGGATGCTCAGAAACCTCTCTCTCCAAACACAGATTTATCCCAATTACTGCAGCCCTGGAGAGGGATCAAAGCACATGGAATCAAGTAGCAAAAAGAACTTCTTGGCATTTAAAATCACTGGTTCAATAAGAACAGCTAATTCAAAACTGCAAGAGGCACCTCCCACCAGCTAAATCCTGGGGTTTCATTCCACTACAACCAGATTAAAAACTTATTTTAAATGTATTCTAAGAAATTAACTGCAATCACATCACAGCAGAGTATCCTGTTGGGTCACCCTGTTTCAGCCTGTCTTGATTTCAGCATCAAATTCCTTGGGTTAGTGTAATCAACTACAACCATCCTTCCTCCTACCTTTGAAAAAAAAAAAAAAAATCACTTAAAAGAAATCTTCATGTGAAATCATCTTTGGGGAGGAATCCTGGTAAAGCTTTTAAGTTGACTTTTCACCCTGATTCACTCTGAAATATTTTCCCAGATTGCAAGCTGACTCCCTGTCTCTATTGAGTTTAGCATTTCAGTTTCAGGGGTGCAACAGACCACAGTACAAACAAACTCACAGAGAAGTTTTAAACGCCTAATTGTAAAAATATTATCTTTTAAACCTTTTTTTTTCTTACTCTCTTTCAGTGACTCAGAGAAAATTCCACAGTTCCTTATGTAATCTGTGACTCCCATTCAAGTTATGAGCACGAGTACCCAAGAGAACATTAACCAGAACTTTGATGAAAGACATTGTTTGCAGAATTTGTCACAATATTGCACATTATCTTTCAGCAAAGCCCAAAATAACCTTCAGAACCCTTTGCCATTTTCTCTAAATCACTTCTCCTGGCAGAACCACATGCATACTACAGGGAGTAAAACACCCCAAACAGCCACAGGTGGGAAATACAGCCAGGTTTCCTATGCATTTTACCACAAATATTAACTTAAATCCTAATTTGTCATGTCCTAGCTGGATTTAAAGCATGGGAACATGAAATAGAAACCCATTTTTTCTTTCCTGCAGCCTGACCCTGACTGTGGCCATGTTTTCTGATCTCTCACTCTTGTTTTTCCCCAGCAAGAGGCTACAACATTTCTGTAGGCAGCTGAGTCTGGTTTATACTTGTAAAAACCCCAAATCTGGAGATTTTGAAAGGACATGATGATTTCCCAGACATTCAGGACCTTTATATTATATATGCACTTTCATTTATTTTATAAAGCAAAGAAGAAACTACCATCTGAACACTACACAAGAAGCAGACTGAGGTTTTACACCTTCCTTGAAACTCATGATATATAATATATAATATATAATATATCATATATAATATATAATATATAATATATAATATATAATATATAATATATAATATATCATATATAATATATAATATATAATATTAATATATAATATTAATATATAATATATAATATATAATATTAATATATAATATTCTAGTATTTATTATATATTATATATTATATATTATATATGTAATATATAATATATAATATATAATATATAATATATAATAAATACTAGAATATTATATATTAATATTATATATTATATATTATAATATACATTATATATAATATATAATTTATAATATATAATATTATAGTATATAATATATAATACATAATATATAATATATAACATATAGTATATAATATATAGTACATAATATATAGTATATAATATAAATAAAAAAATATCATATATAGTATATAATATATAATAGATATATAATATATACTATATAATAGATTAGATAATAGATAATAGATATTATATAATAGATAATAGATAATAGATAATAGATAATAATAGATAATAGATAATATATATTATATTATATTATATTATATTATATTATATTATATTATATTATATTATATTATATTATATATATTATCTATTATCTATTATCAATTATCTATTTTAGTATATATTTATATTTATATATTTTATATTATCTATTATCTATTATGTATTGTATTCTATATATTGCATATTGTATATTGTACATATTACAGGTATTATTATATAGCTCACAGAAAATAAACAAAATCCAGATATTCTCACTGTGCTTCTGCCTAAAGGAGATCACTACCAAATACAACAACTACAACTACCAAATGCATCATGTCCTGGGAGAAATATGTCTAAATATGAAATATTAAATACATCTGTCACAGCAGCACCTTAAAGGGAAGGTGAGTTCTGCTGTGTACACACAGGCAGCCACAGAACTTGATTAATCTGTTTAATTGGTCATATCCCAGTTGTTTCTGTAGTAACCACCTGCAGCCCACAACTCCAACCTACCACAGAATAAATAAAGAGAAATGAACACAGTGAATGCCCAAGAGCCAGCTTGGAAATGCATCCAAAGCAGAAGGATGCCCTAACAAGACACCTGTCAAAAGTTCACCAAATTAATTAGCACAGAAGCCAGCAAGGTTTTAAAGGGATCAAATATTTGTCTGACTACTTGGTGGCACCTCTGTGTGTCACCAGCTGGTGCCTGAGCCTGCTGTGCAAAGGGAATGTGGAAAGAATCTCTCCCTGATCCCCTGCAGCCCCACTGACCCCAGGTGCTGGTCATGGCATGGTGCAGCCCACACCAGGATAGGATCCATCTTCCCTTGGGCTCAGGGATGGAATTCAGCCTCCAGAATCCACCTGGGGGTTACAGAACGAAGCAAACCTCAACCAGAACCAAGGTGCTTTCCCCCCCCCCCCTTTTTTAAACTTTTTCTTTTAATCATTAAAAAAAATATAATCCCTTGTGAATGGGTGAATGTTGATCTTTCCTTTGCCAAGTCTACAAAATAATTTCTGAAGGTTCCCCCCTTGTTTCTCTGTCTCACAGCAGTAGTGTTCATACCTAGCACATGTCTGTGCTGAAACTGAGAACTGTGAACGTCAGAATTCAAAGACAGAAAAAGGAATTTGAGAAATAATTCAGCATTTACTGATAATGTCACACCAATATGTTTTGTGATGCAATTGGCCAACTGCAAACCAGAATTTTTCACTGCTGTGCCTGATACACTCTCATTCATTGACTCTGGTTCAGCTGCATGATGAGGCAGGACAGAAAAATTGTGTCCATAGAAGTCTGAAAGGACAAATTTTATCCTTTATTGTGGCTTGATTTTAATTTAAAGCAACAGTAGAAGCCACTATTGAAACAATTTGAGGCTACAATTTCCAGTTAGGGCAGCGAAATGAGGATCCCTTTCACTCTTTTGTTTTGTTTTTTGTTTAAATTGCTGAAAGAGGCTGTGGAACAGGAGGAGGAGCTGCAAAGGCTGAACCAGGCCTCACATCAGCACCCTGAACACCAGTGCACTGGGAAAAAAAAACCCAAAAAAGCCCAAAACCTCTGAGATGCTGAGTTTTCCTTGGAGAAATCTCTGTAGTGGAAGGGTAGGGGTGTTCAAAGCCACTTTGGGATTGCCCATGACAACGTGGTGCCTCCACAGCTGATGTGAAGCTGATGCCAATGATGATCTTTTTGCTTTTTATTTTTATCCACCTTTATGTGTCCTCAGTATTCTTACCATACAAACTTGTAATTCTGTAAACCTGATATCTTAACCCAGTCCTAATATCCTGCTAAACCAGAGGACCAAACATTTCAAAAACCTCACAGTTAAAAACCAAAAAAACTTGAGGTAGTTTAAGAAACCGAGTATTTTCTCTAGAAAATACTTTATAAACAAAGATTAAACCCATCTAGAATAGAATACTTTCAAGGAATGCCACATCATTCATTCAAACCTCTCATTAGAGAATCTTTGTCGGTTTTGCCAATTTGCAAAGTCCATAAATTTATTTACATGATGTACCATGGGTGTGCATTTTGGCATACTCCACCCTGAAAAATTATTGTACCTTAAAAAATCCTTATTCAATACTGAAATATCTGAAATTTTATCCCTTAACCCTGTCTAAGTCTTAATTGTAAACCAGCAAAAACCCATCAATTTCCTTTGCTGTGACACTGGCATGCCAAGGATAAAGCATTTCCTTGGGAATCCCCTTTCCCAACTAATAATAAATAATAAAAAAAATGCTGCTCCAGCATGCCAGGGAGCTCCTGAGAGGATTCCCCAGGCAGGAAGGGTGTACCTGGCTTCCCTCAGCAGCTCAGGGTGGGTTCTCCAGCCGGGGGGTGGAAGACAAGAGTTACAGCACAAAAAACTAAACCCTTCCATTAAAAGGTGCATTGGCATTAGGGGGGAAAAAAATTAAAAATAGGAAATTATAGAAAACAGCAATTCCAGAATCAGGCCAAAAGTAATTTTGAAGTTTTAACTGGTGTATGTTGGAGACCAGCTACTTCTTGGACCTTATTATCACAGAATCTCAGAATAAAAATATTCTGAGATATCAGAGAATAAAGGTTGGAAAAGACATCCAAGATCCTCAAGTCCAACCTTCTCCCATGCACCCTCTTGCCCAATAATCCTTATCACGAGTGCCACACCTTCTTAATTTTGGTTTTGAGCACTTCCAGGGGTGGTGACTCCACCACCTCCCCTGGCAGCCCCTTCCAAAGCTTCACCAGCATTTCAGAGGAGAAATCAATTGCTCCTGATCTCCCACTGGAAGCCACCCTGGTGCCATCTCCTCTTGCCCTAAGGTGACCAAAGGGAAGCTTGACTCTGCTGGAAGACTGGGGGTTTAGTTAAGTTGTTTTTTCTTCAGATCCCCCCCAAAGAAATGGGAATTGAGGAGAACTGAGTGTGATCAGTCTGCTGTCCCAAGCTGCCAGGGCAGCCCCCTGTCTGAGCTTCACCATGGCAAATGGAGAGTGTCAGGTTGATTTCAATTTAAAACAACAGCAGAAGCCACTCTTGAAACAATCTGAGGCTATAATTTCCAGCTGGTTGTTTTTCAGATCCACTGAAGAGATCCTGCCTCTAAAATATAAATATTATGGAGTACCAAGGACACAGGGCTGAACTTGCTCCCCCTGGCAGCTTTTCACCATCTCTGATCACTCCCGGGGCAAAAAGCTTGACCAACAGATTAAAATTTTCACCACAAGCATTTCTTCTTCCTCGTGGTGGCACAGGGACCTGGAGGGGTGGTTTTGATAAGCATTTACACCAACTGTTTATTGATAAAAAGAGTAATTTGTGCAGGTTTTATTTCAACTACCAATAGCATGTTCCAGGCACGTGCATTTAAACTCACCGAATGTTTGAGCACTCCCAGGTTTTTCCATCACCCTGAAATCCACAGAATTAATCTCAGATGGAGGGGTGTGCAAACAGTGTAGTTTGGAACTGATGTGTTTAATTTATGTTTAAGAGGTTAAAAAGAGATTAAACCCTTTTGCTACATGAAGGTCCCAGATGCCAGATTTCATCTCAGCTTCAAAACTATGGAAATGTTTCCTCTGCCTTAATCATCCCATGAAAACAACCCAGATGCTATGGCTGATTCTGAAATTTTTCCTCTGCACAAAATGATTACAGAGCCTTAATTAGATATGCAACATTAAACTCCAGGTTTGCCTCTGTGAAACTCATTTTAATCCAGATAATTTGCCTCAGTGCATGTCAGAGACATGCCTTCCCTGACTGGGTAAGCTGTGACCATTAGAAAAGCAAATTTTAAGACTAACAATACCCAATCTATAGGAAAAAATGCCATAACAGGGAAACCTGCAATGTTTTTTGCAGAGTAAAAATTAAAGGGAAGGAAAGCTGGAGAAGTCAAACCCTTATTCTGACACTGTGTAAATCCATGTTAATTTCCAGCCTGAAGCTCCAAGTACTTTTAGTCCTCTGTCTTCAATAATAGCAGAAAAGGAAAAAGTGCAGGGAGCAGTAATGAGATCAATCAGATGCTGGCAAGACAAGCAACCAAACACTGCAATTCTTGAAACTGGAAGAAAGCAGCACAAGGCAACAGGAAGTGGACAGGACAGACATCCATTTCACCATGCCTGATGAGGAATAATCATCTTTTTGAGAACATGAGAGGGCATCAAACAAACCTAGCAGCCTCTCAGGCTCAAGAAATTCTTATCAGACATGCAGACAAGCTGTGGAACCACAAGTACATAGTAAGCTGGAAGTGTTTATGGACACAGGAAAACAATTTGTTCCTGGAATTTAAAAAAAAAAAAAATTCAAATATATAGAAAGCTGGCACCACACTTGCTTCAGGAACTGCCTGAAGTGCAGGTGGCTGGAAGAGTGTTCTGGAGCAGGACACTGTGCATTTTTCAGTGTTCCTTCTCTAAAATCCTGTGATGTGAGGTTACCAAATGTCCCTGGCCCGTGCCCAGCACTATCCAAGTGGATTGTGTTAACCTGAGCTCTTTGGGGGAATGCTGCTGAACTGCAGTGGATTTGTGCTCCATTCTTCCCTCCTAGGAAAAGAAACCATGTAAAAAATTCCCTCCATGCCAGGATTTGTCTCATTATTCTGCTTTAGTCACATTATTCTGTTTTTACTGGGCAAATGAAGACATCTGACTTCCTCTTTTGGACATGCCCTGAAGTTCTATTCAGAGCTAGAGCAGAATTAGCCACTCTTCTGTTCCTCTGGCCCTACAACAATGCAATCCCTGAGCCTACTAGAACAAATAAATCTCCTGTGAGCACAGTTTTACCTGTTGGTGCTGCCCCAGTTCTACCAGCATTTCCTCTTTGAGGCAGGTCTTTTAATTAATCTTCTATAAAGTGGGGGTTGGTGCCAAAATCCCCTCTCTTTTTTTTTTTTTTTTTGCATCTGAGCACAACTTTTGAACTTCTACTGGCTCTATAAACTTTTCATCCCCCAAACTCCCTAGCAGTCTGACCCTGATGTATTCAAAGAAGGAACCTTCTCCACCTTTGTTGTTTATTTGAAATTGTTCAGACTCTTGGTGATGTTCAGCTCCTTGGCAGATTTGTTCCCCAACTTCCTCTCCCCAGACCTGTGTCTAAATTTGTCCTTTTCTGCAAAGTTATGTTGAAACAGGAATCTGCAATTTCTTCAATTTACACAAGGTTATTAAAAGGCACAGAAAGAAAAATAATTCCAGATGCAGATGGTCCCTGATAATTCCTTAATGAAGAATGTGACTATTTTGAGATCTAAGCTTAGCACCATTTCCATAGGAGACCACCTACACTTTTTAAAGTGCATTTCAGGGGACAGTGGAACAAATCTGAGTCACTAACAGAGATCAGCACACCTGCACAACCCTGAACCACAGAAACAGACAGGCCCAAGGATTTTCATTTATCACATGCTGATATCTCCTCTTTAAATCCCTGACTTGAGCATTCAGACAAAGCAATTTCCCCCACCCCCTTAATTTGCTGCAACCTGCACTTTGCAATAGTTAGATTTTACTTCTTTAGATTTTACTTCTGCTGACCCTGAACTTCATTAGAGAAAAAGGAAGCCAAACTAAAGCCTTAAAAAAACCCAAACAGATAAATAGCAGGACACAGATTTGAAGGAATACAGTTTACTATTTTGTGGACAACATCTGTGTTCTTACAGCTGTTAATTAAAATTAAATTTAAAAACAATTTAAATTAAATTAAATTAAATTTCAATTTAATAAAAACACCTGCAGTCAACACCTCCAGCCTTCCCTCCCAATCTCAGCAGGGAAAAGGAGCTTGCCATGACAGGCTTTATTCCAACCAAGGCAGAGGCCATGGGGCCATTCCCTGGGGTCTCTCACATTTTTGGAGGTGCAGCCTCCTTCTGATCCCAATTTCCAGCCACATTTCCCTTCTCTCTTTCCCCTTGGCTGAGGGACTGGAGAGGTTCAGACTTCCCAGAACTCCTGATCCCAGAGATTCCCCTCTAATGCACAACCCTCCCTTTTAATGTTTAATTCTTGTGGAATGTAGGGTTTTTTCTTCCCCACTGTTTCTTTCACCTTTCAATGTCTAATTTCATTTCTCAGCCAACCCAAAGTTTATCTGTAAAAGCAAATCTCTTTTTGCCTTGATCAACCAGTGGAATACTTCCCATGGTTTCTTTCCTCTCCCAGTGCTGGTTTTACCCACCAGCAGCCTGTAAACACAAACCTGCCATTCCTCTCACACCTCCTGACCCCCCCAAAAATCTGCTTTTCTCCCAGGAATCCCCAGCAGATCACCCCTCCAGCCCCTTTCTGCCTTTTTCCCCCCAAAGGAAGGCTGCAGGCTGTGGAGTGAATAGAATGGCTCAGTAGGAAACCCACTCCTGCTCCAGTGGCTGCCCCACGGCTGCAGGCAACCTCTCCTAAAGGGGCAGCTTAAAATGTCTGCAGTTATTTCATCCAGCCTCCCTCCACACATTTGTTGACTTTTACAGCCACTTTCAGAGGCAGACCCTGCAGCAGGGCCTGCAAATGAGCCCACAGGCCCTGAGGAATGCTTAAATATGAGTCACCAACCCTATTTCAATTTAAATGCATCTCTTCACATCCTGCTTCTGAGACTTCCCTTGCTGCAGGTAGTGCTGCCAGCACCCTCTGAAGAAGAGGTGAGGAGGGGAAGGCACATGTCAGAGTTTCAGACCATTCTGTCTCAGTTGTCACCACTCAGTTGTTATTCCTTCCATCCCAGTGGCTTCCTAGCTAATTCCTTGGACCTGTCACAGGTGCTGTGTCACCTGGCCCACAGGAGAAATTCACAGCCCAAATTATAAGGGTAATTAGTTAAGACTTCTGGGATTACTTCCCTGTATAGCAGACAACAGGGGACAAAACTATTTTTTGCCCTATTCACTGAATGCAAACACATGTCACTTATTAGTCTTCATTTTATTTTTCACTTGAAGGTTTTTTTATAGTTGGGTGTTGTAGCCTGTCCAGGTTCACAAGGAGGAGGATTCACACCTGGAGGTAGGTGTGAAGAATGATTCCTTCTTCATTCCTCGTTGCTGCTGCATTTTTTAATAAAGTGCAAAGCACTATCAACCTGCAAACCCAACAGATAGAATTTGTGTGTGCACCACCACGTGTCAGAGCATGTGTAGCCCTCAGCTCTTCCACACTTCTCCATCAGCTCACTAAGCATCATCTGTAGTGGTGCTAGAACTTTTTCTGGAGATTAAAAACTGTGTCCAGTCATCACCACACTTTTCTAGGGATTGCAGCCCTCTCAGGCCGTGCTGAGTCAAATAAATTTAGTAGAAGCCAGATTAAAACTACACTTCAGCATGTTTAACCACATTATTACTACAGGACCTCGCATTTGAACCTGGTGTTCTTGCAGTCATGACAGATTTACTGTAGTTTTCATGTAATAAACTAGGTGGGCATGATAACATCTGTATGGCTGCTAGAGCTATACTGCATTAAATGTGCTTTTACCAGGGCTTTATAATCCTAAAAATATGGGTTTGGACCAGGGCTTTATTGAGTAGCCTTGCTCAAACGTGCTCTTCCTGGCAAAAGAATTTACTTTTTTTTACAAGTATCCTGGGAAGAGGAGGTGAAGAGAGGAAGGCACAAATCAGTGTTTTTAGGCTGACAGACCGTTTTGTCTCTTCTTCTGTGATGATGACTGGACACAGTTTTTAATTTCCAGAAAAAGTTCTAGCACCACTACAGATGATGCTTAGTGAGCTGATGGAGAAGTGTGGAAGAGCTGAGGGCTAAAAGTGCTCTGACACGTGGTGGTGCACACACAAATTTTATCTGTTGGGTTTGCAGGTTGATAGTGCTTTGCACTTTATTAAAAAATGCAGCAGCAACGAGGAATGAAGAAGGAATCATTCTTCACACCTACCTCCACGTGTGAATCCGCCTCCTTGTGAACCTGGACAGGCTACAACACCCAATTATAAAAAAACCTTCAGGTGAAAAAAGAAATAAGACAAATAAATGACATATATTAATATTATTATATATAATATACTATAATATAATAAACTATACTATACTATTATATATTATATTATATATCTTATATATAATAAATAATATAATATGATATGATATGATATAATATAATATAATATAATATAATATAATATAATATAATATAATATAATATGATATGATATGATATGATATGATATAATATAATATGATATGATATGATATGATATGATATGATATGATATGATATGATATGATATAATATAATATAATATAATATAATATATAATAGTATAGTATAGTTTATTATATTATATTAAATAATATATTATAATAATATATTATTTAATTTAATATATTATTATATTTATTATTATTTATATTAATTATTATATTTAATATAATATAATAATATATTATATTAAATAAAATATATTATATTACATTATATTATATATTATATTATATTATATTATATTATATTATATTATATTATATTATATTATATTATATTATATTAATTATATCGTATTATATTGTATTATATCGTATTATATTGTATTATATTATATCATATTATATAATATATATCATATTATATCATATTATATCATATTATATCATATATATTATTATATTATATTATAATATTATATAATATTGTATTATTATATATTATTATTATATGCTATTATAATATTATATAATATATTATAGGAGTCCACCATAATATTATATTCTGAATTAAAATTAATTATATTTGGATAAATGTATAAATATCTGTATTTATCATGAATACATGACTGGTGCTCCAGCCATGCTGCATTGCACAGGCAAGCCAGAAGTGAATTGCCACGTGATGAGCAAGAGAAAAGTGGAAATGCATGCTTGTAGCTAAAATCAGCTTTAATCTTGGGTATCCCATGGTTTGGCTGGTGCAGCACAGTCAGAGTGGGGCTGCCAATCCCAAAAAGGATTCCTTTGTGACTTCTGGGCATAAAATGTCATGGAAAACTCTTTCCTGTCCATCAGCAAGAGGTGGTTGCAAAGATGAGACAAAGGAAATTATTTTAGCCAACCAGAGAAAAGGTCATGTCTTTAATGTCGGGACAGAACTGAAACTGGGGTGAGAAAAAGGATCTGATAAAGAAATTTCCTCCAAAGACTTTGAAAATCAAGGCTCAGGTTCCTGCTCTGTCCCTTGGTCCAGATCAACAGGCAACACTTGGATCCATTTCTCTGAATTTCAGTGCCCATATTTATGCATTAATTTTATTACCAGCGAAAGAATAGGAGTGAAAGGGGGAGGTTTAAAACCAGAACTGAATTCTGCAGCAAGTCTGGCCCTAAAATTTATGTTCATGAACAACAAATGCAGAATTGACTCCTTCAAATTCACCCATGTGGTGGGAAAGATGCTCTGCTCATCATCCAAACCAGTCCTGGGAGTACTGGGGACTCGGGGACCACTAATACAGTGACATATGTAGAAAAATAGTCTTCATTCTTTGGGACTCCCAGCAGACATTTAAGTAAAAATATAAGTTGATAGAGGAAGAGGAAGAGGAAGAGGAAGAGGAAGAGGAAGAGGAAGAGAGATAAAAAGAGAGATGAGAAAGAGAAAGAGATGAGAAAGAGAAAAGAAAGAGAAAGAGAGAGAAAGAGAAAGAGAAAGAGAAAGAGAAAGAGAAAAGAGAAAGAGAAAGAGAAAGAGAAAGAGAAAGAGAAAGAGAAAGAGAAAGAGAAAGAGAAAGAGAAAGAGAGAAAGAGAAAGAAAAAGAGAAAGAGATGAAGAGAGAGATAAAGAGAGAGATAAAGAAAAATAAGAAAGAGAAAGAGAAAGAGAAAGAAAGAGAAAGAGAAAGAGAAAGAGAAAGAGAAAGAGAAAGAGAAAGAGAAAGAGAAAGAGAAAGAGAAAGAGAAAGAGAAAGAGAAAGAGAAAGAAAGAAGGTACAGGTAATATAAAGAAAAATATAAGATGGTAAAGGTAAAGGTAATATGACTTGTCTAATCTGTGTTACCTTTAAATAAATGTCATTTTGTTGGATTCCAAAAATGAAGTTTTACTCAATTCACTTCTAACTGACACCCGTGGTGCTGGGTAGGACTAAGGGTGTGAGAATGATGTACACTGGCTTTTCCTTCCTTATGACTGCCCCTCAGAATTTCCCTCCCAAAACCTTCCTGAGAGATGGGACACAACTAATTTGGCCACTGGTGCCTCAGTACTGCCTGAAATTAATCCTTTACCGTTCAAGGGCCTTCATTTGTTAGACAATTTGTTAGATAATGTATTGTTTGTGATGTGTCCTCCTGCTCTTTGTCAGGATTCCCTTTGGGGAATGTGGTGTGAGCTGCAATTAAACACATCCAGGGCAGTTCCAGAGCTCACAGTTTAGAGAGGGCAGAACCAAAGCTTGACATGTTCCTTTCTGTGTGCATTTCATGTGTTTCTTCAGCCAGATAACCTCTGTGCATTGCTGGATGGTCTGGACAGATGCCTGGAGGGATGTTCTGTGTGCACACCAAAAGGTAACCCAGCCCCTGCTGATCCTGGAGTGCCTCCAGGGGGAGAGCTGGGGGTGGTTTGTTTGGAATTGGTGGACATCAGGATATTTCCTCCAGAAACACCTTCAGAAGGAGCTGGAGGCAGGTAGAAGGAGGTGGGATGAGGCATAAAGCTGTGGTTCCATCAATCCTCTGATGGGCTCCCCCACCCCTCCAGCCTGGCCCTGAGTCTTTGGCTCCTCCAGGGCTCCAGAAAACCTCCAAACCTAGGAAATCTGGTCAAATTTGGCTAGCAATGGATGCCTAGCCTAAAGGAACTCTTTGAGACCATTTCAGGAGCTATTCATGGCCAGTTAGGCATTGGCTGATATTTTGCCCCATTTAGGGCCTGCAGGAACAACATTCTGAAATGGGATCTCCTCCCCCTCCCCATTTTAGCAAACCAACTTTGCACTTCAGCAAACAGAAATTCTGTCATTTGCTGCTGCGTTTGATGTGTTAATGCTGCTGAGAAAAATTCCCCCTTTTGAGGGAAGGCTTTGGTGATTACTTCCTAGTGGGTTTCAATATCACCTTGTGGACTTTGTCTAAGCAATCCAAGCAGAACCTAAAAATGTAAATATACCAAATTACACCAAAATAAAGCACTGAAAAGGAGAGGAATCTATTTCAGAATCTGAGAGCAGAGCTCAGCCTTGAGAAAGGGGAAAAAAAAAACCCAAACAAACAGGTTGAAGTACTGGCCTCTGTGAAATTGGTGACAAATCTCCCTCTGGTGCACTGCCCACACTCGTGTTCTAATATTTCAAAGGAAAATTGATTTTCCTAGCTCTGCTATTGGCATGATGCTGATAGGGTAATAAGGAACTATTCACATCCAGCATACATACTCACACTGTGACAACCCCACTCAGCCCTTCACAACCAGAGGGAGGGAGAAAGTGGCAATTGTTAATAAATTTCCTGGGCAGATTTATTTTACCTGCTGACATTTTGAGAGGCAACTCAATCCTCGTGCTCTCAAATCCAACTGTGCCTGTGGGACACCACCAGCTTGCATTAAATCACCAAGCCCCATTCTGGCTCGAAGAGGATAATCACAATTTGTGTTTAGGAAAGTGGGTGAAGTCATCTGGGTTATTAGGAACAAATGTTTAACAATTCAAGCTTTTCAAAGACCCCTCTGTATTCTCTCCAGGAGGGTTTCAGTTTATGCAGCCACTGTGCCCTCAGGAAAAGCTGTGTGTATGACATGCAATACACAGTGCTCTGACCTGTGTCCCCTTTGAAAACCTGAGTTCTTTCTCCTTCTCCGTGTCCCACACTCAAACTCTCTCCTTTCCAGGGGGAGCTTGTCACATTTCTGAGTTTAAATCAGCTCAGGGTAAAGGCAGCATGGTCTCTTGAAGAAGGGATCACTAATGAAGCGTGGTCTCCATGATTAATCCAACATTTCCAGACAAAAATGCTGTCTGTGCAGGGCTTATCTCCCACATCACACACCAGGGGCAATGTGCTGTCTCAAGCCAAATTGTTGTCACTTTTTACTCTCTTAATATCAGCCACGGTGTGTATTGAACAACAGCACCACGTCACTGTTTTATGGGACATTTTTACAACTTTGTGGAAGGTTAGTTGTCAACAAGAACAAGCCAGCGGGTGGAATGAACAAACTGCCTTGCCCCCAGCTCTGAAGAAACATCTTCTCAAGTAGCACTGTGAGGGTGTGACCTGCAGAACTGACCCTGGTGTCCCTTGGTCCTAGGGACCAAGCCCAGCAGTGGAAGGGTTTGTGCCAAGGTTTGTGCCAAGGTTTGTGCCTTGTCTTGGTATGAAAATACAGGTGTCTGCTAAGGGCACCTGTCTTTTTGGTTGGGAAATCTCAAAATTGGGTAAATCTTATACTGGAGAGCCAAAATCACTACACGAAGGCGGGAGCCTCCCCTGAAATGGAAAATGCAAACCTCCTCCCTCTGAATTATTGTAAATTTGAAATTAAGGGGCTCTCAGGTAAAGATGTGGGAGCAGGAATAACAGTTCTTTACTAGGAAAAAATAAAAATATATTTAAAAACATGCAATAATACAAAAGAAACCACTGCCAGAGTGAGAGCATGCCCTGGCCCCTGTGTGTCAGGGTGGTGGCACAGCCCCATCCCAGGGGGCTCAGGGTGGTGGCACAGCCCCATCCCAGGGGGGCTCAGGGTGGTGGCACAGTCCCATCCCAGGGGGGCTCAGGGTGGTGGCACAGTCCCATCCCAGGGGGCTCAGGGTGGTGGCACAGCCCCATCCCAGGGGGACTCAGGGTGGTGGCACAGTCCCATCCCAGGGGGGCTCAGCCCTCCTGCAGTGCCAGCTGTGGTTCTGCTGGAGCAGGGATCCTGCACAAGGGGGGAGTTTCCCTCTGGAGCTCCAGGGCTGCTGGAGATGGGCCTGCTCTCCCTCTGGGAATGCAGGGCAGCAGAAAGCTGCTCCTCTGGGAATGCAGGGGGCAGAGGCTGCTGGGGTGTCCCAAACTCCAGATTGGATCCAGGCAGGAATGCTTGGCTCCTCCCCTGGGTGGGGCATCTCCCCATGGGATGGTGGAATCTGATCAGCCCTGCAGGGACACTCCCTGGCCATGGACAGAAGGTAATTAATAATGAATGGGCCATGGACAGCAGAGATCTCCTGGAGGGAGGATTGGCTGTGGGAGAGATAAAGAAAATGCCCCATGAACAGAGGAGAACTGCCCCAGCTCTGACAGGTGGGAATGGAACACACACCCCTGCCACATCTTGTAACTCAGATGTGCCTAAAGGCTGGGAGGTCCTCCACAGCAATTCCCACAAGAAAGCAGGAAGATGGGCGTGTTCTCCCTGATATAACCCCAAAACAGGAACACGGTGGACCTTTCTGATAGATTTCACATCCTGGGTTATTTTTCTTTCTCAATCCAACTGAAAACAAAAAAGCTTGGGTTTGATTTTCTGGTTCTGTTTCACCTATCTGGCCAGTCCCCTGTTAGTAAAACTCTCATCAATGAAGCCATCAATGATGGTTTGCATTTCACTGGTGAATCTTTCTGCTGCCTGCAACAAGAGAGTGGCAGGAGATGCAGGCAGCTGCTCTTTAGCAGTGGAAGTGCACCAGGAGATCTGAGAGGCCAGCAAACATTTTCTTTGAAGTTATTTTCAATGTTTTTACAGCCTATTTTGGGAAAGGAGAGGCAGGGAAAAAATCTTTATATATTTGAGTAACAAAAAGAATTGACAGCATCTTTTCATGTGCTACTTCTACCCCGGACTGATGTGGGGCAGGGAGAAACATTCTGGCACCTTGTTCTAATAAATCTTCCTCAGTTTTCTCATGGACAGAGCACATTGTAATTTAGAAACTTGGCAGGGAGGAAGTCCAAGTGCAACATCTTCAAAAGGCTGTGGCTGTAGTGAAAATATAAGTGAATGAACTTGGCTGGAGTACAAATAAGAAATGTATTCCTGGACTGCAAGAGCTACAGCATTAGCTTAACCTTAGCACCAGCTCTGCCTGTCCAGAAGCCAGGGGATCTTTGTTTTATTTTAATGTATAAGATCAAAAAACACAAATGGATTGCACTCCCTGCCAGTGGGTGGAAGTAATATCTCGAGCAGCTTTGCTTCCAGTGTGAAAAAGAACTGCAGCACTGCTGTGCATTTCTAGGTGAGGTGAATTAAAATTCAGGTGCTGTGGTAGGTCTTTTATCCACACATCTGCAGCACCATGCTGTATTTCCTTGATTTTCCTACTTTTTTTTTATTTTTTTGGTTGTTACTCCTGTGATATGCTTTATTTTTCACAAGGTTTGCAGTGGATGAACACTTGGGGCCAAACCATCACAAAGATTTTTTATTATAAAGGGCTCTGCCTTTATGCAGAAGACCTGAGAGAAACATACTCCATAAAGTGCTTTCTCCACGGGGTTTTCCTTCCCCCCTCCACCCCCTCACCCCAGAGGGGGACAGTGGGTGGTGTGACTGAGGGGTTCCAAGCTTTACAAGCAGGATGGTGGAGTCAGATTTGCTTTCCCTTTCTCTTTCAGGGGTATTTTCTTTGTCCAAAAACTCGAGCTCTGCGTGAGCTGGATGTTGCTGTGAAGGAGCAGTAACTGATCTGTCAGGTTTGTCGAGTGCCTCTGTGCCACCCAATTTATCACTTCTCACAAAACAGAGAATGCTTTATTCCAAAATCCACAACAGAAATGTTTTTGGTAGGAATCTGGACCCGTGCACACGAGCACTGTGAATTAGCTCATTGTGTCCCCCTGCCCCTGCCACTGAGCCAGGCTTTGCCCCTCGTGCCCTTTTCCAGTGTCCAATGATTTTAATGGATTTTGCTGGATTTACCTTCAAGGACTAGTTTGAGGCAAACACACTGATGCCAATTTTGACCTAGATCTGAGGGAAATCCATAACTCAGTAGCCACAAGGTCAATTTCTCAATAATATGCCAGAATTAATTTTTGAAGAGTCTTTGGAAGACTCCAGGTGTCTGTTCCCTCCAGAACTTGTCAGATCTGGGACTGGAAAACCTCGTGTGAAGCTGCAAACACACTCAGAATCTGATTTCACCACAAATCTTACCTGTGCCAAGTCAGGTTGCAGATTTTAGTCTTTCCATCCTGCCTCATGCTGGGTCGGTATCATTTCAAGTCCAGAGGAAGCACTAACATGAAATAACATTATTAACAAGTATTTTACTGTTATTTCATACCAACAGACCCGCACATCACTCTTAGTTCTCACTCTTAAAAGTATAAAAGCTGTCTGAAAATTCCTTAGGGCATCTCTTCCACGAAGGAATAAGTGTGGTTGGGTTATGCCATCACCTAGAGAGAGCTCCCAGAGGCTTTGTGCTTGATGTGGTCAACAAAAACCACAGCTCTCCTACCATCAGAAGTGAAAATATGAACTTGGCCACCTTGTATCTGGAAGAAAGAGGCAGTGTTTTAATCTTGTTTTATTTTTTTTTTTAATGTAATTTTCTTTGTTCCCTCCCTGCAGGAGGAGCTGGTAACACCCTGGGCTCTACATTGCACCAAATTTCTGGATGTGATGCTGTGGGGTAAAATTCCCATGTAGTTAAGATTTTGAATTTAGATGAGGTTTCGGGGTTTTTTTTTATTTTTGGGGGTTTTTTTTAGTGTTTTTTTGTTGTTGTTGTGGGGTTTTGTTTTCTTTTGTTTGTTTTGTTTTAGGTTTGGGTTTTTTCATTGCTGTTTTTTAGGGGGGTTGGGGTTTTTTTGGATTTTTTGTTTGTTTTGTTGTTTTGTTTCTAATTTGGGTTTGGTTTTTTTTTTTTTTTTTTGCTTTGTTTTCTTGTTGTTGTTGTCAGTTTTGTTTTTTGGGCTTTGTATTTTGTTTTTTTTCCCCCATGGTCTCCCAGACTGGACTCCCTAAGGTCACCAAAAATGAAAAGACACCTTCCCACCCAACAGGACAACAATCTGAGGGAGCCACGGGCTGCTCCCAGCAGCACAGACCCCAACCATGCTGGGTTTGTTGGTTTCATTTCTTTTCACTCCTTTCTTTTTATGGAATGTTGGTCAATGGCCCGCAGGTTCCTGCTCTGGCTGCAGCCACTGAGCTCAGACCTGGGTTTTTTGGGATGTGTGGGGGTTTTGTCTCAACACCAGGCACCTCTCACAGTAATTTTGGGACACCATTCTCACAGCAAATGTCAGTGGCTCTCTGATTTTCACTGCAGCCTTGGCTGTGCCAGAAATTTGCAGACGGTTGCCTGTGTGTGTTTTGCTTTCCACTGTTGTGGTTTTTCTCTTTCTTTTTCCTTTTAAAGCCTTATCTCAGGAAGACCCAAGCAGAAATAAAACACAAGGCCCTGCAGGATCAGACTGAGTAACTATTAGCTTGATGAGCTGGATTGCTTGGAGGAGGTTGTTTTCACCAGGGCTCCAATTGACATCTGCCAGGTCTCTCCTCCCCCTCCTTGGATCAGCTTCAAACAGCAGTTCTTCCTGTGTCTAAGAAATCAAGCATTTTAAGATTAAAAAGCTTTAAAATTGCCTCCAGCACAGGCTTACCTTGGTAAATCAGCACAGGCTGAAACAGACAGACCAAGGTCTGAACCCTGAGCACTGCTGGCTGCTGGCTGGCACCTGGAGGATTGGGTCAAAAATGTCACAGAGGTAAAGGGAAGGTGTGGGTTGTGAACAAAATCTTAGTAGTTTCTGAATAAATGAAATAAAATAAAATATCGTTCTGATTTACTCTCAGTCTGAGTAAGTAAGATAAAATACCACACACTGAAAAGCAGACAAACTTCTCTTGCTTTTTGGCAAAATCACCTTATTTTGGTGTTCTTTGATGGTTTTGCAGCTTCCATCCTCTTGTTCAGTCCTGGAAAGAGTGACTGGGGATGTTTTGCTCAGGGTGGGGATTTCCAGTGTGGGTGAGAGTGAGAGGGGCTGGGCTTGATCCTCCTGACAGGGTCTCACTGTCCTCTCCAGGAACAGGACAAGAATCATCCTCTGCTTTTTTCCTGCAGAGCAATGAGTGTGCAGTGCCTTCTGCTTCCCTTTTTGGACGTGGCAGTGATGCAAGAGAGCTCAAAGTCTTCCTCACCCACCCTGAAACCATGAGGGTGTTGAAATCTCCATGCTCCCAGCATGTCCAGCCACCTGATGCCTTTCCTTGGAAAATGCTCTGTACCAGAACTGCAATTCCTGAGCTGCTGGTAAAACAGAGGAGTTGTGAGAGAATTGTGGAAGGAAAAAATGTGTGGTGGAGCTCACTGTAAGCTCTGCATTGAGAAGGAAATTGAAAAGTTGGAGTTCTCACACTGTAACTCCCTTGGTGTGCCTCGGTCTCATGCAGTTTTACTCTGACTTTATTACTTTGGAAATAGATAATCAATCTCCTAATGCTTTTAAAATTGTGCTTAGTAGCCAACTGAAATCAAGTGAGGAAGTTCTGTAATGTAGGAGAGTCAGTAAGGAGATTGTGCTCTCAGCCTCAGAATGCATATTTAACTTAAATCCTGACTAATAGACAGAACTTTTATCATAGCATTTCACACAATAGTTTTTAAATGTGATCAGGTTAACATTGCTTTTGAAATCTTCATGTTGTTCTTAAATATTTCTTACATTAAATTTCCTAGTACTTGTTAAGTACAAAGCCCTCAAAATCTGTTTCTTATTAGACTTGCAAAGTTTATATATTCTCCCTAACCAGGTTCAAGTTTCAGCTGTGTTGTACTGTAATTTGGGAGGGTTTGGGGGGCTGTAAGTGTGCTTTGAGTTTCTCTTCTTTTTTTTTTTTTTTTTTCCTGTGACCTTTTATTCATGGTAATGGATGGATGAAAGAGAGAGAGAAAAAGGGAGAAAGAGCAAGAGAAAGAGGAGGGAGGAAAGGAGAGACAGGGATGGACTGAGAGATGAATGGGAAGGGAAGCAAGAAGACAAGGGGAAAAATGGAAATAAAAAGATGAAAAGGAAAAGAGAAAAAGAGAAAAATAAAAGGAAAAGAGAAAAAGATAAAAAGAAAGAAAAATGAAAAAAAGAAAAAGAAAAAGAAAAAGAAAAAGAAAAAGAAGAAAAAAAAGAAGAAATGAAAAAAGAGGAAGGAAGGAAGGAAGGAAGGAAGGAAGGAAGAAAGGAAGGAAGGAAGGAAGGAAGGAAGGAAGGAAGGAAGGAAGGAAGGAAGGAAGGAAGGAAGGAAGGAGAGTGAGCAAGAAAACATGTGTTTTTTCTGTCATGGGCTGGAAATATCAGAATAAAATGGTGAACCCTAAATACATGCACATACTACACCCTACAAATAGCAGAGCTACAAAGAAGACAATTCTTTTAATGCCCTGGAATCCTGCTTTCTTTGCAGACCACAGTATCTTCCCAGAGGGAAAAGAGTAATAATTCAGAAATAGCTTCTGTTGAGTGAGAAGATTCAAAAGATATGTTCTAAAAAGATCTTTCAGCTAAGCTGTTTTTAAGGGTGAATGGTTGAAGTAAATTTTAGAAGCAGGATGCTGCCTGAAGAGCTATGATTAAAGGGAAATCTGTGTCAATAAGATCTAACAGAAGGAAACTAAACACCCTAAGGGATTAAAAAAAAAATCTGAATTAAAAAAAAAAATCCAACAGATTTCTTATCTCAGTCTCACTTTTCAGTCTTAAGGTAGTTTTGATCCCCTTCTCCCACACAACATTAATGTGTGTTAATTTAACAAATGCATCTGCACTTCCAAAAAGGGCAAGGAAAACATGCTGGAAAGAGATCCATCTTTGGTAAAAGTGGAATTTGAGGTCAGCATTAGTAAAAATCCAGGCATACCAAAAAAAGTCAAGTCTCCCAAACTTCGTAAAGGGCAAAATTTCCTTGAGCACATTTTGGTGCCAAGTGGGGTTGTTATATTAACAGACTTTGAGGTTTTGTTTCAGCAACATTAGGATAACTCCATGCTCATGGTCACATACAAAATCAACAAAAAGTTATAAGAAAATTATAAAGAAAAGTATAAAAATTATAAGAAAATTATAAAAATTCCAGCTCATTCAGGTTAAGCCTTTTGCAATGCTTGGATTAGGAAGGAAATGATGGCAGGGAAGAAAGAGACTTTGGGACATCATTCTGTGCCTCCTTTAGGAAACTGAAGCTGAGGAGAAGCATCTTGCAAATCTCAATGCAAAAAGCAAAATGAGCAATTCAGTGTTTTTCAGCCCAGATCTGAAGTTAACTACCTGAGTGACCTGCCAGGCACAACCAGAGCTCCAGCTCTCCAGCCTCCTGCTGCATTCTGCAGCATATTTGAATTAGGTCTCAGCTATAAGTGCTCCACCTCCATGGATATCTAAACCAGCAAGAGCATATAACTTGGGGAAAAAAGTAAACAAGTGGTATGGGAAATCCACTGAAACAGATTGTCTGTCATTTCACTTTCGTTCTATTTATTCTGTCTGCAGTTCAAACCTCATTTTTCTGCAGCTTGCCTAAACAAGTTTTGGGTTGTAGCTGCGACTTCCTCAGCAGAGGAGAAAAATTTCAGCTCATTATTCTTAGGGGGGGAAAAAAAAGCCCCAAACCCAGTGTGTTGTTTCTGAAGAGTGCTGGAGCCATCTGTGAGGACAGAAGGTGTCACTGCACATGAAGGAGCTCAAGGATCAGGCCCTGGATACTCCTACAGAGGCACTGGGTTTCCTTTGGTAGTTATTGTGCTGTGACAGTGCTGAATGTGAGACTTCAGCTGAACAGAAGTAAGGGAATGAAATAAATTTTGAAAATCTTTTTCCAAAGGGTAATGGAGTGAATTGTGGCAGCACCTGAGCCATATCTGTCATACTTCTGGAGCAGAGCTGTTTTTCTTGTTTTCCATGAAGGGATAATATGTTTTAGTGTGCTTGAGGCTCAGGCAATACACCCAGGGAGACAACAACAAAAAAAAAAAAAAAAAAAAAAAAAAAAAAAAAAAAAAAACAAAAAAAAAAAACAAAAAAAAACCCAAAAAAAACCAAAAAAAAACCAAAAAAAATAACCAACAAAAACAACAAAAACACAACCAGACAAAAAACCTCACAACTGCAATCCATACTTTAACATGGATAAATAAGAGAAGGTGATGTAAGCAGCAATGAATAGTTTCCATGACTGATGAGATGGAAGTGGTGAGATCTGAGCAGCCTGGGGTAGTGGAAGGGCTTGGAATGAGCAGAACTTTAATTTCCCTTCCAATCCAAACCATTCCAGGATTCTGTGACTCCATTCTGTGATTTTCCAACACTCCCAACCTGGCAGAGTGCACGTGCAGCAGCTGAGCTGACTCTAGCAGGAGCGTTCTGAGGAACCAGCTTCAAAAAAAGGTCCTGATTTGCCTAAATGTGAAACATTTAAGTATTTCCAATTCAAATTTCCTTTCTTTGGAGCGTGCCTCTGCTTGCCCAGCTCTGCTCCAGGACAGCCTCACACAAACTGGAATTTTGGTGCCCTGGGGCTCCCAATGGAAGGTCTTTGGTTGCTGCAGGAGTGTTGGGGTGCTGGGCTGCCCTGTGCCACATCCAGCAGCTCCAGAGCTGTGGCAGCACCGTGGAGTCAGGCAGGGAATAATTTACATTGAGACAGCCACAACCCTGAGGCCTCCTGCCCTGTGATTTCCAGGGTCATATGCTTGAAGCAGGGGATATGTAATTTTCCTGATGGTTTAAAATGGAAAGTTATTTGATACCTCCTTCTTCTAAAAGGGAGGGGGAAAAAAAAAAAAAGAAAAAAGAAAAAAAAAGGGAGTGGTGAAGTTGTTGAGCACAGCCTCTCCTCTTCCAGTCCACAATTGGGAACAGATTCCCAGACTCCTTTGATGGTGGGAAGGCTCACTGAAGGAACAGCTGTCGTTGCTCCTGGGTTCACCAGAGATAGCAGCAGCAGCAGCAGCCACAACTTCCAGGAGAGATTAATGGCAAGGCAGAGAGGAGGAAAAATCTCCTCCTGCAGCAACAGCAGCTGCCATCTGCAGGCAAGGCAGGAGGGGCTGGGAGCCTTCTCCAGGCTCCAAGGAGGGAGCCTGGATGAGACCTGCCAAGAAAAGGCTCGGTGTCTGCCCTGCCAGGGTGTCTGCCTTGCCTGGCCAAATTGTTTTTGTGGTTTGGGACGTGGCAGTCCTTCCTGGGAATGGCAGGGAGCTGTGGCTGAGCCCTTCACGGGTGGGGTGGGAGAATGGGGTGCACAGGTTTGCTCCTGAGCACTTGGGGATGCCTTGCATCAGCAAAAACAGGGTGGAAACTGTTTAAAATGTGATGGGAAGAATGAAGAGTAAAGGAAAAAAGTTAAGGAAAACTGGTATTGGGAAAACCAGCACTTTCTGAGGTGGATCAACTTTAGGAAGGGAGTGGGAAGGAAAAGAGGTGCCATGAGATGAGGCAAGAGATTTTTAAGGATCTTTTTAAAGCAAACTCTCAGCAGGAGCTTGCTGTGCAAAGAAAGGTTTGTCCTAAGGTTTGCTGGCTCTCCCTTGAGCTAAGGTTTGCAGCTCACTGGAGGTGATGGTGCATGCAGCTGTGGAGCAAGACCACGGCAGGACCAATTCCCTCAAGGGCAAGCAGGGGTTCAGGGAGCTGGAAAAGTTGCAGCTCAGCTCCCTGCCTACACAAGAGCTCTGGAAGTGGCATCTTTCATCTCCCAGCTCCCTCACCCTTCCCATACCACCTGGGGCTGGGTTGCTCCACAGCCCCAAGAGCCCCAGCTGCAATGCCACACTCTGTGGAAGGAAAGGTTATGATCATAAGTCATCATGCATTTTTAAAATGTTTGTTTTGTGGTCAGAACCCTTGCTTGCAGTTTAAATATTTGCCCCAGAGCACCTTAAGGAGCATTAATGAGGGGTCAGCTTCACCCACTGTGCATGACCCCGAGGGATGTCTGAGGAAATCTTCAGCCTCCAGCTGCTCCTGTCCTCAGCAGCTTGGGTGATGCACAAAGGGGGACCCAGCAGCAGGGACACATTTCTCCATCCTGTGTCAGACTTGTGGGGCCTTGCTGCTTGCACAGGTTCTGCCCTCAGACCTTCAGAGCCAGGGAAGGGTCCTGCAGCCCTGGCAAGCCAGGAGCTCAAGGTGTGAGCTGGAACAGCCCTTCCTGTGGCTGTGTCACTGCCTTTCCTGAGCCAAACCAGCCACCACACAGGGGGGTTGCAAGGACACCTTGCAAGGTTCTGCTCAGTGATTCCTCCTCAGCACATCATGACTTACCTGAAATGGAAAAATGCTGTTTCAAGGGGAGGGCCACCAAGGAAGGAGGACCAAGTCATGCTCTAAACCCACAGAGATCAGAGTCAGATGGAGAATTCAGGAATTCCTGGCTGCTGTCTCTGCATTCATCCCTGCCTGTCCTCCTCAGCCATTCCTTCTTGTTTCTGTAAAAAAATAAAAACCTCCCTTTTATGTTTAGAAACTGCACTGCAAGAAAGGGCTTGAAATGACCATCTTATTTCCTTGGAAGGCAGAAATAAATTGAAAGGTGCTGATGTCCTTCAGAAACATGAAGACCACAGCAAGGCCTTGGAAGCCCAGGACAAAAAAAGCTCAGCACCAGCAGCAGCAGCTCACAGGATGGTGTTCCCTAAACCTTTCAGTGAACCACGTAAGATTTTCTTTTGTGAGTATTATTTAAAGAAAAGTGTTGAGAAAATAAAGGAGAAGACAGCAATGAAAGGATGCAGGAAGTGGAAAAAAGATTTTTCTTCTCTTCCAGCTGCTCAGGTGGACCCTTGTCCATCTGAATTGTCCCCCTAATTTTTTTTTTTTTTTTTTGTCCTGAATTTTTGAAATGCCAGTGAAGTTTGAGGATGGAAGGAGAAAGAATCCTCCTGCTATATTCTGTTTATCCATCCCATGATGCATCTGATTGGTGGGTTTCTTTGTGTTCCTAATGAGCAAAAATGTTTGTTCAAATCCTTCTGGCCACCCACAAGTCCCTTCTATCAGAATTTTCATCCTGCCTGTCAATTTAAAACCGTGGAGGATTCCTCGGAGCTTCCAGCAGCTTTCACTCACTCCACATCTGTGATGAGCCCTGTGCCCTGCAGCTCCTGGAGAACCTCTGGTCCCACACAGCAGCTTTTTGGGATGTCTGCAGGGCACCAGGATCATGTTTTGACTGCGGGCTGCAGGCCTCTGTGCTCTTCAAAGGACTTTTCCCACGCCATAAATGGTTTTGTCTGCCTGCAAGCAGCACACCGAGCAGGGGAAGGGGACCTGGACAGCCAGATGTCCAGTGAGGAGCCACCTCCCAGGAACTCCTGCAAGGAATTAAGGATGCTAATGCAAAACCCACGTTCCTCTTAGCAGGGAGGTCCAGGCTCCTCTTTCCACACGCTGGTAGCCTGCTGGAGGAGGGAGTGAGGCCTCTTTCTTGTACAATCTGTGTGAGCACGCAGGGTCCCTCCCTTTGTTCCCCACCAAGGTGGCCCCGTGGCTCCTGCCAGCCCCAGTGACAAGCCAGGCCTGCACAAAGAAACAGTTAAATAATGAAATCTGGCAGCCAAGTCTGGCAGGGCACCAGGCCTTCAATTCCACTTGGCAAGATGATCCCAGCCAGCAAGGAAGGCTGACTTTGTAGGATAAACAATTAGCTGTGGTGCTAAAGGATCTACCACATACGACATCACTGGCCAGGGAGGAAGGGCAGCAATGGGGAGAGGCAGAAATGCTTGGTGCCTTCCAATTAATTTGTTCTCTGCAGATTATTCAGCTTTGGGGTTTGATGGATTTGTTTTGCCTTTTTAATACATAGGAGGACACAAAGGAAAGGGAAAATGCAGTGCATCCTGTGTCTCAGCAACCAGGGGTTTTTGGTTTTTTTTTTTCTTTTTGCATGCTAGCTCTTCTCAGTCTCAAAGGAATATTTCATTTGTTATGAGCAAGCTTTATCTTCAAAGAAAAATCCAAGCAACCTAATTAATAGCTGATATTCAGAAACAATGGCAGGCACTTTTCCACTGACATCTTGGCAAGGAAATGTGTAAACATAGGAACTGATGGAGATTGCATGTTGAATTATCCATTGACTTAGAGAAAGACCCTTCTTGATACTGCAGTAATATCCTCCATAATTCTTTAATGAAGAGGAGGGCTAATTCATTTAGGAAAAAGAAAATTTAATCCACATTTTGTTGTTATGATCTTAGCAGTGATTTTTGACAAAGACTTAGTATCTGAGCTTCAGGATAGCTTTTTTAATAGAACTTCCTTATTTTTGCCGGATTTCTGCTTGTCCCTTTTCCAGTGCCTGCTAACTACTACTATGCACTAGTCTAAGTACTTCCTACTTTGGTAGCCTTTAACTTACAGAATTAATTTCAAGCCTTTTCAAGCTAATTTGAACAAAGAATTCCAGTTTTTTCCCCTACGGAAATTTGTTTAAGACATATAGTGAGCTAGAAACACCTTTCCTCAGAGGGGTAGCTCTGGGAGGAATTTAGGATGGGAATATTGAAGGCCAAGGCACCATATAATCCTGAGTTTATGCAAAGCACAGCACCTGTGACATCAGGACATCAGACTGGGCAATAAGAAGATTTGTCACTGCTCAGGGATCTTCAGTGGATGTGTTCCATGGCCACAACAGCTAATTTGGGACTCAGTTAACTAAACTGGATTATCTTGGCCCCCTGTGCAGGTGAAACTGGCTCTGGCTCTGGAGGGAAGGCCCACGAGGTTGCTCTGGTTTTAAAGAACACGTCACAGAGACCATGCCAGGTGTGCTCCCCTGGCACACCCCTGGGGTGTTTGTGCCCACCTTGGCTGGCGCTGTGTGCGTGCCTCGCTGGGCTCAGCTCCACAGGAGATCACAGCCCACCTTCCCTGCTCCCACTTCAGTTTTGGGGGAAATGTAGGGCATGTGAGTTAATAAATCAGTGCTTTATCCATCAGAGACAGACACCAGAGGAGAAGGTGCCTTGGAGCAGCCCAGGTGTGCAAGCACATGGAATTCTGCTGCAGATCACCAAGCAATTAACCAGCCTTACAACATTTCCTGCAGAATGTCTTTCCTTCACTTTTCCCATCCCAAATGCTCAGTGATCCTCTCATCCACATCTGCTTTTCCTCTTGGGGGTCTCAGGCATCCCAAGGCATGTGAGTCCCCTTGTGGGGGTGGCACCCAGGGTAGGATCCATCAACACCTCACCTTCCCGAGGCGGTGACGGGCCAGCACAACATGCTGACACCTTTCAGGCATCCCAGCCAGGGAAACAGGGGCACAAAAATAGCCACCACCCCACCAGCAGAGCCAGCAAATCCTGATTGTAGCAGGGCCAGCTGTTGGAGGGCACCAGCCAGAATGCCTCTGTGTGGATTCTGCAGTCAGATGACAATGGCTTTTAACCCAGCTGTGTCTGGTGGCTTTTTCCCCTTGTGCTGACACAGCCACTTCCCACAGCAGCCAGCACAGGAGGGGCCAATAAATGGAAAGATTGCACCTATCAAGGTTTGTTGAAAACCTGTGCAATTCCTGTAGTTCCTTTAGTTGGAGAGGTAAATCATTCCACCTCAGTCTGGTGCACAGTGGAGGATAGAATGTCTGCTCCAAGGCGTGGTGCCTTTAGATGTGTAAGAGGGGGACAGAGATATCTGCTTGGCTTTGAAGTAAATCACGTAAGAACCAGCATTATCTCATGGAAAGTTTTGAAAACTCCATTTAAAAGCACTTGTGTCCAGATTACCCCTGTGCCAGAGCAAACCAGAGAAACCTCTTGATTCATTCCTGTCATGAGACTATCTCCCAACACATTTGCCAGGCTGCTGAAAGAAGGTAGCATTTCCTCTAGACACCACATGTTGTGAAGTATTATAAATACATTGCAGAGCCCGGAATCAGGATCAGATTAGTGGGGCTTGTGAAACAGTAGTGTTTTACTTTCTTGTCTCATTTATTTGAGAGGTACCAAAGCCGGCGTTGAAACCAGATTTTTTTTTTTTTTTTTCCCCTCTGTGTAAACATTCTGAGGCAGCACATGGAGTTCATCTTCAAAGGTATGTGTTCCTCCAGCACACATGTACAGACAAGGTGCCAGAATGTGGCCGTGCCTCTGCCAGTCCAGCTACAATTTCCTGTTCTCAGCCTCCCAAGTGAATTCATCCCAGGAAAACAAGGGATGAGAGCCTGCCCTCCCTGCTCCAGCTTTTCCCACTGACAGGATCCAAAGGAGAGCACCCAGGAACTGCCTGCCCGGAGGTTGGTGTCATCCTGTGGCTCACCAGCCCTGACAAACCCACCCCATCTTGTGCACAAACAGCTGCCTCTCCCCAAAATCGGGGTGTAGTGGCCTGGGAGAGGGCTGTGGAGAGGAACAAGGGTCGCAGGGGCTCGCTGGGGTTTTTGATCCCCGTGCTTTTGGGGCAGTCTGAGGTGATCTTTGCCGAGGTGTGCCTTGTTTGCAGCAGTGCCATTGCTAGCTGCCGGGCTGTGGGAGCCAAGAGCCCTGCAGGTGTGCATGGAGACACCTGGGAACCTCATTTTGTGCCTTTTTGTGCCTTTTTTGTACCCAAACACGCAGCACCAACACCTCCAACTGCTCCAAGCTCCAGCCTCCAGTGAGTACCCTCACCTACAGGACTAACTACTGGAATTTCTGCAGGGAGAGGAGAGTCAGTGCATTGTTAACAGGAGAGGCATCACTCAGCTCTACCCGTTTCTTAGGTCACCTGCAAATCTAAATTTAATTTTTGTGGTTTGCAAAGTTACTGCACTCTGCTGGAACTGAGATTTCGTGTTCTCTTTGTTCTCCTTTTATCCAGAAATCTGAAAACCTATTCCCTTAGAGGGCAATGCTGGATAAATCACTGAGTTCTTATTGAGCACCAATAAATATCAGTATTTTTCACCAAAAAAAAGGAAGAGCACATTGCAGAGGGAAAAAAAATCTGTGCTGAAAATATTGCCTTTTCTGAAAACAAATTCTTCTGTTCATTAATCAACTATTAATCCATGACCAACAGAAACACTTTGATGAGAGTTGTGTTTTCTGGAGCTATTTTAAACAGGAAGAGTTTCTTTCTATTTGTTTTGCTTTCTTTTGTTTTTAGAGAGGAGTATTTACAAGATATTTGGCCGGGGTGAAAAAAAAAAAAAAAAAAAAAAAAATATATATATATATATATATATATATATATATATATATATATATACACGCACCCATATATATATTAAAAACCTATATTTACATTTATATTTACATTTACATTTACATTTACATTTACATTTATATTTGTATTTACATTTATATTTGTATTTATATTTATATTTATATTTATATTTATATTTATATTTATATTTATATTTATATTTATATTTATATTTATATTTATATTTATATTATATTTAGAATTTTATCTATTTATATTTATAATTTAATATAATTTATATTTATATCTATATCTATATTTATATTTCATATTTATATTTTATATTATATTTATAATTTAATATATTTTATATTTTTATTTATATCTTAATATATTTATATTTATATTTAAAATAAATAAATATAAATATAAATATAAATATAAATTTATATTTTATATTCTATTTATAATTTAATATATTTTATATTTATATTTATATCTATATTTATAATTTATATTTATATTTTATATTATATTTATAATTTAATATATTTATATATTTATATCTTAATACATTTAATATTTATATTTATATCTATATCTATATTTATATTTTATATTATATTTATAATTTACTTTTTTATATTTATATTTATATCTTAATATAATTTATATTTATATTTATATTTATATTTATATTTACTTTTACATTTACATTTACATTTATGTTTATATTTATATTTATATTTATATTTATATTTATATTTATATTTATATTTATATTTATATTTATATTTATATTTATATTTATATTTATATTTATATTTATTTCAAGTGCCCACAACTCTCTGCTGCTAAAGGATTTAGGAAACAAGGGCAGCCAAGTGGGAAACTAGAGAAAACAGAGGAAATTTTTATGAGATATTGGTTGGTTTATTTGGTTTACACTTTTAAATTCTCCACTGTGGGGAGGATTTTCAACACTGGCAACAGATTAGTTAATCTACAAAACAGATTATTCAGTAGAAGGCTGCTAATTATTCACTCCATCATCTAAACTCAGTGAATTAACACTTCAGGTTTTCTGGGTGCTGCTTTCTGCTGGAAGTGTTTTCTTTGGGAGCCTGGGGTGTGTGCCTGTGCTGCTATTTCCAGGTCCAGCATTCCAATGATAAAAAGCACAGTCAGGAATCTGACTGGCAATTATTAATAGTTACATAGTGTGCTTTGCCCTCCAAATGAAGAAGTGGCATGAGTTACATTTCTGACACCCACAAGAAATCTTTTCCCAGAATCTGCTGAATGTACCAAAACTGGAAATTTTGCTTGCTGAGAAAAAACCCAAAGCTTCTGGAGCAACATGGCAAGTGAATTATTGGCATCTCACACTCTTTTAGTTCAGGTAGGCTCTGAAATCAGGTCATTAGGATGGTCTTAAGGTGATTGTTAAATCAGGATGATTAAATCAGAAAGAAAAGCCTTCATTTCTAAGTCAAACAAAGTTAGTTTAAAAAATCGTAACAAAAGTGTGGGCAAAACTCTGAGGAAAAAGGGATTTAACTTGTTAGAAGTTATTAAGTGTGCATAAGTGACTTGAAAAAACTAAGACAATAACTGGCTTAGAATTAGTTGTCACCTCCTTTGGAGAAAAACAACAATGCGTGATTTTGGAAAATATTGAAATATAACCTGTAATCTCCTTGTGTGCTTCAAATCTTTGCCACCTAGGTGAAGGCAGAGGATTGCACAAGGTTCTCTTGGTACACTGAGGGCAGTGAGTCAGCTTTGCTCTTCCAAACAACCATTTCAGGTGGGCAAATGCAGATTTCCACCCTTGCTTTGTTGCTCCCCTCTTCCCTGGAGCCTCAGGGCTGATAAAGGTCTTGCAGCTGTGTCAGAGGCTGAATCAGAGACCCCTGGCACCAGTGATGGAAACCCAAATTTATCTGCCACAAAGTGAAAACGAGTTGTGGCCAGCAAGGCAAAAAAGCATAAAAACAAACAGACTTTGAGAGCTCCTTGCTAGAAACTCTTCATAAAGTGGGGTGGCCAAGAGGAGCCTCCTGGAGCCCAGAAAATTCAGATTTATCAGTGCTTGTCCAGGCTGATGCAAAGCTCTGGGGGTTTTGCCTGCTGTCCATCCCCAAGAGTGTGACTCACCCCACTCATGGCATTTCTGCAGCTGGGGTGGGAAGCACTGTCCAAGAGGCTGGGATGCATCCCACAGAAAACAAACAAAACCTGTACTGAGCAGGTTTGGGGGTTTCTTTCCCTGGAAAGCAAGCTGGAAGAACCAGTGGTATCTTCTTATGCTAAAGTGCAGTTTGAATGCTGCTCATTCCTTTCCTAGAACATGAAAAAAGCACCCAAATATTGTAAATAAAGGAAACCCACAGCGCTGCTGGGCAGCAGGGGCCGTGCTCAGGCTCCCTGCTCTGCTGGAGGAGCCTCTCTCCTCAACAACCTTCAGCTAATGATTGCCATTTTCCAGAGCTGCCATTCCCCATACACCAGTTTCTGGACAAAAGACTGCAGCAACCTCAAATTTCCAAGCCCATGTGACACGAAATGTTGGAAAACCCAAGCACTGCCTTTATTTATTTGCAAACCTGGGATGGTCTTGGTGGACTAAATCTTATCTCCTGGTGTGCCTTACTCATTTCTGAGTCTGTTTCCACATCCCACATTTGCCTGCTTCAGAATTTCCTCTATTACAATAGACATGGCAGCATTAAAATAAACCAATAAACCAATAATATAATTTAACATTATATTATTATTTTTTAAAATTATTAACTTTATTATTCTCTTTTCGAAATAACAATAACAATACTAAACAATAAATAATAATATAGTATTTATCATTATATAATATATTACTATATATTGTATATAATATTATACGCTATATTATCACATTATATCATTAATTAAAAAGAGATATTAATTTTATTATGATGATTTTAAAATAACAATAACAATAACAAATATATTATATTATATATTATATATTATATATTATATATTATATATTATATATTATATATTTTATATTATATATTATATATTATATATTATATATTATATATTATATATTATATATTATATATTATATATTATATATTATACATTATACATTATATATTTTATATGATATTAGATATTAGATATTATTATATATTGTATTATTATAGGCTATATATTATAATATATTGCATTATGACAGTATATTATTAATTTTTTAATTATTACTTTATTATAAATTTGAAATAACGACAACAAAATAATAATAATAGTAATAGTAATAATAATAACAACTGAGAAAATGCATCAGATTGTTCTTTCCTTGCTTTGTGGAGGGGTTGAGCTGTCCCTGCTTCTGGTAACCAACAGTAATGGTTAAAAATAACAACGTCCACATTTCCACTTTCAAGAAGAGAAGGAATTCTGGAGGATGAGTGGATTGATTGTTTCCTCTCCCCCACTCCTTTTCCTCACCAGCTCCAGGCACAGATAATAAAACCTGATTTTAGAGGGTGAGGAGATGAAGCCTCTTGCAGCACAGCCAGGTTTTATTGATGCTGCAGAATTGAACTGGGGGCTTCCAAGGGCTGCCTGCAGCCAGGCTCTCAGTTAAAAAATCCACAAGCACAATTCCCTCTCTAAGGCACAGCTGCTCTTGGAAAGAGGATTTCAGGAACCATTCTGATGTGCCAGGTACCACAGACACTGATACATGAGAACATTTGTTAAAATAGCTGATCCACAAATAAAAAAAAAAAAAAAAAGTAATTTTAAAATACCATTTTGTAGCTGCCATGACAGTATTTCTCAAAATGGAACGTTACACTTGGATAGAGCATCACTGCATATAAATCAACAAGGCATGTAAATAAAAAAAAAAAAATACAGATTATATACATGTTCCAGGAAAATATTCCCAAAGCCTTCTGGTGTTTCTTATGGAGAATTCAAAAATTTCCCTCCATGTTTCTCCTTTAGATTTATTTTAATTATTTATAAAGTAAAATATTAAATTATTAATGGCCACTAATACATCCACATCACATAAAACGGATGAAAATATTCAATGACTCTTTTGCCAATATTCAACAGAGGAAAGCATTGAATACAGCAATTATCAGCTCATGGCAAAGGAGTCAAACTGATCACAAACTTGCCTCAAAGGAGCCACAAGTCAGTCTTCAGACCCTGAGAAATGAGGTGATAATTTTAAAAAAGCATATTCCTAATTTGAAGTGGGGGAATAAAAACCCCTCCAATTCCAAAATTTCCATTTTATTGAGTGGAACCTGCTTCACCAGAGCAGCAAATCCTCCACCCCACCCACCTCAGTCAGCTGTGACAAAGGTGGGATGCAGCTGCATGTGGGTTTCTGTTTGCAAACTGGATTTTAGGATCAGAAAATTGATCAGGGCTGATAAATGTGCAACGAGTCCCTAAGCAAATACCAGCACTTGCTAATGTGCATCAGTCTGTGCCTCAGATGTTCTCATTTGCTTGACCTGAATTTTTATATGCTGGTAATTCCTGATTTTTTGAAATAACAGTTAAAAAGAGATATAAGTGAAGAGCACAGCAACCACAGATGGGAGATTTTACTGGGTTTATTTCTCGTGATATGCAGTGAGTTACCAGGGGGTTTCTGGCCTCCCCCTAAAGTCATCTGCTTTTCCTGAATCCATTGAGCACAGCACTTCATTCACTGCTCCTGGGTGTGCACTGCATTTAAAACAGAAGCCATTTGGGCCAGTGAGGGCAGTGCTGTGGCCACCTGGAATTCAATGCCAGGCTGAAAGCCCCTCTCCCACCAACCCCTCACTTTGGCTCTCCTCTTTGTTGCTGGTGTTTCAGGAGAAAAAGTTTGCAGGAGTGACAATAATATGTTTCAATAGTCTAGAATTTTGCATCAAAAAGAGAAGAAAATGTACAAATGCATGGAATAGACAAAATAACTCAGAAGAAAATGAAATACTGGATATTTCTAGGTAATATTGCTCTCTGTATTACCTGCCTGTTTAGGTAAATTCAGAAACCTACTGCAAGAAACCCTAATTTAGTGTAGCATTCAGTAAGGTGATCCACAAGTATGTTATCATCCTCCTTTAATGTTTAAATAACTTGTTTCTTTTCCTATTCCTGGGCAGGTTGGACAGGTGTACTGTGGTTCCTGCAGCACTCTATTCCAAGTCCATCCCTTCCTGGGGAACCTGGAGCAACCTTGGCTGTGTTTCAAACAGCAGGAGCAGCACCCAATATTCCTTGTTCTCCCCCCAAAACACACAAAAGTGTGCAGAGCAGCACTTCTGCTGGAAAATGGAAAGTCAAAGTTTTTTAGGGCTGTGCCAGCCAGAAAAGAGAGTGTTGGGTCTTTCTTGATTCATCCCTCACTCACAGTCCCTGAGAAAGCACTGCTGCCTCCTGCATTTTGCCTTTGCCAGCTGCCAGTCTGGGCACACACCCTGAATAAATGAGGATGCAAATGCAGCACTGCAGTCTTACAAACATTTTATTTTATTTTTTTTTTTAATGCAAGATCTATTCCTCTTCTCTCTAGGAAAAAACAAACAAACAAACAAAAAAAGCCATCCAAAAAAAAAAAGACAACCAAAAAACCCACCCCCCCAAAAAAACCCCAAACAAACAAACAAATGAATAAAAAAACCAAAAATAAAACCCAAAAAAAACCAAGATAAAAAACAAACAAACAAACAAACAAAAAAATTAAAAAAAAACCAACAAAAAACCCCAAAACCCCAAACCAAACCAATCCAAACCAAAAAAACAAAACAGAAAAAAAACCCCCACAAAACAAAACCAAAACAAAAAAAAAAAAAAAGGAGAGAAGTTTTATGAACCATTTCAGGAAATTCATAGCTAAGGAAACATTAATATTCTCTGGAGGTCATATCCAGGGTAGAAAAGTGGATTATTCTGTGCCACTTTAACTGGACATACAACAGCTTAAGACACCACCAAGTCTGGGTTTCAAAGTCCAGTTTTACAAACAGCTCAGTAGGCTTAGCTCTGCAGTAAAGCAGGGGAAAAGAAACTTTTTTTTCTTTTCCAAACAAGGGAGTGCAGCAAGGATTGCTCTGCTGCAGCATAATGAAGGAGCCATGCATCCCAGAGAAAAGGGAAGATGCCTGAATTCCTGGCAGACTGTAGACATGCCACAGTCCCTGTGCCACGGCTGTGCCAGGAGTGCCCCTGGGGTGGCACAGGGCAGGGCAGGAGGTACCTGCACCCCTGAGATCACAGGCTGGTGAAAAATAAAATTGAATGCTTCTTGTGGATTTTGCACTTCCTCTACGAGCCCAGCTGTGGGTTCTTAGCATTCAATACTGAAAAGTCGACTTATCAGGAGATAAAGCAAGAGTGGAAAAGAAAGAAGCAGCTGCTATTTCAGACCATTTCAGGTTTTTCCAGGGGGTACCATAAAGAGCAGACAGCAGATAGATTCAAGCAGTATCCAGCAGAAACCTGAGAGGGATTACTGACTTCCTCCATGCCATGACACATTTCAATTTAGGACATATGGAATAAATCAGGGCAGACAGCGTGGAGCTGGAACACACAGGAAAATCAGTAATAAACCTGGAGGGTAGTCAGGGGTGCTTGGAAGCCTGGGGGCTGTTAGCAGCCAGCTCTGCTGCTTTTCAGCTGGGCACTGGGCAGAAGGAGAGCTGGCAGAGGCACAAGCAGTGTTCATTTGCAGCCACGTGGTTGCTGAGGTTGTGGTCACCATTCTTTTCCATCCCTCTGCCTCCTCCTTGGAGCTGCACTTGGTGTAGGATAAGGGTGAGGGCACCAGTAACCAGCACATAAAACATTTGATCTGTGGTCTGGGTGTTTGTGGCACCCTCTGCAGCCTGGCCTTGACACCTTCTGTGCTGGAAGCATTTAATGTCTTAAATTCATCAAAATCCTGGAATGGTTTTGGGGTTGGAAGGGATCATACAGATCATCCATCCCACCCCTGCCATGACCAGGGACACCTTCCACTATCCCAGGGTGCTCCAAACCCCACTCAGCCTGGCCTTGGACACTGCCAGGGATGGCCATAAATTATAACTGATACATAGGATATAAATAGATATATATATAATCTAATTATAATCATCATGCTGAGGTTGTAATTGAGCCAGCCCAATGTAAAAATGCAGGTAATTCTCCACTACTGATGTAAATAGACCAGGAGAATTTCGTGAATGGAGGGAAAAAAAGGAATTGGAAAAAATAATATTTAAATAAAACAGCCCTGTTATCTTTCTCTTCTGGCAGATTTATTTATTTAGGTCAAAAATATCGAATTTTCTGTCATAATCCTCATCCTGGAACTACTGCATGGATTTGGGGAAAGTGCACCTCTCAGCTTCACCTCTCTCCTGGAAAAGAGGAAGCAAGGACTGCAAAATGGAAGTATGAAAGGGAATAACCCCTCGGAATGTAACCAGGATTTTTTTCTCTGAGCACACAGCAGCACGTTCCCGTGGGGGTTCGTGTGCCAGCGTGGGCTCAGTGTTCATGTGTCTGAGGTCATGGATTCCTCCTGTTCCTCACACTGCCATTCCTGTGGCCATCAGCAGCTGGCTGCAAACTGGGTGCCAGACATCATGTGCTTCAAATTAAGGCTTTAAACAAATTCTGGAAAGCCCTGGATTCGCAGCCATTCCCTTATTATCTATGCATGGATTGATTTGGTTCAGACAAAACCTCTTCTTCAGCCTCTGCTGGGGCAAATTCCTGTCTGAACCCAACCTGGGACGAGTTCACTCTGATTTCTGCCTGACAGAAACCCTTATTTTGAGGAAACACTGGAATTGAGTCAATAATCCAGAAGCACAGATCTTCTCATCCTCCAAAGAAACCACTTGAGGAACAGAGAAGTATTTCTAGCTATCCATCAGACAAATAAATGGCTACAAAGATTGCTATAAAGTGATATTGGCACTGGATCCAGGACTGTCACTCAAGCCAGAGTGGAGAGGGAGCTGCACCACAGGTCTCTTAGCCTTTAATTAATTAATTGGGGGCATGATGAGGTAGGGGTTCCCCTGATAGACAGCAAGAGAAGCCCAGCCTCCACATACAAGTGATGCACGTGCCCTCAGCTTTAATTAGATTCACAGATGCAAGCACCACTTTGAAGAGGAAATGACAGAATAATAACTTTTTCCTACCTATGTTCTCTTATTTCCTACATATTTTCTCATTGCCAAGGGACGTCTGAGCCCACCAGTGCATACCCCAGCTGAACATCTCCCTGTGCAATCATCTCAAATCCCAGCAGCAGATCATATTCTATCCCTCCCATCTATTCCTGTTCTTCCCTATCACTGCTACACATAACTTCCAAACATCATTTTCTCCTACACATGTTCACTGTCCTTAGCTCACATCCTATTGTTGTATTGTTTTGGTTTTCTTTTTTACTTTCTCAACTGTACTTTTGTGCCATCAAGCCTTCCAAGATTAGAAGAGGGTGCACATCAAAACAGCGGATATTTTTATTTTATTTTGCTTTACTTTATCTTATTTGCAGCACAACCGGTAATTTCATTTTCCTTTGTATTATTGCCATGCTGCTGCAATACAATTGAAACAGAAAGGGAAAATTTAAGTATCAATGAAATAAATACCATAGCATGAGTCAGCAAGAGGTTGGGTTGTGGTTTTTTTCCTGGCATGAAGTTGCAAACTCTAGAACAAAGAATTAATTACTAATAGGCAGACTCTGAAGACATGTGACAGCAAAACCATGGTATTTCTGCTGGCTGCCAGGTCAAATGGCACTTAAAATATTTTTGATTGTGACCAGTGATTCTTTTTAGGCCATGAATTCCTGAACTTCATGGTTTTTAATGTTCCTTCTTTTTTTTCCAGGTTAAGCAACAGCAAAAATTTATTAATACTGATTTCCAGGCTGGGATGCTTTAGCAGTTCCTTAGGTTATCTGTGGGCTGATCAGTGTTTCAGAGAGGGGATTCCAGTTAGCTGGTTTAGTTCTGGTTAAGGGACTGTGCTTGCCTAGAGGGAAAGAATCACTAAGACACACCTCCCCCCTCTCTCAGCCCTCATTGTCTCTCTTTTCAACCTGTTGGCACAGAAACCAGTGCCCACCCAATTTAATCCACACTGTGCCCTGGCTGAACCCCTGATTTTTATAAGTGAGATACAGCAGCAATAAAAAAAAAAACCCCACCACCTTATTTTTCCATTTCAAAAGATTTGGGCCAAACTGTCAGATGACACAGAAAATGAGAGTTACATCAGTTTCTACCGTGGGCAAAATTCTGCTGCTCAGGGCATGAACTGTACCTCCTGTGAATGTTGATATATCCAAATGAGACACCTCACTAAAACCAGGGCTACAAATCCAGGAGAAGGTGAACAGACCTCACTGTCACTCCCAGTTCTCATAATTGTGTGGAAATTGAAATTTCAAAACATTTCGGAAGGTTTCTGGTACTTTCTTCCACAGTTTGAAGATTCTAATGTGCCAAGCCCTTCAAATGGCAAACAACAGTGTGTCCAGCTGAGTAGTTAATTATTCTGTGCTTTTTTTTTCATTATGACTTCCACAAATTCGTTGATGGACCTTTTAAAATAAAATTATTTTTTGCTCCTAATACAATCTAGATATGTAGAGATGTCAGTGAGAGTTTGCAGACCTCAGGAAGAACAGTGTTGAAATAATTACCTGCCAGCCCCCAAATAATTTCTGTACTAAAACCAAACCCAACCAAACCAAACAAAAAAAACCCACCAAAAAAAAAAAAAAAACCAAAAATATTTTTCAAAAACCAATGAAAAACCAAACAAAAACAAGCAAACAAAAAACAAGCAAACAAAAAACAAGCAAACAAAACACACACCAAAAAAACCACAAAAAAACCCACCAAAAACCCCAAAACAACAACAACAAAAACAAACAAACACACACGCACATAAAAAAAAAAAAGAACTATACTGAAATAGAGATTTAGAAAAACCTCTTTACCTTCTACAAATGCTCTGCTGCTCTTTAGCAGCAGCTACATTTTCTCCTCCTCACCAAAAGCCCTAAAACCCAGATCTCCATGGCAAACACACCTGACTGTGTTCCTTGAAGTAAGTCTTTAGGGTAAATGAACAAATCCTCAGTTTCCTTCTTTTGGTATACCAATTTTTTGAAATGCCACAATTGTAATTTCAATTTTTCCCTGCCATGCTGCTTTGCTTGATTTACATCAATATATATATACTGCAAACAGGATATTCTAGGACCCCATTCTAGGAACCCCAGCTGCAGGGTCAGGTTCCCACTCCAGGATATTTCAGGGACCCATGGGTACAAATCTCTCTGGTCTGATAATGAGATAAAAGAAACTGCTGATACTTCCACATAAAACAGGCTGTCTGAAAATGTCCTGCAAGCACAAAAAGTGATGGTAGTTGAGATTATTCTCATTTCCCTGACTGCCCGTGACAGAAGAAGGAGCTGCTTATATTTTAAGCTGCATTTATCTTTGGGGACATCTGTCCAGTGCACGGATATGTTGTGTTACTCCAAACACCTCCTCCCTCCATCACATGTGTTAACACTTACTGGTCCAGTAAAGAAGAGCACCAGCAAGAAAGGGGACAAAGACCATTGTTTCTAAGAGGTTTTGTTTGCAAACAAACAGCCCACGGGAGTTATATTCCATTTAATTCAGAATGCACACATCTGCCCCTGCCAGTCAGGTCATCCTGAACACAAATAAAAATGTTATTAAAGCTCCATCACTCCTACAGCTATAGTGCCTGTGAGACTCCCAGAGTGCAGGATGCAACAGATAGAGCTGAGCATCCAGCCTGGCTCCTCACAATCAGGATTATAAATGAGCCACGAGGGTAAGACTTGGGTCAACTGAAAGATTTTATTAAAAAGCCACAATTTGTATTAATAAAGTCAAGCCTGCAGATACAGTTCTTAAATAATGGTCACATCGTGAAGAGGAATCAATTACACACAAAAACCAGAGTGCACAGTTTTTTATTTTCTTATTGCATTTCTCATTTTTATTGTGATGAATGTGGCAGGGGGTTTTCAATAGGATATTTGGGAAGCAGATATTAATATTCTGAATGCCTCAGGGCTGATGCTTGTGGAGGCGTAACATCCTAATTGAAATTCAAGGTCTTGTGGTCAAAATCTGCTGAACCAGAGATCCTCACACCACACCAAGTATTAACACATTATTCCACATGGATTATAAAACAAGTGAGAAATACGTGGCCGTATCCTTTGTATTGCACAACTCTGATATTTCCCTTATTTCTGAAGCTGGCTTTTTCAGAAGGTTATTTAACCATGTGAGGTAAAAATACTCAACAGTAAAATATATTTAATGTGGTTGTGACAAAACAAACGGGCAGCAGCCACAGATGTCTCCACAGTGCATCAAGAACCTCCACAAGGGAACACACAGATCCCAGTTCCACAGCGAGCTGACATCTATATAAATGCAGAAGGACCCTGAAAGCTGGCAAAGACATGAAACTCCTGCACCAAACAAGCAAAAATAAATTAAATTCCTGATGAGAAAGATCAAGATCTCTGAGGTCATAGTCAAAACCTGCTCAGACAAAAGAAGTGTCTAAAAATTTATTATTAGGAGCAAAGTTCTAGAACTGTCCACACGCCACTGCATGAAGATGAATGATAAAAAAATTAGCTTCCATTGCACCTTTAGCTTATAAATTCATTTTTCATATGAGAGTTTGTGCCTCATTGGGATTTATGATGTTTCTTCAAGCAAAACCTCTGTCCTGTTTCCCTAGACTAAAAGACACATTTTATAAAGAGGAGAAAATCCCAGCAAATGACTCTCAGACAGGTGGGTCTGCAAGGAAAAAAAAGACCCTTCTTGCAAACAGAAATATGACTTCTGTCAGATTTACTTAAAGAGGCAGATGGGAGAATAGCACAAAGAAAAAAAAAATAGACTAGAATAGAAAAAGAAAATAGAAAAATAGAAAAATTAGAATCTAGAATAGATTAATTTGAAGAGACCACTTAATGCTTTCAGACAGATTTCCAGACAGTGATGCATATGCTCATCTATTTACAAAGAATTAGTTGATTTTTCAACAGAAATGGCAGTAGCATGAATTGGATGTGCCAGGCAGGTTTGGGGATTTTTTTCCCCCTGTTTGCCTTATATACACTTTATCCCCTTTATTCTTAGAGATCATGTCCTCTGTTGATCTGCAGCCCCAGGATGGAGAAACCCAAATATCTCTATGGGGCCTAGTGGTGTTCCTTTGCCACTCCTGAAACACCATATGAAGTGCAAATCTCCTGTGAAAAGGTGCTGGGACCAGGTTTCACCCAAAGCAGGTGTAAAACAGCCTGACCTTAGTGCTCCACTCCAAGCAGACACATCCACCCACAAGTCTGCAGGAAGAGGTGGTGTTGGGGGCTAAAGCCATTTGTGAAAGAGGGAAAAGCAGGGAGGAAGGACCCACCCGGTGTCTTTTGTGTATAAATAATGTGTATGTAATATGAATGGGCATATATGGAAATGGAATGATAGAATCATGTGAGTTGGGGGAAAAAATCCCTGAGATTGTGGAGCTGGCTCTGCTGTCCTCCCTGGCTTCTTGCTGGTATTAAAACCCAGGATGAAAATAAAAGTAGACTGCTTTAGGAAAATAAAGGTAACGTTGCTGCCAGTTTGGGACAAACAAGGGGAATTGTCTAGGAGAAGAAGAACAGATTACAGAACAAACAAAACAACCCCCAAAAAACAAAGGAAACCCAGCAAACAATCGAACCAAACTAAACATAGCCAAAACCAAAACAAAACTAACAAACAAACAAAACACACACAAAAGAAAAAAAAATTATTTTGACTGGAAACTTAGAACAAAATAACCAAAGGGGCACTTTCTTTTTGTTGTGGCAGCCCATGAGGATGCTCTTGGCCCGAAGAGAGGGGCCATATGAGCTGCAGGCCGAGGGCAGGAGCATGGTCACCTGGTGCCACAGGGATGTCACCAGCTCACTGACACTGTCCTGGGTGTGCCCAGCACTGAGAGCCCCCAGGGGGACGCTGAGGCTCCCGGGTGGGGTCTGTCCCACCCAGACCACATCTCCAGGCATGAGTGGTGCTCTCTGCTCCGTGTGCAGGAGGCAGTGACTCACCCTGGGAGCCTCCTCCAGCAACAGGGCTCCAGAGCTGGCTGTTGCCATGGCTTTCACTATTTCAGTACAACATTTGCTCATGAAAGATGTATGTCATCTGAGCTGGGGTGAAAAAAAAGGGCCTTGCATTGTTTCCTGAGACTTACCTTTCTCTTGGACAAAAATCATGGCTATTATTTTTGGATGACAGCAGGAAACTCCTGTCTAATTCAAAACAGTGCCACGTATTGGCACACGTCTCCCCTCACCTCTGCCTCTACCAAAATGTCAGTTTTGCTTGGGATGCTTGTCCTCCTGTCACTGCAATGAAAACTGTGTCCTCCCTGGTACAATTTATCATGCAGGGTTCAATGATGCAGCGTGCCAAGCAAGGAAGAAGGACGTGAAACCTTATCACCATGGTGTTTATTGACCAGTCATCCTGCTTTGTACTCATTTCCTCCCCTTAATTCCCTGCAAGTATACATTGGCTCGGAATCAAAAGGAATGCAATAGTTAAAAAAAAGCATATGCCCTGGGATGAATGTATTATTCCATAGATGCTGATGGTGCAATTATTTCTCTCCTGTGATAACTGAAAACGTTTGTTAATAAAATCTCTTCCAGAAAAGCAGAGCATTAATCCATTATGCTGTTTGAATCCTGACAAATTGGCCTTTTTTCCCTTGCAGAAATCAAGTTTTGCATCTGAGACATCATCCTGAGAACGACTATTTACACACATTAAAGGAGAGGGGATGTTACACAAACAAAATAATAAAAATACTTGTTTTTGCCAGTCCTACTTGGCCAAGAAAGAAGAAGAAAAGGATCACAGCCAGAACATGCTGTACCCAGCTCTTGCTGGCTCGTGATTCCCTACTCTAAAGTTAACCCATCTGACCTAATGGTCTCCCTCAGCCCTACCCATCAGCCTGCAGAGCAAATCTCCTGAAATGGTGCCAATTAACTCCATCACTCATCTCCATCCAGAGATACCCAGCAGAAAAACATCACCCCTCTGTGCATTGCAGTGTGTGATCCCTGCAGAAACAGCAGGAGAAGGGAGAACCACAACCCCCTTCTCACTCCTGCTGTCCCTTTTACCCTTTTCCTTCAGCTTTAGTCCTCCCAGCCCTGCTCATTCTGCCTCTGGGAGCTCAGCAGGGCAGGTGCTCTCTGTGGTAAGGGAGGCAGAGAAAAGGCAGCAGCTCCTCGCCCTGGTCCTCCTCTGTCCCTTGGGGGCTTGGATGTGGCACAGGGGGACACATAGGGCACTGGGGTGGGGTGACTTTGCCTCTCCACTGCACTCAAAGTGACAAAACCCCGAGCCAGCATGGCAAAGGAACAGGGAGAAGAGAGTAGGGAGGGAAAACAATGAGCAAAGGTAAAATAAAGGCTTTTTCCTGAGCTTCCATGGAACTTGCTCATTTAGAAGGCAGTCTAGCCACACAGTCATGTCAACCTTTCCCCAGAGGAAGTCTGACAAGTTCTGTATTCTCAATTTATGTCTCTTTTTTTCGCCCTCAGTGCAGCCCTGAAGGAGAAGCACAGACTGCTCCCTTTGTTATGTACCTTTTCCCAAGGCAGAGCGCAGGACCTCCAATAAGTGCAATAACATCAGGAAATAAACATTTTGCTGATTTGCCTTTGCTTGAAAATATTCTCACAGCTACGCTACACAGAGGAAGAAGGAGGTGGTGATGATTCAGGGAGAGGCCAAAGAGTAAAAGAATAAAATCTCTCGGGGAAGAAAGCAGCTGATGAACAAAAGTCGGGAACAGAAAGAAGACTTGTTATGCCACAAATATAAAATGTATAGTCACATAAGCTCATCGGAAAGAAAATGAGAGCTGACATCCTACAATGCTAGATTGATTAGGGAGGACTTGGAAGAGGACCAAGGTCTGGGAATGGCATGGGAAATCATTTCAAAGGAGAAAGAACCTCGCACTCTGCTAGGGGGATGGCAGCAGTACAATAACACATGAGGAGGATGTTGGAGAGCTGCCACAGACCCTGGGCTGAGGGGAAGCAAAAACATATGACAATGTGTGTGTGTGTCAAGTTACACTGGATACCTGAGTGGCTTGCAATGGTGGTGTGAGGGGTCTGGGCCTTTAACTGCCTGGAAAGTGCCAGATTTGAGAGACCAAGGGTTGCCTTTCTCTTTGTCTGTCTGCCTCCTCCATTTCCAGGTACATCCTCAGAGACATCCTAATGTGCCCACAATGTGGCAGCCTAAAGTGAAGCAGATATTGCCACACCTCTGAATTTTTAAATTTATCCATTTTCTCCTTCTGTCCAAGGGCTGGGATTATCGATGACCGTTTCTTTGGTGTTACAGATACAAAAATGATAAATATCCTTTAATAATAGAACTTCACTCATTTCTCTGCACACACAAAGAGCATTTATTCAATCCAGGTACATTTAGAGGCCTCTATTCACAGCTTTTCTCTGTGGACAAGGCCAGGCTACCTTTGAAAGGAATTTTATGTCATGAAAATCAAGGATAGTGAGATTTCATAGGAACATGGAATGGTTTGGGTGGGAAGGGACCTTAAAGCCCATCCAGTGCCACCATGGCAGGGACACCTCCCACTGTCCCAGGCTGCTCCAAGCCCCAATGTCCAACCTGGCCTTGGGCACTGCCAGGGATCCAGGGGCAGCCCCAGCTGCTCTGGGCACCCTGTGCCAGGGCCTGCCCACCCTGCCAGGGAACAATTCCTGCCCAGTATCTCACCTAACCCTGCCCTCTGGCAGTGGGAAGCCATTCCTTGTGTCCTGACGCTTCAGACCCTTGCAAACCATCTCACTCCATCCTTCTTGTCATCTCCCTGTTCCCATGTGAATCTTAAATAAGCTCCAACTTCCACGATGTCCAATTTAAACACGAGCTTAGCACCCGTCGTTCTGCGACAAGGAAAAGATTGTGAGTGGAAATATCCCCATCACCCAGGGTCGTTTTGGGAGGTGTTACACCTCTACAACTTGGGCAGTGCTCAGGGGGCCAGGCTGTCAGTGCAACACCAGCCATATTTTGGCATCCTCCAGCAAACTTCTGTTTGTTTGCTAAAAATGTGTCATCAGACCTTCCCTCTGAGTGCCTAACGAGGCACACATGGAGCAGATGTGCTGGCCCCCACTCCGAGGGCAAATCTAGATTATTTGGACACACCTTCAGACCAGGGCTTGGGGTTTAGCTCCTTCAGAAGCCAGGAATAGTTGACAAGCAAGTGGAGAAGGGGAAAACATTACTAGAGGAAAAGCCATCTTTACATCTGGATTGCTGCTCATTTTTAACAAGGGAGAGCGTTCAGTGATGTGCTCAGAAGCCAACACGGGTGTCTTCAAGGTTTAGTTCAGAAATCATAAAAATTTGAACATAAATAAAATGTAAACATTAGTTGTTCTTCTAGCCCTGAAGGAAGAAGCCATTAATTGCAAAAATGTCTTATCATGACATCCTCACCCTTAATCCATCCCCAAAGCCAGATTTCTAAAAACACTAAACACTAATTATGTTTACAATGATAGAAAGGTGTTCAAATATGCAAATAATCTGGAAGAGGGATGGATAGCATGCCAAATAGACTTGGAGACCAAGACCCTGAAAATTTTGTTTAAGTTATTTGGAATCAGAAAACTTCTGGAAACAATGGTAATGTAGGAAAAAAAAAAAAAACCTACTTAAATCCCTACATCTGTCAGTGCTTTAGAATATGAAATTTTATTCAGGTTTATTTTCCTAGGGGAAAAATATATCTGGGGAAACACTGATAATTCTCTTCTCCAACTATTAATTACAAATTCAAAATGAACCTTGTTTGGCCTTTCAGAAACCTTTTTCTATTTGCTTTCCACTCAACGTCTGTTTTTTATTTATTTTAATGTGATTAAAATGCTGCCATTCAAAACACAGAGTTTCTGCAAAGATTGTCACCCTTCATCAGTCTGGGGGTATATTCACTCAAGAAATAATATTTGTCATGTATATTTTCTCTTTCCATCAAGTGCTGTTTGTCACTGGTGAAAGAAATATCATATATTTGATATGTTAAAATCTTCACTTTCTGAACAGCTGTGAGGTGGCAGGCACGAGGCTGGCCCAAGGGGAGATGGAATTTTCTGTAAAGATTTCAGAGAGGAGAGAGGCTGAAGTGCCTCCTGTTAAAATTAATTTATAGGAACAGTATAAACTCTGGGATAGACTAGTTTTTATCTTTGATTAACAGCTTATTTTGCATCAGTCTCCTTATCCTGGCCTAAAAGATCCCTGCACTGTAAGTGTACAGTCCAGCACTTTGGGGTGAGCACGGCTGTGGCCAAGGGGATGTCAGGGCAGCCTGAATCGTGGCCTTTTAATCCTCTTTTTTTCTTTTTTTTCTTTTTTTTTCCCCTACAAAAACAGGCTCTGAGTTCAGCACGGTGTCCTGGGTCCTTTTTGGTACTGTTGCACTTTGGAAAATGCCGTTCATGGAGCACTTAGGAAACAAACTGTGCTCCTTTATTTTTCACCAGGGGAAGGGAAACGACCCAAAGCGTGGCGTGTGTTACGAGGTCCGTGTGAGCACAGCCAGCCACACAGGACAATGAGCAAACCTCCTCAGCTTTATGGCTTCCAGGAATCAGCTGGGCTATCTCCCCTCCCAGGGGCTTCCTTAACCTGGAGAAACCCGTGGCGAACAAGAGACAGACAGTCAGGAGCAAATCACAGCCCTTGGCCTCCTCCTCCATGCAGACAAATTTTAAATGTTAAATAAATACTGAAGGAATCACTTGTCACCACAAATTATTCCTTTGAATGTTTACTGTTCATGCCAGCTTCCCTGGGGTCCTTCCCATTTAGAAACAGCTTTAACAAGCAATCCCATAAAACATTGACCATTATTCCCCAAGAAGTTGTGCCTAGTGACTTGTTACACAGAAATATGTTTCTAATTTCGCTTTGAAACGTATTAGAAAGGAGTCCTCAGTACTTTTTACATTAGCATTCAGTGCCATGTGGAAATGGCAATTATCAATTGCCACGAGCTGTGCTTGCAGCCCTCAGTTTAACTGTTTGTGTGGTGCTGTGCAGCCCTTTTCCCCCCAGAGCCCTGGGAGAGGGCTTGGTTTGCTGCTTGCCTTGGCAGGGACAGGACAAGCACAGCAACTGGGTTGTGTCATTGTTCCATCCCTCCTCCTCCCAGGCAGATGTGGAACGAGAGAGTGGCTGCAGGAACACACAGGCTCAAGGGACAGCTGAAGGACCAGTGGCTCAGCAAAGCCTCCACCAGCTCCAGGGGAATTTGGGAGGGGGTGAACCCTGGCATGGGGACCACCAGCTGGGGCCAGCACCAAGAGCACACACAGCTGAGGGTTTTCTCCTCCTCAAAGGTACCTTTTGATGAAGCCCAAGCTTTCATGAAGGGCAGTCCCAGACTGGTGTTTGTGGCTGGGACAGAACAGCTTGAGTTTTATCTGAGGCAATAACGCGTTTATGTTATGAAACACCCAGACACAGGTGCCCATCCTTTCTCAAAAAAAGCAAGCTCTAAAGGCTGAGCTGAGTTTGCCTTATTTTGTCTCCAATTCCCAATGGGTCTCAGCCCATTTTATCACACACCTTGGTGAAAATAAGCTGCAGGAAGAAGGTGAAGGCCGACTGGAGAGGAAGATGATGATGGCAGATGCACCTGGGGATTGACAGAGAGGCACAAGCAACAGCTCCAGAAGGATCCACACTAAGCATTCCCATTCCATTTCCTAATTCCACTCTGTGGAATTAGGGGTCAACAACCCTTGTTTATTATTTTGTAAATATTTTTATATTATTTGTATAGCAACCCGTGCAATATTGTTTTTCCCAAAGGAACAGGGTCAGCTGCTCTCAATTTTCCCAGTAATAAGTACTCCATGCAAGAAAATATGCTATAAGGAATAAATTATTTTGTCACATCATAGTATAAATTTCAAGTAAAAGGATTAACTTTAGGAAACAGCAAGGCCCCTGAAGTAATATTTAAATAAAATATTTTAATTAAAAATGAGTGGTGGGACAAGAACGTGAGAAGATTCTGAGGTAACCTGAAATAAATGAATTTGAGAAATAACTGAATTTTCTCAAACTGAGTTTGAGAAAAATATGTCAAGTTGCAATGGGACCTCCAAGAATGAGGCAAGCTGTGAGATCTCAGGTAGTTAACAGCATTCCCAAGTGCTCCAATACAAGAACTCCTGTGAAAGGGATGGTGTGTCAAAATACCCCAAATGATGGGATTCTGATGCCTGTGCCATGCTCACATCACTGTGGCTTGAGGACCAGCAGAGATGCATCTGAACACGTGCTGCTCAGGGTCCAACATCTTCACTCTACACATTTCTGGGGTTTTGAATTTCCATTCTTTCAGAAAATATCCAGTGTGGTCTGGTGAACTGGTTGCCAGCCACTTGTGTGAGACTGAGGTGCTGCAAAGATACACCTGGATCCCTTCCATCCTTTCAGTTTCATCCAAAGTGACCTCATTCACCTTGATGCATGTGCATCCTTCCTGGAGCAAAACAAACAGGGTAGGGAGGTGGTTGGGAATCTCCCTTCAAAGGATCCCTCCCCATCTGAGCAGACCTAGGGATGTGTGACACTGGTGCTGGCCCAAGGAGCCCTTGCCAGACCTGAGCTGTTCTGTGTTCCCCTGACACTAAAGAGAAGAGCCCTCCAGTCCATTTATTAAATCCCTGCTCTCTCAAATAGACTTTTCAGCTTCAGTGATTGATGTGAATGAAATATTAATCCATGAAAACAGGATTAATATGGTGGCTGGTTTCACCCTACACAGTTACCCTCTCTGGTTGTGCCTGAAGAAATTTGGTTTTAAGGGACACAAGACAGCTCTAGACTTCAGACTGCTTTGGGATCAGAACTGAGTTTAGCTGTAGGAATTATAAGCCTATCCCTTTGACTTCTTACTATTAAGCTTGGAAGATTAATTCTCTAACACAGTGGTTCCTCTGGCTTTCTCCAGCAAGGCATTTAGGCTGTGGGGTGACTTTTAATCCTAGGAATGGTTCTCCTGTGCTCAGCAGACTCCTTGGGCTGGCACTGGGCACCCACTCCATGGCTGCAGTGGAGTGCTTGCAAGATCAGTCACAATTTATCCGAGGGCAGAGTTGGCTGAGAGTTCAGAAAGCACCGGAAAAGTTTTTTTTTTTTTTTTTTTGCCGTGACGTTTCTCAAGTATTGTAAAAATCCTGTGACCCGCTCGCTGGTGCGCTATATTTGTGTTATCTCGGAGCGGATACATTTCTCACTTACTGGAGCTTTCACAGCTCATAAAAATAGAACTTCTGAACTTTCCAGGGCCCTGTGGACGGCGTGGGCGTGTGACA